>NC_086330.1:237891814-238535350 GCF_032445375.1 Bacillus rossius redtenbacheri | reverse complement strand
CTACCATTCAAACCCGCGCTCGTAGGCAGTATCACCAACGAAAAGTATGCGCGCAGAACGTGAAAATATTCGTCCGCGGATCGGGCAGGCCTGTACACTTAGGCCATTCGATTTTTCGCAGTAATCACTTGACAGTGCACCAACTCATACGCCTCACTGAAGAGATAACAAGCGCCTTCAACGTAAAAGATTATGTAGTTGCGACGTTTTTAGACGTAGAAAAAGCCTTCGACAGAGTTTATAACGCGGGGCTAATCTATACAAACTATATCAAACAAATTTCCTGGTCTGCTATACCAAGCTAGTCGCGTCCTACCTAGAAGACAGAACGTTTACAGTATCAACTTAAAGAACTATGTCTGACATCAAACAAATAAGAGCAGGCGTACCACAGGGCAGTATTCTAGGCCCTGTTCTATTTAACATATATAGCCTTCTAGAGATTTGCCACGCCCCGAACACCGCCTAGTGAAGTTAGGCTGCTATGTGCTATGCAAACGACACGTTTCTGTATAGCAGATCATACACACTTCACCTAGCCACTACCAGACTGCATTAGCTTAGATTAAATTAGGCTAGGAAAAAAAACGGATGCATTAGCTGTGTGCTAGCAATGGTGTACGACCTGGCTTAGCAAAGTGAACACAACGATGTCCGAAGCTATTGTGTTTACTCGCGGAAATCTTCCACCTGTAGAACACAGGCCATAAATACGTTTGTTTGGCGAACAAATCCCACACAAGGACGTCGTAAAATATCTAGGCGTCCACATGGACAGGAAGCTTCTCTGGCACCATCATATAGATGCCTAGAGAATTCAAGCTGAGGTTAGACTAAGCTCACTATATCCAGTAATGAGCAGGCGATGTGGAGGCACAGTAACGAACGGTTTACTGTGCTCTACAAAACACTGATTCACCCTATTATTACGTACGCAGCCCCAGTCTGGGCAACCACTGCGAAAACACATTTATTAAAGCTGCAGCGAATTCAGAATAAATGTATTCGAATAGCTACAGACGCTCCAATGTATTACCCTACAGAAGCCTTGCATTGTGAAACGGACACGGAAACTTTGCAAGACTTTTACATTCGAACCCCAGAAACATTTTACGATAAATGCGTAAATAGTTAAAACCCACATGTTTTATCGCTCGGAAATTTTGATCCGGACGTAAGACAAAAATATAAGCGGCCGAAATCGCTCCTTGCCCACCGGCCGCCATAGTCGCGCGTGATTGGCCGCGCAGACTGCCAGCCAATGCGCGCGGAGCGAAAAAGCACAGTTCTTGCAATCCTAAGCTGGCAGCTCATAGTATTAAGTATTATTAAGTATAATATGGTTCTAATTGACATACAACGCCCAACACCGACGCAGCCCTCCCTGTAGGTCCTTCCGTGTAGGCGAAAAATACTGTCGTGTTTCGGCCCAGCAGGGCTCGAATTATCGTCTGATTTTCCACTTTTTTGGTCTCCTGAGACCTTGAATGGCGAAGCGCCCAAGAATAATCCCATACACATGTACACATTCATACTGATATTTCTAGTTTAAGAATGTGTGCTGGCTGGCATCATGGCGGGAACACGGACCAAACAGTCCAAGCTCACCACCTTCGCTTAGTAGTGCTTTTTTACTCTGTCCAACTCTTCTTCCAGAACAACCCTTCTGTTCCCGTAACCAACCTGCTTGTTAATTAATACATTAATTTTGCATCCAGCATGAATGAACCCAGGGTTTTCCCTCTGTCAATAGAGGCTTCACCTGGGCCCACCTTATCTAGTGTTAGTCTAGAGTAGTCAGTGAGGGGAGTTTGTCATGGCACTAATGGTGGCCATGGCTGACCAATTCCCTCCTAGCACATGATGCATGCGACCTCTCCTGCATGGCTAACCCCTGCATGATTAGAGCGTATAGGCTTCGGCCTGAGACGGACCTAGGTCTCTCCCTAACCCAGACCCCTCCCAAATACATTTGGTTTTAGTTAGGTTAAGAAAAAAAAGGAAACGCACAAAGCATCTAAGTAATCCATAAAACTTCTTTTACTCTTAGCAGTATTTATACTTATTTCACTTAAAAATTTTAATTTTGTCATCACATGTATTCACCAAAATAAAGAAAATAATTATTTCCTCATTAATGGAGCACTATGATCCAATTGTATCTGTAGGAGACTTTAGGGATAATACTTTAGAAAAACAATGAAACTACATATTTTGATTATCATGTATGAATAAAATGTTAGGTATCTGTTACATAACAACACTGATTGACAGCATTTTGACTCATACTCTAGCTCCTATTTTTAGAGTTAAAAGTTATTTTATCTAATTATCGTTAGCTTTAATTGCAATAGCAAAGTTAAGTCTTCGAATAGGCAGCAATAGAAGTTTTCCCGTTTTCAAATAGAATAACAGTGAACTATCGCAATGGCAGAAAATGTATTATACACCTGAACCGCGTCCTTAAGGATGGCACCTTGGCGCTACGACTCTCGTCTTACCAGCAACAAAGCGTGTTGCATGTTTTGTTCTCACCACGTAGAACAATACCAAGTTGTCATAAATAAGAGCACAACGCTTTGGTAGTGTAACATTTTACACGCAACTTTTTGTCAAATTTGTATTATTATAATATTCTCGTTCCTTTCCCATTATCGACTTGAAAAATCGGCTTCCACTGATCTTCTCAGGGCCGACGATACAACAGCGACTTCCGCCGAATTGTCCGCGAGTTGGTATTCACTATATTCCCAACAAAGAGCTCCTGTATTGGAAACCTCCAGGGCGTGACTGACTGCCTCTACGCCCTCCCCGCAGGCACACAGCCCGGGCGGGCGCCCCGGCTCCAGAGTGCCTGCAGCTGTCGCCCCCGGTTCTTGTTGCGAGGCGAGCACCCCGAGTCGTCCACGAAACAAAGCTTTCAATCTGTGAAAAATTTGCCCAAAGCTGAATTTTTGCACAGTGGTAGAGCCTACTATGCTTAATAACATACCGAAAGTTTACTGCTGTAGACCTTGTACGTATCACCGAAAACGTGCAGTTAAGTCCTAGATGGCAGCGACTTACAGCAGTTCATTAAAATGATTCGCGTATACGCAGTTATTAACGTAGACTCTCCGTAAATGCATCCAAATAATCTAGAAACACCATTTTACACATTTATGTTAAAACATTTTCAAAATGTTAATACTAAAGGTACGATATTAATCGATGAAGTAATAAGAAGTGTCTTCTATTCACAACGAAAGAATTAAAAACACGATTAACATAAAGATATATGGTCCGCCGTAATAATCACTTTTACAAACGTTGTTGCATATTTTTAAAGCTTTAAAATGGTATATTGGTTAATTCTCTGACTCAATTGACCGGGCCTCTGAAAGGTTCCGAGCGTCGTAGTGTGTATCCTACCGTGTGGGTACTTAAGTCGCTCGGGTTGGAACAAATTTTGGTCTTAGGAAACAAAGTTTTTTAACATATGGAAAATTACATAAAACCTGAAATTTTGTACAGCAGCAGTATCAATATTTCTTAGTAACATATCAAAAGTTTACCGCTGCAAACCCTGTGCGTTGTACCAAAATCGTGCAGTTAAGGCCTAAGTTACAATTTCTTGCATTGACCCACAAAAATAAATTTTGTAAATGCAATTTCTATAGTATAATCTCATAATGAAGCCCAAAATGTTCTAGGAACTTAACTTCAATTGTTAAAAACAAAAACATTTATAAAGATTAAATATATTTTCATTAAATAGGTAGTAGATTTCATTTCACTCCTTCTTTGTATCAATACAAAATAGTGATAATTCAATAAAATTGATTCAATTTTATTCATAAAAGTATGCAATCATTTCATCAATATTTTGTTATGACGTCACGTTAAACTATCGTCCATAAACCGACTTTACAGACAACCAATTTTTTTTTAATTTAAGAAAATAAAAATACAATTACATAAACATGAAAGGCCCCACGTAAAATTCATTTAAACCAACGAAGTTGCATATTTTTTAAGCTTTAACAAATGGTATATTGCTTAAGAGTGTGACTCCATTGATCTGCCCGCTGGCGCTGAAGCGTTCCGAGCGGCGTAATGTGTAGGCCTATTCTACTGCGGGAGGTGCTGAAGTCACTTGGGCTGCGGTGAATTTAGCTCTTAGGAAACTAACACTTTTAATATAAAAAAAACATAAACGCTGAATTTATTTAGTAGAGTTAGAATCAACGTTCTGTAGTAACATATCAACAGTTTATCGCCCCATACCTTGTGCATCACTCAGAAAACTAGCGGTTATGTCCTAAATCTTAGCTCCTTGTTGCGCTCTACAAATATGAATTCTACAAACGTTTTTATTATTGTATCTTCTCAGTTATCACATAAAATTAGTTTTCAAAATCTTTTATACTTTTGAAAGTTTAGAAGTGTGTGTGTGTATATATATATATACACAAATTTTTACAAAATCGCAGGAATTAATATATATATATATATATATATAATGCAAAATAAGAAAGTTGTATCAACAAAATTTTGCGAAATGTTTTTTTTTTACAAAATCGCAGGAATTAATATATATATATATATATATATATATATATATATATATATATATATATATATATATATATATATATATATATATATATATATATAAACTACAGGAACTTGAAAGTCTTTTAAATTAAGTTTCTTGATATTTATTAGTTTTTAAATGGTATATATTTAGTTGTCTACAATAACCTATTGGGTCGCTAGAGCCGTTAGAGCGTCGCAATGTGTACTGCTCTAGGCTTCATGCTAAAGTCGTTTGTGTTGGAGTGTTTTAGTCACAGGCAACAAAGATATTAAAAATAAAGATAAAAATCGCTAGTAAATTCCTCCAATTAACTAATGTAAGTAGATGCAAAAGTTTATTTGATTTTATTACAATACATCAGAATGAAAATATTTACCTAAGATAAAAACCACAAACCTTTATGGGCGCTATGAAAACTGTAAATGTTTTGTTTCTAATAGACCATGAAGCCTGGATAAAAAATAGATTACGTTACTGAAGTAATAGAATAAGACAATAACTATCATATATTTATTTGTTGATTAGTATTGGTATTAATTTTGAATTCTTTACTTAGTTTTTCTAATCTGGTTTTTCAGTCTTTACTAAAGCATTTTTTTTTAAGTTTACGAACTGAAAACATGCTCTCAAATATTGATATTGTGCCTCATCTCAAATGTGACGTCATGCGTCCGATGCCTAGAGTTATTACTTTAAAGTTCATTAGTGTTTCGATTTTCCCATTTCAAACAGATTTAGTCAAATAAAAAATAAAAGCTTAAATCGTTCTTTATGAGAAGGAAAGCTTTCCCAATTTTTTTTAGATATTTGTATACATAATTGTTAAACTTGGTATTTTTGGGTGTTCCTGTTGACAAGTTCTAACAAAATTGTTTATTGCAACTTTATGGAGCCATCATAACTTAAGAAAAAATATTAGATTATTATCTTATTTGCGATAATTTAACTGATTTTTTGTTAAATCGAATAAACGTAACATATCTGCAGCAATCCCTAAACTAAATCTTCGGAACTTTGAAACTTGGCCATGAAGGTCGCGTGCAACGCTCGTCGCGCCGGCTTGCTGCGACCAAAGCACCGCCGCAGGACGGCACACACGCCGACCCTTGTTTTGTATGTAAATCATACTTTTATTTCAATGAATGTTTAAAAAAAAAACATAATCAATAACGTTATCGACTTTGTTTCAACATTTTATTCAACATTGAATTTTTTTAACGTGATCGTGTTGAATAGTGTATCTGGATTATTTTTATGCACTTACAGAGAGTCTACGTTATTAACTGCGTAAACGGGAATCATTTTAATGGACTGCTGTAAGACTCTAACTTCTAGGACTTAACTGCACGTTTTCGGTGATACGCATAAGGTCTACAACGGTAAACTTCAGGTATGTTATTAAGCATAGTCAACTCTAACAATTGGCAGAAATTCAGCTATGGACAAATTTTTCACAGATTTGTGATTCTTTTTGTATTTCCTAGACAAGGGCCTGGGCAGGGCGACACACCCCGCGCATGCCGTGAGTAAACGCTACGGTTCCCGCATCAACTCCCCTTCGGTGAACTGCACGCCTTAGGTGATTCCCAAAGGACGCAGGGCACTCCCGGCCGTCAGCACGCGCGAGCGGAGCTAGCGAATGTACGCCCGACGACAAGAAGGCTATAGGGATGTTAGCTTCCCGGGTGTAGCCAAGTCGGGTGACTATAAGTTTATAGATGAGTTGACACTTTTATAGCCTGAGCGTCTTAGCAGAAAGGAAACCTTTCTTTATACTTTGAAAGGTCGGGTCGTTGCGCTCGTCATAAACCCTTGGAGCAGCTCCACAACACGTCCTCTTCCGATGGCAGCGCAGATTGAAAATTTTCCACCCCTTGCAGTATTAGTAAGACATATCAAAAACTTATATACAATAATTAAGTATGCAATAAATAATAAAATCTATAATAGTGGTTCAAATATAATGAAATAAATAAAAATATCAACATATTTGTCGGGTGAAGCTATTGCCTGCAAGGAAAACAGGGCGTAAGAACTTGTTGAGGACCGTCGGCATTAAAAGTGTCGGCCAAGTAAAAAATTATGATAGGAATATTTTGTTAAGAAAGATTTCAGCATTCATTTGATACATGGCTGATGTTCGACCAATACTTGCTATCAGTCCTAGACTCGTTATCATATAATGCCAGTTTTTGAAATATGTACCTTGTTAGACCTTAAATATATAAAAAAATACTGTTAAGGATACTAATACAATTAGTTAAATAACAAGCCTTACACATTTAGTTTAGGATCCCGTAGTTGGAATTTTTTATTTCAGTTTCTGAACGGAGAAAAAAATGGTTTTTTCAGGTCCTGTAATGGGCGGGTGAAGCTATTGCCTGCAAGTAAAACTGGGCGCGCGATCTTGTTGCTGTCCGTCGGCATTAAAACTGTCGGCCCAGACAAAAATTCTGAACAGTATATTTTGTTAAGTAAGGTGACAGCTTTCATTTGGTATATGGCTGATGTTCGGCCAATACTTGGTATGAGTACTGGAGTCGTTTTAATATAATGCAAGTATTTGAAATATGTACCTTATTTGACCTTAAATAATTTTAATAATACTATTAACAAATACTAAGTTTTTAAATTAAATACAAAGCGCCATATCTTGCGTTTAGGACCTTGTAGGTGGATTTTTATATTTCAGTTTAAAACAGAGAAATAAAATGGTTTTTTCAGGTCCTGTAATGGGCGCATGAAGCTATTGCCTGCAAGTAAAACTGGGCGCGCGATCTTGTTGCTGTCCGTCGGCATTAAAACTGTCGGCCCAGACAAAAATTCTGAACAGTATATTTTGTTAAGTAAGGTGACAGCTTTCAGTTGGTATATGGCTGATGTTCGGCCAATACATGGTATGAGTCCTGGAGTCGTTATAATATAATGCCATTTTCTGAAATATGTACTTTGTTTTACCTTAAATAACTTTAAATAATGTTTTTAAAAATACAATTTTTTTAGTTTAATAAAAAGCCTCACATCTTGCGTTTAGGACCTTGTAGGTGGATTTTTATATTTCAGTTTAAAACAGAGAAATAAAATGGTTTTTTCAGGTCCTGTAATGGGCGCATGAAGCTATTGCCTGCAAGTAAAACTGGGCGCGCGATCTTGTTGCTGTCCGTCGGCATTAAAAGTGTCGGCCCAGACAAAAATTCTGAACAGTATATTTTGTTAAGTAAGGTGACAGCTTTCATTTGGTATATGGCTGATGTTCGGCCAATACTTGGTACGAGTACTGGAGTCGTTTTAATATAATGCAAGTTTTTGAAATATGTACTTTGTTTTACCTTAAATAACTTTAAATAATGTTTTTAAAAATACAAATTTTTTAGTTTAAATAAAAAGCCTCACATATTGTGTTTAGGACCTCGTTGTTGGATTTTCATTTTTCACATTTTAACAGAGAAGTAAACTGGTTTTTTCAAGGCCTGTAATGGGCGGGTGAAGCTATTGCCTGCAAATAAAACTGGGCGCGCAATCTTGTTGCTGTCCGTCGGCATTAAAAGTGTCGACCCAGACAAAAATTCTGAACAGTATATTTTGTTAAGTAAGGTGACAGCTTTCATTTGGTATATGGCTGATGTTCGGCCAATACTTGGTATGAGTACTGGAGTCGTTTTAATATAATGCAAGTTTTTGAAATATGTACCTTTTTTGACCTTAAATAATTTTAATAATACTATTAACAAATACTAAGTTTTTAAATTAAATACAATGCGCCATATCTTGCGTTTAGGACCTTGTAAGTGGATTTTTATAATTCAGTTTAAAACAGAGAAATAAAATGGTTTTTTCAGGTCCTGTAATGGGCGGGTGAAGCTATTGCCTGCAAGTAAAACTGGGCGCGCGATCTTGTTGCTGTCCATCAGCATTAAAAGTGTCGGCCCAGACTAAAATTCTGAACAGTATATTTTGTTAAGTAAGGTGACAGCTTTCATTTGGTATATGGCTGATGTTCGGCCAATACTTGGTATGAGTCCTGGAGTCGTTATAATATAACGCCATTTTCTGAAATATGAACTTTGTTTGACCTATAATAATTTTAAAAAATGTTTTTAAATTACAAATTTTTTAGGTTAAGTAAAAAGCCTTATATTTTGTGTTTAGGACCTCGTTGTTGAATTTTCATATTTCACTTTTTAACGGAGAAGTAAAATGGTTTTTTAGAGGCCTGTAATGGGCGGGTGAAGCTATTGCCTGCAAGTGAAACTGGGCGCGCGATCTTGTTGCTGTCCGTCGGCATTAAAAGTGTCGGCCCAGACAAAAATTCTGAACAGTATATTTTGTTAAGTAAGGTGACAGCTTTCATTTGGTATATGGCTGATGTTCGGCCAATACTTGGTACGAGTCCTGGAGTCGTTTTAATATAATGCAAGTTTTTGAAATATGTACTTTGTTTTACCTTAAATAACTTTAAATAATGTTTTTAAAAATACAAATTTTTTAGTTTAAATAAAAAGCCTCACATCTTGTGTTTAGGACCTCGTTGTTGGATTTTCATTTTTCACATTTTAACAGAGAAGTAAAATGGTTTTTTCAAGGCCTGTAATGGGCGGGTGAAGCTATTGCCTGCAAGTAAAACTGGGCGCGCGATCTTGTTGCTGTCCGTCGGCATTAAAAGTGTCGGCCCAGACAAAAATTCTGAACAGTATATTTTGTTAAGTAAGGTGAAAGCATTCATTTGGTATATGGCTGATGTTCGGCCAATACTTGGTATGAGTCCTGGAGTCGTTTTAATATAATGCATGTTTTTGAAATATGTACTTTGTTTTACCTTAAATAACTTTAAATAATGTTTTTAAAAATACAAATTTTTTAGTTTAAATAAAAAGCCTCACATCTTGTGTTTAGGATCTCGTTGTTGGATTTTCATTTTTCACATTTTAACAGAGAAGTAAAATGGTTTTTACAAGGCCTGTAATGGGCGGGTGAAGCTATTGCCTGCAAGTAAAACTGGGCGCGCGATCTTGTTGCTGTCCGTCGGCATTAAAAGTGTCGGCCCAGACAAAAATTCTGAACAGTATATTTTGTTAAGTAAGGTGACAGCTTTCAGTTGGTATATGGCTGATGTTCGGCTAATACATGGTATGAGTCCTGGAGTCGTTATAATATAATGCCATTTTCTGAAATATGAACTTTGTTTGACCTTAAATAATTTTAAAAAATGTTTTTAAATTACAAATTTTTTAGGTTAAATAACCTTATATCTTGTGTTTAGGACCTCGTTGTTGAATTTTCATATTTCACTTTTTAACGGAGAAGTAAAATGGTTTTTTCAAGGCCTGTAATGGGTGGGTGAAGCTATTGCCTGCAAGTGAAACTGGGCGCGCGATCTTGTTGCTGTCCGTCGGCATTAAAAGTGTCGGCCCAGACAAAAATTCTGAACAGTATATTTTGTTAAGTAAGGTGACAGCTTTCAGTTGGTATATGGCTGATGTTCGGCCAATACTTGGTATGAGTACTGGAGTCGTTTTAATATAATGCAAGTATTTGAAATATGTACCTTATTTGACCTTAAATAATTTTAATAATACTATTAACAAATACTAAGTTTTTAAATTAAATACAAAGCGCCATATCTTGCGTTTAGGACCTTGTAGGTGGATTTTTATATTTCAGTTTAAAACAGAGAAATAAAATGTTTTTTTTCAGGTCCTGTAATGGGCGCATGAAGCTATTGCCTGCAAGTAAAACTGGGCGCGCGATCTTGTTGCTGTCCGTCGTCATTAAAAGTGTCGGCCCAGACAAAAATTCTGAACAGTATATTTTGTTAAGTAAGGTGACAGCTTTCATTTGGTATATGGCTGATGTTCGGCCAATACTTGGTACGAGTACTGGAGTCGTTATAATATAATGCCATTTTCTGAAATATGAACTTTGTTTGACCTTAAATAATTTTAAAAAAGTTTTTAAATTACAAATTTTTTAGGTTAAATAAAAAGCCTTATATCTTGTGTTTAGGACCTCGTTGTTGGATTTTCATTTTTCACATTTTAACAGAGAAGTAAAATGGGTTTTTCAAGGCCTGTAATGGGCGGGTGAAGCTATTGCCTGCAAGTAAAACTGGGCGCGCGATCTTGTTGCTGTCCGTCGGCATTAAAAGTGTCGGCCCAGACAAAAATTCTGAACAGTATATTTTGTTAAGTAAGGTGACAGCTTTCAGTTGGTATATGGCTGATGTTCGGCCAATACATGGAATGAGTCCTGGAGTCGTTATAATATAATGCCATTTTCTGAAATATGAACTTTGTTTGACCTTAAATAATTTTAAAAAATGTTTTTAAATTACAAATTTTTTAGGTTAAATAAAAAGCCTTATATCTTGTGTTTAGGACCTCGTTGTTGAATTTTCATATTTCACTTTTTAACGGAGAAGTAAAATGGTTTTTTCAAGGCCTGTAATGGGCGGGTGAAGCTATTGCCTGCAAGTGAAACTGGGCGCGCGATCTTGTTGCTGTCCGTCGGCATTAAAAGTGTCGGCCCAGACAAAAATTCTGAACAGTATATTTTGTTAAGTAAGGTGACAGCTTTCATTTGGTATATGGCTGATGTTCGGCCAATACTTGGTACGAGTCCTGGAGTCGTTTTAATATAATGCAAGTTTTTGAAATATGTACTTTGTTTTACCTTAAATAACTTTAAATAATGTTTTTAAAAATACAAATTTTTTAGTTTAAATAAAAAGCCTCACATCTTGTGTTTAGGACCTCGTTGTTGGATTTTCATTTTTCACATTTTAACAGAGAAGTAAAATGGTTTTTTCAAGGCCTGTAATGGGCGGGTGAAGCTATTGCCTGCAAGTAAAACTGGGCGCGCGATCTTGTTGCTGTCCGTCGGCATTAAAAGTGTCGGCCCAGACAAAAATTCTGAACAGTATATTTTGTTAAGTAAGGTGATAGCTTTCAGTTGGTATATGGCTGATGTTCGGCCAATACATGGTATGAGTCCTGGAGTCGTTATAATATAATGCCATTTTCTGAAATATGAACTTTGTTTGACCTTAAATAATTTTAAAAAATGTTTTTAAATGACAAATTTTTTAGGTTAAATAAAAAGCCTTATATCTTGTGCTTAGGACCTCGTTGTTGAATTTTCATATTTCACTTTTTAACGGAGAAGTAAAATGGTTTTTTCAAGGCCTGTAATGGGCGGGTGAAGCTATTGCCTGCAAGTGAAACTGGGCACGCGATCTTGTTGCTGTCCGTCGGCATTAAAAGTGTCGGCCCAGACTAAAATTCTGATGAGTATATTTTGTTAAGTAAGGTGACAGCTTTCATTTGGTACATGGCTGATGTTCGGCCAATACATGGCATGAGTCCTGGAGACGTTTAAATATAAAGAAATTTGTAAAATATATGGGCTGTGTTTATCTTGATATTTCAACAATTTAAGTTTTTTATTGTTTAAAACTTTTTTTGTTTATATTATGGTACATATATTTTGTTATGTTGTATATTTCATACATTTTTCTTTCTTTTATATGCTTTTATTTTCGTTAAATTATGTTAAAAAAGGGATGTTTTCAGCGTGTGTAGTAGAATTCCCTCCCATACAGAATGGCGCCATGTTTTGCTGTTGCTGTCCAGCGCATTTACTTGACCACGGTCGTCGCGTCGGGATGCATTGCAGTATTAGAAAGAAGAAATAGGCTTTAAATTTTTTCAGTGGAAAATATGCTTGGAATTATGGTGACATGAAGAAAGATAAATTACGCCCGCGGAAAATAAGCTTGGAATTACGGTTAAGGTTATGTGAGAAGTATTATTGGCGAGAGCAAATATCGGTTATCAAAATATCGCAAGTATTTACCGATGTCCGATATTGAAAAATGTGCCGATATTACCAATCTCCGATATCGAATATCGGATATCGGGCCATCACTAAGATGACTAATGCTCATTTTTATCTTTTCTCTCTAAAGAGCAGCTCAAAAAACCATTTTTTTAAGTACTATTTTAATGTAAATTAATTTTTTTTGGTATTCCCCTTAAAACTATATTTATGTTCATTAATCAGAGAAACTGGTTAACCTGGCATGCTCGCTGGTTACAGACCTTTCACTAAAGTAAGTTACAAGGACAAGAGTGCTACCAACCTTTGGCAGCACTCAGCATGGTAGACGCAAGAGCACACTGCTGTGTCTCGATGTGGCCCAATGTGAACCACCGAGGGTAGTGACTCAGCACCAGTGACGAGACGTTCCCGCTCACTGGGTCGTCTGCATCCTCGTGCTCCTCCAGGATAGGTAACCTCCGAGCACGAACAAGCACACACACTCAGGTACACTACGCGTAAGCACATCTGTTGTTGAATCATATACAGTAAACTCCCTATTATCCGCGGGCGGATGATCCGCGGTGCGGATTATCTGCGCATGCTACGAAAAAATACAGCACATATATAAATCTGTATTTTATTACAAGTGAGCAAATTTGAACTCTACTGACGAGTGTATTGTGTGCAGTATACAGTAAAACGCCACAGGCCTTCTCGGAACTCACGCTGGCATGTGTTGCTATTTTTGTCTCTGTCGCGCTTTGTTTCTAGTCGTATGGTTGAGCACTTTTATGTTTTCATTACTGAAATGTATTGTATGCTAATTATTCAGTAAAATACTAAAATTTTAGCATCGTTTGAAATTTTTTTTACTGTTAATTGTAACTTTTACTGTACATAAATTTTTTAGATTTTTAAGTTGAAATTAATGTTTCCTTTTTTTGTTTCCCATTTTTGACTCTTTTGCGGACTATCCGCGATTTTCACTATCCGCGGTGGCCCTGCCACTTAATTTCATGGATAATCGGGAGAGTACTGTAACAAAGATACTTACAGGTGACCACAAAGGTAGAGCCACGCCTACACAGTAAAAGACCTCAGCCACTCCAGGCACCTACCAGTTCCTGCCAGATGATGTGGAACAAGGGCATAAAGCTGCAGTGATGACTTCATATTTACCTTACTTACCCACCGGTAGTACAGCCCTAGTAGAGCTTGGACCTCTTCCACAGTTCCTATTAAATCTGACTGCATTAATGGTAAAGTAAGAGAACCACTATCCTGCATTGAAAGTCCATGTTTGACCACCCAAATGGTTTGACCACTACACCAGCATCAGCATGTAATAAGGTAAAAATCTCAATTTTTATATTACTGTTTCCATGTTTTTATCATAAATGTCCAGAGTAACTTTTTTTTTTTTTACAATTTAAGCTCTATGGAAACTGTACCTGAAACCATCTTTGTCTAACATGTTGACATACATATACAGTAATTTTTTTTTCCCCTTTGGAATATTTTACAACCTGACTAAAATGCTTTCCACTTCACCAGCATGTTATGGTGAAGTTTTAAAAAAGCAAATGTAGAGATGCTTACAATCTTCTGGAAAAGTAATGTAAAATGCTTTCAATATGGGTACAACACGACATCAATTAAAGAAGATGAATGAAGGTACAAGAAGCAGCTTTTTGACAGAAAGGGTTGCATCAGTTTACTTGGGTAGTACTACAAAATCATCAATTTAAATTAGTCATGTTATATGTTGGGACTGAACAAATATACCTTGACCTCTTTACGAGCACTACATTTTGGTGATCGTGTTCCTCAAGCAACCAAGAAAAATTCAGGAACCAAAGCTACATCACCGGTAGGGACACAAAACTAGATCTTCCGCAAGTGGGAAATATGGCAGGCGTTGCCTTGAGCAGGTGAAATTCCTTATATTCTTGTTTAGCACCACCGGGCATTCCACCTAGCATTCTCAGTTCGTCACCCCAATCATTATTTCCTTCATTCATTTATTCATTCGACATGATTTCTGCCCTCAAGCAAAGGGAACGGAGGGAGGACAGAAAAAGACAGAGAAAGAATGAAACGTGGCGAAACAGGAAATGAACATGAGAGGAAGCTAAGAGACACAATAGAGAGCAAGAGAGAGAGAGAGGGCTCACCTCATGGCCCTGAGGCCCACCTCGTAGGCCAGGTCGGGGAAGTAGTTGAGCAGCGACAGGAACATGAAGCGGGCGAAGGTGTGCATGGGGATGCTCTCGGGGTGGATGCCGAGCCCCAGGCCGCTGGTGGGGCCGCCCTCCAGGAGCGCGATGGCCTGCCGCCTCAGCACGGGCACCAACACGTTGTCCAGCTCCACCTCCTGTAGCTTGGCGATCAGCCGGTCCTCTTGCTTGCAGGACTTCTCCTGCACACATCGCACATGCAACCTCTCTCACACAGAGCCACACCTTCACACTTTGTTACGTGATAAACAAAACAAACACAGATTCACGTAGCATCAAACCAACAAGAGTCATGCACCAACAATTATTTTGTTGACTGCACAAGAACATCAAAGCTGTCGAAGTCCGGACGTACATTACGGCACCGGTCCGAGCAGGTCTCACGTTATCCTTAACTATAACAGAGTGCGCACACTGAGTGGATGTACAAGACCAAACCAGAACAAGGAAGTCCTAAAACCTTCTAGAAACAGCCCACTTCGCAAGAGCCACAGTCGTAGTACACTCAACAATATTACATTTTGGGGATGTCTTTCAGCAAACTTATTTATGGGCTTATGGCATATGTTGGTAATCTGTGTATGAGCAAATATAGTTAATACATAAAGAATAAAAATAAGAAAACAATGGGATATTTTTGCCTTACGATTTCTTTAATATGCCCAAAGGTTTATAAAAAAAAACACTATATCCTTTCCCTTTTACCTCATCTCAAACCTTTTTAAATTAATATTTAATGAATTTTATAAAATTGTAACAGTTTCCAGTTTAAAAAATAACAATAATTGAAAGAGAACACACAGAGGAGACGGCACACTACCTGGGCGTACAGGCCGCTGGGCATGACTCGCTGCTGGCCCAGGCCTATCAGGGCCACCTCCACTGCCAGGGTGAGGTAGGTCTCGGAGCGGTCCCTGGAGCCCACGACCGGGACGTGCTGGTAGCGCGGCGGCACGCTGCTGCTCGCCTCCTCCAGCCCCAGGGAGTCTGCGCACAGAGCACGCCAAGTCCCCTAGAGTTTGGCACGGCCCGACACACGGATCAATTCATACCACTGCATCAAAAGAATGTTTAGTACTGTAAGGCCGCGACGTATTGGCGGGTCTACTCCCTAGAGCTCAGCGACCTTGTAATCGACACGTCCCGCCTTGCTTGCTCCGCAGATAGCAACGGCCTGGAAGTCTTCATGCCGTTCCGAAAACATTACTCGAGAACAATCTCACGTACGGTGCAACACAGCGCAATGTGATAATGCTTCACGGTAATTTATTATTTAAAGGTAGTGCACCATTTGCTCGACTGGGCAGCTTAGTTAAACATAGTTAAACATAGCTATACAATACTTTAAAGTTAAGAACTAAATTTGTAACTGTGGGTTGCTGTAGGAAACACAATTAATTAAGACTTGCATGTAACTCCCTCACTGATGCTTTCTTTTCCATTTGGTTTGGCTGAAATGTGAAGACGATCGACATTACAGTTTCACGCACTTAAAGAACCTTACCACTTTTATGCATTCGGGTTGGTATTTTTTCCATAAAAGCACTCTGAAAGAACCATTTTAGTCATTTCTAGGGGGCCGAAAACCATATTTCTAACAAACCATCCTCGCGTATTTTATGGTTTCCTGTTGTTGTGCTTGCTTTATAAACAAGAGAGGCTCCGGGAAGGAAGCCCTGCCTAGAACCAACGCTTACAACTATCAGTCTGTGCGCTGCATTTCCTGTTGCCATTACACCTTCAACGTCACCTTTCTTTTGCCAACATTTCTGAAAGGTTAAATTAGTGTCAACCCAGGATTCATCCATGTAAAATATCTTCTTCCCAGCCCCCTGCACTGTTTCATCTGAGTCAGGTACCGTGATCACCAAGCAACAACGTCAGATCTTTCGAGAAGTATTCGCTTATTTTGGCTTATTTTCCACACAAAACCCATTTCTTTGAGTATTTTACGCAGCGATGTCTTTCCCCAACTCCATCCGATTTTTTTCTTTCAAAACTGGCAGTAATTTCCATGTTGTGGGAACCACTTTTTTTACTGCTTAAAATTCGTGGCTAGTGTCTCTGATCACTCTTCTATCATAGTCATCAACTGACAACAAATGTTTCTCAGTTTTTTTGGCTTGAAATGAATAATTAAACATGAGAGGCTGTTTCACGGTCAAATAAAGGAGTGATATATATATATATATATATATATATAAAAATATAAACATATAAATTGTAATTAAATAATATATTAATATAATATACATTAATATATATCATAAAATCATATATATAATAACATATATAATGCAATATATGATGTATGTGTATGTATAATGTATGTAATGTAATATAATATCATGTAATATAATG
Source organism: Bacillus rossius redtenbacheri (assembly GCF_032445375.1). Lineage (NCBI taxonomy): Eukaryota > Metazoa > Arthropoda > Insecta > Phasmatodea > Bacillidae > Bacillus > Bacillus rossius. Next base: position 238,518,355 of record NC_086330.1, on the reverse strand, counting down.
CAATATAATGTGTAGCAATATCGGCTACACTTGTAGCTAACAAATATTCTAACAAGCAGTGCAGAAAGTTTGGAAAATTGCCAAATGCAAAACAAACATACCGCGGGTGAAATACGGGGAATGCGATTTAAAACTTATAATATCGTTGTTTGTTTTTTATTTGGCGTGTCTCTGTTGTGTTTTCGGATGCGCGAAACTGATCTTTGGCTTATACCTGTGTATCGCGCAGCTCTTTCGGTTGCTTCTGCAAGAGGTACTAGCAGACATTTGTTGGCAGCTTCATCACAACACTGGATTACACTACTTATAATTCCCCTCTCCCCCCTATGTATTACTTTATTGTATCTTGAACGTCCTGCGTCGGGCTCCATTGTTCACTTCAGAGTGAGAGCGTGGCGCCTGATGTTTTTGCTATGAACCGCATAGCGGTTGATGTGCGCGCGCAGCTGCTTCCCCTCTCATTTACTCTTCCCCGCTTCCCCGCAAAACGACACGCCAAGACGTCGCGGCCCTACAGTAGTTGAAAGTAGTGATATTCTATTAACTTTTTTTTTTTTTTTGTAATTTATGTAAGTTATGAATAGACAATCTCCACTGCAGAGAATTCGCCTTTAGCAGAAAACTAAGACTGACAAATAACAAGTACAGATAATAGAAAATAAACTCTAAATCTTAACAAACCACTACTGTCTAAAGAATACATACATAATATTCTAAAGAATAAACCAAATTGGTAAAAAAAATAAATGAGAAAATAAATTATATTAATAATAGGTTAGAAAAGTTGATTCCTTGATTCTTTGACTCTCACAATTCAGGAAGTAATGAGTATATCGAGAATTAAGTGGGGTCGAAGACAAATTATTTTGCCACTTTTGACCACTGTTGTTTATTACAACTTTATTTATCACATATGCCACTTTCACTAGTGTTGTTTAAAACCTCGCACACTGCATCGGATTGAATGATAACATATGACTTCCACAGGGTGTATCTTTCTTCCTTCAGTTTTCACGCACCATAAATGTGTACACGCAAAAAAAAATTTTAAACTAGAGGCATACAATGATATTTGACTAAACAGATAATAAATTAGTGATGATGTATCCCGGCAACAGCGTCGGGTGATGGAGTGGCGTGAGCTGGGGCGAAAGGCACATTGGTAGGCTGGCAGCTGTTCCTTGACTCACAGATCTTGGCACTAACCTGCCAAGATGCTTGGCCGGTGGTAGAGGAGGGGGGTTAGTTTGTGCCTTAGAGCGAGATCCCCGAAGGGCCGCTCCAAGGGGGGGGAGGGAGTCTAGAGCGTAATCCCGAAGGCCGCTCCAGGGGAGGAAGGATGCTAGAGCGTAATCCCGAAGGCCGCTCCAGCAAAGGTTTCCAGAGCGTAATCTCGAAGGCCGCTCCGGAGGAAGAGGAGAGAGAGAGAAGGGAGAGGAGAGGAGAGCAGTAAGTAAAAACAAAACACCAATCCAATATTACTGCTGTATTTCCCCAGATTACTCTGGGGTAAGGATCTCTGGCTAGGCCGCCGTTTCCTCATATGCTCGGCCGGGAGCGTGTGACAGCGATACCGGGAACTATTACGTTCCCATAACTCGCTCTCTGGCTAGGCACATTTCGACCTAGCTTAAATACAGCTCCTTCAGACATTGGTCACTGACAAAGCGACAATCTTTCCCCAATACAGAAAAACAGGCCATCCTGTGCCCTCCCCAGTAATTCACACACTAGGATATTATTTACTTATAACATATATAGCACTGACACACATTTTATATTATACAGTCCTTAATAAATCCATATGCACTGCTATAAACGTTCAAAAGATGCGTGCTGCCATCAATGATATGTTTGCGGCACCACTCGTAGCCTATATCCCACGGCTGGTGTAGAGAAGCCTGTTGGGATACAGCTTTCCTTGTGAAGCGGCCATGTTGGTTGCAGAGAGAGGAGGCCGAGGGCAAATATAGGACACAACAGTGAAATTCAATGGATTGAAAACCCGAAAATAGTCAATGTAACATACTACAATGTTAACTGACGTAAAGATTACTTTTCTTTTATTTTTTTATTATTGCAAAAATATGTGCCAGACTTAAATCTAGTCACACCTTTCATTGAACAGATATGTCCATTTATTTTACAGAATCTAAGAATGAATTCTGGGTTTATGATAGCTTACATGTGATACATAACCCTGTTGGAGATGTATATATTGTACAGCCAATTACCATTTTTCGGCACAATTGTAAATTTGAATTTTTAAATTATTATTTTAGCAGTAATTTTGTAACTAAAACAAACTATTTCCTCTCACAGTACACTTCCACTTAATCTTCATTAGGCTAGTTCCCCAATTTGTTCCCAGAGCTGTTTCTGATCTTTGCCAACCCTCTGTGAGGCCAGCATTCAGGCTTATCTTATCCTCGCTTCGGCACACGTCTGGTCACTGAAACACGGCCTGTCGCCGTGATCAGAACAGCTTAACCCTGCATCTTCCCAGGGCCCCGAGTTTCTCAGAGCTCTCCTGAGGTGAGCACTTCAATGCATGCTCACGAGTCGTTTGCCAAACCCACAGTCACGTATCCTGCCTCAGTAGAGCTTCTTTCCCACTGCCACTGCTGTTTCAAACCTCTCCCCCTCTTTCTCTCTAGACTCCAGTACAATGACCGGCCAATAACCACGGTCTCCTTCAAGGCTAGCCACAGGTCTACAAACGTACTGCCCCTGACCCCTAGTGGCAGAATTAGCAACTACTCCGAGCAGTTGTCAAGCTCACCCTGCCCCCTGGCGACTCACGCAACAAACATCCTCCTGTCGTTCTTTCCCGAGCCACCAGAGAGCTCCACCAGTCTTCTCCATAAGCCCCCGTGCTTAGAAGCAGCCTCGTGTGACATGCAAGAGTCGATTTATTTTCTGTTTCGGCCACCTCCCAGTAGATTGCGCTACCATCGGGCGCCAGAAAAAACGTCGAGATATCGAAGCAGGTATTTCTTGATCAAACACTCGGAAGTCTTCGGAACCTTTCGGCCCTGAAGCCGAAGTATCCCCCCTTTCTTTCTAAATCAAGCGCCTGTTTTTAATTAAGCGTCTCACCAACCCTCCAACGGACTTCTTGGCGTGACGTCAGACTGACTACTTTGTTCTCGGCTAGAACTCAGCAAGATTCAATTTCGACATGCCCACTGATGTAGTCGTCTCGTCAAGGGATGTTTTCCCTAAGTTTTTAGATAGTAATTAGTCAGTCTGTGTTTCAATATAGAAACTTTTATATTTTGCTAAATTTTAATAAATCTAAATTATGAGTGCTTTCCCGTCCACCGCGCTTGTGTCGGTCAGGATTTCGCTTGCATCCCGGCAGGACCACTCCTAAGCGCAAGGACAACACCCTGTTTTGGTGAGTTTTCGACACCCTTTTTTCTTCCCCGACGATCCCCGTTTTTGTGGGCATTATTGCCCATTTAACGACTGGCTGTGAAGCAGGTCTAATTCTTTTGGATTTGGCTTGTTCACAGACAGGGTCCCAGAGCCGGTGCCGACATTGTGGCAAAATGCTCTTCCTCATCTTTGGTAATCGAAAGCTACTAAAGCACCACCTGGCAGCCCGGCTACAGTAGAATGTATCACTCTCAACCAGCAAGTTCCAACAATACGAACCCAGATTCTCCGCGACTTCTACAGTGTGACAGTGCTACGCAATTTTTAAGTGCCAGCTAATTGGACAATATATCTGATACCTAAAGTGGGATAATTGCAGGACTTTAATTATGCTACATGCTAATAATTATAATTCTGGGATTGTTTATTTTTATTTCTAACTATGGTGTAATAATTTGGCATGGGCCGGCCCTAGAAAATTTTAACTTATTCATGTATTAGCACCATTGGTGTATTAGCCCCATTGTTAAGGTTAACTTCTTAACATATAAACCCTATTATAAAATTTTAACTTATAAAGGTATTAACCTATACTATAAACTTCTAATGTATTAGTTCAATTAGATATTTTATTTTAAATAATTAACTCCTTTACCAAACCAACTTATGATTATCGAGATGATGTTTTGTTTACCATTGTTCAATTAACTATGATAAAAAAATAAATAGAGGCACAGTTATATACGAACCTGCTTTTGTTGTTATTTATTCTTTTGAAACTAAAGATCCACAGTCTGCCAAGATGTTTCCAGGGTTCCAGGGAGAAATTTACGTTACACCAATTTAGAGAGAGAGTGTATTAAGAGTGTATTAGGATTGTCACAATTCTAATGCTAACACCAGAAATAACCTCAGAGTTAAGAGTTTTGAGTTGTGGATTATGAGTAGCGTAAGTAAGTGAAAGATGCAAAAGTATGTATGTATCCAAAAGTAGGCAAAACTATGCAAAATAATGAGAAAGTATGTAAATGTTTACAAAGTATTGGAAAGTACACAATATCATGAACTGCTGCTGCCTCTGTAACTGAACTGGCTGTAAAGATTTTTCAATTGAAAAAGTTTTTTTTTAACATACTGTGGATAGTGTGAATGACATTGAGCAATATTTGTTACATCCCTACCAAAAATTTACAACAGAAACCAATAAAATACAACAGGAATTTCAGTGTATCCTGTTGTATGACAGATGAGATTTCAATGTATTTTATTGGATCCTGTTGGGTTTTGTTGTAAACACACTGACTTCATTGGGTTTCAGTGTATTTTGTTGGGGAAAATTTACACACACACAAAAATACATCATTGTATTCTAGTGGGTTCTGTTGTCAGAGCCCACTGAATTCATTGGTTTTTATTGGATTCTGTTGTGAAAGATATTGGAACAGAAAGTGTTGGGTTTTGTTGTTTTCTGTTGTAAAGCAGTCTGTTGGATTCTGTTTTATTCCAGTGTTTTTCATTGTATTCTGTTCGGTTTTGTTGTTTTCTGTTGCAAACAGTTATGTTGGTTTCTTTTGAATACCAGTGTTTATTATTGTATTCTGTTGGGTTTTGTTGTTTTCTTTTGCAAAGAGTTCTGTTGGTTTCTGTTTTATTCCAGTGTTTTTCATTGTATTCTGTTCGGTTTTGTTGTTTTCTGTTGCAAACAGTTATGTTGGTTTCTTTTGAATACCAGTGTTTATTATTGTATTCTGTTGGGTTTTGTTGTTTTCTGTTGCAAAGAGTTCTATTGTATCCTAGTGTTTTTCATTGTATTCTGTTGTTTTCTGTAGCAAAGAGTTCTGTTGGATTCTGTTGTATTTTAGTGTTTCTCATTGGATTATGTTGTTTTCTGTTGCAAAGAGTTCTGTTGGTTTCTGTTGTATTCCAGTGTTGTTCATTGTATTCTGATGGGTTTTGTTGTTTTCTGTTGTGAAGAGTTCTGTTGTATTCTAGTGTTTTTCATTGCATTCTGTTTGGTTTTGTTGGTTTTTTTGTTTTTCTTGCTGTTCTTTAGTGATTTTTGTATAATTGTTTTTTTTTTCCTTGTACATAACCTGTTTCATGGCGGATGCCTTCGGGGGTAATGCCGATTACAGTGATCACATTTCCCACCACTGATCAGCATTACCCACATAATTTTTGGCATTTAAGAAAAACGTCTGTTTATCGTTTACATATTTTATTTACCGAGTTTGATTAGTGTAAAATTACCATTGGATAATAACATTTCTCTAAATACATTTTTCATTAACTATTTAACACATTTTTATGGCTCACTCTCTTTGTACAGGCTGGGACACACTGCAAGGTTACGAATGTGACATTTGATTGCTACGAAAGTGAATGAAGAAATTGAAAAAATAATAATTTATTTTAATTTATATTTAGGGGTTATAGATAAGATTTATTAAACATTAAGGCTTGCGTCAAGGTGACGCTTGGGCTTGGATGCACAGTAGGGAATAATGTAATTTTTTGTTTGTTGTTATTTATGTTACATTGCTTTAATATATCCAAATAAAAAATATGCTTTGTTGTTTTACTTGATGCAATGTAAATAATAACAAAAAAATATGTGAGTCCCTACTGTGTACCCAAGCCCAAGCGTTAAGCCTAGCAGGAATTTTTTTTAGCAGTATGGAGGCGCGAATTGCCAACATGTAACATACGATAGCACGTAATGTGACGTATAAAAGAAATTATAATCTTTATTCAGGTTATGGGGGAACAAAATGTACAAGGCCAAGTGATAATCTTGGATACGCGATACAGAACTTTTACCTATTGATATTATATCAGTATTAATGTACGGGATACATGGTGATGGTAATTAGACTTTACATATGTGCTTCAAAATTATCAGCAAAACAACAGAATACAATGTAAACACTGGAATACAACAGAAACCAACAGAACGTTTTGCAACAGAAAACAACAAAACCCAACAGAATACAATGAAAAACACTGGAATGCAATATAAACCAACAGAACTATTTGCAACAGAAAACAACAATACCCAACAGAATACAATGAAAAACACTGGAATACAACAGAAATTTTTGCAACAGAAAACAACAAAACCCAACAGATTACAATGAAAAACACTGGAATACAACCTAAACCAACAGAACTCTTTGCAACAGAAAACAACAAGCCCCAATATAATACAGTGAATAACACTGGAATACAACAGAAACCAACAGAACTCTTTGCAACAGAAAACAATAAAACCCAACAGAATACAATAAAAAACACTGGAATACAATAGAAACCAACAGAACTCTTGCAACAGATTGACGTTGTACCTCCTCTTTATTTAAACAGAAACTCGGGTCACAGTCCTGTCCGCGGAACAATTTTCCGGCCATGGCCATTGTAGTGCCACCACTCGTCACCAGATGGCAGTTGTAAAATATGAACAGACAATGTATTATAGTTATGTTAAGACATGTTATGATTGTAAATATTTATGAAGATTATTAAGTGTGTAGTGTAAGTATGTTTCGTAGCCTTGTAAATAATATTGTAAATGCAAAACATCCAAAGGGATAGCAATATGTAAAGTTGTAACATGAACGATTGTAGAAGGGAAATGTATATATCATGCGGGCTAAACAAGCCTAGACAGCTCTCTCTCTTTGCAACATGAAACCTCAAAACCCAACAGAATATGATGAAATACGCACGTATGCCATAGAAACCAACAGAACTCTGTAAACAGTAAACAATGAAAAACACTGGAATATAACCAGAATTCTTTGCAATAGAAAACAACAAACACTAACAGAATACATTGAATCACACTGGAGTACATCAGAAACCATCAGAACTCTTTGCAACAGAAAACAACACAACCCAACAGAATACAATGAAAAACACTGGAATACAACAGAAATCAACAGAACTATTTGCAACAGAAAACAACAATACCCAACAGAATACAATGAATAACACTGAAATGCAACAGAAACCAACAGAACTCTTTGCAACAGAAAACAACATGACCCAACATAATACAATAAAACCCACAGAAAACAACAGAATCCATTAGAATGTTTTGCAACAAAAACCAATAGAAACCACTGAAATACACTAAGATTTACAACAGAAAGCGGCCAATTCCCGCATTAAATACAACAGAAAATCCTGTTGTATCCTATTGTATTTCAGTTGGTTTCTGTTGTAAAGTTTTGTTGTATTTTCTGTTGTTTTTTGTTGTAAATTTTTGGTAGGGATACGTTATGACACACGTTAACACCATTGCCTACTCACTTACTGCGATTCTGGTACTGCCCTACTGGTCGTAAATAGTTTCACTTCAAAACCATAAAACCCTGTCACTTGACAGAAGACTTAGTGGGTGATGCTTGTGATCAAAATTATATTTTATTTGAACCTGGGAGGGTTAGAAGTAAACCCATGAAATTAAGTCAGTGAAAAGTTAAATTATTTTTTAGTTTATGTTTTCATGTTCATGTTACAAAATTATTTTCACTAAAATAATTATTTATATTTAGAATATAAATACACAATATTATTATTTATTTTAATTTTCAAATTTGTATTTCTAAGTTTTGTTATGGCTGACATTAAAAGAGAGAACTTGGAATAACCTTTAAAAAAAAAAAAAAAAAAAAATACTGATACTGCCAGGAGAGTGCTCACCTGCACACAGAATTCCAATAATTATTTTCGAACTTGGCAAAAATCATATTTATCAAGTAATTATTTACAATATATTTTTTAATTTGAGCAATCCACGTAGCTATATGTGTATGATGTTCTTCAAAACTATTGTATGTATTGGTAGTTAGAATTTTATTTCATCTTACGATAGCTAAAAAATCAAGTGAAGTGTAAAAATAGTTAAAATATTTCAATGTAGACTAGTCACACATTTAATAAAGATCGCAGGCTTTGTGGGTTTTCATGCTTATAGTCACTGATATGTTCTTTAACCCTCATGATTATTTGCCTGTGAGAGTGTGAGAGTGAGAAGTGAGTGAGTGAGTGAGAAGTGAGTGAGTGAGTGAGTGAGGAGTGAGTGAGTGAGTGAGTGAGTGAGTGAGTGAGTGTGTATATATACAGTAAAACCTTTTTGTTGCGACCCCATTTATTGCGACCACCTCTCTATTACAACCCGATTTCGAGGAACCGTGAAAAAATTGCCGAAAATCCGAAGAAAATCGGACAGAAAATAAGTTTCTTGTAGTGAGTAGCGTGTTACTGCATTTCTCTTGCCGAGTGCTGTACTGCCGTAGGCAGCACATATCTAAAAATAGATACCACTTCCTGTCGACTGCTGTCAGCGCTTAACAACCCCCATTCGACGTCCCTTTGCTGGCAGGGTGCAGATAAAGGTTTTTGTGGCAACGTGTTTACGTTTAGCTTTTTGCGAGTGTCTAGTGTGGTACGCAGTTAAGGCAAAGCTACCTGCTGGATTTCTCTTGATTTTGATTACTATCGGTTGACAATACACAGCGACCGACTGTATGCACGCCCGCCTCGACTTGTTTTAACTTGCGCAGCGATGTTTATTTTGACAGCTAAAGCAATTATCTCTTCCCGTGGGTTGATAGAAAAAGGTCGCTTCACCCAGCATAAAAAAAAAGGCTACGCCACTTATTCCCCACGCAAGAAACACACTGGCTGCAATCTGTCTCCCCCGCATTTATCTTTCTTCTAACATTCCACGTCTCACCTCTCACGTGAGCAATAACGAAGCGACCACGCATTGGGCCATTTCATGGGTTGTTTGGTGACAGCAGCTTGATTTTATTTGGTATATTATATTCCTTTTCATAGGACCCTTGCTATTAAAATACATTTATATTTCAGTTTGAAAGCTTGTAAAGTCCTTGCCAGAGATGACTGAACTCGAACTTAGTGTGAAAAGTGACATATTTTGACCCCTCCCTCACTGCTATAGTACCCCATTCATAATAGCCCAATTTTACGGGAGAAGGGAGGGTGAAATGAGCATTTTCTTACTGAAGGTTTTTCAAAGGAAGCGAAGTTGGGGTGTTATAAGGGAGGACATTAGTTGGTTTGTGTGTGTGGGAGGGATGAGAGAGCCTTGAAGAATGTTAATGAGGGGAGGGAGGGGTGAGCTTATGCGTCATGAAGCCGCTTCCACCAGCCAGCCGGGTGAGCTTCGTGTGCGCCCACTCGTGTTGCAGAACCTACCGCTGCCATATTTTTGAAGGAAATGTCCCATTATTTTTTTGTTATTCTTACATGAACAATATTGGAAGTATTAAAGCCGACACAAAAATACGCTGTTTGTTAAAATTAACAGATTTTTTATGATCTTTAATTTCATTTTTTTAAATTTTTTTTTATTTTCACATTTTGGGCAAAATATCCAATTTTTTGACGGTTCCCGAGAATGTATTTGTAAAATCACTGCTTTGTTAAATCCGGGGTTCGTGACATCGGGGTTCTAGTGTATTTAACTACGGCAAGCAGAAAACGTACATGTAAACTAACCAGTAAAAATAAACTGTCTTTTGACATTTAGTCAAACTTCTCTGAAACGACCCCTCACGGTTCCCAGGAATAGGGTCTTATTAGAGGGGGGGGGGGGGGGGGTGTCGTAATAGATGTTTTCCGAAATTTTCAGTTCGTTACACCCCCCCCTACCCCCCCTAAACCGATACTCGTTAACAAACCAGCCGTACAACGGCAGGATGCTGTCACTCACAATGCTAGATGGCTTCGCTTTAAACCCACTTCAACCTTCATGACAAGTCCGTCGCCCTACAGGCCACCTCTAAAGAAAAGATGTCAAAAGACAGTTTATTTTTACTGGTTAGTTCCCATGTAAGTTTTCTGCTTGCCGTAGTTAAATACACTAGAAACCCAATGTCACGAACCCCGGATTTAACGAAGCAGTGATTTTACAAATACATTCTCAGGAACCGTCAAAAAATTAGACATTTTGACCAAAATGGTGAAAATCAAAAAAAATAAAAAAAATAAAACAAAACTAAATGAAAGATCATTAAAATCTGTTAATTTTAAAACACAGCGTATTTTTGTGTCTGCTTTAATACTTCCAATAATGTTCATGTAAGAATAACAAAAAAATAATGGGACATTTCCTTTAAAAATATGGCAGCGGTAGGTTCTGCAACGCGAGTGGGCGCACACGAAGCTCGCCCGGCTGGCTGGCGGCAGCGGCTTCATGACGCATAAGCTCATCCCTCCCTCCTCCCGGTAACATTCTTAAAGGCTAGCTCATCCCTCCCAGTCACACAAACCATCTAGTGTCCTCCCTTATAACACCCCAACTTCCCTCTCCTTTGAAAAACCTTCAGTGAGAAAATGCTCATTTCACCCTCCCTTCTCCCGTAAAATTGGGCTATTATGAGGGAGGGGTAAGACCGTTGTAAATATTTTCGGACCCCTCCCTCCCCACTAAAACACGCCCAAAAAAAGTATGTCAAAATATGTCACTTTTCACACCAAGTTCGAGTTTAGTCATCTCTGGCAAGGAATTTACAAGCTTTCAAACTTAAATATAAATGTATTTTAAATTTTAATAGCAAGAGTCCTATGTAAAGGAATGTAGAATTCCGCTGATGCGACCCCTCACAGTTTCCAGAAAAACGGACTTATAAACGGAATGGTCGCAATAGAGAATTCGGGCCAGTTCCCCCCCCCCCCCCCCCCCCCACCTAAATATCTCCAAATACATAAAATACTTGCGCTAAAGGAATTCGCGTAACGTGAGTTCGGCTATGCTAGCCGGCTGGTGGTTATTTTCGTTCAAAACGTGGTGAAGGAACTTGTGTGGATCAGGTAGAAAACATTTGGCTATAAACGAACGATATAAGGACAATGCTATCCTGAAATGCTGTGACATGTTTCTGGAGTAGATAATCACAGCGACAGACCGACAGGATGCGCTCCCGCCCTTGCCGTCAGCGATGTTTATTTTGACAGCTCAAGCAATTATCTTTTCCACGTCCCTTCGCAGCGTAAAAAAAAGAAGAAAAACACATTGGAATGCAGATGGAAAAGTAACTATGCAGTAAAATAAATATATTTACGGCCCTGCTAAATTTTTCTATTCAATAAAATTCGAGGTATTAGTGATTTTTCAGCAGAAACTGCTGTGTGACTAATAAACAAATTTTATCATAATAACTTAAACTTATAAAGTATTTATTAACGGCGAAGGACAGTCGTATAAGCCCATAAAAATATTTATTTTACCGAGAATGGACTATACAACCTGTCTTTTGTCACACGCGGTGTGGGAGGGGAGGAGGATGCTGGCCGGACGTGTTTCTTACGCTCTCGCAGAAGCTACCACAGCGGCTTTTCGTGCCGGCGGGTAAGATAACATGACAGCTGAGATGGCTTTTCGTGCGATAGTGGACGCGCCGAGCTCGGCTAGACACTGCCGCATTGACAGTCCAGCTCTCGCCAAGATAAACGTGAACACATAGCGCCCAACAAAGTGTAACAGACTTGTTTTTCAGCCGATTTTACTCAAATTTTCGACTTTCTCTGCTCATATTTTTCACGGTATCTCAAAAAACGGTCGTATAAACGGAATGGACACATCAGAGGGGGGTCGCATCGGCGGGATTCTACTGTACCGAATAAAATCAAGCTGCTGTCACCAAACAAAGCATAAAACGGCCCAATGCGTGGTCACTGCGTTATTGCTCGCGCGAGAGGCGAGACGTGGAATGTTAGAAGAAAGATAAATGCGGGGGAGACAGACGGCAGCCTGTGTGTTTCCTGCGTGGGGAATAAGTGGCGTAGCCTTTTTTTTTTTTTTTAGTTGGGAGAAGCGACCTTTTTCTAACAACCCGAAAGAAAAAATAATTGCTTGAGCTGTCAAAATAAACATAGCTGCGGCAGTTAAAACAAGTCGGCACTCGGCAAGAGAAACGCAGTAAAACGCTACTCACCACAAGAAACTTATTTTCTGTCCGATTTTCTTTGGATTTTCGGCAATTTTTTCACGGTTCCTCGAAATCAGGTTGTAATAGAGAGGTGGTCGCAATAAATGGGGTCGCAACAAAAAGGTTTTTACTGTATTTTCTTTAGAGGTGGCCTGTAGGGCGACGGACTTGTCATGAAGGTTGAAGTGGGTTTAAAGCAAAGCCGTCTAGCATTGTGAGTGACAGCATCCTGCCATTATACGGCTGGTTTCTTAGCGAGTAGCGGTTTGGGGGGGGGGGGGGGGGGGGTTTAAATCAACTAAAAATTTCGGAAAACATCTATTACGACCCGCCTTCTATTACGATCCTATTCCTGGGAACCGTGAGTGGTCGTTTCAGAGAGGTTTGACTGTGTGTGTGTGTGTGTGTATATATATATATATATATCTTGCCACAAGAACATGTAATCTTGTAAAAACAACAAAACAACAACAACAACAACAGTGATAATCACTTCAAAACTAATATATATATATATATATATATATATATATATATATATATACATATATATATATATATATATATATATATACATATATATATATATATATACATAAATATATATAATTCCCATCAATTCTTATGCACTCAGCCTATCATTTTATCGGTGCCCCAATATTAGCTACATAAAATTTTTAGGGTTGCTATCCCAGCCACAACTGCACACACTGCAATTCTATTAAACAGTCATGGAGTTTGAACATGAATGACACATGTGTGTGATTGCTAGGCTGCCTAGTGACTATGAAATGAGAATCATAAAGCTGGATGATGCTGAAATCTATAAATATTCTTGGAATGTACTTGCTACTACTTCAAGATAAATCATATCAATTTGTGAATTTCCCTTATAATGGAGTTCATCAATGTAACCGTGTTTGTTATGTACATACTGATGGTTTTTTTATGATAATAAAGACAAAATTCAGTACTCATAATGTCTAAATTGCTTGTTTTTATCTTTGCTCTCGATAAATATAGACACTAATAAAAAAAAACATGGGTTGACACTGGCTTAAAACTGCTATTTTATACAAATGGTACTGTAACAGACACAATTTTTCAATTAAATTAATACCTTACTGTAAAGTGGTATGTAATTTGAAACAGAACATATAAAAATGCACAAATAGTGAAAAATCAAATACTCCGAGTTGAAACTGAGTCATAAAACATGAGTTCTTCAACCTTAAAAACACACGAGCTGCGTCTGCCATGACACAAGTTTACTTCAGTTCTGCCGGGAAATAAGCCATTCAGTGTTGTTTACAGTGCAGCTTGTGTACACATTTACACCCATCACTAGGGCAGTAGTGGAGAGCACACATCAACACCCGTCACTAGGGCAGCAGTGGAGAGCACACATCAACACCCGTCACTAGGGCAGTAGTGGAGAGCACACATCAACACCCGTCACTAGGGCAGCAGTGGAGAGCACACATCAACACCCGTCACTAGGGCAGTAGTGGAGAGCACACATCAACACCCGTCACTAGGGCAGCAGTGGAGAGCACACATCAACACCCGTCACTAGGGCAGTAGTGGAGGGCACACATCAACACCCGTCACTAGGGCAGTAGTGGAGAGCACACATCAACACCCGTCACTAGGGCAGCAGTGGAGAGCACACATCAACACCCGTCACTAGGGCAGCAGTGGAGAGCACACATCAACACCCGTCACTAGGGCAGTAGTGGAGAGCACACATCAACACCCGTCACTAGGGCAGCAGTGGAGAGCACACATCAACACCCGTCACTAGGGCAGCAGTGGAGAGCAAACATGAACACCCGTCACTAGGGCAGCAGTGGAGAGCAAACATGAACACCCGTCACTAGGGCAGCAGTGGAGAGCACACATCAACACCCGTCACTAGGGCAGTAGTGGAGAGCACACATCAACACCCGTCACTAGGGCAGCAGTGGAGGGCACACATCAACACCCGTCACTAGGGCAGTAGTGGAGAGCACACATCAACACCCGTCACTAGGGCAGTAGTGGAGAGCACACATCAACACCCGTCACTAGGGCAGCAGTGGAGAGCACACATCAACACCCGTCACTAGGGCAGCAGTGGAGAGCACACATCAACACCCGTCACTAGGGCAGGAGTGGAGAGCACACATCAACACCCGTCACTAGGGCAGCAGTGGAGAGCACACATCAACACCCGTCACTAGGGCAGTAGTGGAGAGCACACATCAACACCCTTCACTAGGGCAGCAGTGGAGAGCACACATCAACACCCGTCATTAGGGCAGCAGTGGAGAGCACACATCAACACCCGTCACTAGGGCAGTAGTGGAGAGCACACATCAACACCCGTCACTAGGGCAGCAGTGGAGAGCACACATCAACACCCGTCACTAGGGCAGCAGTGGAGAGCACACATCAACACCCGTCACTAGGGCAGTAGTGGAGAGCACACATCAACACCCGTCACTAGGGCAGCAGTGGAGAGCACACATCAACACCCGTCACTAGGGCAGCAGTGGAGAGCACACATCAACACCCGTCACTAGGGCAGTAGTGGAGAGCACACATCAACACCCGTCACTAGGGCAGTAGTGGAGAGCACACATCAACACCCGTCACTAGGGCAGCAGTGGAGAGCACACATCAACACCCGTCACTAGGGCAGCAGTGGAGAGCAAACATGAACACCCGTCACTAGGGCAGCAGTGGAGAGCAAACATGAACACCCGTCACTAGGGCAGCAGTGGAGAGCACACATCAACACCCGTCACTAGGGCAGTAGTGGAGAGCACACATCAACACCCGTCACTAGGGCAGCAGTGGAGGGCACACATCAACACCCGTCACTAGGGCAGTAGTGGAGAGCACACATCAACACCCGTCACTAGGGCAGTAGTGGAGAGCACACATCAACACCCGTCACTAGGGCAGCAGTGGAGAGCACACATCAACACCCGTCACTAGGGCAGCAGTGGAGAGCACACATCAACACCCGTCACTAGGGCAGGAGTGGAGAGCACACATCAACACCCGTCACTAGGGCAGCAGTGGAGAGCACACATCAACACCCGTCACTAGGGCAGTAGTGGAGAGCACACATCAACACCCTTCACTAGGGCAGCAGTGGAGAGCACACATCAACACCCGTCATTAGGGCAGCAGTGGAGAGCACACATCAACACCCGTCACTAGGGCAGTAGTGGAGAGCACACATCAACACCCGTCACTAGGGCAGCAGTGGAGAGCACACATCAACACCCGTCACTAGGGCAGCAGTGGAGAGCACACATCAACACCCGTCACTAGGGCAGTAGTGGAGAGCACACATCAACACCCGTCACTAGGGCAGCAGTGGAGAGCACACATCAACACCCGTCACTAGGGCAGCAGTGGAGAGCACACATCAACACCCGTCACTAGGGCAGTAGTGGAGAGCACACATCAACACCCGTCACTAGGGCAGTAGTGGAGAGCACACATCAACACCCGTCACTAGGGCAGCAGTGGAGAGCACACATCAACACCCGTCACTAGGGCAGTAGTGGAGGGCACACGGAGTGTGCACTAGGAGTAATTGCTATGAACAGACGCAAAAACTCTTTTGTGCTAAACGTAGTTGGGCCTGGACAGTCTGCTGAGGTGTTGGTCCTGGAAGGTGTCTGCACGGTGCGGCAGGGACTCACCGAAGAAGGAGTGGGGGCGGACCAGGTGGTCGTCGGGCATGACGGACGCCTCGGCGAGGGTGTCGAAGAGGCAGCCCACGGGGTCGAGGGGGTGGCCCACCCAGCCGTCGCCCCAGCCGCCCGTGGGCGGGGCGGGATGGAGGGGTGGCTGGCAGCGAGACGTGCAGGCCAGGGAGTGGGCGTGCTGCAGCTGCTGGCTCTCGTGCCAGCGTCGCTGAGCCGCTAGCTGCTGCTGCTTCATGGCCCGCACCACCGACACTGCTAGCCGCAGCGCCGCGCTCTGGTGCCCGTGGGAGCGCAGGGCGTCCACCCGCGCCGCGCACGTCGCTAGCGGCTCTGTCACACACACACACACACATTGTAAAATATAACTAACTCTTCTCCAAACTGCACGCTGAGATGAGAGAGTGAAGCACAGCACACTTCTGTGCAAGCTATACGAGGAACCAGCAATCCTTTACGCCATTTTACCCGCCATGGCAAATTTATTTATTTTTTTTGTCTCGATAATTTTTAAGTTTTTGAAGAAATATTTCAAAATTGATATTTTAGAAGCAATTTTGTAGGCATTTCCAGCCTTGTAAACCCAGATAATTTATATTTTTTTAATGACCACTCAGTAATAATCAGGCAAAATTTGTAATAATAATATTTTTAATTAGCAGTTTTTAGCTATTTAGCTATTATTATTATTAGCTAATTTTTAATTAGCTGTTTACAAATAGAAGATAACATGTGTTTGCATATGTTTGGCAACAAGATTAGCTATGAAACATAAAACGCAATGCTTGTACAGTGAAAAATCTGTTGAAACTATCCTAATTAAAAATTATGATTGGAAAATGTAACAAACCAACTTTGTGTGTATAACTGATTCATAAGCGGGGCCAAGATTTTATGGTTTTTTAAGAAAGGAAATGTTCTCTTTGTAAATATTGTATTTTGTCATTATTGTCATAAAAAATTTAAACATTTCTTATAGGATGTAGATATGAATTATGAAGCATGATTGCATTGAATAACTGCTTCATAAACTGTGATAAGACACGATAGGTAGATAAAACAATAGAATATAGAAAACTAAAATGATGAAAGTGAACATAAAAGTACGACTAAAACATTCATAACTATTCTGTAATAATCAGTTATAAATAAAATTTAATATAAAAAAAAAGCTAAATTTTTTTAATACAAAGCCAAGATTATATGGTTTTATATTTTCACTAGCTTTGTTGTGAAATTTCATTTTTATCATTTTTCTGGTTCTTTACTTTTCCATTATAGTATTTAGAAAAAGTAATATACAAAAATGAAATAATTGTTTTCACATATTACATCCAGTACTCATTCAATTTTTAAAATAAAAGCGTAAACTAAAAATTTATGATATGAAATTTTTATTTTAATAGACAAAATTTGGTAATTCAGTTGAAGTTCATTGCATTTTGTTTTTATCCTTGCATTTACATGGTATGCTGTGTATTTACATACATTTCTGTGCTATTTTGTTTTTATTGCTATTCAGCACATAATCTTGCCTTTTTTCATAAGGGTTCCAAATGTTAAATAGGGTTTACATGGAATTATATAAAAATAAACTAATGTAATACATACTTGACATATGAAATAAGTGACTTAAAAAACATGTCTTAAAACTTGACGCTTTCATAAATTGGGTAATTTTATGTGTGTGTAACTGCATGAATATGAATATTTTCAGAGTATGTGTTTGATTCACTTTTATTAAAAAACTATAAATAACTTCAATTACCAAAAAAAATAAAATGCACTCTGTACAAAATACACAGGATACAATAATTATTATTAGCACTATTTGTTGCAATATAATACACATTAGGAAAACGTATTAAGGTGACTGAACTACTGTCATAGACAAAACGCCTTGGCATGTAGTTGCCTGCCAGTGAACCTTGAGAGAGACAATTCATCGTAGCAGACACTCAGGACAGTTAGGCTCTAATTGTTACAACAATATCAACTGAAGGTGGCCTTCAAAGTTTCCTGCCACCACAAACTTGCACCCGTCAAAATATTTGGCTAGAATCTTCCATTACTTCCATGCATGTTTCTATGTCTAAAAAATATATCTAATTATTTATTAATTCAAATATTGTAAATTGAGCACAACTAGTGACCAATGACAAACTGAGGAAATAAGGAACTGTGATGTACCACCAGAGGCTGACTACGTTCAGTCAGCGACCTGTCTAAGCTGTGTGCCGGATATCTGCAAGCCTGAGAGCTAAGAGAAAACATTTTTTCTCCACTGTCAGTGTTTTGTGTTGTTGTTCACGTGGTAAGGCAGTACTTGAGGGCTTGGCTACACCCTCGCCCGCCAACTCAGCCACGTGTAGTCCAGGGATTGACCGATGCTTGTCGCTTTCTTGTGTGGTGACGTGCTGATGCAATTGTATCGGTATCTGTCGATATTCCCTATTTTCTGGACTTCCGATATAACTGTTCCAACCGATACTTCAAAACTGATACCTATGAAAAAATACAAATATTTCACCCATTCAGGTGCCACGCATGTTTCCCACTTACCTGTTTATAGTTCCACAGGCATCTTCACTCCAATTTTTCTTTAATTTAAGTCTATAATTGAATGTTTTGTTTGTTAATTAGTCAAAAGCATACTGTGTATTATGATATGTACAAATTTTATGAGGTAAAATACTTTTTTCATCCACCAAAAATCCTTATAATAAATAATTCTGTTAAAGTACAGACTTACTACTTCAAAATATTGAATTTCTGGAGACTTTCACTGTGATTGTTTACAAAAGGTATCGACTCAGTTATTAAATGTATCGGTGATTGCATCAGTATCGGTAGCGCCCGTCACCACACTCGTGCCACATGTCGCGAACGCCGTACCATTCCAGAGGGGCTGCCCCAGGGTGTTGAAGCTGCCGGACGTGAGGGCGCAGTCCAAGATGTGGCTGCAGTACGTGTCGCTGGAGAGGATGTTCTTCAGGTGCATGTTCTCCCACGACATGCTGACGGCATCCAGCGCCCTGCCAGCACACACATGCACGTACAGTGCAACCAGCAGTAACCCTTTCCCGGCTGGCCGTCACAGTTGCATACAACAAGTGTCAAGATATTGTCTCGCTTGCCATCATTATGTGGCACACAGACTATTAATTAACAAGATGAGCATCGTATCATGACTTGCTTCCTCAAACGTATATTGCTGTTGTGAACTGAGCCCAATTAAAGTATAGTTGTCAGTATTTAATAAATATGTACATATTTATTTTCTATGAAATTGCTCAGAGTTTCTATCATTTTGCTGTATACCATTAATGATAATGCATTAAAATTTTTTATCATCACATAACATGTCTTGGTTATTTGAGAATCAATCTGCACTTACGTACAAAAATAAATCTATATTTGGACGGAGTCTAAAAAGTAGGCCCGTTGGTTCTTTGTTAATCATAACAGTATCTAATCATGGTATGCACCTACTTTACGCTGATCAACAATAGTTAGAATTAAAAGCAAATCACACTTCACACGATTAATTTGAAATATTTAATTTCCTTTCCACAACATTTCCTAGAGAAACAATTTACAGACTATGTATTTCACAATTACAATGCTCAACTGTTTGAATCAGAGCAATTTTTCTTTGAAAAACCCCAGTAAGGTTCCGGTGTTTAAAATACACAGTAATTTAACATGTCTTAAACACTGTCCATTCTGTGCTGTCTGGGCAGTGGGTGGAAGAAAAATATCACAGTTCATGAAGCAATGAGAACCTTGGTGTTACTAATTCAACTGGGCATTAAACTAGGGTATTACTTCTGAAGTTGGCGATCCAGAACAAATATAATCTGGATAACTGGCTAAGGCTCACGGGTTTAAATTTTTCACTTGTATTTTTTGTATCTGTACTTACACTTACTGATAACAGGCCAAATGCTACATTTAAAAACCAATACCTTATTTTGGTGTTCATGAAATAAGTGCTTTAATATAAAATTACCTGCTCAAAACTATTTGTTTACGTACGTAATAGTCAAGATTTTCCAATCCTGGGTTATGGTAGAACCCTGTATAGGTTTTCTTATATGCATATTTCCTTATATTATTTTCTAAACATAATGAGGAAAATGTACGAAACTTGCTGAAAGGTTGAGGAAGTGTGTGTACAAAACTTTAAAGGAACATATGGGAAAGTCAAACAAGTGAAAAAATTATACAGTATTGTCACTCTTGTCACAGTGTTTGCACAGAAAGGCATTTAAGGTTGCAAGTAGGTGGCTAGATGAAAGCAGAGATTAGGGAAGTATGCAAATCGAGCACTAGCAGTCTTAAGTGATGCTGCTTTTTTCTCCACTTGTTCTTGTAATTTATATTTCAATATTGAGATGGTTTGTTTGGATCTTGAATAATTTGATTAACACCTATTTCATTGGCAATCACTAGATATTTGGAATGTGGTAGGTCATCAACTCTTATTTTAGCAATAGACTTGTGTATGCCCACTGTCCAGCCTGAGTGTCACTACAGTAAAGAAAAGCTGACATGTGAACAGCCGCGGCCACACTGGTACGTGACCGTCACTCCCACTCCTTGTCTCTCGGCTCCACCGCTCTCCCCACTCCTGCTCCAAGGGTGAGTACAAGCAAAAATAAATAAATAAATGTTGACTAAAAACAATACAAGCATAAACTGTGTTGTAAAATTAAATAACTAAAAATTAAAAATTTCATAGGAACGAAAATTTTATACGTGGAATGAAACTGGTATATTTTTAAACAACGTACAGGTAATATTTAATGCTCCTTCGTTGAGTGGGTCTCTGATTGCGAGTCAGAGCATGTTCTCACCTGTGGAACACAGTCCTGGGCAGGATGCACGCTGCTGGCCGGGCGTGGCGGGACCGCTCTCTGCCCCCTCTGGGGCGGCGGGTCTCCACCGGTCGGTACCCACCCCCACCGCCTCCCCCGCCCCCAGCGCCATCCTCGTCCGAACTGCTGTCTGAGGAGTCGTAGCGTATGTGGATCTGCAGCGGGAACACAAGCCGCTGTGAGACACCCTTCTGAACACATGCTCACAACTGTATACATTGTGGAGTCCTCCTAAACTGCTATAATGAATGCTGATGTTTGATATATAGTGTCAATATCCTTCCAGCAATGCTTGTAAAGCACAGTTAAATTTTTTTGTTAAATAATATAATAATAATATAAATTATATAATAATTAAAATTAATGAGAATTTTTATTGTTATTCTGTAGTTTTCCTAAGACCAATAAACTTCTCAACAAAGTACTTAGCTGTTGAATGTCAAAGTGTTTTCAGACATGAATCTCTATATGAAAGTGGTCCAGTGATCAGGAATTCAGCTTGTGATTCCCTACGAGACTGGAGACTGTTTTTTGAACCTGACCTCGTCACACCGTGGTCATTTTCCTTGCTGTGATGTCTGGGGTCACGGAACCAGCTCCCAGAGAGGTTGGCTGGATGCTCATTACGATCATTGCTCGGCGGCGTCTCCAGGCTTTACGTACACTTGTGCTGTATCACCTTACTTTGGCTCCGAACCAATTTAGGGTGCTTGCTTTGAGCTCTGTTATTTATGTAAGTATTATTATTAACAGAATAATACAGTTAGTTCCCACTCAAATTCCGGGGAAGGTTGTTCATTCATCTATTTTCCTGTTTTTTTTATTTTTTTACATTATTCTTTTACACAAACATATCTATAACATGTGCTAGTGCAAGAGATTTTTGTAGAAACTTTATTTGCGAGCACACTCATTTTGCTGATATGATGAGCTAGGTCCCTAAACATCAGAATTCCTGTGATTACAAAACCAGTTATTTTCTACAACCGAGTCACTGTGCATTTATTTTTTATTTTGCGCAGTTTACATACATGCACATATGGTTTTGAGTATTCTGACAGTGTGCTTATTCACTGAATCCTGAAAATTGCTTTCTATTCAACTAACTAGTGTTATGCTAAACCCAAATATGTACATAAGTTAAATAAAGCATGTTGTAGAAAATTAAGACATCAGCTGCAAAATATGTTACACTCATATTTTGTTCAACTGACATTTTACTCTTCTTTGGTAAAATTAAAAAAACAAACTAGCAACATACATGCAATGAAAATTCATTAGAAATAAAAAACATTAAATGCATCCAAATAAAAGTGTTTTTTTTTTTTGTTGTGTCTTGCTTGTACTTTAAGGTTGCAAAAATGGCATATTTCACATGCATACTAAGATAAACCTGACAGAGTTTATGCTTTTTACAAATACACTACTGTACGGTACAAGTACTTTAGCAGAACATATTATGGGAAGGAAAAAAAACAGTTTTCCAATATAACTTTACATAACTGCATTGATAAGAAACATCTGGTTTATGCTTGAAAGCTAAATGTGATGACTTGCAAACTAAAGTTCCATATGTATCCATATCTTCCTAAATACTTAAACCCAAAAACATGCATACTAAGTCCACTAATATTGAAAACAAACATCACAAAGGTCAGCTGGAATTCAGAAGTGTTTGGTATGAATATTTAAGAGTTTTATTAGGTCTGCCAATTTAGTTATTCAGATATTAAGCCACAGTTTGCTGTAAAACTTCCATATTACATTTTATGGCTCGACATGGCATAGGACCTAGCTTTTCACGCTTGTAGATGTCAACATTCGAGGAAGGCTAAATATTATATTCCAGGCGTAGATATGCCCCCATAAAATAATCAGATCCTCAGTCTCGGTGGTTTCAGACTGTACCCTGTCGGTAAATATTTGACTTTATTCTTGCCATGACCAAAATTAAACTAAGTAACTCAACAAAAATATTTCATTAGTTTGAATAATTTCAAGAGAGTACCTAACCAACTAATAGCTGTGTCCAACATACATGCACAGGCACATGGGTCTGTGGTGTCTCACCCCGTCCTGCCGAGGCGGTGGCTGGGGGCGGAAGTCGGGGTCCTCTTGCGGGCACACATCGATGAGCGACCACTTCTCCAGCAGGACCTTCCAGTGCAGCTTCTCCGTGGGCGTGCAGTGCGGGTTCAGGACGACACACACCCACAGCGCCCCTAGCACACGCAACACGCACCGTCCAGAAGTGTTCACGTCCGTTCCACGCAACCAAACACTGTGATCTTCGACTGTTCAAACTGCTGAATATCCCTTCTCCAATGGGTCAGAAGCAAACTAATCCTACACCTCAATTCATTTACTATGCTTTCAATTTTACAAAAAAAAAATAAAAATTTCATGTGTACTGAAATAGATTCTGAAATGCACAAAATTCCATGCTAGTGGTGCGAAAAATCAAGCTCAGGGTAACTAGCAACACTGGCCGGCACTCTGTCAAAGGCTGATTCACAACAAAGAGCATATTGCTTACATGAGCGTTGCCACTGCAATACATATTTACCCTTCCCAATTCAAAATTGTCAAATATAAAATGTTAAAATAACATACCATAAAGCAGTTTACATAAAAAAGAACGATTGAAGATTAGCAAATCTAATAATAAGTTTCTTATTACGTATGTAATTTTTTTCCCCAAAAATCAATTTGATAAGCGATCACTCAAATCACAAAACTTTGCTCATCACTGAAACAGACGTAACGGTGGCTGGAGAAGCCAGGACGACATACTACGAGGTCACACGTCCTGCTTGCAGGAAGGTGAAACTCTGCAACAGGACAGAAATGAGGCAAGAGAGACAATGGGAAGACACGGAACTAGCATTCCAGATGAAACCAGATTCAACTCCTGGTTCGACCATTCAAATTCTGTTTTTCGTGGTTTCCCAAAATCAATCCCGGAAAATGCTAGAGTGATTCCTTACTATAGTACAGGCAAAAAGTGCATGGGCCATGTAACCTACTGTGTTTTATTGCATAATCGTCGCACATTTTATACTAAAATCCAGTTTGAAAAGTAGGGGTGCAACGTTTATGCGAAAAAAACATTTTTATTAGGTAAAGTTATTCATAAAAACCAAACCCATTCATAGAAAGTACGTTTATTTTAAAAGTGAAGTATAAAAGAGCACGCCAAACAATTTAAATTAATAACTCATGCAAAAAAACCTTTCTTTAACTTTAAATAGAAAAACAATATCTGCAATCCGAATGGGAGCCTGAACGAATGCATAGCTATCGTCGTAGTACACACCACGAAAGAGTGCGGGCCATCAAATGTAGTTAACTCGGCACTCGACAGAGAGCACGCGTTGCATGCATCGATATTCGACTACATGTGTGCGCTCTACATGGGAAGCAACATAACCAAACATGAATGATGCCAACTAGCGCTGGCTACATTTTTGTAAGTGGTACACTGCGGCGACGCAAACGAACAGATAAAGGTTATAACGTTTAAAAAGTCTTTAAAAGAAAAATTACACATCAGACAACTTTGTATTTTCGTTAATTAAATAAGTAAGTGTCTGAATAAATATTCGATTTCTACTTTAAAAAACATTGTTTTATACGGAAAAAATACCCACACAAAGCGCTCAGAATCTAATAGCAGGACAAAAAACATCATGCGACGTTTAAGCGAGAGATTTTTTATCCAAATTTTGACACCCTAAAATATAGGTGCCACTATTATGCGCGTGCGATGATTATGCGATAAAAGAGGGTAATCAAGACAGCATTATTAACTTCTTATATAGACAAAAAAAAATTCCTAAATAGTTTTATTTAAATTGATGCATATATATATATATATATATATATATATATATATATATATATATATATATATATATATATATAATTTTATTGGAAACATAGGAAACTGCATGTGGTACACAACTAATATGTTAAATGAGACAGGTGGCTTTAACTTTGGCTGAAGAGTGGATGACGAGCAGGAAAAGAGCTAACATATTTTGTTATTTTATTGAGAGGAGTGATGTTCTGTATTAGTCTACCCGCCACAGGAAAAGGTATAACTTTATGATTACAATTATTTGGTTTGTATAAAGTTGACACTTAACACATTAGGAATGCACTTAAAAGAAACTTAATATTTTTGTGTGTGCCATATGTTCAACAGTCCTAGATCTGCATCGTACAGAGTTACCGTCTGCGACGACCACGCCGTGAGAGGAGGGGAGGAGGGGGTAGGGGCCACTCACCCAGCTGGTCCCACAGCTGCCGGCACTTGTCAGTCATGGGCGTGCCCTGCGTCTTCCACAGGAACAGCCTCGGGTCGGAGAGGAACTGTTCTGTGATGAGCGTCAGCATGCGCGCCCCGTTGGAGTCGCGCGCCCTGAGCATCTCCCTCACCTGCGTACCACCACCCACACACGCTCCAACACTAGTCCACCGCACAGCTCACACTTCCATTAGGCCTGTGTGGCTATCAGTTTATTTATTTTGATTTGTATGGGAATAAATATATCAAAATAACTTTGAATATTGTTGAAAACAATACAATTTACTATGTATGACATAGTTTACATGATTATTGTTATTATGTATGGTTCTAACATTAATATTTGTTTGTGTTAATGTTTGTCATGTTGGTACAGGAAGTGTTTCTTTATCTTTACGTGAAGTCTGTTGTATCCTTTCAGAACCATGTTCAGAGTTGTCTTTCTCAGCTATTAAATGACGGTAATAAAAGTGATGAGTGCTATAAAATAGTTCTACATTTATTTACTTGTATATCTGATCAAAAATACCATGCCTTCTAACAGGTTATGGGCCCAGGGACGGATCAGAGGAAAGGACAGTATGCAGTCAAATATAATAAGTTTATATCTTTGTGTACTGGGAACAAGATGGAAGATGAAAAATTCCGGATACCGTTATTTGATGGGAAGAATTACGATTATCGGAAATTTCGAATGTAAGTTTTCCTAGATGAAAGGGAAGTGTTGGAACATCTAACTAAACCACTGTATGAATGGGAAACATCACATCTTCAGGAAGATGGTGATAAACAGGAAACTAAAGATTCGGAAAAAAAAGGCATTAATGAAAATTAGGCGCATAGATAGAAAATGTAAGAACTATATCGTGCAGCGGATCCAGGATAATCAGTTGGAACATGTCAAGGGTAAACAAACTGTGTATGAAGTATGGACTGGACTCCGAAGATGATTTGAAAAGAAAGGTGCAGCAAGTAGGATGGTACTACATAAGAGATTGCATACAATGAAATACAAGCCTAGTGCAGAAACATTAAACGAGTACTGCCTGAGGTTCGACAGATTAGTTCAAGACTCAAGACAGCAGGAGAGCTAGGAGGTCTACATGATGAAGAAGGGGTTGTCATAAGATTTCTGCTCACTATGCCAAAAGAAATGGAAGGGGTTGTATCTGGACTTCAGACACTTGGTGCAGATAAATTGTCACTGGAATTCATCAGGAAAATAATTGAAGAAGATAATTCTCGAAAGGAAAGAAAAGGGAACAGAAGTTGATATGACTTTCAACCTGTCGCATTTTCAGGAGCAAGATGGCCGGCAAAATCAGGTACCAGACCAGGAAATAGTAAGGGGTCACAGGACACAGCCCAGAAGACTAAATTTCCATTCAAATGTCACAACTGTGGAATCGTGGGTCACAAGAAGAATGAGTGTTGGAGACCAGGAGGTGGGATTTATGGAAAAGCACAAAATATAGGAAGAGACCAGTCAAGTAATGTGAATTCATCAAAGAATGTTCACCTTGCAGAAGGAAAAGAAAGAAGAAGTTCCTATGTACAGTTTCTTAACTTCAGTTAATCAGTGTTGTGTAATGGAAGATAACCTTGGTAATGATAGCATTTGGGTTATAGACTCAGGTGCTACTGATCATCTTGTGATGGCAAGTGTTCCTGCAATAAATCGTAAGAAATTAGATGACCCAGTGCAAATAGGTGTAGCGAAATATAAAACATTTTTAGTGTCTAAAGATGTTGGTGATGTGCTAGTAGAAACACGTCAATGGAGAAACCAAAAATATTTGTATCCAAAATGTATTACTAGTAGAGAATTTGAAGTAAAACTTAATATCAGTACCAAGGTTTGAAAGCAAAGGTTTTAAATCCTCATTGAAAGAGGTAAGTGCATTATCACTAAAGGTGATTGTATTGTTGGGATAGAAAAGAGAGACGGGAATTTGTACAAACTACCCATTTTACCAAAGGTTGTCAATAGTAAAATTGAAGCCTGATCAGTTGTAGGAAACACCAAACTATGGGATGCTAGATTGGGTCACATAAGTAATCAGAATTTACAAAAACTGTCGGTGATTGTACCTGAGATTGGAAAAGTTGGACGAGTAACTGATTTATGTGGGATTTGCGTGGAAGGTAAACAAACAGCAAGTTCACATAATCACACTAGGGTAAGGGCATTGAGACCTTTAGAAAGAATACATAGTGATTTGTGTGGTCCTATAAATCCTACCTCGCTTGATGGAAAGAAATATTTGTTAACCTAAATAGATGATTTTACTCACTTCACAGTAGCCTTTGGTTTAAAGTCAAAAGATGAAGTACTGCATTATATCAAGTTGTATGAAGCTATGGTTTCAACTAGGTTTTCACAAAAGATTTGTAATTTTAGATGTGACAATGGAGGGGAATTTGTAAACCAGGGTGTTAGAGATTTTTTTTCATAGAAGGGTATTCATTATGAACTCACCACCCCTAGGGTACCTGAACAGAATAGGGTAGCCCAGAGAATGAATCAGACCATTTTGGATAAAACCAGGTGTATGTTACTTGGATCAAATCTAAAAAATACCTTTTGGCTAGAAGCAGCATTGACAGCTGTTTACTTAATAAATCGTAGTCCCACATCCGCATTACCAGAGGGAAAATTACCAGCAGAGGTACTTATGGTATGGTAGGAAACCTGATATGACAAAATTGAGGGTTTTTGAATGTATTGCATATGCACATAAAGTTAAGTGTGAAAGAAAGGGTAAACTTGATTCACATAGTCGAAAATGTTTTATGTTAGGTTATTGTGACAATGGGTATCGTTTGTGGTGTCCAGATTTCAATAGAGTTGTGGCAACTAGTAGTGTTAAATTGAACGAAACCAAATTTAATTTTGAGGGAAAACATGGGACTTATGAGTGGCAGGAGACAGAAGAAGAAAACAAATATGGGACTTATGAATGGTAGGAGACAGAAGAAGAAAACATTCCAAAGGAAGTTTATGAGGACCCAGATTCAGGAGGGGAACTTGAAAATTTCAGGGGTTTTGAGAAAATACCAGTAAATGTAGACGAACGCATGGGACGCAAATTTATAAAGACCCCAGAATACCTTAAAGATTATGTAGTAAGTGGGTTGTAAAGGGGTTCTAAAGAGAATGAAAGTAAAGAGAGGGGTGACACATCTACAGAAGGGGTTAGTGATTGTATAGACTTGTTAAGTTCAGGGCAATCTGAGAATTTTGAAGCCTTTGTCACTATGTCTTCTGTGAATGATGTGCAGCTTGCTATGAATGCCAATAGCTATTGCGAAGGGCTACCTATGACCTTTGAAGAACTAAAAGATAGGAGTGACAAAAATAATTGGTATAAAGCCATTGATGAAGAAATAAAAGCTCTCAAAGAATGTGAGACATGGGAGGTGGTCATATTACCAAAAGGTGAGAAACTCCTCAAAAGCAGATGGGTTTTTAAAATGAAACAAGATAAAAATGGAGATTTGGAGAGATATAAGGCTAGATTAGTTGTAAAGGGTTGTGGACAAACAAAGGGCTATGATTATGATGATACTTATGCCCCCGTGGCAAAGTTGACAACTGTGAGGGTATTTTTGTGTTTAGCTAACAGTAAGTCATTGCATGTACATCACTTAGATGTCAAGAATGCCTTTTTGCATGGAATACTGAAGAATGATATTTACATGCAACCTCCCGAAGGTGTTCAAGTCAAAGAGGGTAGAGTTCTAAAGCTAAAGAGAACATTGTATGGTCTAAAGCAAGCATCAAAAGAATGGAATTCAAAAATTGATGTATTTGTGAAATCATTTGGTTTTAATCAGTGTCACGCTGATAGATGTGTATACATGTATGAAAATTATGACTGTACTGTTTATATGTTGTTATTGTTAGAAGATTTCACTTTCGTGGAATGAATACAGCAAATAAGAACACATGCTTTGAGATTCACTAATTTTACTTCTTCTAAAGTTTACACACATCACACCTTAAACATGGTCGCGTCAAAACACTACTACTACAAATATGTATTGCAACAATTGTTTTTAACATGTTACCAACCTTAAAACTAAACATACCAATTTAAATGACTGCCACAAACACTTAAACAACAATATTTAACACACAACACTTCCCCTTGGCAGTTATTAAAATGACAATTCACACTTATGAACTAAACTCACTTAAACAATCAAAACACATTTTAATCTGCAATACAAGTATTCAGGTTTTTTTTTCTGGTACAATAGGTACCTTATTTCTTTAAACCAAGAGCTTACACAAAAATGGATGTTTTTACCCCATTTAAAGACTTGGTAAACAAATCTGCCACATTCTCATGTGTTGGTGTATACTTAAATTTTATATTTCGTTCACTAACCAGATCATTTAGGAAACATAACTTGATTGGCATATGTTTAGATCTTTCGGAGTTTAAACCATTTTTGGCTAGTGACATGGAACCTAAATTATCACACTGTATTACAAATGGTTTGTTTACTATCTGATCTTGACCCAACTCCTTTAAGATAATTATCAGCCATAGAGCTTCCCGAGCTGTTTCACACACAGAGTTAAATTCTGCCTCTACAGTAGACAGGGCCACAGTAGTCTGTTTTTTGTGCGCCAAATGATAGGAGCCCCAGCTAATAGAAACACATAACCACTAATGGATTTCCTATCACCTTTATCATTACCCCAATCAGCATCACAAAATGCCTGGATGCAGGCTTGATCTTTCTTGTACCTTAGCTTGAGTTAACTTGTATTTATCAAATATCTTAAAACATGTTTGACATCATTCCAATCTTTCCTAGTTGGGTTTTTTGTTTTCATGCTTAATTTATTAACTGCAAAACTAATATCTGGTCTGGTCATGTTAGACAAGTATAATAATTTGCCTACAGCATTCTGATACATTTCACAGTCAAAAGATTCTTCCCCTGTTCCAGTTTTGTCGTCACTGTTTAATGAAAGTGGGGCAGTTCTGCCCTTGGCATTCGTCTCACTCAAATTGAAGTCATCTAAAACCTGTTTTAGATAATGAATTGGGTCAATTTTGACAGCTTGGTCATGCACGCTTACGTGAATTGAGAGAAAATTACACATGTTTCCTAGGTCTCTCACTTCTATTACCTTTTTTACTTCATGCTTGATCCAGTCAATTTGTCTAGATTTACCCCACAATCCCAGGTCATCAACATATAGTCCGACTATCAAATCTTTATTATGGTTTACATACACACACCTGTCCTTTTTTAAATTTTGAAGACCTAGCTTTACGAGAATGCTGTCAATTGTTTTTTACCATTCTAAAGCACTCTGTTTTAACCCATACAGACCCTTTTTTAGTTTCCATACCTTATCCCTATCCTCTGAAAAACCCTCTGGCTGCTCCATATATACTTTCTCAACTATTGGGCTATTCAGGTAGGCTGTCAAGACGTCTACATGTTCTACTGTCCAGTCATTACAAGCTGCTAACGAAAATAAGAACCTCACTGTTTTCCTTTGTATGACTGGTGAATAGGTTTGTTGATAGTCAACACCGTGGACCTGATTAAAACCTATGGCAACAACCCTAGCCTTGAATTTTTCAATTTTCCCATCTGTCCCTTTCTTTACTTTATAAACCCACCTTGACCCTAGTACACATTGATTTTTTGGCCTTTCAACGATTTCATATGTATCTTTGTTCCTAAGTTGTGTCATTTCTTCCTCCATCGCCCTTTTCCACAAAACAGCACCTTTACTTTCTAAAACCTCCTTAAAATTTTTGGGTTCTATATAAGGAAAATTTGTTGTCACATACCCTTGCCTTGAATTGTACATGTATTTGCAATACTGTGTTACATCGCAACATGAACAAACCTTTGGCTTGATTAACCTTTCCAACTTACGTACATTCGGTACACACTTAGATAAACTGTGTCTCCATTTCAGACATAGTATAAAGGTTAAACTTGTCAACTTTATATAACAAAATGGAGGAACTAAATTAATGTATCATATTTTATAATTTCACTTCTGAGCACATTTCTTTATTTCTCTATGAACCATAAGTCAGTAATTTTGTATTTATATATTTTAATGTAAAACTTCTTTGCTCAAGGAATGAGATATTTTGTTTAACCAATAAGGAGGGTATTTTCAAAGTTCATGTTTAATATTATATGACTAAGGCCTGTTCCACAATGACACGGAAACGGAACAGACGGAAACGGAGACGAAAACGGAGTATTGTTCCGTTCCGTCCGTATTTTTCTCGTTCTACAATACACGGACCCGTAAGAAATCTTGGCCAATAAGAAAGAGCGAGCGTGACGTAACTGAAAACTACGAGTATCAAGTGAGCTACCTGTTAAATCGAAATGTATGGTTGTTAACTTGGTAATGTAGTAAGTCGATTTGTTTTTTTTTTGTTTTTTTTTTTTTGCGTTGTGGCGGTGGTAAAGTAGTCCTTCTCCGTATTCTCATATATAGCAGGTATATCTTTAACCATGAAAATTAAATGTTCATCAAAATTCGTCATGATGAAACCCACGTGCACAATTCAAATTTCAAAACAAATCTTGTTTTGTTGTTCACGCATAAAAAAGTAGTCGAAAATATGGAAACCAACATTAGTCAAAACTAATATCTTAATTAACATGAACGCGCAACTGTAGCTTGACAACTGCAGTGAATAAATAACGTGCTCCTATTGGTCTAACGGAGTAACGTAAACGGAAGACTTCAACACTGCTGAGCAGGTCCGTGCGGGTCCGTCTCCTTTTGCGTGCTATTGTAGAGGCTCTGTTCCGTGAAATCCGTCTTCGTTTCCGTGTTCCGTCTCCGTTTCCGTGTCATTGTGGAACGGGCCTAAGAGTTTGTAAAACAATCTGGTACTGGTCGAAAAGGTATAACAAAAACTATTGCTGGAAAATAAAATTTTGTTTGGAATTTTAAGTGAGAAAACGAAACGGAAGGATTTATATAGGAACCTTCGGATAAGTTAGACGTGACATTTTATTACTGCAGAAAATGGAATTATGACTGTTAGAATGCTTTGAAGAATGGCAAGAAATAATAGTAGACATTAATAATATTGATAATTTGGAGATATTTATTGAATTGAAGAAGAATTATTATTTGTAAGAAGATTATAAGAAACATCTAGGCGTTCCCAGGATGAAGACTATGAAATCCGACTACGAAGATTGGAAGTAATATTGAGGCGTTCCCAGGACGAAGAATGAAATATTCGGAATAATTGACTGTACGAGATCATCTGGAAACAGCGAGAGGCGTTCCCAGGACGAAGACAAATAACAAGAGGCGTTCCCAGGACGAAGACGAACAACGAGAGGCGTTTCCAGGACGAAGGCTTGGAATCGACGATAGGCGTTCCCAGGACAAAGACATGAAACAGCGGAAGGGCGTTTCAAGGATGAAGACGTGGAATCTTCGTTGCTGAGTTCCCGTACATCGAAGACAGACATCGTAATGCATAGTTCGTTACTACTGAACTATACTAACAGGTCGGTCAGATATTTGTAAAGGAATTTTACAAAACTTACCAGCTTTGCAAAAACTAACACCCCGGAATAGTAACATCACGAGTAATCCGTTTTCAATACACTTTAAACCAATACCATACTGTTTAAGTCTAGTGACAACATGAGTTAAAGTTAAAAAGTTTGTATGTCAACTAATCTAATGAACTTACGAATTTTTCCACGAAATACCCAGCTCTACCTACTGAATAGTAAGGACAATAAATAAATTTGAATTAATTTTGTATAGTAAACATTCGATGAGTGAAGACTTGCAATAAAACAGGTTCAAAGAGTTTGATACTATTTTACTGGTATTAAACAAATTATGAATATCTGTTGATAATTATGGAATGTCACTGAAAACTGATAACGGTTATTTCCCGATCACGTTGCGAATATTGTGCCATTCATAATCAAGTCGAAATATCTAAATATTTTTTTTAATGTTTACTCAGTTTTACAACTTCTTAAAAGTTGTTGGCGCCCACAAATTAATATAAAATGATTAGTTATTTTGCCTTTATTCTATAAACACATTAGAACAAGTCTAATTACTTTCGAGTCATTCAAAGTCAAATCGATTTATAATAAGAAATAAACGTTTTGATAGAGAAGGCCCGTTTAATAGATGTTTCATTATTTTACCAACCAAGAAATGGTTCAGTATCACTATCCTGACTAGCATCTGAAAATTTAGAGTTATCCTGATAATTATTTACATCAGGTTCAGCTTCTCCTACAAACAAATCAACCGCAAAGTTCTCCCATATGCTTACATTTTCTCCACAATCATTTGCTTCATGAGAGCATATCAGCCTTTTTTGTAGATACTTTTATTTCACTAGGTTCATGATTTATACCTAAAACATTAGTTAATCGTCCAGTAGTCATATCATTTTTATTTGCTTTAGCCTTCTCTATGTAAGGGAACACAGTCTCCTCCAATATTACACTACGTACAATTTTTACTTTGTGTACATTGTCAACCCACACTCTATATCCTTTTGTATTCGGTTAATAGGTATCCCAAAAAGATACACTCTACCCCTCTTTTACCAAATTTTCCTTTCCCTTCAATCCAAAACCAACCTCTGCACCCAAACACTCTTAGGCGCTCATATTCTTTCACATCAATTTTTTCTCCTCGCCATAACTCTAGCGGCAATTGGTCATTTACTCATCTGGATGGAAACAGGTTTTTTACATGACTAGCACAATTTGCAGCTTCCGCCCAGAAGTTCTGAGGTAGCCCAGACTGAATTAGCATGCACCTTACAGAATTTGCAACAGTTCTATTCATTCTTTCAGCCACACCATTCTGCTCAGGGGAACCTGCAACTGTTTTCCTATGTACTATTCCATTTTCTCGCAAAAAACTCTCAAATTCATTACTACAATATTCTCCTCCTCCATCTGTTTGAATTGCCTTAATTTTACTGTCATGGAACATTTAAACCTCCGCCTTGTAACATTTAAATACATCAAACACTTGATTTTTTTCTTTCAATAAACCACACAGTCAAGTGACGTGAGAAGTCATCAACAAATGTCACTAAATAACATGCACCTACAAGTGATGCAGGTAACTTACCCATTACATCACTGTGGATCAATTGTAGGGGTTTGGTAGTGGATCTCTCACTCTTCTTGAGAAAAGCAATTTTTGCAAACTTACCCTGCACACACGTATTATTACATAGCTCACTGAGTTTTCCGGTTACGTTAATATTCGGAATTTTCTTGATGGCTGCTTCATGTAGATGTCCCAGACGTCCATGCCACAGCTGGATACTCCTCAGTGCTACTGCATCTCGTCCCTGAAGAGTAGTACTGCAATTTTCTCTCTCTACTTCAGATGATGCTGCCGCGGAAACTATT
Organism: Bacillus rossius redtenbacheri; assembly: GCF_032445375.1. NCBI lineage: Eukaryota > Metazoa > Arthropoda > Insecta > Phasmatodea > Bacillidae > Bacillus > Bacillus rossius. The sequence continues at coordinate 238,483,692 of NC_086330.1, read as the reverse complement.
TCGTTTACCACCTTAAGTATGTACAAACCATTTGACGTTTCTGCTCTGAAAACTGTTTCTTCCTCATCTCGTCCCACTGTCTGATGATCATTTAGCTCTGTGATTATCCCCTTAGTTGCTAGCTGGTAACAGGATATCAAATTATATTGGAATTCAGGCACATACAGAACATTTGACAATCCAAGAGTCCAACCTCCACACTCCTCTGTCATGGTTATTTCTACCATTCCACAGCCCTCAACCTTTGCAAAACCTTTGCCCATAGAAACAGTTCCCTTGCATGGTTCAAAGGTCATAAACAAGTCTCGTCTATAACACATGTGATCACTTGCTGCCGAGTCAAGTACCCATTCATCTGTTCCTCTCATAGGCGAAATTAGTCCGCTTGCACTCACACATGAGCGATATTTGCTTCTTTCTTCTGTAACTGTTTCTTGTAATTTTTTTTACAGTTTACTGCCCAATGGCCACTATTTCCACACTGGTAACATTTTACCTTCGGGCAGACCCTTGAAATATGTCCCCATTCTTCACAATGAAAGCACCTTTTATTATCGTCCGACACATTACTCACACGCCCATCGTGTTGACGATTCTCCATATTGTTGTTGTATTGTTGAGTATTTCTTCTCCCTTTCCTATTCTTTTCACAGTAACTCCTCCTTTCGTTGTGTATTTTTTTACTTGCCAACGCTCCAGAAGTGTTTTGCAGTGTATTTACACCTTCCTCTCTCAACAATATAGATTTCACTTTCTCAGTGGTTAGGTTAGGATCTCTACTAATAAAACTTACAAGCATCCCGTATTTTTCCTTACGTAGTCCAATTAGGAATTGCCCCGCTAATTGTGTGTCGTTTAGTTCCAATCCAAAACCTCCACTTTATAATTTACGATTACATGACTGAAGTTTGGCATACTCATTTCTTCAGTTTTTTCGATGTTGACCATTTCTCTAAGCATCTCCAGACATTGCGGAAGAGTGTACGACGAGTGAAGACGGGCTAATTTATCCCACGCTTCCTTCGCTCTTACTATTTCTCCAATATCTTAGAGAGAGAGAAGAGAGAGAGAAGAGAGAGAGAAGAGAGAGAGAAGAGAGAGAAGAGAGAGAAGAGAGAGAAGAGAGAGAAAAGAGAGAAGAGAGAGAAGAGAGAGAAGAGAGAGAAGAGAGAGAAGAGAGAGAAGAGAGAGAAGAGAGAGAAAGAGAGAAGAGATAAAGAGAAAGAGGGAAAGAGAGAGAAAGAGAGAGAAAGAGAGAGAGAGGGAGGGAGAGAGTGTGTGTGTGTGTGTGTTTGTAAGAAGTACATTCAAAAACTACTGAACTTGATTTAAAAATCTTTTACAGTCATAAAGCTGCAATATTCCAGATGTAAATAGGCTCCTTTTTATGTTTTTAAATTAAAATTGACATAAGATGATTCAACTTTATTAACTAAAGCAGGAAAAAACAGAACAAATTGACTGTCTTCTTGGCTTACACTGATAAAATTAAAACGGAACAAATTTTTGGATCTTCCGATCAGGCTTTCTGTAATTATCCTTGCCATCAGATTGAGGGCGTACCGGTGTTACGTTTTTAACTAGTGGTGAAAATATTGGGCGCCACCACGTGAGTGGGCACGTGGACCCGGCTAGAGGTTCTTATTCAGGGCGTTACGTGGCCCGTGCGAGGCGAGATATTAGCCCTCCTGACCCCGAATTCAGCATCTGTTCCTAAACCGAGTCCGCTCTCAGCGTCGGGCACGCTTCTACCTAACCGCAGTGGGCTCTTAGGGCGTCCCACACGCCGCTGACTGGGTTAGGGACCCACGTGGCCCACCCGAACACAAAGACACGTGACTCAATTAAGTTGGTTTTATTGATACGTTACACGTCCTTCTACAATCCTCCCTTTTATCACCTAAAACGCCCGAGGCACGAATCGGTATAAGTTAAGGAGGCGGACCACACGCGTGGGCGCTTCAAGCTTTTACGTAGAACGAAGGTGGTGAAAAAACACCTGAGAGTATAGAAATTAATTATTAAACAGCCCCCACCGACCGAGAGAGGCCCCGAAGATGAAAAAGGAAACGATTTGGATTCGTTAAGTTAACAGAGCTACTTATCAGTGATACAACGGTGATGTCCTCGGGGTGTCTGCGGAGGCATCCGCTCTCGGCCGGCTGAAGGAGACACGGGCGAGGCAAGGCTTGCGGCAGGAAACATGGCGCCCTTCGCGCCGAACACAATTACCGTTAACATCCTTGCAACTGCGTGCCCCGGGTTATTACCGAGAATAACATGAATCTTTTATAAAATTAATATACACATACCCACGACCAGACTGTCTGTAATAATTACTTGTGCATGAAATTAGTTTAAATAAAGTTATTTACTAGTTCCTTCGTCGCCCGCTAGGGAGCGTCCTTGGACGTGCTTGCACTTACCAACTTTATTACAAAAATATTATATTAAGAAAACAAAAGACACTCACTTGACTGACCCGTCGTGACACTGTTTAGGGGTGAAAAGAAAAGGTTAACAATATTAATTAAAATACATTCAGGGGTGCGGCGCACTGCAGCTAAGCGCCCTCTTGCGGTAGTTCGTGGCGCGCAATTCAAATACTCACACGACTACGTACATCACGATACAAATGCCGGGTAGGAAAGGTGTTGGAAGGGAAACGGAGGATGATCAGGCTCATGGGGCGATGCCCCGGCTGACGTCAAGATGAACACAACGGTGGTCAAATAAATGTGAATTTGACGCTTGGATATTAAAAAAATTAGTTGGAACTCTTGCATAATTCAGATGTAAGTTTTTATAGTGATTTTAAAAGAATACCTGTTGTGCAAAAACATTTTATCTACTTGTGCGAAGCTGGGCGCCTTGGCTAGTTAATACATATCTAGCATTCAAGTAATAATCTAGCTTGTTAGTATAAAATTTAATTGTATTTTTGAATCTTAAATTAATTATGAATGAAAAAGCAAAGTTTGGGGGGTTTTACTTCAACCCTCTCTACAGTGTCAGTAGGTCAATGCTTGTATGGTTCATTTGAATTAAGCTTTAGTTTATTTCTGGCTAACTGGTCATTCACAATAACTGTAACAAATATTTAAACTTCCTAAAATGGCTGTTGTACTGACCATTAGTGCCGTCATTGTCAGAAAGTCACCGACAAGATGGTGCCTCGAGTCATGTAACACACCTGACCTTCAGTTACCTGTAATTGTACTTGACGTTAACTGAGACTTCAGCCCATGACTCCGCTTCCTTTCCCGATCTCAGCCATTCCCTCCTGGCAATTGACAGCCGTCATGCGTGATCAAGTGTGTTCAAACAGCGTGCCACGACGTAGGAAGGCACTTGCCATACCCCTTTCGTAAACAAAACTAGTAATGCTGTTGAAACCTTTATTTCGTCTCCAAGTGTTTTGTACTCCAGTAGACTGGCATAAATTGCCCTGTTTTATTAATTTAAGTAAGTACCCTGAACAAAGTCGGAGCCGGACAGTCCCGAACGAACCCGAACTTGGCCGAAGCAGGCATTAATTTTAAATTCCTAATAGTACATCACTATTTGTTATTAAGTATCCTGGGCGTGAGAGGACGTGCCTCAATTTCAGAAGTGTCTTGTGTGTTCTTCATTAGTAATCTCCGCCCCGCTCGTGGATCTTTAAACTACGTGAATCCTTAGAGCGGCCACGAGGGTGGTTCGCACCACACCTCGGCTGATGCGTGCCACCGAGCTTTTTAAGGTCCGTCTACAACTGCATGTCCTAAACTGTGTCTGATCGACACTGATCACTGATTGGCCTACGTGACTGACGACATGCGAGGTGTGGGCGATCGTCCGAAATCTCCCTGGTCCGAATACATTAGTCAACTTGAAGTTTTTGTTCCAAACTGTGTCCTTTGGTAGCATAGAGGAATAAACAATCGTGATAATCGCTGTTCCCGGTTCCCGTCTCAAAAGGTAAACAGAAAATAAAGGACATTTATTATAGTTTATTTTGCGTTAAAGAATAAATAAATAATATAAAAAACAATTATTTTGGTGCACTATATTTACTGCGTTCTGATGACTACTTTAGATTCGGACATCGGGCATCGCAATTGTAGACAGGGCCGTTATCCATGTGACAATGTGTCAGCCCAAACTTTATTTTTTACATCAGTAATCAGTTAATAATTCAGTCTCTCGATCATTAAATGAATGATCAACAGTATGTACTCCTCAAAGGTTTAACTATAAACCACTAGCATCTACTTCCACCTGAGTGAGCAAGCCCGACGCTGAGGGCGGCCCAGGTGCGGGTAACTAAGAGGGTCGGAATCTCGCTTCCCCGCGGGCGACGGCAGCCACGCCCTGAGAGCAGTCTCCGCAGGTCCTGTGCCGTGCAACAACTCCCACACTCAGTCTTAGTGCTGCTATACACAGTGTTAGGGCATACCTCCATTACTATGTAAGCTACATACATACTTTATCATTTTTTTTTCAAAAGTTATAATTTTAGAGGTTTTATCATTTTGTCTTCAGTATAATACCTTTAAGTAAATACCTACTACATGCAGCAGTGCTAGAGAACATCTCAGTGGAAAAAAACAGACTAGTAAGCAACAAAAATTTGTGTGGTAAGTGTTTGAATTTGTGCAACTATTTCACTATTTCCACTTCCATACAACATAGCCATTTTTTTTGTTTCTAATTTAGATTAACAAGAAATTGAAGCTAAAAAAAGTAGCACACATCTAGCAGAAACAGTAAATACACATTATACTGTGTGTGCATATGTATGTGTGTGTGTATATATATACATATATACATATATATAGTGCACCCATTTGCCATGTCCTTTTCACTCTCTAACACACCCTTAAATAAGAGAAAGGTAAATATAAAGTACAACTTAACATCAGGCTTCTGGAAATCAACAACACAAGTTAAATAACAAACATTGCTTGTAACCGATCATTAAAGCTCAACTACTAGTTAGTTATATCATTTTATTGTAATTATTATTTTCCTAAACATTCATTGCACTTTTTGAGTCATAAACTGCCGAATGAGAGATCATAACTGTAAGTCTTGCATACCTTTACAGATGTCAGGTAATGTCAGTAAAACTCTTATGAAAGTATCTCAGATGAAACAAAAACTACAAGAGAGCTATCGTGATAAATGCAAACAGTAACGACAAGAGAAATGATATAATGGACATGGTGAGCGAGACAGAGGCTCTCTCCTGGAGACTGAAAGGGGGTTACCTTAGCGAAGAGGGAATTGAGCTGCTTGTTGGCGTTGTAGTAGCTGCCCTGCGACAGGTAGGACTTGACCTGCTCGCACACCTGCTCCTCGTCCAGATGCCAGCTGTGGTCGTCGTCAGCGCTGGCTCCCGCCGTCGGGTCAGGCGCCCCTGCACACAGCATCACCACCCGTTCACTAGAGATCATACCGACGGCTCTTGTCTACTGCGAGGCTTTCTTTGGTGGCTTACAGTTTGCCAACATTGAGCGGCAAAATCAGGTATCATAAACATATGGGTTTTTTTGTTCATAAATGATTCTTTAACATTATTTACCAAATTACAGACAGTAAATTAAAATTGATGCAGAAAAAAATAAATACGCCAGTAAAAAATAGTAAACATAGTTGCATTAAACTAAAACAAAGTGATAACATATGGTTACGAATAATGTGGGGAAAACTGAGTTCGGAAGGGATAAACCCATTAAGTTTTATTAATTACAAATATTTACATTACTGATAAATAATTGTACTTATAAATGTCGGATCACTAATCATTTGCCTTAAAAATGTTTATTCGCCAGTCACTCAATGTCTGACAAGTTCCACAGTTCGCACTCCTCACTGGAGCTAGGATCGACAGTGATTCACCCCTTACCGTGCGCCTGTCCTCACACGAACAGCCTCGCTGCACTCAGTCGCACTCTCACCGTTCCGTCGCAACTCGTCGCGCTGCTCTCGAGCGGATCTCTCACCCTCTTCGCTGAGGTCGCACTTCCCTTCACTCGCGGAACTCCCGCGGAGGCTGGTGTCGTCGCTTATATCCCCATGGTGTCCTCGAAGGGACGAGAGCGGCTGTGACTTGTCGCATCATCCCGGGCTGACCCGACGCCCGAAAAGTCCAGAAAGGACGTTTATTTGGGCCACTACGCGCGGTGGCCTCGGAAAACCCGCCGGGCACGCGTGGCATGCGTGACGTCAGCACTCGTGCGGAGCCGCTAGCCAGACTCACTGGAAGGCCTGCTCAGGTACCTGGCACAGGTCGATGCCTTGCCTCCTAGCACGTATGTAATACTGATCCCTCCTTAAACCTGTTCGTCTCGAAAAGGTAACACATCCCTTCAGACATATTCTCTCAATGCAGAAATGTATCACTTTCATACGTCCCCTCTTTTCTCTCTGGTTGCGGTAGACCACATGATTTAACCGCTTAAAGATTTCATAACCGCCTTCACACTCTGCTTGAGGCTTAGGGCACCTTCCCTTCCTTTGTTGGGGGTTGAATAGCCACACCAAATCGCCCTACTGAAATCAGTTTGTATTAATCTTCAGGTCGTACCTCATCTTCATTCGATTCGTCGCTAATCGAAGATTTTTGTGGGCTTCTTCATGTATAAGCGCAATTCGCTCCTCTAGACGATTCACATAATCAGTGGTGCTGGTCGGCTCAATGTGAGGACGACCGAACATGACATCACAGAGCAGCCTCAACTCCTGTCCAACACAATACTCAACTCGCAGGGGTCTGCCCAGTGGAGTCATTAATGGCAGACCTATATGCCATCAGGAACAACTGTAATGTGTTGATTACAATCATGTTTATGCTCAGTCACAACCTTGGAAAGGTGTTCCTCAATAGTTCTGTTGAACCTCTCCACCATGCCATCGGACTGAGTATGTAGAGCCATAGTCCTGGTTTTATTTATTCCCAGTAACCGACACACCTCCTGAAATATTGTCGACTCGAAATTGCGGCCTTGGTCTGAGTGGAGCTCTATTGGTACCACAAATCTGCAAATGAAGTTGTTGACTATTGCCTCTGCAATGGTAGTAGCTTCTCGGTTAGGAAGTGCATAAGCCTTTGGCCACTTATTAAAGTAATCTATTGCTACCAGAATATACCGATTACCATATTTAGTCTTGGGTAATGGTCCAGCGATGTCGTTAGCTATCCTCTCAAAAGGGGCCCCTACATTGTAGGCCCTCATTTCCTACGACTCCGGTGTTGTGGCCCCTTTTTAGCCGAGCATGCTTCGCATTGTCTACACCAAGCCTCCACATCCTGGCGACACCTCAACCAATAGTAGCATTGACAGATCTTGAATAAAGTTTTGTTCACCCCTAGATGCCCACCAGAGGTACCATCATGAATTCATTTCGAAACCTCTGCCACTAGACTCTTTGGAAGGAGTTGTTTCATGGTAACTACTTTTCCTTTTGAACTCTTCCATTCCCTCATTAGAAGCCCGTTCACCATCCTCAAGGTATCCCATGGTGCCCAGTAGGCTTTCACATCCCTTCAGTCACTGGATATCTCATGCCATATTGAATATCCATTAACATTCTCTAGCCAGCTTATAATGGGTGTCAGGTCAGGATCTTGTTGACGCGCTGCTCTCAAGCTTGCTTATTCCATGTATCTTCTCCGTTAGTTATCGTTGTTCGCCGAAAAACGATTCCCGCATTTTTCTCCGCCCTTTTGCAATGGTTGGAGTCAACCTTGCAAGGTCTTCGAGAGAGAGCATGGCATTGCTGTGAATTCGGTATTTCGTGTTTTATCGGACAATCATTTTGCTGCTTTGTCTTCCTGTGTGTCAGACAGTTCCACTGGATGTGTCCTGGTTCACTGCAGACGAAGCACCGCGGGCGTTCTCCTGCTCTCCTAATCTGGTCACCTGGAGTATCATTCAGCAGTTTCTTCAATGCCCTGAGAATAACTACTTCATTAGTGGTGTTTCTAGCATTTGCTGCATTGCAGGGTTCCAATCCAGCTCTCCTTGTCCTGATGCTTGTGTTTCTTGAGGCACTGCGTGCTGCCTCGATTTCCAGGGCATGGAACACGGCCTCAGCTCTTCTTGTGCTAGGCCAAGCAAAGAGTTTGCTGAACCTCCACACTTCTGAATCCGTCTGTAAAAGCACTAGTGGCTAGCTGCTGGCGGAACTCTGTTAGTGCTACTGGGTAAGCAAAGTGCATGAGACGCTCAGTGTCGGCTTCAAATTCTCCGAGTGTTTCTGAAGATCTCTGTTGGCATGTCTTCAGGTCTGTTCTACACCCCTCGCCCATGTGTCGGTCTCAATACCTCAGCTCAAAGGCCTGTAGTAATACTCCAAAGTCTTTTTGGTCTGGGACTGGTATGGTCTGGAGCAAATCTAGTAGAGATCCTCTCAGGGCCAAGACAAGTGCCATAGCCTTTTCTTCCTCGCCCCAACCATTTACTTCTGCATCTGCTTCGAACTGTCTTCCGTACACTGTCCATGAAGATTGACTATCGAAAGTGTATGGCTTGAATTTTCAGTGGCTGTTGGCCTTAACATCCTCGGAGTTACTCTTCCAATTTGCAGCAGCTGTAGCTTCCTTGATCATCCGGCGACACTCCTCGGTCACAGCGCTCCTACACACCGTTCGGTTGCCAGTTAAGGCTGAATTAGTTGTTGTTACTGCCTGGCAGTTTGCTGTTCTTGTTGGACGATGTTCTGCTCCAAACTCTGCACTTTACCTACCAGTCGGATGCTGGTTTTATCAATCTTCTTCTTTTCTTCTTAGTTCTTCGTGAAGACCTCTATATCAGTCTTCATGGCATTCTTCAACTCTTCTTGACAGTTATTCGTTTCATTCTTCATCTCCTCTTAGTTACTCTCTATTTTATAATTCATGCCATCCTGTCCCTTCTTCATTTCATCCTGGCTACTCTCCATTTCATCCTGGCTACTCTCCATTTCATCCTGGCTACTCTCCATTTCATCCTGGCTACTCTCCATTTCATCCTGGCTACTCTCCATTTCATCCAGACTACTCTCATTTCTCTCCTGGTTACTCTTCATTTCGGCCAAGAATGCCATTACGTTCTTAAGTTCGTCGGCAGCCATCTTTCTTGTCCACATACACTACCAGCCTGTCACTATAACTACTATCCTATGAACTACAGTGTAATTGGACCTACAAGCTAATATAACCTTCAACTAACTTCACTATAACTACACTTAAAACTAACTACAGTTTCTAAAACTATTTAAAACCTCAAAAATCTAAATTCTATATTTTTTATTCACTATAAATGAATAATAAATCCTTTAATTAGGGTTAACCCACTTCTGACACAAAAATGTTACAAGTAATGTGGGAAAAACTAGGTTCATAACGGATATCCCAACTATATTTTATTTCAGTTTTCTTAATTTATAATATTTACCTAACTAATAAATAACTGTACTTAAAAATGTCTGATCACCAATTACTTGCACTTAAAAATGCTTATTCGAAAGTCACTTAATGTCTGTCAAGTTCCACAGTTCGCACTCCTCTCTGGAGCTAGGCTCGAAGTGATTCATTCCTTACCATGCGCCTGTCCTAACACATACAGCCTCGCGCCACTCAATCGCACTCTCACGGTCCCGTAGCTCCTTGTCGCGCCACTCTCGAGGGGTCTCTCACACTCTTCGCCGATGTCGCAATTCCCTTTATTCGCGGAACTCTCTAAATTCGCAGAACTCCCGCGGAGGCTGTTATTGTCGTCGAATACATCCCCATGGCATCCTCCTCGAAGGGACGAGAGCAGCTGTGACGTATCGAATCCTTCCGGGCTGGCCTGACGCCCGAAAAGTCCAGAAAGGCGGAGTTTATTAGCGTCACTCCGCGCGACGGCCATGGGGTACCCGCAGAATTCACGGGCAACTTAAAGTGTTGGTTGCTAATAGTCCGAGGCAGAACGGTGAATGGGGAGCGGAGGGGAATGGTTGGCCAGGCCGTGCGGAGCCGCTGGCCAGACTCGCTGGAAGACCCGCACAGGTACCTGGCACGCGTGGCGGCCTTGCCTCCTAGCACGCATGTAACCATATTATAACCTAAATAACATAGCAGATGTGTCCACCACGACACACAATTTCGAGAACAGTATTCTGGTTAGTAAAAACATTATTCTTCTTTATGAGCCAACTCCTCTAAGATGGTTGGCAACCATCATGGATATCCCTGCTAGGACCCAGCCATTATGATTTTCCTGAGGATATCAGCTAGGATTTTTATTAAGTGGTTTCCTGTTGCCTTCATATGTCGAGACCATCAAGTAGTTCATCCAGGGCAAGAGGGTGCCTGTGGCTCTACCCGCTGGCACTCGGCAGAGGGAGACTCCTTGTCCCGGAGTCCCTCGGCCGGCTGCTGCACTGTCGCAGGCTCTGGGCGCCACATCCCTACGTCATTTACTTTAGAATTAAACTTTTAAATATAAATTTGGATTATGCATTACCTTACACACATATCACAAATAATTTTTACAATTCAATTGATCAAATACACTTAATTTTGCATTAAAAGTTATTGTCTGATACTGTTTCAAATTTTTTTATTCGACAGACTTGGCAATATGCTTTTAAAATATGCATATTTATATTTACCAAATCTCCAATATCAGACATGCATTCAACATTAATAACTTTTTTCTTTAATGTTTTACATTTTAGCAAGTTTTTTTTAAACAACCTGCATATATTAGTAATCTATAATATATACGGATAATAGTATGTTGGATTGTAATGTGTATCAATGGAATATTTTCAATTTAAATAACTTCAGAAATGAGCCCACTCTGGTACCTTGTGAATCAATCTGACTGGGTAGGCATAGTAAACTGACAGATAATCACCATCTGACTATTAAATCAAATGTAATAAAATCAAATAACTTTTCTTGCAAAATTTTCACTTGTAAACTATAATTTACAGCCACAAGATGGAAGCTGTGATTTTTACTGATATATTACTCACTTACACCACAAACACAAAAAAGGTATAAAATTATATATTATACCGTACCAGACCCAAATAGGTATAATATTTGTTATTACTGCCACAGGATCTTGCTACGTGAAGGGTCAGCCCCCACGCCAGTCGACGCCTGGTCTACCTGGTATTTGGTTTATCTCCGAGCGCTGCACCAGGATCTCATCTGCCAGCTTCTGCGCGGTTGGCAGCACCTCCGTGTGGTGCTCCGAGATCAGGTACTGGATGAACTTCTGCAGCTGTTGTCGATCCATCTGCAGAAGCGTTTCTGTGGACATGTAGCAGTCGTGGTTCACAGTGCTGAGCTCTTCCAGAATGAGTCAATGAATGAATGGATCAGAGCTTGACATCTCACTGCCCCCCAGGTCATAAGAGACAATGAGAGATAATGAGAGACGTTTTGATATGAAGATATTAGAATAGAGTATTGATGAAATAAACTGGTGCGAACAAACAAGAATGCTCAGAGGAAACAAACCAGCTCACGGGCCGTCCAGCATATATGTGTCCTATCCACCAGGAATAAAAACTGGCTGTGTGTGCTTTTCTTGACATTTATTCAGTCATTAAATATTCTATTAATCAAATTAAGTTACCTATATTTGTCATTCGTGTCAAAATTACTAATTGAGTTCAGTGCACGATTGTAATTTCTTTAGTCAGAAATTAACATACCGTAACTTGGGGTTACTTTTCTCCATTTTTCTTCTATTTTAATTTATATTGTCTTGTAAAATGGTTTTTGATGGAAAAATAAATGTTTTATATTTTTTCCCACTAAAGTGGGTTACATAGAAGATGATGATGTTGCTAGTTTTAAGGAACAATACATACATTGACATTAAAAAATTTTAAATTTTTACCTTAAATTGTGCAAACTTTACACTAGGCCTGAAAACCAACACTGAAGCATTATATGACCATTATTAAATATAAAATCCTGTCTATACCAAAATAAAACCACTTTTGAAGAGAAAAATTTTGAAATTACTGATTAACATCACAATACAAATCTTTTTAAAATGTTGGTATTGGTACACTTCTTCAGTGATGTCTAGAATAGAAAAAATCAACTTTGTCCTCATACATTTCTTGGTGTAGAACACAATCCCAAAATCGACCAAGTTCATGGAAAGAGAATAAACCACAACCTTTGGAGGTTTTATGATACCAATTAAGTCATCTAAATGATATTTCATTTTATCATACGGTGTGAACCATCTGCATGACTTCAGTGATTTCTTTGTAGAACTTATTGTCATTCCTTCGTCCATTACCTTGATCACACCAGGAAAATATACATCTTCATATTTGAATAAAACATGCTGGCTACCTTCTTGATGACTTCTCCTAATACTGATTTACTTTCTTTACATCTATACAGAGTCTCTATACAATCCATCTCTTCCTCAGACATTGAACTAGCTTGCTGCTTGTGGTACTGCTTGAAGTTCTCTTCTCCAGATTAATCTTGAAAAGTGAGATTTTTATCATCTTCTTCCGAACTGTTGTCATATGCACATTGTTTACAAGTCTACTTCTTTGTTCCAAAAGCAATAGATATTGTACCAGTCACACTTTGACCTGGAGTCATCTGTATTTTTTTCTTCCCCTACTAGTTTGGGCACCTGTAGTCCATTCAGATCTTTTGTTGTGAAGTTCTTCTACAAATGTGTCTTGCAAAATTACTTTGTCGCACGTCCGTAAAGGGAGACGACACAGAAGTTCGTTTACATTAATAGTATGTATCTTACGATTCCTGAAGCATGATCTTATATTTCTGACGAATTAGGAGCTAGTTTATCCATGAGTCTGTTTTAAAGAAATGGGAAGTGTTGCTTTCCAGTACAGCCTCTTTCAAACTTCGCTTGTTAGCCTTCCACTCAGAAAGTATGTTTTTTCATGTCGAAAGTAAGAAACATCTTGAGGCTGGATAATATGTGTATTATTTTCTGGTAGGCATATGAACGATATGCCATTCTCTCAAATACTTTAAAATAAGTGGCATTAAAAATGAGGATAAATGGTCACAGATCACAACCCTTTTACCATATATTTTTTTTTTAAATCTTGGTAACATCATGCTTGTAAACCATTCACAGAAAGTGTTGCTGTCGAACCATCAACTTGGGGTATTTGCATACTGGTAGCCTGGAGAGCCGTTTACCATCCATGTCGACCACATATAAGCTCATCTGTAGACTACAAATGGTGGAAGTGTTTCGCCTTCAGCTTTCCCAGCAAACATAAGTGAAATGCTTGATTTGGAGGAATTATTTTTTTTTTTAAAAGGTATTTTGTCTCTATTTTTACGAGAACCCTTTTCTTTCCTGGGTTATCGGTTAAGTTACTTTCATAAAAGTTTAAAATAATGCTAACAGGCACACAACCTTCACTTCAATACTAAAATGGTCCATGTATTTTCGTAATATTTTCTTCATCTACTGCTGCCCTTCTTTTAATATCACTCGCAAATCATACAGTCAGTTCGGATGTGTTTTACAGAATGATAACATCCATTCATAACCTAGACAGTTAGTAATCTTTAAATAAAGCTACATTCCTTCCCAAACTGGCGAGATAAGATTTCTCTATCATTAGTAGGTCTAAGAAGGTCACTCACTGGAAATCCACAGTTACTCATTTCAAATTAACACACTATAATTTATCTTAGTATTATAGTTAGGGAGATACTGGCGCAGGAGTAGGAGTGTATGGCGTGGAGTGGGTCAATGACTGACCGACCTCTGCCAAGGCGGCAATCTTGAATTATGTCACCACTGCACTTTTTGTTATGGTTGCCATCTAGAATTTGTGACATCATGGTGGCCTCATTGAATGATCTAGACCTCTGACCTTTGACAAGAACTTTAACCACAAAATTTGACCATGACCATTGACCTTAACCATTGATCTTGACCATTGACCTTTACCTTTGACCAGTAACTTTGAACTTCAATTTGACCTTTAATTTTGTCCTTGACCTTCGGCTTTTGACCGTGACCGTAACCTCAGCTCTATATTACATTTGGCTATCTAGTCACGAGTGCCCAAAAACCTGAATGTAGTCAGTTTTGTTCTGGGCACCATCTTGAAATCTAATATGTCTACCATCTTAGATCTGTTGACTCAGTCACTTGGTATGGATTGTCGACACAACCACCATTTTGTTGTCTGTTGGAGGCTGCCATCTTGGATACCATCATCTTCATTTATGCCGTTTATTTCACATAAGGTCGATGTTCCATTACCTGCTGATGTGGTCGTTATTCACATATTAAAATTTAATATTTTATACAAAACACATTGAAAGCGCTGTTATTCGAACTACTCTGGCCTCTGCATTTTAAAAAAAATACTCCAACTACACGACCATTGAGGCAATTACCAGACCGAGAATTAAATAAGGTATATAATAAACCTATTCGGACTTTAAATTTTTAATTTTATGGAATAATAAATATCAACACCCGGTCAAGACCAAGCCGCCATATTTAACATTATCAATACGTTATACCAGGAGTGCTAGTTAACACACATCTACTGCCAAAGAGTGCTCCGGCCATCTTGTTTTAAGTAATTGATACCAGGATCGCTAGTGTCACATAGTACACAAATCTGACAGAGGGTGGTTTTTAACTGCTATAGGGGAGGAATCATTTATTACTGTGACCTCCATCATCTTGTAATTTGGCCGCCATCTTGAAATTCTGAAACTTTAAACAATAACAATTCGGAAATAATCCCAAATTCATCACTAAAGTACTTTTTCAATTACTCATTGACTAGAATACATACAGTAGACCTACTTGATTCTATCCTGGATAAATATTATAAAATGTATTTAATTAAAATTACAAAAAAGACTAGTAATAATAGGTACTACAAAATACAAATAACCAATTTAGTATATAATATCTAAAAGTAAAAAAAAAAAAAAAACAAGGGGAAAATTCTGTTCAAAAGTTGTTTCCTCATTTCATTTTGTGCAGATCAATTTCGATTTGTTGCTTATAACAAATTAAAGAAATGCTGCACACTAGTGTTACATCAAAAACTTTCCCCGACTTGTGAGATCTCAGGTTACAAAACATAAGCGCAAGATTTGTGTGTGCAAGATGCGCGTTTAAGTATTTTTTTATCAACTTCGAAAATCGGGCGTTACAGCTTTATAGTGTATTGATCTGCACAAAATGAAATGAGGAAATAAATGTCAATTTGTACAAAAGTTAACAAATAAAATTGTTAAAACATGAGTGCTGTGAAACGTAAACTGAAAACTTTTAGTCTCGCTGAAAAATTGGAAGTGCTCGAAGCTGTGAAGAGCTGTCAAAAGAAGAAAGATGTTGCTGAAAAAATTGGTCTGCCAATGAGTACTCTGTCAACAATAATAAAAAATGAATCAGACATCATGAGAAAAATACAAAACGGTCAAAGTTTGTCCAGCAAAAGACGACGAATTGCAGAATTTACGGGCTTGGAGAAGTGCTTACTTAAATGGTTTAAGCAGTGTCGGAGCCAAAATATGTATCAGTGTTAGTGGACCACCGTTACAAGAAAAATCGGAAACACACTCTAAATCATTGGGACTCGCTAATTTCAGGGCTAGATATGGATGGCTAGAAAAGTTCAAAAGAAGACATGAACTTGTTTTTAAAAAAGTTTGTGGGGAAAGTGCAAGTGTCAACATTGAAACCTGTAACAAATGGAAAAGTGAATAACAAGATTTGTTACATGGTTACGAACCTGACAATATCTTTAATGCTGACGAAACGGGGCTCTTTTTATAGAGCAAACCAGCAACTCTGAAGAACAAGAATTTTCTGCTCTTTATACATTAGACAATGCTATAGATAGAGAACAACCGAATTAACTAAAAAAAACAACAAAAAAACTGACTTTATTAATGTCATATTTTTTTTATTTTAAGGATGTTTTGAAATAATGTTGATTTATAATAAATAAAAATATGTTTGTCACCTCTGCAACTTGGATTTTTATTTATTTTACCTCTCTAACTCAAAATGTATGTATAAGAATGAACCTCAACCTCTTTATGTCGAATCAAAATCCGCTTATGTCGAAATCCTCCATAAGTCGAAAACTCTAACTCGAATTTTTTGACGTCTCCCTTCGAGTTCGACTTACAGAGGTTCTACTGTACGTGAATAACAACCACATCAACATTAGCAGGTAATGGAACATCGACCTTATGTGCATGAGACAAAGCAATGCTGACGCTCTTTAGGAAAAAACAGCAGAAACGAGATGACTGTTTCCAAGATGACGGCATTCACAATAATTGTAAAACCAAGATGGCGGCCTCCAGCAGACGACAATGAAATGGCGGCTGTGTCGTCAGATTCTAAAAAATAATGTCACTAAGACATCAGATCTAAGATGGTGAAAATGTTATTATAATTCAATATGGCACCCATAACGAAATTGTAACATTGAGGGATTGGGGCGCTCGATGACAAGATAGTTGTTTTCTAGATGACGACTGAGGTTAATGTGAAGGTCAAAGTAAAAGTACAATGTTCAAGGTAAACGGTCAATGTCAAAGTTCGAGGTTAATGGCAATGTTAATGTTCGATGTCAAGGTCAAATACTTCCAATATGGTCGCCATGACATTACAAAATTCAAGATGGCGACCGTAACGAAAAGCGCAGTGGTGATGTCATGATTTAACATGACCACCGTGATGTCAGAGGTTGATCGGTCATTAAAACGCTCCATGCTCCACACTCCTCCTGCGCCAGTATCCCATATACTATACTACTCAGCTTCTTTACTATTAGTAAATTTTGTGGGATACCTGGACGTGGCCTAGTACCAGAATAACAATTTTTTTAGAGTTTATTTATTAGAGTACTGCGAATATTAAATAATTTCGCTGCTTTCCGCTGGAAAATTTCTTTGTTTCTGATTGCTGCACAATATTTTGTAACTTTTCTGAGCTGTAGTCACAGTATTTTCTATTTCACGCAATTATTTTATATTTTCGTGTAATTTCAGCCAACACGAAAGAAGTGATATATTCGTACCATTCAGTGACAACCAAAACTTCTTCAAATGAACAAACATTTACCATCGGGATACTTGGCTCCACATTTGTTGTGGTGTAATGTATCCCCAAAATCAGAAGAAAAAATCTAACCTAGAAAGGTGAAAATATGTGACAGTAATACAACGAACTGTAATGTAAAACGTACATATTATTGGTCAAGTATACACATTTAGCTAAGGAAAAAACGAACGTAACTCTTAACTAATGTAAAATTCAGTGCGACGAACACAGATTTACTTCATGAAGTATTTTACTCATACGAACACAAGTCTTGTTTTAAGTTAATTAAAAATCAAAATTTTAGCCAAAAAATTAAACTATTTGTGTGTGGCAACCCTTAAATATTATGTTTAAAAAATTGACATAGTCAAATTAAAGTTGATTTTTTACATAGGTACCAAAACTACTTTTCTTCAAATGGAGCACTGTTTTACCCTAAGGAGCAATGTAACCCCAAGTTTTGGTATTTGTAGATAACATTTTTTGGCCTTTTTTTAGTTTGCATTGGTTTGATGTGAAAATAACATAAATTGTAATTTATTTAGTTTCTATAATTTTGTATTTTTGCTCATGAATTGAAATAACTTCATCTCTTAACTATGAGTATTGTTTATAAAAATTATATTTAAAACGCTTTCATTTAACGGGATTAATCAACTTAAAAGCATATTTTAATTTCATTCTAAGCATGAAATTAGAGAATGCAATTGTGTGGTTACGGTTTTAAATTAACCCCTTGTCTGCAGTCTTGGTCAAAGTTTTTTTTGTATATCATTCACAAAACGATAAAAAGTAGTTTTCCCCAAATCCTTGAAAACTGAGTTTTTCAGGGTTTGGGAAAAAACATTTTTATAAATAAATAAATATATTAAACACCAACTAAGATAAAAGTATTATGGCAAAGGCTAAAGGTTTGTAAGAAACTGTAATTCCACATTATTTTATGCTCTAAATCCATGATAGGTGTTAGGTAATTTAAGAGTGGAAGTGTGGAATTCGGAGCAGCGCCCAAGTCGCTGTTACCCCCCCCCCCCCCTCATGTAGCTCTGGTGCAGCGGGCTCAGTAGAGTTCACAGTGTGTTCAGCAGGCTCCCGGGTGGTGTTAGGCCTGTGCTGTCGCTCAGAGAGCAGCGGTAGTAGTCCAGCAGCCACGAGCCTCGCCTAGTCGCGCGCCGGGCTGTCCTGTGTACTGTGTTCGAGTCTCTGCTGGAGACCTGTCTACGTACAGGGCAGACCAGTGTTAAGCCAATAAACGACATTCCTCAAATGACAAGTGCGATAATCACTAACTCGCAGCCAAACCAATCCCGAACCCCTCCCATCCCTCCTACCCTATCACTTCCTTCCAGTGGAAACACGGTGGTGTCGGAAAAGAAGAATAGCCCCCTTACGTTTTGTTTCAGAAGTTAGGTCTCTTTCCTAGCATTGAAATATAAACTAGCACTCAATTCTCAGGCTCCATCTCCCCCCCCCCCTCCTCTTTTCAGAAAGTTAGTTATTTATTTTGCTTGTCATTGCTATTAATTGAGGAATTTTTCTGTGAGTTTATTCTGTAAGCTCTTTCTTTAAATCTGTATTTAATAAACATTACCAGCTGTAAAAGGTCATGCAAGTGATCATAAAAAGGCAAGAGAATTAATGTAACAAATTTACAGAAAAAACTTTCAACTAGTAATAATAATGACAATGGCAATAAAAAAATTAATAACCAACAATGTGTGTGAGAATAACAGCCTTAACGGTTCTTAAAACCATTAAATAAAAATTAATAATAAGTGATAAAAGCATTAAGAAACAAACGAGGGTTATATTGTGAATATGTTTAAAAAGGCAAGAAAACACAAAATAACTGAGTGTAAGTAATTGCTGTGACGACTGACAGTGGTTCATGTTGTTACTCGCGCGGTGAGGGAGGAAGGAATGATGAGATGGAGTCAGGGAGTCAGGGAGTCAGGGGAGGCAGGGGAGGCAGGGGAGGCAGGGGAGGCAGGGGAGGCAGGGGAGGCAGGGGAGGCAGGGAGTCAAAGAGTCAAAGAGTCAAAGAGTCAAAGAGTCAAAGAGTCAAAGAGTATGGGAGTCAAAGAGTATGGGAGTATGGGAGTATGGGAGTATGGGAGTATGGGAGTATGGGAGTATGGGAGTATGGGAGTATGGGAGTATGGGAGTATGGGAGTATGGGAGTATGGGAGTCAGGGAGTATGGGAGTATGGGAGTCAGGGAGTATGGGAGTCAGGGAGTATGGGAGTCAGGGAGGCGTGGAGGCGTGGAGGCGTGGAGGCGTGGAGGCGTGGAGGCGTGGAGGCGTGGAGGCGTGGAGGCAGGGAGTCAGGGAGTCAGGGAGTCAGGGAGTCAGGGAGTCAGGGAGTCAGGGAGTCAGGGAGTCAGGGAGTCAGGGAGTCAGGGAGTCAGGGAGTCAGGGAGTCAGGGAGTCAGGGAGGCGTGGAGGCGTGGAGGCGTGGAGGCGTGGAGGCGTGGAGGCGTGGAGGCGTGGAGGCGTGGAGTCAGGGAGTCAGGGAGTCAGGGAGTCAGGGAGTCAGGGAGTCAGGGAGTCAGGGAGTCAGGGAGTCAGGGAGTCAGGGAGTCAGGGAGTCAGGGAGTCAGGGAGTCAGGGAGTCAGGGAGTCAGGGAGTCAGGGAGTCAGGGAGTCAGGGAGGCGTGGAAGGGGGGAGGCGTGGAGGCAGGGAGGCAGGGAGGCAGGGAGGCAGGGGAGGCAGGGAGGCAGGGAGGCAGGGAGGCAGGGAGGCAGGAAGGCAGGGAGGCAGGAAGGCAGGGAGGCAGGGAGGCAGGGTGGCAGGGTGGCAGGGTGGCAGGGTGGCAGGGAGGCAGGGAGGCAGGGAGGCAGGGAGGCAGGGAGGCAGGGAGGCAGGGAAACAGGGAGGCAGGGAGGCAGGGAGGCAGGGAGGCAGGGAGGCAGGGAGGCAGGGAGGCAGGGAGGCAGGGAGGCAGGGAGGCAGGGAGGCAGGGAGGCAGGGAGGCAGGGAGGCAGGGTGGCAGGGAGGCAGGGTGGCAGGGAGGCAGGGAGGCAGGGAGTCAGGGAGTCAAGGAGTCAAGGAGTCAGGGAGTCAGAGAGGCGTGGAGGCGTGGAGGCGTGGAGGCGTGGAGGCGTGGAGGCGTGGAGGCGTGGATGCAGGGAGTCAGGAAGTCAGGGAGTCAGGGAGTCAGGGAGGCGTGGAAGGGGGGAGGCGTGGAGGCGTGGAGGCGTGGAGGCAGGGAGGCAGGGAGTCAGGGAGTCAGGGAGTCAGGGAGTCAGGGAGTCAGGGAGTCAGGGAGTCAGGGAGTCAGGGAGTCAGGGAGTCAGGGAGTCAGGGAGTCAGGGAGTCAGGGCGGCGTGGAGGCATGGTGGCAGGCAGGGAGGCAGGGAGTCAGGTAGTCAGGGAGGCGTGATGGCATGGTTGCAGGCAGGGAGGCAGGGAGGCAGGAGGCATGGAGGCATGGAGGCATGGAGGCATGGAGGCATGGAGGCATGGTGGCATGGTGGCAGGCAGGGAGGCAGGGAGGCGTGGAGGCATGGTAGCAGGCAGGGAGGCAGGGAGGCAGGGATGCAAGGGAGACAGGGATACAGGGGGACAGGGAGGCTGGGATGCAAGGGAGACAGGGTGGCAGGGAGGCTGGGATGCAAGGGAGACATGGAGACATGGAGACATGGAGACATGGAGACATGGAGACATGGAGACATGGAGACATGGAGACATGGAGACATGGAGACATGGAGACATGGAGACATGGAGACATGGAGACATGGAGACATGGAGACATGGAGACATGGAGACACGGAGACAGGGAGTCAGGGAGTCAGGGAGTCAGGGAGTCAGGGAGTCAGGGAGTCAGGGAGTCAGGGAGTCAGGGAGTCAGGGAGTCAGGGAGTCAGGGAGGCAGGGAGGCAGGGAGGCAGGGAGGCAGGGAGTCAGGGAGTCAGGGAGTCAGGGAGTCAGGGAGTCAGGGAGTCAGGGAGTCAAGGAGTCAAGGAGTCAAGGAGTCAGGGAGTCAGGGAGTCAGGGAGTCAGGGAGTCAGGGAGTCAGGGAGTCAGGGAGTCAGGGCGGCGTGGAGGTATGGTGGCAGGCAGGGAGGCAGGGAGTCAGGTAGTCAGGTAGTCAGGGAGGCGTGATGGCATGGTTGCAGGCAGGGAGGCAGGGAGGCAGGGAGGCAGGAGGCATGGAGGCATGGAGGCATGGAGGCATGGAGGCATGGTGGCATGGTGGCAGGCAGGGAGGCAGGGAGGCGTGAAGGCATGGTAGCAGGCAGGGAGGCAGGGAGGCAGGGATGCAAGGGAGGCGTGGAGGCATGGTAGCAGGCAGGGAGTCAGGGAGGCAGGGATGCAAGGGAGACAGGGAGACAGGGGGACAGGGAGGCTGGGATGCAAGGGAGACAGGGTGGCAGGGAGGCTGGGATGCAAGGGAGACATGGAGACAGGGAGACAGGGAGGCATGGAGGCATGGAGGCATGGAGGCATGGGGCAGGGAGACAGGGGGGCATGGAGGCAGGAATGCAGAGAGAAAGGGGGCATGGAGCCAGGGAGTCAGAGAGGCAGAGAGGCAGGCACCTTCAAGGGACAGGCGCGATCAATAGCGGCGCCTCGTGCGCTCTCACGGGGTGACGTCTCCCGCGACACAGTGACTGGCCATCGCGCCACGGGACATGACCCAGACCGTGATGTGGCGGAGGTGCAGGAGCCTGGACTCTACCAGCCAGCATCTCTACCCCTGACGAGTCGTCGGGTCTTTCGCAACATTCATTACTCTAATGGGCGAAAGAAAGTTCCTTATTTCACTTAACTCAGCCTATGATAATATAGCTGTGTGCACAATTCAAGAAAATAACACTAACACAATCAGTAACAGTAATCGTAAGCACGGGATTTGATCACTATTTTTTTCGAACCTACTGATTCACAACGGGGGCGTAGAACGGTTGTGTACGAGGAGGGTAATGAATATACTTTATTTATGCCACTGCCGCATGGCACAACATCCAAGAAGAGAAGAGTAGTGCGCCACTTTGGTGGGACTTGAGAACTGTTTGTATTGCGTGGCAAGAAATTGTCATGATATTACAATGTACCGATTTAAAATGATTTTAAAAAAATAATGCGATTTCTCATAAATGTCTCTGGCAATAAATTTAATACAAAAAAGTTTCATAATAAAACCTTTGAGTAAAAATTTCAATTAACCAAATTACGTTAGTAGTCTGTAAATGGGCGTCCGGGCCCAGGATGCAGGATGTGGATTGTGAGTCGTTCCGCCATCTTGGATTGTGACGTCACGGCGGCCATCTTGGATGAGCGTAACGGGACACAGAGTAACGGGACAAGTAGGACATTGACCTTTGACGCTCAAAACTAGTCTAAATTGGGCAAAAATTGCCCAAAATTCCTCAAAAATCGCCAAAATATCCATTTCTGTGGGAAAAAATTCCGCCCAAAAATCTCAAAAAATTCCACAAATTAAAAATTCCCGTTTTCGAGGGGGAAATTTCCCGTTTCGAGGGAAAAATTCCCGTTTTTAGTCCTTAAAAATTCCAGCGACTAGAAGATCCTATAAGAGGCTTAAGCATCCTTGCCTACAGCCTCCGATAAGCCTCTGACGTGATCTAGGATTATGACGTCACCGTTGCAATTTCCGTTACGGTTGCCATCTTTAACTTTTGTATTTATTATCCGATTTTAATGAAAAAAATTTAAAATTTATAAAAAAATTCACTTAATGAAAATTTAATAAAAAATATTAAAAAAACATACTTTTACGACACGGAGCTCGGAGTCCTCGGTTCGAACCCGACGAGTGCAAAAAAATTAAAAAATGGCGACCGATCCTTCCCCCGTTGTGGGTGCAGGCTGACTGGCCCCCACCACTTTTTTCAAAGCATATATATCGTCACCTAGTATGACGTCATGTCTGCCATCTTGTCTTCGATGCTGGAAGCCATCATCATTGTATCGTCGGCGAGAGTGCGCTGACGCCATGCTAGTTTAATTCTTATCCCCTAGAGTGCAGTAATCATTTATTACTGTGACACCCGCCATCTTGATATTTGGCCGCCATCTTGAAAATCTGTAATTACTTAGCTAGAAATTTGGGAAAAGTTCCAAAATTCATTAAATAAATTGGCAATAAATATACTGATTGATTCGATACCCTATCGATTCAATATAGTTTAATTGTATGGAAAAAATAATAATTTCAATAAACATTGTTCAAAATACATTAAACAAATTGTCAATAAATGTAATGATTGATTAGATCGAATAAGGTCCTTGGTTCGATCCCCAGGCGATACAAAACAACTTTAATTTTAAAAAATACCACAAAAGCGACAGGTTTGAGAAATAAAAACACCGCAAGTTCTTTTAAAATAATTTTATTACATAAATTCTACACTACTACAAGTAAAAAAAAAAACCATACAAATTACTAAAGTCTTGTGGATTCCTCGATCCAAACAGTCTTCTTATTGTACGGACTAAGCCTTTTACATAACTTTAAATGTCTATCCGATCCGAGCATCACCGCAGCCAGAGACGGACTGAAGTTCATATCACCAGGGTCCCACTTATATATTCTCATTTGCTGGTACAACACATGAGCCAAAACAATGACCATGTTCATTATACTTCTCGGAGCATTTTTTATAATGAAGATGTAAGCTATCAAGACGTGAAATTAGTTTATTGCACTTATTGCACTGAAATTGTATTCTTTTAACTTTATTAGAACAACTGCTTCTTTCATGTCTGCGAGCATTTGAGGTGATAGTAAATGATACGTCACAGTATTTGCACTGACGCAATGTACGCTCTTCATTAGTTGAAGTATCCATTGCTGATGATGAAACTTCGGATGATGGTGGTATCACATCTGTTGAAATCTCTTCCAATGTTGACATCGTCGTTGCCAACGGGATCTGCACCTTCTCTGTCGTAGCTGTCGTCAAGGTTCCCGTAGACGATGGTACAACCTCCGAGTTCGACGTTAAAGTCGGTAAAGATGCCATCGTGTTCGCAAGAACAGGTAATTACGCGATTTATGCACCAGATTAAACAAACTAGGTGATCCTTACACCGCCGACGTCAGTAACAAACTGAGCGTCCTGCTGTCTAGGACTCGCTTATATACATGCACCGTATGGAATAATATGCTAGTCAAATCAAGAACTATTTACAATAATACTAGAGTCAAAACAACATTAAAAATAGAAGGACCGTCAACGAAAAGGCAGCACATTTGGAAGCACCAACAACGAAAAGGACGCACATTTGGAAGTACCGTCAACGAAAAGACAGCACATTTGGAAGCACCATCAAAAAAAGGAAACACAATTGGAAGCACCATCAACAAAAAGGCAGCACAATTGGAATCATCATCAAAAAAAAGGAAGCACAATTTGAAGTACCGACAACGAAAAGGCAGCACATTTGGAAGCACCGACAACGAAAAGGCAGCACATTTGGAAGCACCGACAACGAAAAGGCAGCACATTTGGAAGCACCGTCAACGAAAAGGAAGCACAAATGGAAGCACCACAATCGAAAAGGCAGCACCATTAACAAAAAGGAAGCACATTTGGAAGCACCATCAACGAAAAGGCAGCACATTTGGAAGCACCGACAACGAAAAGGCAGCACATTTGGAAGCACCGACAACGAAAAGGCAGCACATTTGGAAGCACCGACAACGAAAAGGAAGCACAATTGAAAGCTTCATAATCAAAAAGGCAGCACCATTAACAAAAAGGAAGCACATTTGGAAGCACCATCAACAAAAAGGCAGTACAATTGGAATCTTCATCAACAAAAAGGCAGCACATATGGATGCACCATCAAAAAAGGAAGCACAATTGGAAGCACCATCAACAAAAAAAAGGCAGCACATTTGGAAGCACCATAATCAAAAAGGAAGCACATTTTGGAAGCACCATCAACAAAAAAAAAGCAAAAAGGAAGCACAAGTTACGAGAACTAAGTCTTAGTTAGAAATCAGAATACAAGAAATAAAAACATTAAATTTTTATAATTAAAATTATTTATTTTATTTCTTTACATTATACAAATGCAAGTAAAACAAGCCATTATTGTATGAAGCCAGCTTCCCTCAGTTCTTTGAGTAAGAAGGATTCAAGTAAATCTTTCCTACTTTGTAAAAATGATGGACTCCTAAAAAGGAAGCATGATGACGATGAAGTCACTTTGACATCATCAACATCGAATTCTTTCGGTAATCTGAGTGAAGACGATGCCTTCTATGGTGATTATTACAGTGACTCTAAGGCTGTTGACAAAGACATAGACTGTGATGAAGCACCTAACGCTGACAAGATCGAAGAATGTGACGTTGTCCTGAGACCGAAACGATGGAAACGACGTGATATATTAAATACATCTGATCAAGCTTGTGATGATCACTGTCTCAAAAATGAAAGTTACCCTGAGGTTGGTGGTAAAACGGAAGACACCAGAGATAATAATATTTATTATAAACGTGCAAGGAAGATGGTGGTAGAAGAGAATGATTACACATCATGGAAAGATCCAAAAATATTGGTTGACCGGCTAAGACTTCTACATGGTTCGCTTTGTGCAGGAAACTATTCGTGCATCAAAGAAATATCCTTCTTACTCAAAGAACTGAGGGAAGCTGGCTACATACAATATTGGCTTGTTTTACTTGCATTTGTATAATGTAAAGAAATAAAATAAATAATTTTAATTATAAAAATTTAATGTTTTTATTTCTTGTATTCTGATTTCTAACTAAGACTTAGTTCTCGTAACTTGTGCATCCTTTTTGCCTTTTTTCCTTGATCGTGCTTCCAAAATGTGCTTCCTTTTTGATTATGGTGCTTCCAAATGTGCTGCCTTTTTTTTTGTTGATGGTGCTTCCAATTGTGCTTCCTTTTTTGATGGTGCATCCATATGTGCTGCCTTTTTGATTATGGTGCTTCCAATTTGCTTCCTTTTTTGATGGTGCTTCCAAATGTGCTGCCTTTTGTTGCTGGTGCTTCCAAATGTGCTTCCTTTTTGTTAATGGTGCTTCCAAATGTGCTGCCTTTTTGTTAATGGTGCTTCCAAATGTGCTGCCTTTTTGTTGATGGTGCTTCCAAATGTGCTTCCTTTTTGTTAATGGTGCTGCCTTTTGTTGCTGGTGCTTCCAAATGTGCTTCCTTTTTGTTAATGGTGCTTCCAAATGTGCTGCCTTTTTGTTGATGGTCTTTCCAAATGTGCTTCCTTTTTGTTAATGGTGCTTCCAATTGTGTTTCCTTTTTTTGATGGTGCTTCCAAATGTGCTGTCTTTTTTTTGATGATGATTCCAATTGTGCTGCCTTTTTGTTGATGAAGATTCCAATTGTGCTGCCTTTTTGTTGATGGTGCTTCCAAATGTGCTTCCTTTTTGTTAATGGTGCTGCCTTTTTGATTGTGAAGCTTTCAATTTTGCTTCCTTTTCGTTGTCGGTGCTTCGAAATGTGCTGCCTTTTCGTTGTCGGTGCTTCCAAATGTGCTGCCTTTTCGTTGTCGGTGCTTCCAAATGTGCTGCCTTTTCGTTGTCGGTGCTTCCAAATGTGCTGCCTTTTCGTTGTCGGTGCTTCCAAATGTGCTGCCTTTTTGTTGATGGTGCTTCCAAATGTGCTTCCTTTTTGTTAATGGTGCTGCCTTTTCGATTGTGGTGCTTCCATTTGTGCTTCCTTTTTTTTGATGATGATTCCAATTGTGCTGCCTTTTTGTTGATGGTGCTTCCAATTGTGTTTCCTTTTTTTGATGGTGCTTCCAAATGTGCTGTCTTTTCGTTGACGGTACTTCCAAATGTGCGTCCTTTTCGTTGTTGGTGCTTCCAAATGTGCTGCCTTTTCGTTGACGGTCCTTCTATTTTTAATGTTGTTTTGACTCTAGTATTATTGTAAATAGTTCTTGATTTGACTAGCATATTATTCCATACGGTGCATGTATATAAGCGAGTCCTAGACAGCAGGACGCTCAGTTTGTTACTGACGTCGGCGGTGTAAGGATCACCTAGTTTGTTTAATCTGGTGCATAAATCGCGTAATTACCTGTTCTTGCGAACACGATGGCATCTTTACCGACTTTAACGTCGAACTCGGAGGTTGTACCATCGTCTACGGGAACCTTGACGACAGCTACGACGGAGAAGGTGCAGATCCCGTTGGCAACGACGATGTCAACATTGGAGGAGATTTCAACAAATGTGATACCACCATCATCCGAAGTTTCATCATCAGCAATGGATACTTCAACTAATGAAGATCGTACATTGCGTCAGTGCAAATACTGTGATGCATCATTTACTATCACCTCAAATGCTCGCATACATGAAAGAAGCAGTTGTTCTAATAATGTTAAAAGAATACAATTTCAGTGCAATAAGTGCAATAAACTAATTTCACGTCTTGATAGCTTACTTCTTCATTATAAAAAATGCTCCGAGAAGTATAATGAACATGGTTATTGTTTTGGCTCATTTGTTGTACCAGCAAATGAGAATATATAAGTGGGACCCTGGTGATATGAACTTCAGTCCGTCTCTGGCTGCGGTGATGCTCGGATCGGATAGACATTTAAAGTTATGTAAAAGGCTTAGTCCGTACAATAAGAAGACTGTTTGGATCGAGGAATCCACAAGACTTTAGTAATTTGTATGGGTTTTTTTTTACTTGTAGTAGTGTAGAATTTATGTAATAAAATTATTTTAAAAGAACTTGCGGTGTTTTTATTTCTCAAACCTGTCGCTTTTGTGGTATTTTTTAAAATTAAAGTTGTTTTGTATCGCCTGGGGATCGAACCAAGGACCTTATTCGATCTAATCAATCATTACATTTATTGACAATTTGTTTAATGTATTTTGAACAATGTTTATTGAAATTATTTTTTTTCTATACAATTAAACTATATTGAATCGATAGGGTATCGAATCAATCAGTATATTTATTGCCAACTTATTTAATGAATTTTGGAACTTTTCCCGAATTTCTAGCTAAGTAATTACGGATTTTCATGATGGCGGCCAAATGACAAGATGGCGGGTGTCACAGTAATAAATGATTACTGCACTCTAGGGGATAAGAATTAAACTAACATGGCGTCAGCGCACTCTCGCCGACGATACAATGATGATGGCTTCCAGCATCGAAGACAAGATGACAGACATGACGTCATACTAGGTGACGATATATATGCTTTGAAAAAAGTGGTGGGGGCCAGTCAGCCTGCACCCACAACGGGGGAAGGATCGGTCGCCATTTTTTAATTTTTTTGCACTCGTCGGGTTCGAACCGAGGACTCCGAGCTCCGTGTAGTAAAAGTATGTTTTTTAATATTTTTTATTAAAATTTCATTAAGTGAATTTTTTTATAAATTTTAAATTTTTTTCATTAAAATCGGATAATAAATACAAAAGTTAAAGATGGCAACCGTAACGGAAATTGCAACGGTGACGTCATAATCCTAGATCACGTCAGAGGCTTATCGGAGGCTTTAGACAAGGATGCTTAAGTCTCTTTAAGGACTTTCTAGTCGCTGGGATTTTTAAGGACTAAAAACGGGAATTTTTCCCTCGAAACGGGAAATTTTAATTTTTGGTATTTTTTGAGATTTTTTGGCGGAATTTTTTTCCACAGAAATGGATATTTTGGCGATTTTTGAGGAATTTTGGGCAATTTTTGCCCAATTTTGACTAGTTTTGAGGGTCAAAGGTCAATGTCCTACTTGTCCCGTTACTCTGTGTCCCGTTACTCTGTGTCCCGTTATGCTCATCCAAGATGGCCGCAGTGACGTCACAATCCAAGATGGCGGAACGACAATCACAATCCACATCCTGCATCCTGGGCCCGGACGCCCATTTACATACTACTAACGTTATATGTTGAAGAACTTTGTTCACAAACTGCTGGCCAGACGTCACGAGATAATAATTAGGTAGTTAATATAGTTAATTACAATGTCGGACATCGCGAAATTTTACTGGCAAAAATTAAAACTAATATTTCAACTGTGAAACAATTTCGCACAGGTCAAGCGCATGGTCTGCTATGTAAGTGTGGACCCAGGGAAACGCTACTGCAATACAGAAAGTCCTGTGATTCACCTGAAATAACTAAGTCACGTAAACAATATTGCTTTGTAACCATGAGCGTAACAAGAGGTTGTTGTGTTCATAAGTATCTACTGACAAATACACACACGTGTAGTTTGCGACTTATTCATTCGGTGCATTTTTGTAAAGGATAGTAAAATTAAGGACTTTTCTACTAATAATCTTCCTCAAATGCAAGAAGAATTCGCCAAGGTTCCAGAAAACCAGATATTCGTGGACACTATCCTGGACTACGACTATCCAGTTGTGTTCAGTTATGATACAAGGGCGTACGCAGATACCCCCCCCCCCTTTTTTTTTTTTTTTTTTAGGGATCCCAAGGAAAGAATTTGACAACAAAAAATTAAATTCTGTGTATGCTCCAGGCTGTAAACAGGGTAAATAGGTACTGGATAGAAGTTTTCAATTATTTATATTTTGTTTATCCTTCAAGATGATTCTTGTTAGTTCGTGTCAAATTAATCCGTAAATTTTATTGTATATATTTTCAAACAAAAATTATCCGTAAATTTAAGGTGAAATTAATTATGACTGTGCAGAAGTATAGTTGAAGTTTAACATGCATACGCTTTGCTCTGAAGTTTAACTGAACGGAAGTTACGACACGCCACGCCGTGGTTGACGTGAACCACCTGGAAGTGTAACACATCACGAGCAACTGGTCCACAGACTCCGCACTCGGCCAGGCATCAGCATGTATAGGCCTGTCCAGTCTAGCCTGGGATGAGAACCATCTAGAAGTGTAACACATCACGAGCAAATGGTCTACATACCACGCACTCGGCCAGGCTTCAGCATGTATATATAGGACCGTCCAGTCTAGCCTGGGCCGGGTATAACACGCAATGTAACTGTTTCTTTACTGAGAAATAATTAAAATCCTGACACCCATTTTTTTTTGTTTTGGTTTAAGAAATCTGGAAACTATGATTGTTTAATTTTCTGCATAGTATCTGTGTATTTTTATCACACAGCATCTGAGTTGCGATTATTTCCCAGAGTACACTCAAGCCGGTAGATTTTCACAATTATTTAAGTACAGCAGTAAAATCACCTATGTGAGAAATGTTACGCACAGAAAGAATAATGATTACGCGACTCTCCCATCTTCCATTTAAATTTTAAAATAAACTTATTTCTAATTAAAGTATTTAGAAACTGGACATGTTATATAATTTTATTTTTCCATTTTTTTTAAACAAATTTAACCCACTATTCAGTTACAAAAAAATATATAATAATTCGGGTAATCCTTCAAAGAAAGAAATTGTTTACACGGAACAAATCTCAGAACATTCTTACGAGATTACTATCAATTATAGAGCCTGATGTCGTGACAGTAATGACATATGGTTCGCAAGAGAGTACGTGAAAGTAGCACCTGCGATATCCACATCACCGTGTCGACGAGGTTGTATTGTTAGTCTGGCTCACACCCACCACGTCATTTCTTGAACAGTTGAAACTTCCCACAAAACTGTGAAAATCTGATTATAAAATATATTGATAATAGTCAACTTAATCTGCGAATGCCTTGAGTTTATTTCAGTGGCCGAAGTTCGCTTACTTCTTTGATATTTCTGCTGATTTCTTTAGTGAATTCTTCTACCAACTACACTGCGCTGATTCACCAGTCATAAACACCTAATTAATATAATTTTCAGTTACTGTCTCATCTACGATTTAAATCACTGGGTCCTGACTTGAGTCCAAGGAATCAGATTGTTCGCAGTGCAGTCCAGCTACGTCATGGCTCATGAGCAACCTGGACTCGACCGCTCAGTGCCTCCCGTCAACTAGGAACAAATATTCATATCGAACGCACACTTCCTTACACCTAAACCTGTCGTAAGAAGCAATTGTTTTGATAAATAAAAGCTTATTGAACATTTAAAAATAGTTCAACAGGTATAAGATTACATCCCTAGCTGTGCAAGTTTACCCGCCTGTTAACTTATTGCATGTAAATGAAATATCTTGCTATCTGGGAAATTACTACAAATGTTACACTCAGTGGCAAGCGCAAGGGAAGGAATTTGGGGGGAAAAAATACCGGTGTAGACAGTATGCTATATTGGGTGATGCAGGGTGAGCTGTTACTACAAATACAACTGTGTGAGAAGCCGTGTTCCCTACCCCCCCCCCTTTTTTTTTACCTACATGAAAAAAAATTCCTGTATTTGCCATTTGTTTCACTATATAAGCTTGATTTCTTATTTTCGTTGTAAATATGATCGCCAGAGATACTTCAAACATTATCTGTGTGATGTTTGGGAACTTTGGGCGAGTAATTACAACTGAAACTTTCTTTTTGACAACCTGCGTCGCGGTCACTAGCTAAAAGTTAATTTTCTGCGTTTCCGCGGCAGGATGTGCGAATAAAACTACAGCCAGTTTCCCAGATTCTCGTATTAGCAATCTGTAACTACTGTGCGTGGCCAACAGTCGCGCTAGAAGTAAAAATTCAAGCTTCAACAGTCCGCTTCAAAGATTAACTGACTTGAACGATA
Source organism: Bacillus rossius redtenbacheri (assembly GCF_032445375.1). Lineage (NCBI taxonomy): Eukaryota > Metazoa > Arthropoda > Insecta > Phasmatodea > Bacillidae > Bacillus > Bacillus rossius. The sequence continues at coordinate 238,452,005 of NC_086330.1, read as the reverse complement.
AAACTATACAAATAAGTACGCGTGGCAAGGAAGAATCTGCAAATAGCTTTGCAGTCGTTTAACTCTACTTTTTTCGTTATTCCCCCTCACCCCCTCACCCAACTCCCGAGCGTGGCACTTTTCGTTACGCCCTGATGAGTCGCCGCCTCGCTGCACCAACCCGGATGTCCATCATGGGGAATGAAGCCTGCCCCAGCCCGGATAGGCTGTCTGGTATCTCTGGACCACGTATAGTGCGTTCCGTCTGATCTGAACACTCTTGCATTTTGTCAAGTGTTTTATTTCAGTCAAGAAGGCACATGAGTACATATAAAACTTGATGTCTTGTCGCTAGTCGAAGCAGATGCAAGATGTCTAGTCATGTGCAGTTGCTGACAGGAACAGCTGAGAACGGGAGGCGCGCCTCACCTGATATAGGAACTCTGAGTCGGACGCTGTCGGCGTTGCGTATCCTGTAGAGCGACAGCGCCACCACGTGCTGACACCAGAAGATGTCCTTGGTGTCGCAGCTGCAGGTCACCGACGTGATCTTGCACCTGTAACACGTGTCCCGGCCTCGTAGACCCTACTGACACTCTCGTACATTGCCAATAGTCTGCCCGTGTGTGTGCACGCAAAATAAACTTACTGTTCAACTTTTCTTTTTTAATTTATACCAAAATTAATTTGCATTAATTTATCTTTATGGAACTTAAATAATGCAATGAAGTTGCCACCCAAATAACTTTTAACCCAATGGTTTCACGTTTAAATTTTTTAAAGCATTTTCTCATTTTAGACAAGCAGCCAAATATTTAAAAATGAGACACTGAAAGCGAAGTTTGCATACATGCACATACGTACGTATGCAAAGGGTATTCTTAATCTCACGAAAATAACGTCTAAAAATGTCTTTAATTAAACAACGGTATTGAGTAATGCGCTGATTTGTGAATAAGATCTTTATCCAAAACACGCGCTTTCCACTACGCAATTAGCTCAAATTTACTTATCTTTAACAGTACAATAATTAACGTCAGACGAGATTACTGAAATTCGACAATGTTTACTACAGGCATAATTTGAGCTCGTATACTAGTCACGTGAACTTGGCCTGAGTGTTGTAGCATATGGTACGCTGTCCCATATCACCAAACACTACAGCCAGTTTGTGTTTTAGCATTGCAGTGACATGCCATGTAGACGAATACAAATATACGACAGGATTCAGATAGTGGCTTTACTTTCGGCAGGCCATGCACATAAAGATGTTGCCGACCAGTTAATGTCTCACAAAGCAGGGTGTCCAAGGTGTGGAGACACACAGGAAATGAGAACGACAGATCTCGTTTTGGCCATCCTTTTGTTACAACACCAGCCCCAGATCGTTATCTCCAAATTTCGATTCGCAGACGTCCAACATCAAATGCCTGGGCTCTCAGGAATGACCTCTCCAGAACAACAGGGGTTCGTATACAGAGCGCAGAAGACTGCATGAAGTTGGTCCTCAGTACAGAAGGCCAATGAGAAGCTTTGCACTGAACCAACGGAACAGAGCTTATCGAAGGAACTGAGCTCTTGCTCATCAACACTGGACCATTACAGGATGGGGTAATGTCAAGTTTACCGATGAGACCTGGCAACCGACGTACAATAGTATGGAGAACCTCTGGACGACAGCAGTATATAATAAATAGTATGTACGACTACAGGATTAGGAGTTTGGTGTGTGTGTGTCGGTGTCCGCCATCTGGGATTCTGACGTCACTGCGGCCATCTTGGATGAACTTGACCCTTGACGTTCAAAATTTTCCCAAAAATTGGCAAAATCCGCCAAAAGTTCCATTTTTTTTTTTTGAAAAGTCTGAAAACTAAAAAATTTCCTATTTCGAGGGAAAAAATCCCGTTTTGAGAAATAATTTCCCTTTATAGTCCTCAAAAATGACTGTGCCTTGAAATGTCCACATCTACAAGCCGCCCTAAGCCGCCGACGTCATGAACTCAACCATTAGGATGTCATGGCCGCCATCATAATTATGACATGACTGTTGCACTATTCGTTACGGCCGCCATATTGAAATTCCTTAATTATTTGATTTTAATGGTAAATTTAAAATTGATAAAAAAATTTAATGCATAAATTTTCAAATGAAAAAACTTCGACTTATACAAAAATGCGGGAAAAAAATTAAAATTGACAAAAAAATGTAATTAATAAAATTTTAATTAAAACATGCACTTACATCATTCAGTCCTCTGTTCGAATGCAATGAGGTCATGCGATTAAAAATGACGATGAATCCTTCCTCCACAGAAGCCACCGACAGACTGAACACCCACCACTAATTAATTTCAAGGTAGATATATTATGCCAGCCAGTTTATTATGTCCACCATTTTGTTTTCGTCTGCTGGGGGCTGTCATCCTGGACTATGACATCATAGCCACCATCTTTTTTCAGTCTGCCAGAGACCATTATCTTGGAATATGACATCAAGTACTCCATCTTATTTTCGTCTGCTGGAGGTCGCTACCTTTTATTTATCAATACTCTCTACCAGGAGCGATAGTGGCATGTAATACAAACGTCGTCTGCTAGAGTGCTGCCGCCATCTTGTTTTCAATAATCGTTACTAGGAACGAGAGTGACACATATTACACACATCGTCTGCTAGAGGGCGCTGCTCTCATATTAGTTTAATTTTTACTTGCTGGAGAACCAATCACCTGATAATAGTGGCATCCGTCATCTTGTCGAACATCTGACCATCATCTTTAAACCTGTAATTATAAAGCTATAAATTCGGGAAAAAAATCATTAAAAAATGACTCATTAATTTACTGATTGATACGGTAGATGACCATCCTTGGTTCGATACATGATTGGTATAAAAAGATAAATTAATTAATTAAAATTACAAAAAAGATTACAGGTTTGAGAAATACAACTTTTTTGCAAATATAATAAATTACATTATTTCTACACTACTACAGGAATACTTGCGAAAGTTAACAAACTAATACTCATTTAGTTTTGCATCGGCTTAAACTGATTATTTATTCGCTTCAATCAGTTTAATGAAGACAGAGACCAGCCAGATCATTTTCCTACATAGTCTTTTTCTTCCCGACAGACTACTTAATATAGTTAGAATTGAAAATGAAAACATTTACTGTCTTGAATGCGCACTTCTTTACTTTGTCCTCGAACGGAAATGGTTTGCCATATATACAGTACAGCCACGAATTATATTTTGAAGATCCGTACGTCATTACTTCATCTGTAAGCCGATTGATTATGTTATGATTGATATCGTCAAGGAAAGTACAAATGTCTTTTGACTCACTAAATGTATTTAAATAATAAGTAGTGGTCATTCAACAATTCACGAAATTCAGTTTTAGCCAAGTGAAATCTGTTATCATTTAGCTGTAATGTAGGCCATACCAAGCACAGTCTTGGGCTTAGATTCATGTTTAGGCGTCATCAACTAAGCTTCCTTACAGCTACTGTGATATGTCGTTCGCATTTTCTCATGATGCACGAAGACACTAGAAAATCAAATGCATGAAGAATCCTTCTCGTATGAAGTTTCGCTGCGACAAGTGCCATGTTTGGTTTACGCGTATTGACAGTTTAAGACGACATGCGAAAAACTGTATAGGTGAAGTCGTTCACTTGCTGTGGAACTAACTGCAGACTTTTCGACTCCTCTGTTTTATATTGAAGACTAGTATGCGTACAAGCACAAAAACAGATGTTCTGCAATCGATTGCGATGACGCCTGGACATGAATCTAAGCCTAAGACTGTGCTTGGCACATTATAGCTGACCAATTCCACTTGGCTAAATCTGCATTTCGTGGAATTTTGAATGACTACTATCATTTAAATACATTTAGTGAGTCAAACGACATTTGTACTTTCCTTGACGATATCAATCAGAACATAATCAATCGGCATACAGATGAAGTAGCAACGTACGGATCTTTAAAATATAATTTGTGGTTGTACTGTATATATGGCAAACCATCTCCGTTCGAGGACAAAGTAAAGAAGTGCGCATTCAAGACAGTGAATATTCTCATTTACAATTCCGACGACGTGAAGCAGTCTGGCTGGTGTCTGTCTTCAATAAACCGATTGGAACTTAGAATTAATCAGTTTATAGCCAATGCAGAACTAAATGTTTATTAAATTGCTAACTTTTTAAAGTGTTCCCGTAGTAGTGTAGAATTTATGTAATATATTATATTTGAATTAAAAGTTGTGTTATTTCTGTAACCTGTATTTTTTTGTAATTTTAATTAAATTATCTCTTTTGCATCAGTGAAGTATCCTACCAAGGACGAGTATCGATAAAATCAATCGTGAGTTAATGAGTAATTTTTTATTGAATTTTATGATTTATTCCGAATTTTTGGCTTTATTAGGCCTACATATTTTGATGATGATGGCCTAGACGGTCGACAACATGGCGGATGCCATTACGGTCTGGTGATTGGTACTCTAGCAGTCGATGTGTGTACTATATGTCACTATTGCTCCTGGTAGCGAGTATTGAAGAATAAAAGGTAGCGACCTCCAACAGACGAAAACTATATGCGGACGTGACATCTTAATCCAAGATAATGGTCTCTAGCAGACGAAAACAAGATGGAGGACCTGACATCATACTGGCTGATGTAATTTATCTACCTTAACATTAATTAGTAGTGGGAGGTCAGTCTGTCGGTGGCTTCTGTGGAGGAAGGATCCATCGTCATTTTTAATTGCATGACCTCATCGTATTCGAACCGAAGACTCCATGACGTAAGTTCATGTTTTAAATAAAATAATTAGATATTTTTGTATTTTTAATATTTTTTTTACTTTATTTAGATAATAATTACGGATTTTCAAGATGAACAATTTTCAAAATGGCAGCAGTTTATATTAAAATTTATTAATTTAATTTTCTAATTAAAAAAAATCCATTAAAATAAATAATAATTAAGTAATTTCAGTACGGCAGCCATGACATCCCAATGGTTGACGTCAAGAGCTCGGCAGATTAGGGAGGTTTGTAGATACGGAGGTTAAGCCGCTTTGCGGACTTTTCAAGTTACTGGAATTTTTGAGGACTAAAACGGGAAATTTTCCCTCAAAACTGGAATGTTTCCCCCTTGAAATAGCTCATTTTAAATTTTTTTTCGATTTGTTGAGAATTTTTTGCTGAATTTGTTTCCTAACAATTGGAAATTTTGGCAAATTTGTGGCAAATTTTGAGGAATTTTGAGTCATATTTGTCATTTTTGGTCAATTTTTGAAGTTCAAGGTAATGGTCATCAGAGATGACCACCGTGACGTCAAAATCAAAGATGGCGGACACTGACGCACACACCAAACTCCTACTCCTGTAGCCGGACATACTATTCTATACTAATACTACTGGACGACATCAGCAATCTAAGCATGTCCAGGAAGTCCATCCATATGCTGGCGGAAGTCGTGTTCTAGGACGACGCACCCCTCTCATTCCCATCCGGGGCGCAGTGAATGGCCCCTGATAAATTCAAGAGGTGCTACTACTATTTGTGTGGCATTTTCGAACTGCATTCGGAGATAATTTTATCATATCAGATTATAATGCAAGACCTCACTATCATGGGACAGTGTTGTGGTATCTCGAAATGCACGACATAATTCAAATGAATTGCAACAGAGAGGAAATGCAATTGAGCATGCATGGGTCCTGCTGAAGGTGACCATTTTGTGTACTTGAAACCCACCGGGCAATATTCAGAACTTCATGAAGCTGCCATAGAGGAGTGAGACCATTTGCCCCAAGACAAACATGGTGATCTCATTCTAAGCATTCACCATAGTGCGGAAGAACTCATCCGTATGAGGGTTGCCTTACCCATTACTAAAGACTGCTAGCATTATGTGATGAAAAGAGTTTCAAAGTGTTGTTATCTGGACTTAATTATATATAGAAGATGCATTTTCTTTTGCTTGTTCGGTATATATCGCTCGAAATGTTTTATTCAGAGGAAAGTATACTGATTTTGTCACACAATTATTGTAAAACCACTAAATGGTTGATTGTACGAATCCAATATCGTCATATCCAAAATATTCCAAACTGTTTTGAGCAGTATAGTTAGTGATTGAACAGAAAGTCTACGACCTAGAATTAGGATTTGCACATTTTTTTATTACATATTACAAGAAAATAAAGAAATAAAGGGGTGGTGAATTATTTGTTTTTGTCATTTTAGAAAGGCTTTAAGTACCATAGGCTAATGATGGGTCCATGCATGTTCTTATCTTTTGGGTATAAGGCTAACACTAGCTTACAATTTGCCAAAAGACTGTCAAATTCAGCAGCTGTAATCAAGAGCATGTACGTTTGCTCACAAATGATTCTCCAACTGATACCGGTTTCGTCATGATCAATTTCAGTAGTAATTTGATGCAGACAATTCAAAAAATTACTTTATTCAAACTTATTACAATGAAACTCGCACAGAGACAGTAAATTGGAATTGTATAACATCATCAATGGACCAGATGCGTCCACCGTGACACATTGCTGGCAGTTCTGTCGGCAGAAAACCCGCTCAATATGAAGGCCAAAGATTCCTCTCCTGTACAGCTGTGTATCCATACTTGGTCATTGTGTAGTACAAATACACACTGTTCAAGATAGTGTGTCAGTTTTTTGACAGTGGCTTTAGCAAATTCAGACTTTGCCAGATAAATTCTGTGACAAAATAAAAACCAATTAGGATTAATGTAGAACCAGAGGAGCTTATTATGTATCAAAATTTTTTTAATACTTGTATCAAAATATTCAGGTGTCAAAAGTAAGAATATTCACCAACGCATGACAAAAAAGTGAGACCTTATCTCGAACAGAGTATACGAATTATTAACTGATCATCTATTCTTACTTGGTTCATACAAACCATCGTTACTCCTAACATCGTCGGGCTTTTCAGGGTTTCTGGCGCAGTTAAACACGGCACAGGCCGCAAGAGACAATACTAGGGGTTAGCTTACTGTCTATGGTTAGTACAGTTTCAGTAAACACTTTGTTTGTATTGCCATTTGTTTAAATTTTATAATAACAGAGATAAATCCAATGCAGTGGATATCAGTTATTTTCATAGCTGAGTTTATAAGAATGCTTTGTGGTGAAACGGGAAATGAACCCATCAACAATGGTTACTACAAACTAATAAGCTATCGAATTACTGGAAAAATAGAACTGAAGTTCTGGCGCCTTCGTGCTGTATTTCGTGACTGGTTGGAGGCGATGAAGCAGGAGGCGAGGCAGTAGTACAGGGGAGCAGGAGCTACGTGAGAATGAGTGGGGGAAGTGGGGGAAGTGGGGGAAGTGGGGGAAGTGGGGAAGAGCGTGCGGGTGACAGTGGCGTCTCACGGGACGCGCGATTCTGTGAAAGGAGACGGAAAGCTCTTTCATGCACACGCAGAATATTGAACATGAACTTTAGAGAACTTTAGATAATTGTGTCCCGGTTTCCACCAAAAAATGCCAACGCGTGAAGAAAGAGTTGACCTAATTAAATCGGGATGTCTAAAAACTTTACGATTCTTGCCAAATTTAAAGGGTTCAAACATCTTGATATTGGTTAAAGTCTGCCTCTGAATTCAGCGCCTTTTTTTGGTTGGTTCAGTAAAATATTTTTAATGTATATTGTTATTAATATAAAACGTGGCAAACAGCCGCCAATTAGGCTAATATCAGCACCGTTGCATTATTGGAGATAAACTTAAGCAAATACCCGACATAATTCCTCATACGACTCGCACGAGGGCACTACGACCATGTGGACGGAAGCCTTCGTGGCAGCTGTTGCAGTTCTCTGTTTATCGCAGAGAGAACACGTGCAGTTTCTCCAGCGCGGTTTCTTCCATCCTTGAATCTGCACAGAAGCCACCTCTACTACTCCGGCAAGTCGGCTGCAGGTCCATCCCGACAATATAAGTTGAAAAAAACCTCTTTACTAATTATGGTCTAGAAAGCTTCCCGAGACTGTTATACGTCTTTGAATTTGAAACTGAACAATAATTTTATTGGAATTAAAGAGAGAAAGTATTAAATATGGAACATTGATAATCTTGATTATGCCTAACTGAATATGTTCTAAATCACTGCGAATTTGTCGCTGTATCAAAATTATTATTCCATTGAAATAATTGGGAGTAACGCCTTTATTTTCCCACATATTTTTGTGGCGTGTTACTGCCCCCAATTATTTCAATGAAATAATGTTGATACAGCGACAAAATTCGCTGTGGTTGTAGAACTTCATTCATTTTAAACAAAATCCAGACGCTTTCTCTCTTTCTTTTTACAGTAAAAATGTTGTTCATCTTCAACTTCAAAGCCGTATAACAGCCTTGGGAAGCACTTTAGACCGCAAGTCATATTAAATGTTTTAACTTATTTTGTCGTGACGAACCTGCAGCAAAGTTTGGCGATCGAATTATTCAGACTCGTTGTGTGTATAATAATTTCTTTGCGTGCATTCCTGGTAAAAGCATCGTGTAGCTACAGAAATTCCAAATGCCAAACAGCATGTATTGCATCCATTAAAAAATATCGTGTGACAAACCGCCCAGCGCACAGCTGGCGCGTGGTCTCAGGGGTGTAACTGTCAGTGAGGCGGGATGATAAGTGTGACGCATGCTGGCGCTTCTATCGGGCAACGCCCTGGACTGGCGCGCAGTCTGCTGGTCGTACATAGGACAACCATGAGATCAGAGTGTTTACCATAACATTAAATGGCGGAGAACTGAAGATAAATGTATCATGCAAGGCCCTCGAGTGCTTTCGAGGATCTTTATCGCGGGTTTCTTGTCAAAAATTACTTCTGAAAAAACTAGTTTTGGCCCTTTTAACTCTCTAAAAATACAATTTGAAAACTAAATACCCATCCGTCCTCAAATCATTCTTACATGCTTTTCGTAAACTGACACCACTCGGGTATTTCGAGCAGTTTCTTCTGAAGCCTGCGCACCGTGTGGGTGCCCGGGTAGACAGGGGCCTTAAAAGAGTATATCAGAGGTCGCATCGTGCATGAATGACGAGAATATAAAACAATAATAGAACCTGAACGACTTGACAGAATTAGGTGGGGGAGGTTTTGTCAGCTAAATATTTTCATTGCAAAGGCCTGAATGTATACAGAAATAGTCCATACAGTGTAAAGTTTTAAAATATTGCATACTTTTTTTTATATAAAATTGGGGTTGAAAACAAAAAATAAACAAATATGAAAAATTTTGCCTGTAAAATATTAGAATCACAAAGAAAAGACTCTATAATAACCAAATCCTTAGAAACTAAATATATTGCAATATTAAACTAATTTTAATTTATTTAAACATTCTACTATGCAATTATAAATAAAAATCGTTGAGATATATTTAGTGCTAAGAATTGGTTATTATAGAGGATTTTTTTATGTGATTTTAATAATTTTGTAGCCAGTTACGCGTTACGGTTTCTTAGTCATAGCTAAGGATTTCCCTCCACAAAAAAAGGAGTAACCACTGTGGTTTCTATCACTTCATAGTATTATATTCGTGAAGAATGAACTTGACAATATCAAAATTTGGAAGCGGTGGACATAAGCATCAACAAGAGTCGTGCTTGACTTTTACATAAGATGGAGCCAGTCAGGTTGGGGGAGCCAGTCAGGTTGGGGGAGACAGTCAGGTTGGGGGAGACAGTCAGGTTGGGGGAGACAGTCAGGTTGGGGGAGACAGTCAGGTTGGGGGAGACAGTCAGGTTGGGGGAGACAGTCAGGTTGGGGGAGACAGTCAGGTTGGGGGAGACAGTCAGGTTGGGGGAGACAGTCAGGTTGGGGGAGACAGTCAGGTTGGGGGAGACAGTCAGGTTGGGGGAGACAGTCAGGTTGGGGGAGCCAGTCAGGTTGGGGGAGCCAGTCAGGTTGGGGGAGCCAGTCAGGTTGGGGGAGCCAGTCAGGTTGGGGGAGCCAGTCAGGTTGGGGGAGCCAGTCAGGTTGGGGGAGCCAGTCAGGTTGGGGGAGACAGTCAGGTTGGGGGAGACAGTCAGGTTGAGGGTGACAGTCAGGTTGGGGGAGACAGTCAGGTTGGGGGAGACAGTCAGGTTGGGGGAGACAGTCAGGTTGAGGGTGACAGTCAGGTTGAGGGTGACAGTCAGGTTGAGGGTGACAGTCAGGTTGGGGGAGACAGTCAGGTTGGGGGAGCCAGTCAGGTTGGGGGAGCCAGTCAGGTTGGGGGAGCCAGTCAGGTTGGGGGAGCCAGTCAGGTTGGGGGAGCCAGTCAGGTTGGGGGAGCCAGTCAGGTTGGGGGAGTCAGTCAGGTTGGGGGAGACAGTCAGGTTGGGGGAGACAGTCAGGTTGAGGGTGACAGTCAGGTTGAGGGTGACAGTCAGGTTGAGGGTGACAGTCAGGTTGAGGGTGACAGTCAGGTTGGGGGAGACAGTCAGGTTGGGGGAGACAGTCAGGTTGGGGGAGACAGTCAGGTTGGGGGAAACGTCTCTGCGTGGTGTCGGAGTTCCTCTTGATGCAGCCGATGCAGCCACTAAGAATTACATCGATGTCGTTTCTGGTGTTAGCACATACACACTTAGTGTATTGGCGGATAAGAGACATGAATGTGCTAAAAATGGACTTGTTGCCACACGTGATTGGCACAGCACTGTGGTTACGCACCTACGTCGATCCAAGGCTAACAGCCGATACTATTTCGCTAATATTATAGAAACAATACCTCAGGGTGATGTGATACGAGACATTGTTGAAGTGAAAACTCTATTATCTGCTAGTCGCAATGTGATGTTTGATAAAGTAAAAAATTGTAATTAGCCTAAGGATATTGTCACCCATTTGCAAAGTAGTGTCAGGCGGATAGCGATTCTCTTAAATCTTTCGCCAGGATTCTACAGCTTTTAACGAGTCCATCTACTGGCAGGCCCACAACAAATATTAACTGAGCAAAAGGAAATGTTTCTGCTTAAGCACATCGACGTTTTACATGCGCAAATATGTAACTTTTATGCACTGAAAAATGGTTTGGTCGCTGCAAGCGATAAGCAATCTGATGTGGTGGGGTGACTCAGGCAGGTTGATGGCAAGTTCCACACATCGCTTACCGAGCTCTTACAACTCATGGATGAGCAGACAAAGCTCGTAAGTAAGGAAATAGATCTGGAGTGGAATTTCAGCTAAACACCTTGATGAGATCTCTGAGTGGGGATAATGCCAAATTATTAAGAAAACTTTGACCAATATAGAGGATTAAGGTGGATACTCACGTTAGTTGTTCGAATTCATGTTCCCATACACTTAGTCACACCGTAAATGCCACGAAGGCTCATTGAGACACATTGTATACTCTTGTGGGAACGAAGATAACAGACAAACCTGCGAACTCACCACCGCGATCTCAAAGTTCACTGTCGGTGATGCTCCCAACTATAAGAGGCCCATCGGTGGTGCTCTCAACTATAAGCATACAGTGGCACTCCCGACTATAACTGGCCCTACTTTTGCTAATAAAAACTTTTGTAATAATGACACCATTCAGTCATGGCTTAAGAAGAGGGCAAGCCTCATTGTGTTACAAACAATGTGCGTGAAAAGTATTTGTTCGCAAAACGAGCCTGCCTAGCTCGGGATGCAATTAACAAACAAATATTCTGGCCGATTACTTTGCGTCGAGATAATATCTATCGCCATTCGCCTGTGGAAACGACCTCAGATGACGTGAAAGAAGAATCTGCGACACCTATTTTCAAACCTTCTCAAACTAAGGCTTCATCTAGTGAAAGCAAAGATGAATTAGCGCTGACTGCTTGTTCTAGTAAAGTCTCGCTGCATCGCGCGAGCCCTTGGGCGAAGAAGCTCAGTTATATCCAGCTGGGTTCAACTCCAAGGTAAGTGATACGACCTATGGGATTTACAAACACAATCATCGCTGGTTCTTAGGAAACAATGAGGTTTTTTTCCCCTTATAATATCATTTGCGTCGATAACGAAATTATTCAGCGTTATATGAGAGAGCAAAGGTGTATTCATAAGCTTCATTGCATCAGTACAAACGCTTGCTGGAATCTACAAGTGCACATTTTAAAAGGAATGATCCTGCTTCTAATCGGTTTAAAAAATCGACCTTATTAAAGACCTTTGTCCTAACTTGGTACATGGCAAGGCAGTGACATAGTTAAAAAATTGGTTTTAAAATACATAAAGAAATATGTTTATTTGGATTCTGTTAATGAGCTGATGGATCATTTGAGATTATTATTGTTTTCACAACAAGCTGGTAATAGTCATACACAAACGAAATATGTCTATATCTGAAGAATGGGTTGAAGATGGCTATCTAAAAATTTTTTGCTGATACTTAAAAAATTACTATCAGACGCGGGAACTTCACAAAGGTCCATGTAGAGTACTCCCTCGCATAAGTGTAATCATTTGTGGCCTTGGTGAACTTTTACAGATCGATCTCATTGAAATGCAGCCTTAATACCGCATGAATAAAGGTTTTATATGTATTTTGACAGCTATAGATACATACTCGTGGCGTGCATACGCTGTTCCAGTCAAGAAGAAGACTGCTCAGCTTGTAACTGAAGCAATGAAACATAATTTAAATTTCTGGTACGTTGAGCACATGCAGTCCGACAGAGGTACAAAATTTTATAATAAACTCTGTCAGGCCTTAATGGGAAAAAAAATGGAATAAATCATCTTTCAAGCAACAGCAGATAAAATCTTCGTTTGTTGAACGCTTAATTAAAAGTTTAAAATCGCTCTTGTTTACCAAACTGTCTGGTCAATTAAATTAAAAATGGCTGAAACTTTTGCCAAAGTTATAAAAAATATACAATGGCAGATTTCATAGAACCACAGGCATGATACGACCCGGTAAAAGATAATTCTCTTCTTACAACAATTTACAATGATGTGAAAAAAATTGATCACAGGCAGTCTAAGGCTCTAGTAGGCAACCATGAACGGATTACGAAAAATAGGAATTTATTATGGGTCTCATACGATTTGTAAGGTAGCGAAAGTATGCGATATTTATCCTCAGACCTACCACTCGTCGGACCTAGATGTAATGAACACAAAGGCGGGTTTTATTCAGAAGAACTTCAAATGACGAAATATCGAAACACTTATTTGATTAATAAAAATCTATTAGAGACTTCCGACACATCTTTAAATCAGATGGATTGGATTTCCTGAAACGATAAAATCTTTACTAAACCAAAGTGGTGTGGAAGATTAAATCAATGGTTTCGATGTGAACTCGCCTTAACTAACTGTTGCACAGCTGGAAGGATGTGAGGGTAGGGTAGCCTTCGAGGCCTCGTCTACATGGAATCATTCGACTTTCTGGCTTAGCTATGGCAGCACCAACTTTGCTTTTGTTCGGCTACTTTTTTTTTTTTTTTTTTTGCTTTAGTTCATCACCGCCAAGTTATGTACTCGTTTCGGAAATTTCGTCATGGCAGGAGTATAATTACTATCCAGGTTCTGATCGAGAATTGATCCCATTTAAGGTTCACGAGTATCAGGGGGTGGAACTAGAGGAGACCGCTTTCGAGCTTGATGACCGGGCAGCCACCATGATGGCAGAGAACCCAGGCCAGGATGGCTTCGTAATTTCTGTACGACGTCATCCTGGCCTTCCTCGAGAATTTGCAGAACACTGAGCTGATCTGGCATGTGTCGTTTTGCCTAATTTTAGGCAAAATGCCGTTAGGCAAAACGCCGTTAGGCAAAACGCCGTTAGGCAAAACGCCGTTAGGCAAAACGCCGTTAGGCAAAACGCCGTTAGGCAAAACGCCATTAGGCAAAACACCGTTAGGCAAAACGCCATTAGGCAAAACACCGTTAGGCAAAACACCGTTAGGCAAACCGCCGATAGGCAAAATGCCGTTAGGTTAGGTTAGGTTAGCTTAGGTTATGTTAGGTTAGGCTATGTTAGGTTAGGCTATGTTAGGTTAGGCTATGTTAGGTTAGGCAAAACGCTGTTAGGCAAAACGCTGTTAGGTAAATCGCCATTAGCAAAATGGCGTTAGGCAATGCGCTGTTAGGCAAACCGAGGTTTTGTCATCATAGTAACATTTTAGGCAAAACGCCGTTAGGCAAATCGCCGTTAGGCAAATCGCCGTTAGGCAAATCGCCTGTTACTCAGCTGATCGAGGAAGACATTTGAGGGAAGGCCCACAAAGAGGCTGTTTCTGATGTGGAAAACAGAATGGGGGAGTCCGAGGTCTAGGACATTGCATTATTTCTTTTTTTTTGTAAATGTTTACTTTAGGTTAATTTTTTGTGTGGGAAAAATTAATTTAGTTTGGTTCGTTACAACAGATTCAAGTGAATTCTGGTTATGGGTTAACCCACTTGGGTGCGATGTTATTTAGCAATAAGACAGTATTGTCTTAGCAGTAATACTGTCTTACTGCTCAAAAATGACGCATCTTGCTCAGTCTCAAATCTGAGTAAAATCTTACACTTATTTGTACGACTAGTTGTAGCAATATGCTACTAGTAGTGACATAAATATGAGTACAAGGAGAGAGGCCAATTTGGAAGTTACTTGTAACCGGTAAATTGCCTTTATGAACTAGCTTAAGAGAATTAATTTTCAATATTCCAGCCTGCTATGTACGTTACTTTTAGCTGGTAAATTGCCAATACCAAGAACTTTAATATTAATTTTCAGTACTCCTTGGCTTGCGGGCCGCGGGCCGGCATGCCTCAGGTCTGTTTGAAAGGAGACCTGCCCTCTCGCATGGACCCTCCATGCACCAAGGCTGGGGTTCAGAACTTCAACACTATAGCCTCTTACCACACTGGCACTACAATAACTTACCCAATTATTATGACTATAGCTTAAGAGAAACTTGTAGTTGTTTTATATGCATACATATTTACAATTAATAATATTTAACAGACCTTTTTTAACACTACATGATTATGACTATAGGAAAATATAATAAAATATTTAACACTTCATAAGTAATACTTACCAATATACCTTATTTAACAGATTTAAAACAAATTGATTATTTTTATTCAGCTAAAACAGAAACATTTTAATACTATAACTACACCTTTTTAATAAGAGGAATACCGAAAAGAATAAATTGAGGCTTTAAATATTTTAAATACTCTAAACAAATATTTTAATGAGAGGAATACTGCAAATAATATTTAAGCCTTCGCTTGTCTTTTAATACTTAATAGCAGATGCCATGGTTGTCGATATTTTTTTTAATTTTTAACGTGGTGCCTTTTACGTTAAAGAATTTGGTACCAGCAACTAAATCTATAAAAATTGTTGGCACCCTTAAGCATTTAAAATAATTAGCAAATTATATGATTGTCAGTATTACATTTTTAATTTAAACTGGGGACCCTTTAGTATTTAAACTCACTAGCATACGATATGGTAGTTGATGTCTTTTTTTAATTTGAATTTGGCGCCCTCTGGTGTTTGAATTTGGCACCGCCGACTAGTACTAAATTCGTCTCGCATGTCAGTGTTTCTCACCTTTCTTAAGGCTTAGTAATTGCCTGAGTAATGAAACTTTTGTTTGATATGTTGTACAGATAGTCACTCTTTTATGTGGGATGTGGGATGCGGGATGCGGGATGCGGGATGCTCACTCACAATCACAAGAGGAGGGCTTTGCTAGACACCAAGGAGAAGGAAGTAGGTCTTGTACGATAGTCATTCTCAGCCGTCTCAAGGCATATTATTTGACTGAGTAATGGATATTTTTTGCTTGAATTCCACCTGATAAAAATATTGTAAGTGCTGATTTAGTAACAGAAATTAACTATGTAAATGAAATTGCCAATACATTTGTTTGTCTAATTACTAAAAAAAAAATACATGCAGGAATATTTTTCTCAGGAATAACCAAAAACACACGGAAAATATCAGTAGAAGTCTTGCTAGAAATAACCAGGAGCACACGAAGATATCAAACATAATATTTACACGAATAATCAAGAGCACGCTGAGAAAACCAACAAAAGTCTCGTAAGAAGCACACGGAGAAACCATCAAAATACTGTCAGGAATAATCAGAAGCACATGGAGTAAACAAAAAAAAATACAAATATTCAGGAGCACACAAAGAAAACTTACGCATGTTTTCCAAATTCAAAATCAGCGAATAACAAAGTTTAAAGAAAATATATTAATAAAAATATACAAAATAATAAACAACCTCTTAGAGCTACTGAAAATTTCATTTGTTCAGCAAGGATATAGGTCTAGAACAAGACCGAATCATTATTAATTAAATTAATTTGTATGTTAATTTGTGTACATTTTAATTTAAATTTTTTGCTTTAAAATTTTTCCCTGAGGCGATTACGTATCTATGTAGCAAGCTCGAATCACTGTGGCATGAACAAAACCCTGTAGCGAAATCATATCCCTGTGGCATGAAGGTAACCCTGTGGCGCAATCGTATCACTGTGGCATGAACGTATCCCTGTGACGAGATCGTATCCCTGTAGGAAGAAAGTATCACTGCAGCATTAACGTATCCCTATGGCGAGATTGTATCTCTGCAACGAGATCGTATCCCTGTTGCGAGATATTATCCCTATTGCGAGAATGTACACCTGTTGCGAGAATGTATCCCTGTGGCGAGATCGAATCCCTGTGGCGAGATCGCATTCCTGCGACGAGAGCGTATCCCTTGTTGAGATCGCATCCCTGCGACGAGATCATAATCCTGTGGCGATAACGTATCCCTGTGGCAAAATTGAATCTCTGTGGCATGAACATATCCCTGTAGCTAGATTGTGAATCCCTGTGGCATGAACATATCCATGTGACGAGATTGTAAACTTTTGGCATGAACATATCTCTGTCGAGAGATCGTATCCCTGTGGCATGGAATGTATCCCTGTGGCGATTGCATACACCTGCGATTAGGTTGAACCCTTGTGGAGAGATCGTATTCCTGTAGCGAGATCGCATCCCTATGCTGTATCCCTGTGGCTAGATCGTATCCCTGTTGCGAGAACGTATCTCTGTTGCGAGAATGTATTTGTGGCGAGATCGTATTTCTGTGCTGTATCCCTGAGGCGAGATAGTATCCCTGTTGCGGGAACGTATTCCTTTTGCGAGAATGTATCCCTGTGCTGTATCCCTACGACGAGATCGTATTCCTGAAGCGAAATGTATCGCTGTGACGAGATCGTAGCCCTGTAGCAAGATCATATCCCTGTGACGAGATCGTATCGCCGATGTCGCACTTCCCTTCACTCGCGGAACTCTCCGAACTCTCGGAACTCACGGGATGGCCGGCGTCACTGTTTATATATTTGTGGTGCCCTTCTCAAATCGACGTGAGCGGCTGTAACGAGTTGCGTCATCCCGGACTGACCCGATGACTGAAAAATCGAGAATTGCGACGTTTATTCATGCCACTCCACACAGCGGCAACTTTAAGCCCGGAAATCCCAGGACGCTAAAGGTGATAATAGCCCTCGGCGTGACGATGCGCGGGGAGAGGAAGGGGAGGAAGGTAGCAACGACCATTGCAATCCTCCTGGTAAGCGTGTTGTGCTTTACATCAGTGGACGGCATGTGACACACCGCGGGACACCAATGGCCTGGCACTCCTTACGTCAGTGGAGGGCACGTGGCACGGTGCGTTATGACAGTGGCCGTGCAGGGTCACCAACCAACTCCGAACTTGGCATGTATTGTGGTCCTGTCTGCGTTATTAACACTGCCCCCTCCTTAAACCTGTTCGTCCCGAACATGTAACACATCCCTTCCAGCATATTTCCTCAATCGGTCCAAATGTATCACTATCATCCGTCCCCTTTATCCTCTCAGGATGCGGTAGACCACATCATTTAGCCACTTCAAGATTTCATACCGGCTTTACCAAGCTGCTTAAATCTTAGGGCACCTTCCTTTGCTTCGTTGTGGGTTGTACAGCCACACCAAATCACCCTCCTGAAATCAGGTTGAGTTAGCCTTCAGGTCGTAACTAGTCTTCAATCGATTCATCGCTAATTGAAGATTTTTGCGGACTTCTTCACGTATAAGTGCAATTCGCTCCTCTAGACGATTCACATAATCAGTGGTGCTGGTCGGCTACCTGCGAGGACGACCGAACTTGATATCACAGGGCAGCCTCAAATCCTGTCCAAACACCATACTCGCCTCGCAGGGGTCTGACCAGTGAAGCCAAGGATGGGAGACCTATATTCAATCAGGAACAACTGTATGTGATGATCCCAATAATGTTTATGCTCGATCAGAATCTTGGCAAGGTGTTCCTCAAGAGTTCTGTTGTACATCTCCACCATGGCATTGGACTGAGGATGTAGAGCCATAGTCCTGGTTTTATTTATTCTTAGTAACCTACGCACCTCCTGAAATATTGTCGACTCGAAATTGCGTCCTTGGTCTGAGTGGAGCTCTATTGGTACCACAAATCTGCAAATGAAATTGTTGATTACTGAATCCGCAATGGTAGTGGCTTCTTGGTTAGGAAGTGCACAAGCCTTTAACCACTTACTGAAGTAATCCACTGCTACCAGAATGTACCGATTACCATCTTTAGTCTTGGGTAATGGTAGCGATGTTGATGGCTATCCTTTTAAAGGGGGCCCCTACATTGCAGGCCCTTATTTTTCCCACGACACGGTGTTGTGGCCCCTTTTTAGCCGAGCATGCTTCACATTGTCTACACCAAGTCTCCACATCCTGGCGACACCTCAACCAATAGTAGCATTGACAGATCTCGACTAGAGTTTTGTTCACCCCTAGATACCCACCAGAGGTACCATCATGAATTCATTTCAACACTTCTGCCACTAGACTCTTTGGAAGGAGTAGTTAAAAACTATTTTTCCACTTGTACTCTCCCATGCCCTAATTAGCAGCCCATTCACCATCCTCAAGGAATCCCACTGTGCCAAGTAAGCTTTCACAGCCCTTTAGTCACTGGAGATCTCATGCCATATTAGACATCCAGCACAATTCTAGAGACAACTTATAATGGGTGCCAGGTCAGGATCTTGCCGCTGTTCTTTCAAGCTGGCATTATCCCATTTATCTTATGCTTACCTGCTAGTTATTGTTGTTCACCGAACATTTTCTATCCCCTCATTTTTCTCCGCCCTATTGCAATGGTTGTAATCTACCTTGCAAGGTCTTCGGGAGAGTGCATCGGCATTGCTTTGAATTCGACCTCTCCTCTGTTCTATCCGACAATCATACTGCTGTATCTGTTCAATCCACTTAGCAAGTTGTCTCTATGGATTCTTGAACTGTAGTAGGCACTTAAGTGCGGTGTGGTCAGTGCGTGAAAGTGATTTTCTTCCATATAAATATTTGTGGAAATGTTGCAGACACTTCACTACAGCCACAAGTTCTCTTCGCGTGATGCAGTAGTTGCGTTCAGGCTGTGACAAAAATTTGTTGTAGTATGCTATTACTTGTTCATTTCCATCTTGAACCTGGGACAGTACAGCACCTAACCCATATCCGCTTGCATGTTTGTCTAGGATATAATCTCAACGTTATAGTAAATTCTTTGATAATTTTTGAAATTTTTCCTGAATTTCTACCTTAATAACTACAGATTTTCAAGGTGGCAGATAAGACGCCTAACAAGATAGCAGGTGCCCTGGAAATAAATATTACTGCACTCTAGTGGGTAAAAATTAAACTAATATGGCGGCAGCGCCCTCTGGCAGACGAAAACATATGTCGGCAGCGGCCTCCAGCAGACGAAATCAAGATGGCTGGCATGGCATCATACTGGCTGACGTAATATCTGCCTTGACATTAGTGGTGGGAGGTCAGTCTACCGGTGGCTTCCATGGAGGAAGAATCCGTCGCCATTTTAATCGATTGATTTTGCCGCGTTCCAACACAGTACCTTTTTTAATTAAAATTTAATAATTTTTTTCTTTTTGATTTAATTTTTTTTCTTCGAATTTCTAGCTCAAAAAATACGGAATTTCAAATTGGCGATCTTAAAGAGAAATGACACGTTTCTAGAATCCAAGATGGCGGGTGTAGTTAAGCAAGAGTTAAAAATTTTAATTATAAGAATTTTTTAATTTTTTAAAATAATAAATTACATGTTTATTCTCTCCGGAAATCGAATCGAGTACTGGGATGGATTGAGTAACTAAACATTTGAAATATACCTATATGTATATGTGTATATATATATATATATATATATATATATATATATATATATATATATATATTATTGGGAATTTTTTCTGAATTTGTTGGTCAGAAATTAAAGGATTTCCAGTTTACGGTCAAGATCAAGGACGGTTCAGGGCGGTTTGCTTTTAAGATTGTAAAGCCACTTTTAGGATATTTATTTATTTATTTATTTTTAGGTATTCCGAATTCCTAATTTTTGAATTTTTAAGGAATAAAATGGGAAATTTTCCCTTAAAATAGGTAAATGTCTAGGAATTTTGAGTCATTTAGACACCAAGATGACCACCGTGACGTCAGAATTCAAGATGGCGGACTCCCACACCACACCCTGCACCCTGTTCCTAGAGCCCCTTTCCTATACTACTAATGATTCTTGCTATGAATAACATTTACATAAGATTTTATTTTCGGTATACGCCACTGGTGATTACACTATATGTTATAATAAACCTCAAGAACAGGCTGAAAGATGAATGTGCAAACACATAGCTGATTTTTACTTGTTTACTGTGTGTTTGCATATTCATTTTTTTTTGTCCGTTATTAAAATTTCTTAACAGCAAAGACGTATGTAAAAAAAACATTTTAAATAAAAATTACAAAATGTTAAAATATGAACTGTAACCCGGGCTTTGAAGCAGAATAAATGTAAACCTACAGTAACGATAAGCTGTGAGGGAAGTACACACGTCGGCAGCGCAGTGCTGCGACCTGGCGGCCAGGTGAAGGTGGCGGAGCTGGCGCCGAGGTTGTCGCCATGTTCGTGACGCGCCTCCCACAGGCCATCAGCGCCGCCCTGTAATCTGGCGGCGCGCCGACAGCGAGTGTCGCCCCGCGGGAAGCAGCACACGGTACCCGCTTTCACGTCAATCGTGCATGCAGGATACCACGATAGAAATTTGTACCGTACCCATAACGTCTGTATCGTCTCGCCCTAATAACGTCTTAACTATTAGCCTCCGAAACTCAATTACGGTGTCGTTCCTTAGCATAAATAGTCTATACGCCCTGAGTTCGCGTCGCGGAAGATCCCAAGGGTGGAGTAGCGTTAGCCCATCAAAACTGGTGCTCTCGGTCCTTTCAGTGAAACCCAGACTTCGTAGCGAAATAGATCCACTCAACAAATAACAAGTGTGATACGGACAGTGCTCCTTTGTACAAACTTATGGTGCGTGTGCAAAAAAAACTTGACAATTTCAGTTTGTGGACCTCAGTCCGCACAGCAGGAACTGCGCATGTGGTCGGGGACAGAGTCGAGCCGAGCCGAGCCGAGCCGAGCCGAGCCGAGCCGAGCCGAGCCGAGCCGCGTCCCCGAGGAACTGCGGGTCGCGGTGTCAGCAACGTAACAAAAAAAATGCAACAACGATTACCGAGAGTGAGAAGTGGGGCCCCCAAAGTTCACCTCCCCCTCCCCGCCATAGACTGCCCCATCATGAGCGTCACGCTCTGATGAATCATCGCCTCGAGTGTAGCGCCACAGGGCTGACAGCCAATGGGAAGCAGCGCCGGCGGAAGTCGGTAGGGGCAGGAGGCCACGCGGAAGACATGGCCTCGCCGGAACAGTCGTGGACGAGCAGCTCAAAAAGGGCGGGGAGGGGGTGTCACTGAAACAGTTTGAGGACTGCCAACCTCGGTACACCATCACAGCACGGGGCCCCAGCAACACGTGGTTCAATGTCACGTCATCAGACGGCCGGCTTTGTCAAGGCTCTCTCTCGCTAAGCCCGTGTGTTCGTTCACCTCGACCGACTGACGCTCTGGGAATAGTCGCGAGGCTATGCTTGATGTACTTGTAGCATGTCTGCTACAGCCCTGGCCTGGATAAGGTTTAGGTTGGCAGAAATGGTAGATTTTTTTATAGTTATTTTTTGGCCTGCCTGGTAATAGAAGTTATTTTGATTTACGTTTGTTATATTTGGTTTAACGTAAAAAATATATGAAACTGTAATTTTATTTAGTCTTCTTAATTTGTTAATTTTAATGGACTTTAGTTATTATATTGGTCTGGAAGGTTCGAGAGCATCATCGATTGTATCGCTCCGCGGCGAACGCACGTGGCGGAAGAGCTGTGGGTCTGACGTCAGCGGACATATGGAGTGGGTGTGACGTCAGGGGACGAGTGATCGGGAGTCGGCCTGTGGGCCTAGCCGATGGCGGACGTGTCGAAATAAAGCGGGTTGGGCGTGGTGATGCTTCCACTACGAAGCGATTATGAACGGCTTGCCCTTTAAACGGTTGGGGAAGCCGTATACGTAGGACGTGAGGGAGCGATGAAGAGGTTGGTGAATATCGCGAGCATGTTTTAAGGAGGAAATACGTGCGTCGACGACACCTCCGAACCAGCATGACGGGAAACTCGTCGCAGCAGAAAATCGCAACTACGGCAACGTCTAATGGTGATGGTTCGCCATCATTTTACGCTCGTGAGTAACTGAGTGTACCAGGTGACCGGACTTCTCGACGTGGAACGCAAGTAAGTGCCAGCCATGCCACCGCCCCATTGACCCTTTTTAGTCGCAGCAAGAAATGATAAAGCGTGGATTTTCCAAATTTAATTAACTTACTACGCAATCTGATTGTTTCAGCAGTTGGTTACTTTCCGCGTGCAAAAAAACTATACTCGACAGACGTTGAAGTGAAAAGACCGTCAGCGTTAGACAATGACTTAAAGTGTGAAAGGCCTTTTTGTTTTAAGCCAAAATTTTGGAACTAGATAAATTTTTAAGATATTTATCGGGATGTTAATATGTGTTAATATGTTGTTACATTACGCTTATCAGATGCAAAAGTTTATCCTTTAATATTTATAGTTGTACTATGCCTGGCGCGTCAGAGGTTGTTTTGATATGTTATATATATATATCTATAGTTAATATTTTGTTTGGGGTATTATATTAATTTTTCGGAGCTCCGAAGTATAAGATCAGAGTATACCGTTGGTAGTAATTGATGAAGTATTTTGTATATAGTTTAATAGAATTTTTTTAATATAATACAGTATGTATTGGAAGTGGTTCGCGCCGATTTGTGAGAAATCCTTTTATGATATACTTATCTAACTATTAAATGGTGCCTTATAAATTTCTCATTTTTTTTATAACTTGCTGTCCCCTCTCACTGTTCATAATCTTACTAGTAGTGTTGTTGTGTCTGCTATCTGTTTGGATTCAAATATTTTTTTTGGGGGTTTTCCTGCGCTCGCGGTACGAGTCATTAGAGCCTTTTTACGGTGCGGCGAGGCGCGGGAGTTGTACGTGTTGGCTAGGGTCAGGGCCAAAACGTTACATACTCCACATAACAACTTGGAAGAACTTTACCTTTGACCATTCTTTTTTGCCTTGACTTCAAAAATGCCACAAATGATACAAAATTCGATAAAATTGAACCAACATTCGCAAATATTCGCCAAATTTTCCAATTCTGGCAAAAATAAAACCAACCAAAACTTTAAAAATCTAAATACATTCAAAAATTCTTTGGGGGGGGGGGGGGGCGCGAGTCCGTGGTCGGGGGGGGCGCGCGAGTCGCTAGGGGGGGGCGCGAGTTGCGGGGGGGGGGCGCGTGTGTGTCGGGGGGCCACGAGTCGGGGGGGGGGGGGGGCACGCGAGTGGGGGAGTGCGAGTCGGGACCTGCACGAGGTGCCGCAGGGAGGCGAGTACTCGTGCAGAGAAGACCGACATCGTGTCGGGGCGGAAGCGGCGAGCAGTCACGTGCAGGAGGATCGGCCAAGCCGGCAGCGAGTGCAGCTTCCACCCCCGTGGTCCAGGGGAGCCCATCTCCAGCCACTTCCCGCCAGGCGAGTGGTTACTAAAATTCGTCTGCTTCTCTGGCGGTGGAATTTATCGGACTTAACTGTCGGCAACATGATATAGCGTATACGAGTCAGTATTGCTGACTAGTGTAAATGTAGGGCCCTGATCTCGCTTACTCTTGATAGTGATTTAGTAATCCCAAGCGAGTAATAATAGTTTTTCTATACTTCATTTTTTTTTCTGTTAACGTTTTACGATTTCACAGTTTATTTTAATTCACTTGTTTTTTAAATCATGTAATATCATGATAGTAGCTTATAATGTAAATAATAAATAAGAGTTATGTTTCATTAGTTCGGTTTTGTATATAATTAACTTTGGTTATGATATGTTATCAGGAAGTTATGGACCGGTGACCGAGCAGGGAACTGCGAATACTGGAGCTTCCCAGCCCCTTTGTTTATGAGCAGAGTACCATTGATTGTGAAGTGTAACAATATTATTTTTGTGGGTAATGATAATTACCTGACATTCTGTTGTGCTTATTGCCGACAACAACTTGTCCCGCTGTTTGCAAGTCCTTGTTGGCCTGCCAAGCATAGTTTTCAAGCGTAGAGTGCCAAATGCCAGACCGTCAGCTGCAGTGACGTCCACTATCTTGTGAGCCATCTTGGCTTCCATATTGAAAAACCGTAATTATTTTGCTAGAAATTCGGGGAAAATTTCAAAATTCATAAAAAAAATCATAAAATATTTTACTAGTTGATTCTATCGATTCCTGACCTTAGGTCCTTGGATTTAATTAATCGTTTTTTCTACGAAAAATGACTGTGAACGTGATACCTGCTCAGCTAAATAAATATGTTAATCTAAATCACTATGCCTAACATGGAGGTCGTATACAGTAAACATTTTTAATATTAGTGTGTCAACTACGCGGATATAAACAAAGCGTTCCAAACCAAGAAGTCTAATTTATCGATATTTGGAACACCTTTCAAAAAGGTCCTGTACTAGATCAGACGTGTAGGTCAAGCGACCAGAACCAAGAGGCCTTCATCGAATCTTGTTATATAGTTCAAACAATTATGTCCTATTTCAAGCAGACAAGACCAGAGTCTTCGAAATGTCAGACCTATACTGTATAGATAAAATCTATTACCAGAAAAAATATCAACATACTAGGCTTCTTTTACGCCTACTACAGGGCCAAGAAACTCAGAAAAATGATTTACGCATACTACAGAACCCACCAGTACTGAGTACAGACTTGACTACGCACAATCAAAGATAAGGACGTACATTTCGTCGAACATTCGACAAAAAGGACGCACATTTCGACGGAAAATCAGCTCTGTAGGCTACGCTCCCATCAGTAGGAAAGTACGAGCATTTAAGGAAAAAGACGTACATTTTGGTCGAACATTCAGCCCGGCAAGATGCGATAGCAGGATACGGCCACATGTGGCTCCATGTGGCTGCAGGCGGCGAGGGGAGAGGCGAGACTCACCTGTCGAAGCTGACGGACACCTTGTACTTCTTGTCGGGCTCTGGGACGTACGAGGCGGAGGGGGGTCCGCTGGCGCGCGGGGTCGACACCACGCCGCTCAGGTGGAAGCCTGGAACAGCCGACACTCACTCTGAGCTTCTGGCTTCGACACTCTTCACTGCTGCTTCACTCTTACAATGGACCACAAACATCCACACTTACAACATATCTATTTTACATGCTCCAGAAACACACTGAATATCTTAGAATAAATTTTAGTCACAAATAAAATGACTGCAAATACGAACACAATAAGCGGGCATCGAGACAGTAGCCACAAGAACAGTAAATATAGAACACTAGGTTGCCCTTTTTTTTGCAGTATTTAGTATTTATTGTCTAGTCGTTATCAACTTTGTGTGTTCGGCTGTGCTATAGTTCCCTCCCCCCCCCCCCCCCCCCCAAGTTCCTTCCACAGAAATCTGAGTTGTCGAAGCATCAGCTGTTACGATGGCTCGTTCTCCGTGTGTTCACTGCTGAGGTTATGTGACGACCTGCGCAAAGCTAGCTCGAGTCTCGACCGGGCCGTCCTGGGCCGTACACCCCGTGCTTCTCCGGCATTCACTCCAGGGAACACTCCTTACTACAGCCTGTGCCTGTGAACCTGTCTCAAATTAGACAGTCTCGAAAGTAGTACCCTCAACTGTCACTTGCAAAATGGATTGAGCCAGACCACTATGTCACTCAATATATATCAGGACATGGGAACTTCAAACATAAATTGTTTACAATGAATCTGGTACA
This sequence comes from Bacillus rossius redtenbacheri, assembly GCF_032445375.1. Lineage (NCBI taxonomy): Eukaryota > Metazoa > Arthropoda > Insecta > Phasmatodea > Bacillidae > Bacillus > Bacillus rossius. Next base: position 238,425,725 of record NC_086330.1, on the reverse strand, counting down.
GGACCAACTATGTGCAACATGCGAAGTCCCAGACACAGTGGCACATGTATTGTATGACTGCTCAAAAACACAGGATGTCAGGGAAAGGTATGCGGGACACCCTGAATTGGCTGGCCTAAGACTGACGAACATAGACAGTATGCTACAGCAAAGGAATAGATTCAACATCTGGCGAGAATATGTGCGTGAAATCAGCAAAAGACTGGAGGAATTTGACGTATGGATGGCAACTGAAGGACAAGTCAGGGAACAAGATGGGGAGTGAAACATGTCTAAAATATGTATGGCCATTTTCCTGGAAACCAGTTTGTTTCGTCAGGGAAGGCAGAACCGCTGAACCTGTACAGAAAATCATCCGAGAACAACGTCGGAGAACAGATCATGAATACGCAAAACTTATAGCTGAACTGGATGAGAAAGACCCTAGACAAAGGGAAATCATCTTACATCAGAAAAGACAAAAAGAGTTAATGGATTACGAAGTCAATGCTGCACCAGTTGTTCAACAGCAAGAACTTCCAGAAATACATCAGGTGGAAGGACCTAGTCTAGATCCAGCTAAGATCTACGCCAAGCTTGAATATGACCTGAGAATGTCAAGACTTGATGAGCCTAAGATCCAAAAGGCTGCCATCGCAGTGGTACTTCGCAGTATGGATGGAGGGGACAGGATCAACTTCCCCAATATGGACGCTGTCGACAGGCATATGCTGGCAAGGAATAACATCCCTCTGGAAATCGAACAGTTGAAAGAGCTGTTGCAAGTAAACTTCGCAATACTAGGAATAAACATCGATTTCCTAGACCTCAAAAGGCAAGCTGAAATGACCTATGGTCGATTCGTGTTTGACCATACACAGCCTTTTAAGGGTTACAGTCGATTCGTGTTTGACCATACAAGCCTTTTAAGGGTTACAAGCTCGTTAAAAGGTTGTAGAAAGTATTTCAGCAAGACAAGCCAAATTCTAACACGAACCGGAATCGACAATTTTAGTCAGCTGACAATTACTGGCTGTTTTTACCACAGAAGATCTATTCAGGGCATAATAATCCTGAATAGGAATTTTATAAGACGTGACATCAAGATTTTTACAACAGAAGAAAGAACAAGAAAGACAGGAAAGGAAACAGAAGCAGGAGAAGGGAAGAGGCTGCGGGTGCAGCCAGAAGGCACAAGAAAAGAGTTTTAACATGGACAAGTCAAGATGGAAAAGATCGAAAACCCAAAGAATGGCGGTGGGATCAGTGCCCGCGCTATGTGACTGCATTGGGTACAGGTAACCGTCCCAATGCAGAAACATGCGTGAGATCCCACGTGGCTTGACAAGTAGTGTTTTTAAACAACCACCGCCGTGCAATCATCTTATGCGTGGACGCAATAGGACAAGGAATATTTACACATTGACAAAGCTTTATTCTGGCTGCTGGCACGGCGGTGAACAGAATAGATAAGCTGTTTTTGGTCGAGGCAAGAGAATGGTGAATACCATTCCAACATGGCACATAGAACATCTGAGGCCAACATCCAGATGTCCAGCGAGACACCAGCTGTCATCTGGATGAAAAGAAGAACAGTTAGTGCTCCTGGTATACCCTAACGGGTTCAGACCTAGGAGGTGGAGGTGGTGAGGCTTGGCCGGGCTTCGGCCCGAAACAACTTGTCACTTGCAAAGAAACACGTGCTATTTGTGAGTAAACACTAACATCCTCATTAAGTTATCTATAAACACCGCTGACGTAACAATAGTGGCAGAAGAGTAAGCGGACAAATGGTGCTACTGGTGAGAAGTGTACAGTAAGGGACAAGTTGCGTGGTACAGAAGTATATGCCATCGCCAATTCCTTCACGCTCTCCACGAGATGCCGTGTGAGGACCTCGCTGGACAACAAACATTAACACAATTAAATTTAAAAAACAAACTAACCTAAACTTTGCTAAAAATTTAACAAATTGGAAATCTTACTAAGGTATTTATTTAGCCAATAGGATGTTAAAACATGAAATATTTTATCCTAGTACATTTTTCAGTTAGCCTGGATGCAAGGCACGTTACAGTCTAATCTTGAGCATTCGTTAACAGATATGATTGTCGTAAGTGGATTCCGAATTGTTTAAACTAGCACTTACTAATCTACGTACACAGTACTTATACCTCTTGACAGCTTGTCAGATTGATGTAGATATTTTTGTTTTCAAATTAAGTCATTTTGAGGCCAGGTGGTGGAGCATCCAACCACCTCTCTTGCCACGGTGATCCGTGTTAAGTTCCCGGCGGGGTTGATCCAGTAAGAAACGTGACGGGCGTTTCCGCAAGCCATTGCTTTGTCCTTGTCATTGTCTCAATGCCCCCACACACGATCAGTCCGATCTGAACATTCGGAACTTCCGTGCGTCAGCCAAGGACGGTGAGCTGATCAGTCTGAACTGACGGACTGCGGAACTGATAGCTTTCCATCAAATCGGACTGTGGGCTCGAGAACCCTCAGTCCGAACTGCCACGTGTGTAAACAACGCCTCGCCAGTCCAAACAATCAATCCATCAGTTGAGTGTCATGACAGACATATTTGTTTATACTCTGTGGTTGCTTTGCTATTTCCCCCTTTTTTGCAACTAAAAATGCAACTGCAATTGCAACATAAAAGTTTATTTCATATATCACGATGAAACGATACATTCAATAGCAACAGCAACCACAAGACTGATAGTGTGTGGAGAAGGCTTCAGTTCAGTCTAAACTGTCAGTTCTGACTGTTCCGTCCGAAGTGAGCACCTCAATTCAATCCGAACTGTCAGTTCGGACTGAGCAGCCTGGACTGCCTGGGACTGCAGCGGACTTCTGACCACTGGGGTACTACTTGTGTACTGGTGGTACTAGGATACTTGCAGTCATGCCACGATCCATGTCACGTGCGTGATTACGTCCCCACAAGGCCCCTGACCGTGTAGATTCTGGAGATAGGTCATCGTGTTTTCAAGGTCAACGTGCCCCATTCAACTACTGGATTAGTCAGCATGTCTCATCAGTGTTCGAGCTACCAAAAGATCCAACACACATTCACCCCAGAGCTGAATAGGATCAAACCGGCCTTCGTGCTGTAAATAAAACATGTTGCAAACTCCTAAATGTTCCAGTTTTAACATCCTTCAAAAAGATAATGAAATGATTTACCCAAAATAAAAACATTTAAATAACATACCACAATTTAGTAAAAACCTATGCCATTAAATAGTCTTAATTTCATAATTACTGATAAAGCTTTCATTATTTAATAGTTCAATTTACCAGAATAAAATAAAATTGAGGCATCATGTTTATACGGATTGACAGTTGGAGTCAGTTTGCGTTGAACGAAGCCTTTGGGGGCACCGTGACGTGACAGTGACAGCTGTCTAGCTCGAACAGGACTGAGTACTATCATGGTACTGAGACGGCGTAGGGAGAGTTGTTTTCCCCATCTGTACAGCACCGTCCAGTTAAAGATACATTAGAACCAGTCTGTAATAACTGTACCAGATCACTAATTTACCTTCAACGGTGACAAGCTACCGGTAGACCATTCTGTACGAGTGTTATTAGCCTTTCAATTATTCATTGTTCAAACAAAAACTTTTTATCACTGCGCACACAAGTACAAGTGCAAGGTTTCAGTATGTTAATATGTGACATAAACTTTAAAAACACACACTTGGTCCGTAGTTCTACACAATTCTTCAAGTCCAGTTACAAAAACACTTAAGAGCATTGGACAATGTATATCTATTAGAGGCATTCGCTACATTCGGGCGTACGCACACAATATTACAAACTATTAGACTAATTTCCACAAAGCTGAAAATTTAAATAAAGTCAATTTGTTTCTCTTTTGATATTCGAGCGAACTCTTAAAAGAGAATTCCATTATATCTGTAATATTTAAATATGAGAAGACAAAAGCTCGTGAAATAATTAGATAATAGTAATACTTTTATGTTCATGCACTAAGCCTCATCGGTATCTTTACAACAGTTCAAGAGAATTTTCTGGTCATAATTTTAGTGGAAATAGAGAGGAGAGAGGGTAATCTTATTAAAAAAAACTACGAATGCTTTAAATAAATAGTCGTTTACTGTTAAGCTGGTCTCTAAAGAACAAATGATTTTACAGAAACTACGGGAATGGTGCTGTCTCCCAGTGTTCTTCCACAAAAATGCACCAGCGCTTTCTTCCTGCTAAATACCACGTTGTCGCGCCTGCCAATCCGCAGGTAGTCAATTTGCACAACACGCTCGTTGGTCGCGTTGCCTACCACCAAGGCGTAAGCAACAACGAGGATGCTGGTGGTCGAGCACGTTTTTATAACTCTCGGTAGAATAAAAAAGAAAACCCTTTAAAAATATAAAGAGGCATCCCTGAGGAGACCTGAAGCCCCGACAACAAAAGCAGTTAAAGAGCACTTGAACGCAAGTTCGTGCATGTTTCAGAGACGCAGGCCTCGACTCCAGCCGCCTGGCTGGACCACGAGCTCCCAGAGTGCGGGCCAATAAGGGCGATACTGGCTCACTCATCACGCCCCTCTTCGCCTCTACGCGCCATATTCGAGTCGATAACCACCTCCATGTGACTTCAAGCGGTGATCATATAACGTCATGGTGGAATATTAAAGATACTTGACTATACCATTTACAATACCGTGACTACAATTGCTGATATCTAATTACGCCCGTAAAAACACCCATTTTTATCATTTCTCACTGTCCAAAAAGTAAACGTTATAGACGAAACCATGGAACGAAACTTGTGCAATGGCTCTTAAATGGTTTTCGTAGAGACTTTTAATAAATGTTCAGGGGTTTGTAAATGGCGCATAAACAACTGGAGATATGACCGGCGCGGCGTCTGGCGACAGCCCTCTTCAAGCCAAGATTCAGCCAATCAGAGCTGACACCGGCGCCAGACATGGTTCCCGCCCTCCTCGCGTGGCGAGAAGAGGAGCTTGTCGACTTCTTGCCACGAAGCGCGCGAATTGTTAACACGTACAGTCTGGGTCCTGTAGCATGTCTCAAATTTAACAGTCTAAAAAGCAGTATCCTTCTGTGACTGTTGTTGTAAACAGTGATTGTAAACAACTCCATGGGCTGCCAGTGCTCGTCAACAAACACAATGTGAGGTTTTGCAAGGGACAGTTGGGAACGGGGTGCCACAGAGGACTGTCACACGTGAGACAAGTTACGCGAGCCAAACTGTACCAGTCGCCCTCGTCCACTTGATGCTTGTCGCCCTGACTCGGCTAGTGTAACTTATCGCCTGGACGCAAAGCTGAACCCGTCCTCCCCGAACGGAATCGAAATGAATTAACTTGATGAAGCTGCGCAATAATCTGAGGAATACAGTGTGTCTACATTGCATCAGCTTTTTTGCGTCTCATAACCTCTCATTCAATATTGTTTTCATCATCTAAAAGGACATTATAACCAAGTTATATGACATTTTTATAAAAGCAAAAACTCTCTTAATTTCAAAATGTAACAAATATTTATAAAAAATCGAAAAAAATAAACACATTGAGACAGCCCGCACATTAACTGAAGCCAGAACAGTGAGCCCAGGAGTAAGTTGTAACCACGTAAGATCGGACAGATACGTGTTGATATTTTTTTTATCTCTCAGTGAACTGACAGTTTTCACTTCAGGTTAGTGTTTAAGACGGGTTTATAAATTTCTCAATGAACGCAGACACGCAACGACGCAACACGAAATTAATGCAAGAAAATTTCGGTCGCTTATAAAGTATGAAATAACGTCACAAACACTAAAACTACACTAAAACAAAATTATTCCTATGGCTTCTTATAAATCGTGTTAATTATTAAAATGTGTGAAATTGTCAACATTCAATTTAAAGTATCAACTACTTTCATCCAGCAAACGTTTAGCCAAAAGAAGTAATTCATTTAATAAAAATAGTATTGTAACCTTCCTTAACACATAACATAAACGCCTTTAAAAGTTTTTGTAACACTTCTATTTTCATATGGAAGGCACAAACGCAAGTATAAACGAAAATATTTGAGTTGGCAGATGCTTGCGTCTGTTTTTGCGTCTTGCGTAGTTGATAACCGGGTATTTCAAAACATAACTACTTTACATTTTGTGTCTTCCTTAATTGATTTTTTTCCCCTTAGTTTGAGACGAACTTTCGTTTCGTGGGGTCAAATTGCAACTTAATTGCGTGTTTACCTTATATTTCAAATGAAATGAAATTTTTACCAAAAATATTCTGTCTTAATAAATATTTTTCTTTACATATCAGATTATCATCACCCAAGCCAGTCTCGATATTACTGTTAATAAATTGGCAATACATATTTTTTTACTTTTTATTTAAATTTACCATTTATATTCATATTAAAATTCAATAAAATATGAACTAATTAATAACTCTAGGATCCTGGATACCGTTTCAGTTACCTCGCATAATTAATCTAAAATAATTAACGGTCTAGTAGAAAGTAACACCTTTGTTAAAAGGGGAATAATTTAAAAAAAACGTTTATTAAAAGAACAAGACCCAGTCTTATGTTTGACCCATATTAATGAAACTTCGTGAAGTCAGCATTTTAAAATGCAGTAAATGCGAACTGCTGACGGTATCGTTGCCACTTGTGTATATCTGCAACGCTCCAGGGGGACTCGCTGCCAGCAGGGCGCGGGCAGGTCGCGGGCAGGTCACGGGCAAAGCGCGGGCAGGTGACGGGCAGGGCGCGGGCAGGGCGCGGGCAGGGCGCGGGCAGGTCGCGGGCAGGTCGCGGGCAGGGCGCGGGCAGGGCGCGGGCAGGGCGCGGGCAGGGCGCGGGCAGGGCGCGGGCAGGGCGCGGGCAGGGCGCGGGCAGGGCGCGGGCAGGGCGCGGGCAGGGCGCGGGCAGGGCGCGGGCAGGGCGCGGGCAGGGCGCGGGCAGGGCGCGGGCAGGGCGCGGGCAGGGCGCGGGCAGGGCGCGGGCAGGGCGCGGGCAGGGCGCGGGCAGGGCGCGGGCAGGGCGCGGGCAGGGCGCGGGCAGGGCGCGGGCAGGGCGCGGGCAGGACGCGGGCAGGTCGCGGGCAGGGCGCGGGCAGGACGCGGGCAGGACGCGGGCAGGGCGCGGGCAGGGCGCGGGCAGGGCGCGGGCAGGTCGCGGGCAGGTCGCGGGCAGGTCGCGGGCAGGGCCAGGGCAGGGCGCGGGCAGGACGCGGGCAGGGCGCGGGCAGGGCGCGGGCAGGACGCGGGCAGGACGCGGGCAGGGCGCGGGCAGGGCGCGGGCAGGGCGCGGGCAGGGCGCGGGCAGGTCGCGGGCAGGACGCGGGCAGGTCGCGGGCAGGTCGCGGGCAGGTCGCGGGCAGGGCGCGGGCAGGGCGCGGGCAGGGCGCGGGCAGGGCGCGGGCAGGGCGCGGGCAGGGCGCGGGCAGGACGCGGGCAGGTCGCGGGCAGGTCGCGGGCAGGTCGCGGGCAGGGCGCGGGCAGGGCGCGGACAGGGCGCGGGCAGGGCGCGGGCAGGGCGCGGGCAGGGCGCGGGCAGGGCGCGGGCAGGGCGCGGGCAGGGCGCGGGCAGGGCGCGGGCAGGGCGCGGGCAGGTCGCGGGCAGGGCGCGGGCAGGACGCGGGCAGGTCACGGGCAGGGCGCGGGCAGGGCGCGGGCAGGGCGCGGGCAGGGAGCTGGCAGGGCGCGGGCAGGGCGCGGGCAGGGCGCGGGCAGGGCGCGGGCAGGGCGCGGGCAGGTCGCGGGCAGGTCGCGGGCAGGTCGCGGGCAGGTCGCGGGCAGGGCGCGGGCAGGGCGCGGGCAGGACGCGGGCAGGACGCGGGCAGGGCGCGGGCAGGGCGCGGGCAGGGCGCGGGCAGGGCGCGGGCAGGGCGCGGGCAGGTCGCGGGCAGGGCGCGGGCAGGGCGCGGGCAGGGCGCGGGCAGGGCGCGGGCAGGGCGCGGGCAGGGCGCGGGCAGGGCGCGGGCAGGGTGCGGGCAGGGTGCGGGCAGGTCGCGGGCAGGGCGCGGGCAGGGCGCGGGCAGGGCGCGGGCAGGGCGCGGGCAGGGCGCGGGCAGGTCGCGGGCAGGGCGCGGGCAAGGCGCGGGCAGGACGCGGGCAGGTCGCGGGCAGGTCACGGGCAGGGCGCGGGCAGGGCGCGGGCAGGACGCGGGCAGGACGCGGGCAGGGCGCGGGCAGGACGCGGGCAGGGCGCGGGCAGGGCGCGGGCAGGGCGCGGGCAGGACGCGGGCAGGACGCGGGCAGGACGCGGGCAGGTCGCGGGCAGGGCGCGGGCAGGGCGCGGGCAGGGCGCGGGCAGGGCGCGGGCAGGGCGCGGGCAGGGCGCGGGCAGGGCGCGGGCAGGGCGCGGGCAGGGCGCGGGCAGGGCGCGGGCAGGGCGCGGGCAGGGCGCGGGCAGGTCGCGGGCAGGACGCGGGCAGGTCGCGGGCAGGTCACGGGCAGGGCGCGTGCAGGGCGCGGGCAGGGCGCGGGCAGGGCGCGGGCAGGACGCGGGCAGGGCGCGGGCAGGGCGCGGGCAGGACGCGGGCAGGACGCGGGCAGGACGCGGGCAGGTCGCGGGCAGGGCGCGGGCAGGGCGCGGGCAGGGCGCGGGCAGGGCGCGGGCAGGGCGCGGGCAGGGCGCGGGCAGGACGCGGGCAGGACACTGGCAGGTCGCTGGCAGGTCGCGGGCAGGTCACGGGCAGGGCGCGGGCAGGGCGCGGGCAGGGCGCGGGCAGGGCGCGGGCAGGGCGCGGGCAGGACGCGAGCAGGGAGCTGGCATCCGGCCTTAGGCATTGGACACACCAAGGCGAGCACGAACGCCAGCGCGGGCGCGTGCGCGGACGCGAACAACGCAACATTAAGGACTGAATGCAGCAGCACACACCGCCGAGCGAACAGTTCGCGCGGCCACGTGGTCTGCGCGGTCAGGACGCGCGAGCTGCGAGCTGACCGCACATGCTGGGTTGTTCGCGCGGCCAGTGTGCAGTTGTGAGCAGTTTGGACGAAAACAATGTTTCTGAAATCACCGAACGACTTATAGAACTTGTAAAAGTGAATGAAGTGCTGTACAATATTCTTTGGATGGATACCAAAACAACAGAGTAACAAACAAGAAATGGGATTAAATAGGAATCATACTAGGTATGCCAGGTAATTATTTAATTATTATAGTTAGTTATAGAAATAACAACAAAATTGGTACACATAACTACAAGGTTTTTACAATTGAACGTACTAAGTGCTATAGAAACTTTGTTAGTTATCATTATTAGCATTAAAAAAGGAAACATATCTGTCGCGAATCTCACATGCATAATTTGCAGGCCTTCGAGGAAATATGTTCTGATTTTGAAAGGCCCCAAACTCGCCAATTACAGGCTATAGAATATGTTCTAGACGTCTTTCACCTTGTTCCCGCGACTGCCTCCGTTCGCTTTGGTGTGTACTGGGTTCGATCGCCAGTCGTCCGCGCCCGCGCTCGCGTTCGTGCTCGCCATGGTGTGTCCACCGCCTTAGCGCCCGAAGGTCGTGCGGCGAAACGCACCGTCAGTGGAGGGCGATACCAGTGCGACGTGCTGTCGCCGTCAACCACTATCACTTACCTTCCTGCGGCACTCTCCCAGCAAACCAGGAACACGACAGAGAGGACATTCGTTTCATTGCCGAACATTCATTCTCGATGTCCAATCAGAAATGACTCGCCACGCTCACATCGTCTTCTATGCGCGCCAACCGAAGCGACATGCGGGAGATAGTGTAGCGTTTTCGTTTTCAAGTTATTTTTCAAAAGTGGTGGATGAACACAGTAAAGAAGGTTATAAATTTTGTAGTAAAATTCCAACTTAACTGAATAAACGTAATTTATTTTTGTGCGAAATTATTACTGTCTGTAATCTGTTACCTTTTAATGGTCAAAAACTGACTTTTTTCTAGTATAACTTATTATTTTTTACAGTTTGCGAAGTATTTAAGTCTTTTAATTTTTAAACAGAAACTCAAATTTTTTTACTAAAAGATTATAACAATTGTACGTTTTACAATTATTTGTAAACTAGCTGTCAATAAAATGTTACAAGTAAAATACAACGTTAAGAGGTTGGTGTGGTACCAAAAACATGTATAATTTAACTTCATGTTCATCATAATTTATGAGACTACAATACTATCCTTGTTCAGATAAACCATTACAGTTTTACGTAGTCCACAGGAAATTATTATACAACTTACTGTTCCCTTGTAAATCATCAAGAAGATATTTCGGTAACTAGTTTCCAAGTAATTTCTTCGGAGAATTAACAAAACATTTTACAGTGTAAGTATACTATTGGTTGACGTCGCTACGCGTCACGAGACACGATCGCTTAACGCGAGAGCGTGTTTTCATCGTCGTGAAACTGTGCAGAGAAATTCGGTTCTTCAAAGGGTTAGCTCCAGTTGACCTCTCTAGTCATTACGGAGCAAGTTTATCCGACCCACGCAGCAAGAAACAGCCTTATTGCTCATCCTCCGCCACATCAAGCCATCTAATTACGAGCATATCTTTTTTTTAAATTTGTGAAACTCTGACGTGCAAACACACGCTGATAACACGAGATAGCACAATGCCAGTCTGATGTCTGCTGAAACAACCAATTACAACCAACAATGATAGCTGATGAGAAACTGGAAAATGTGACGGACCACTACGATATAGATAAAATGACGGCTCAAATATTAAAACCAAGTTTAATGGACGAGATAAAAACCAAAAGTAACAGCTTCTAAACCACAAAAACCAATTCTGTACCTATCATTTAATAGGCCTATTGACAATATTTTCGGTAAGCATTGATAACGCCTGAAATGTTTTCTAAACGTCATATCTATAAAAAGTGTTATTACAGTAGTAGTCATTCCCAAATTTGAATCTACTACCTAAAACCAATGAATCCACACGATAACTTTATTCCAGCAGCCAGTCACTATTAATGTCAAGCATTAAAGTAAAATATATAATATGCGTTAGTGAAGACAATTATTTTTTTTAATTAAACGATAAAAAATTCCAATGAACTAAAAATTGTTCAAACCAAAATGGCTTTGTTTTAGGTTAGCGACAGTCAGATACACAGCACACGCAGGAGTTCTCTTACTGACGACACGTGGTGTTCGCTGCAATATCTCCATGCCTTCATCCAGCGCGCCTGACGAGAGCGTGTCTTCCTGCGCGCCTGACGAGAGCGTGTCTTCCTGCGCGCCTGACGAGAGCGTGTCTTCCTGCGCGCCTGACGAGAGCGTGTCTTCCTGCGCGCCTGACGAGAGCGTGTCTTCCTGCGCGCCTGACGAGAGCGTGTCTTCCTGCGCGCCTGACGAGAGCGTGTCTTCCTGCGCGCCTGACGAGAGCGTGTCTTCCTGCGCGCCTGACGAGAGCGTGTCTTCCTGCGCGCCTGACGAGAGCGTGTCTTCCTGCGCGCCTGACGAGAGCGTGTCTTCCTGCGCGCCTGACGAGAGCGTGTCTTCCTGCGCGCCTGACGAGAGCGTGTCTTCCTGCGCGCCTGACGAGAGCGTGTCTTCCTGCGCGCCTGACGAGAGCGTGTCTTCCTGCGCGCCTGACGAGAGCGTGTCTTCCTGCGCGCCTGACGAGAGCGTGTCTTCCTGCGCGCCTGACGAGAGCGTGTCTTCCTGCGCGCCTGACGAGAGCGTGTCTTCCTGCGCGCCTGACGAGAGCGTGTCTTCCTGCGCGCCTGACGAGAGCGTGTCTTCCTGCGCGCCTGACGAGAGCGTGTCTTCCTGCGCGCCTGACGAGAGCGTGTCTTCCTGCGCGCCTGACGAGAGCGTGTCTTCCTGCGCGCCTGACGAGAGCGTGTCTTCCTGCGCGCCTGACGAGAGCGTGTCTTCCTGCGCGCCTGACGAGAGCGTGTCTCGTCTTCATCAGCCGGTGAGGCAATAACAATTGAACTAAAATAACTTTTTAATTTATGATGACCATGAAGTTACAGTAGGTACCTATGTATGTTGTTTGTCCCACATAATCCACTCTATTTTACAAATAATTGTAAAACGTACAATTTTTATGATGTTTGAACAGTAGCAGAATTGTGTGCGCACTGCGACAGTGCTGCAGCCGCAAGCGCTGGGGCGACTTTCTCTCGAACGACATATCCGTCTCTAGAAAACTTGACCCGAAGTAAAATTTATTACAGTAAAAATTTCAACGTTTGTTAGTAACATTTAAATGTTTCTCTCGAACGACATATCCGTCTCTGGAAAACTTGACCCGAAGTAAAATTTATTACAGTAAAAATTTCAACGTTATATATATATATATATATATATACATACATACATACATACATACATACATACACACACACACACACCAACACACAATGGCTCTAGCGATACAATCAGTAACGCCAGCCTCTTGAAACGTATGTTTCTTTAGAGCTTACGAAATATGCAGCAACTTTGTTAAGATGTTTATTACGTCTGACACTATTTTTATTTTAATAGAATTTTTTGACTGAAATAAAAAAAAAAATTTCATTACCTAAACTATTTATTACTTTAATATTAACATTCGCAATTTTTTTTTAACATGAATGTGTGTAATAGAGTTTTTAGATTATTTTAATCAGTTTGTGGAGAGTCTACGTTAATAACCGCGTAAATGGGAAGTATTTTAATGGACTGCTATATGTCGTCATCTAGGACTTAACTGCTCGTTTTCGATGATACGCACAAGGTCTACAGCGGTAAACTTTCGGTATGTTATTAAGCATAGTAGACTCTACCATTGTGCAATAATTCAGCTTCGAACCAATTTTTTCGAGGTTTGTTCCTGGACTACCCGGCCGAGCCCACGGGACGCAGCGACCTCTCATCGCGGCGGCTGGGTAAGAAGTGAAGTGAAGTGAAGTTACCATGCACGGCTCGCTCCCCCTCTCCCCCACTCAAGCACCACCAGCCCCATCACCCCTGCCCCCCCCCCCTTCCCTTCCCCGCAACACAGCAAACCTCCGCTCTCCCCCTCCTCCTCCCCTACACGGGGAACCAGAGGAAATAACTGCTCTCCAGGGAGGGGAGGCGCATTAAAGAGGAACAAACAAGCCGTTAAACATCGCCGCCAGCTACGGCGCGTCCTGAGAACATTCCCCCAGAGACCGCGCGTACCGCAGCCGAACTGCTGTGGTGTGGACGTTTCAACCCATTGCTTGTACTTCTATTTCAGTTAAATATGTGAAGTAGAACCTTTATTTTCGTTTGGTATAGTGACTGACGGCTAGATTCGTCCCCTTGAAAAGTGTATGGCTGTCGTGACGTCACCATGTCTCTGTGCGAGTTCACACGAAAGGATCGAATACACCCCCCATAAGGAGTCATTAGTCGCGAAGCCAGCCAGGGTAAGCCACCAAAGGCTCGATGCAATGCAACGAATTCGGAAACCACCAATAGTTTAAGAAAAATACTCGTGACAAGATGTATTTATCAGAATTCGACGCTTAATGTATTACGAGTGTTTCTTGAGGTTTTTTTTTTTTTAAGGTGGAACTTATTTGTCTTACCGAATAGGTTAGGCTGCTCTTGGCCCGTCTATGTATAGAGATGTCTAAACGCGCCCCTTCGCAGTTAATGAGTTCAGTTAGATACCTAAAGCAAATGCACCTCAATCTTCTCTGGTATGCGATCCCGAACCAGGCATTATAACGAAAATACCAGAGAGTTGTGATGCAGTATGAGTGAGAAGGTGAGTAACTTGTGGTTTAATAGATCTGAATAGGTACAGATAATATATATATACCTAAATATATATACAAATATATATGTGATATATGTTTTGAAAAATGTTGAATGATGAGTTGGTTTATGGGGTTACACCTATTCAGATCTATTCAGATCGTATCACTAATATATATCACACACACAAAATGAAAGAGAGTAGGTTAGGCACTTGGATACAAGTGGCACATAAGTAGGTATACTTTGAAAAATTCATTACCATAACTCCTGTGAAAAAAAAGCTGTTAAGGAACAAAAATGATAATCGGGTGATGGACGTGTTAATATGTCAGTAAAGTTAATGTCACATAACTCAGTTTATAGAATGTAGACAATATGGTGGTTTCAGAATGAAATTATTTGCAAGTTATATTTTGGCACTCTTGATATCGACAACGCTAAGCACCTGTTCTGAATGTAAGGTCTATTTAGCTTAGAATAAACTAGAACTGCACTCACGGAGGTGGTACTAAATGACATCCTGACATCAGGCAGCACTTAGCCTCGCTCCTCGTCTTTAACCGGTGGGTCTGGCCCATGGAGCTAATATACAGTAATACATCTGGAGAGGACAAGGGAAGGCCAGCAAAGGATGCGAGGTGAAGCCGGGTATCGGCGTTTATTCCCTGCTTCCTACGCTGGAAGAAAACGAAAACGAGCCAAACTTGTCTCGCGCGGCCGTAAAATCCTTCAAACTAAACTCGCAACAGCTCCGAAACTATCAAAACAATCAAACTGAAAATTTTACTGGATTATCTGTAAACATTCTTCCCCACACCGCTTTAATCTTTTTTTCGAAACATGAATACTTTCATTTTTAAAAATTAAATACCTATTTACTGCCAAATTTTTTTGTGAATACGCAGAGTAAATTTCAACATCGGGGAAAAATTTTTGTTTGCAACTATAGGTGGGGGACACCTGCGTATGAAATTAGGAAGAAGCTTCAAATTTTATTTATATACCACTCTTGACGCATTCAACCCCATACTTTTATTTTTACAGAGAGTTGAAGTGGGAATAATGTTTCAGTGGGTAACACTACCAACATATGTCTTCGTAACGCACTTCTTTTTGTTGTTATACTTCTCAAATTTTATAATTTCATACACAACGTTTATAAAAAACTAATTCTTACTTACTTCATTTAATCTATTACAAATCTCTTGTAATATACGTGTATTAGTAGAAGTTAGAAGTCTTTTCAATATCATGTTCATGTTCCAGTCTACTTACTCAACCAACGTAACATGCAAACCTTAGCTAAACACTGGTAGAGAATTGTTTGTAATAACTGTAATGCTATGCATATACTGACAATGTAAGAAACTTTCAATTTTATTAATTGTTTGCATAAGAATTAATAATTTTAAAAAAGCATAGAATAGGCCTTTATGGACTGAAAACCTTTCACGTAGTTTCAAGTAGCGTACATAAAAGTTTTTAAATATATATAATTACCAAATATTGTTGAATATATTTAACATTTTTATACATGTTACAACACACATATAATAACAAGCCTATATAGGATATAAAAAGACAGACGCCAAATTTTAGCATTTTGTATTTCTTTTCTCTGTGTGAATAAAATAACAGTTCTTAACGTAGTTGCTAATACATACTGTACTATATTTCTTAAAAAAATACGAAAACCCCTGACATCGTCACCATAACAATGATAAATTTGCAAAATAATTAAGGCACGTCTTTTAATGCTACGAAGCACACTTTTAAGAGAAATGTTTTAAACTTATGTTGGGATTTATCTAATATCTTAAAAGCACTGTGAAACCGTTCCTTTGAGGGAAACCTTAATATACCGAACACCATATCATCCTTTAATCGAGTTAGATTTTCGCTTCTTAAGACCCATTTGTCTTCAAAATGCACTGTACACAATGCATGGTTCGGAGACGCAGTCCAATTTTTCCGCTTTGTCGCTTTTTCCCAGATCTGTCGTTGATCGTCACGTTTTGGAAATCTATGAAAAAAGTAAAGAATTATACTTACAACTGAAACAACTTATCTTTGTTAAATAGTTTTCTTAGGTTTTTCGAAAAGTTCGAAGATTAGTTACTTCCGTTTAAAAAATTTGCCACTTTTTTCTGATGCTTCAAAAGTTTTTGGAATTAATTTAGTTAACAAATGAAAAAAAAATCTTCAATACATGTGAAAAGCAACGCCATCCGGCTTGGAATTCCATCAATTTGTACAGCCATATGCGCTACAGGAAATCACCATTGTAGCCGCACACCAGCGCCACTCAAACCTCAAGGACAAGTGGGCTGGGGCTGCGTTTGCAGTAGAAATACGCTCTCGTCCTCTTTCTTTTCAACCCTTCTTCGCAACCGGCTGGCTTCGCTCTCGCCCTACACATGTCCACTCCAGATCTTCTTACATGCTCCTTGGTCTGGCCTCTTGAGGTGTCACTCAAATCATCTTTATCCAAGCCTCTCTCTGGAAACGCCTGGATTGATTCAAGACAACATTTATTTATTTATCGCTGGCACATGTCTCCTTTAAACGTAAACGCAAACGTAAAGCAAAAAAGAAAAGCCATACTGTCACTGAAGAGTGTCACTGAGAGTTGTAATCCGCGTATGCCAGGCACCGTTTAAGTTTAACTTAGTGTTGCTGTGGGCAGGGATAACCATCCAGGAGCTAAATCGAATTCTAAAGGTCCATTGAAAAGAAGTCTGACATCACACCTGAGTTCTCTGCAAGCTTTTGCCCAACCATAACAAAGGCAGGAATTTGTAAATCGTACCTATCATGATTGCAAGATAACTGAATGATGCTGAGTTGTGATCATCAGTGGAAGGTCGGCGGGTTTTACCCGCGTGCTCCAATCACCCCTTCACTGCCCCTCCCAGCCCCATCTGGAGCCGGTGGCCCGGCCAGCGACGTTCGTAGAAGTGGTTACGTATTTCCTGCTTGACCTGTATTCTTGCCCAGCGATTTGTTTCGCCGTAATTTCCATGCTGGCATATCTGTCCTAACTATCGGCACAATATCGTTCCACGCCGGGGGAAATAACTGATGTGTTCATGTCGAAGACTTTGACCCCCGCCGCAGCCGCACTACACCACGAGTGTTCACTTCAGCCAAGATACAAAATATGTGGTTCCCGTGTCGACTTCTGTAAAATACTAATTTCCAAGAGATTTGTTGGCTTTGTTAACTTGTCAAGTTGACATGTGAACACAATCCCGTCAATTTCCTTAGTGGCGCTCAGGTCCCCTATTGGTCAAATGCATTGTAATGAAGCAGTAACAGTTTGCAGGTGTTTGTAGCGTGTTCGCCCACGCTGGCTGCTCACAGCCACTTGGGCACGACTGGCTGTTCACGGCGCCCACACGCCACGACACAGCCACCACATCGTTTATGGCCGTGTACCGCTTCACTTCGCCGAGTTCACGTGAACTTAAGGGTTTTGTTTAATTTATTGAAATAGGCTATATATATTTTTCTATTTCACCCCAAAAAAAGAACACCTAAATTTATAAAAAAAATACTTTTTATTTGTTTTAATATAAATATTATTATACCCATTACGATACTGTTTCGCTTTATTATTAACCACCTTGAAACATTTTTAAATTCCTTAAAACAAAACCTGTGTTTCACATAAATGTTTAAAGTTAAACTGTAATATTCCAATGCCCCTTCGCCAAATAACAAAGCATTGATTCCAGATGCCAATACAATTTATTTCGTATATTCAACCCAATTATTTCGAACAAGCCACTAGTTTAAAAATTGGAATTTAACTCGACACGTGATTGAAGGCCATGCGGTGGATCCGTTTCCCGCCCCCATGTAGCGTGCGCGCTGGGACAGGGTCGATGTTTTCAGCGCGGCCGTCACGCCGCTACGGGAGGGACCGTGGGAACCCCGGGGGAGGGAGAGCGGGGACAGAGGAGGGGAACTATAGACCTGGGCCTGGAGGGGGAGGGGGCGGGCCGGCGGCGTTGCCGTGTCTCCTCTCTCCGCCAAGGTCAGCCGTGTATACGAGTCGGCTCCAGATGAAAGAAGAGGAAGAGGGGAGACGCGGCGCACGAGCCAGATTATGTCACCTGCCGGAGCGCGCAGGGGAAGCGTGTGGGGGGAGGGCTTGCGCCAGGTGGCCTGCCGCGCCCGGCCGTCGCAGCTATTCCCGGCCGCCCGAACCAGGGCCTGCGCGAATCACGTCTCGCCGAGGCCGGGCACATCTGCCTTCCTGGAGTCGACCGCACAGGACAATAACTGGAAAGCTCTATGACACACCATCATGACACACGTAACTTTTTCCTTCGGTCGCCTTCTGCGACCTTCCGAATTTCTTTGGCAGAAAACAATTTCGTTGAAAAGCTACTCATGATTTCTTGAAGTCTGATCGCATGAAATATAAAGTAGACTTTACAAAGACTCGTATACATGCAACTTTTCATGAAATTATACTTCAAGTGCTTTGAGGGAGAAATTGAAATATGTAAGGAGATGCGCGCGCACCATGCAACGGAAAGTCACATGATGGCTTTTGTGTCTATGCAAATCGTTCCTGATTGACATTAAACGAATGGGTTTTAAATGTTACTAATAACGAATAAGGTGAATATCTTAATTAAAACTGCAACTAAACGGCCTTTGCCGATCATTTTATAAAAGCTATTAAAAGGTAAGTGTGCTGCAATGTCCATCATCTTTCAAAAGTGGCATGGGGTTGTTAATTTAAAAAAAAAATTAAAACTTGTGCCCCCATGTTGTATCCAGCTCAAAACTGAAGGGATGTGAGCAATTTCGGAATTAAATTTCAGTCGGGTTGAGGGGAAGGGGGAGGAAGGTCAATTATGTCACAGTAATAAATATTAACTAAAAGAAATTATCCAAAAAACGTTTTTGAACAATAGTTTGTGAGTGTTAGTTACAAACAAACTGCAGCTCCTTTCTCCTTGTTTTTCCACTTCTGAATTGGGAAGGGGTGGGGGGGGGGGGGGGTTGAGCCTCTTGACAACCACCCACCCCACCTCAAATACGCCTTGGAGCCCCATCGTCAACGTGGATAATTTTGGGATAATATTTGAATACGACCACGCTGTGTGTATGATGGGAGCAGTTTCATTACTTAGCATAGGAAGACAAAGCACATAAGCGATTGGCTGGATCAAGCCTGCAATGGCACGGCCTCTCAACGGCTGATTTAAAGATTTTTATTCACATTATACATTGGTGCATGGTGCACAGCACACCTTCATCTTAGTTATTCCACAGTTATTAAAGAACATGATTGTCCGATAGTCAATAGTCTTATCGTGCGTACAAGCGAAGTGGCCGGGCATCAAACCAAAGAACGCTCGACGTCTTTAGCAGCTCCTCATTAACTAACTATTCACATTACATTATGCATTGCTTTACTTGTAGAACCTATTTTACTAACTTTAATTCCTTGAAACAAATAAATACATCCGTTGTATATATTTTTTTTGCATAATTATCTGTCAAATACGTTTTTTACCGTTCTGGGTGCCTATCTAAATGGAGATGTAATAAATGGATTAGATAGTAACAGTGCTGGTTACTTCACAGTATAGTTATTATATATTGCAGTTTAATTTATCTAATTTACTGATATGTCAAACTTTTCAAATACCTACCTACTTTAACAATTTTGAAGCAAAAGTAAATTTATCATTCGCTCATTTCTTATTCCTTTGCTGTCATTTCTTGTACCACTCAGAAGGCTAACAGTGATGTAGGAATAATATGACAAATTCTCAACCCAGAACGCCAGCCAAACAAATTGGCACAGTTGAATTTGAAGTCGTGTTAACCCTTGAGTAAGGTCCAAATAAACTGTGTCGAGAAAAACAACATATTATCATAGATGTCCACATTTTGAACAATTTCCAGTAAGTTAGTCATCGTTTTAACTTACATAGTTTTCATAATTTATTTCCGTCGATGTAATATTTAAGTGATACATTTAAGTACCATGATAGCTTAAATGTTGTACATACCGAGTACACAAGACTTAAAAATGGTAAAATGGTACTATTTTAATGGCAAAAGTACGGTACTGATGGTACAAGCACCGTGACAATGGTGCGTGTACCGTAATAGCGGTACGCCAACGTCGCTGAGCTGCACACTCGCTATTGGCATAGCCTCCGGCGCATGGCTTACCATCCACCAACACAGCTGTCAGGCGGAGTATGATCACGTGACGTGTTATGTTCACAGCACGAGTGGAGCATAAGGCCCGATTATAGACGAGGGTAGATACAGCATAACAAACCTTTGAGGATATTATGACGGCCATATAGGGAAGATTAATTTTACGATAGTTGTCTGTATTTTTCGGTTTGTTTGGCCTCACTTTCGCTACCACATGCCATGTCTGAACTTTTCCAATATCTGTTTTTTAATAATGACACTCCAAGAGACAAGCGCTTTTGTTAAAAAAAAAAATTAAAAGTTAAATTTTAATATAATTGAGTACAAATTTCAATATACTGTTGTTGTCACGATATGTGAAACGACGCATCGAAACTAGGACATATCAAATTGTACACCATATTACACCCTCAACTTCCGCCAAGATATGTTTCAGGCAGTTCTCGAGTCACAGTAGTGTTTGTAAACTACTTCGTGTGGTTGTCAGTTTCAGTTGCTTTCAGTCAGGCCATGTGTTTGCATCGTGTTCGCATTCACAACCCATCACACGGTCCCGGAGGATCAGTTCAATTAGTATTTAAGCCTTTTTTCGCCAAAGAAATGCTATGGGATATAGCTTTATTTCATAACTCAATAATGATAACTGTAGCTATATTCTGTGAAACTGTTTTGGAGGCGTGAATACTTTTAAGGGCCACTGAGCTGGCCAGCCAGCGTGCCTCGAGATACGGTCGCTTATCTCCCACCGACCAGCGAACAATGCCCCGTGGTCACGAGCAATGGACAAGTGTGAACAGGCGAGCCACCAGAAACCAAACTAGCCCGGGTTCACTGGCAACTGGCCCTTCTGCAGACACTCGCATTGTCAGTCTGCAGAGGCCGCTGGCGGTCTCCAGAATCCCGACCACACATCACTAGGGTTAGCGGGAACTTTCAAAAACTGTACACAGATTTCATTCAACCCAAACAAAACAGAAAGTAAATTTATTATAATAGTTTTTTTTTTGTAAATATGCGGGCTTGGGAACTATCAGATACGTAGGGAGTTGAAAATACATGGATGTATAGATAAACCCAGCGCTAGTAAGTCGGTCTGCTAGCAACGTGTTTAGCATATAATAGTCCAGGAATGTGTGCGCTTTTCTGGCAGGTAACTGTTTAAACGCCATAATTCCTGAGAAAGCTACTGGAACATGGTTGGCTGTAGTCCAGATGTTTGGTAAATAAATATTATGATTGTTAAAAGCCGGCTGAATGGCTGTATGAAAAGGCGCACTCGGTCACGGGCTGGACCGCATGCAACGCTATCACAATCACAATCACACGTCTGACAGCGCCAAGAAGAGCAACATGCGCTCGCCACACGCTGCCGCCGCGGATAACACACGCCCGTCGCCTAGTCTCAACAGCCTCGCAGGGCGACGCACAGTGTGCAATATGAGCATTCTGGAGGGACAATGTCCGTTAAAGACAGTGCCTGCGTTGTGACTAGTTCATTCATGTAGCCTCGTGCACAGGAGCTGGGGAAATTGACGATATGTTATGAGCGATGAGGTGCTGTCCAACTCCCGCCTGTGGCTGGTTGGATTCCAATTCGCTAACACTGGGAAACGCACCAATCGTATAGGTGTACCAAATGAAATTGACAATAGCAAAACTATACAGGAATTCATATTGTACACATAAATAGTCAAAGCAAGGAGTAATCTTAACTTTAAAAATACGTTATAAATCTAGCATTATTGTACTCAAACACAATCTAATTCAGTTTACATTGTGCTTCTGTAGCGCGGTGACTAAGCGTCCATGTACAGATATATTGGAGTTATTTTTGATTTGGTTCTAATCTTGTCAATGAAAAAAATATATATAATATTATTTCAGTATACAAATTGTACTTTAAGACAAAATGTTTTATTATTTTTTGTTTAACTAATTGCTTTAATAAATTTAAATTCATTGCTCTGGCTGATTGTTTAATTATTTCATACTAAGTAGCCTGATTCTTTCACAGTAAACATATATAATATGAGCACAATTGCCTTCAACTCACCTACGTTTCCTAGTAAACAAGTTTCCATATTATTCATGGATGAACGAATTATTCATAGGAACTTCACCCTTGTTAAATGGAAAAGCGATCTGGTTTTATTTCACTTTATCAGTAAGAATATAATAATAATGGGCAATACTATTATGTTAAAATATGTTTATCCGCTGTCTCGCTAGAAAACAATTTACAATTTCTTTCACTGGTTTTATAAGTAACCAAACGAAATATAAAAAAAAATGAAACTCAGTAGTATTTTAATCTCTTAACGTTAAAGAAGTACAATTATTGCTGTCAATTATCTCGATGAAGTGACTCATTGCATGTAATTTTATGGTTACATAATGAAAGCATACATTAAATCAGATCCCAATTCCATTATATTATCTTTATTAAATTTTACTATATTAAAAAATCCTTTCATTAAGTAAATAATTACACAGAGTATTAATTTATATATATTACGACAGCTGTGTTTCACTTTTTGAAAGTAAAGTATAGAAAATAAAATAACAAATATCAATTTACCAGGTTATACATTATTTTAGATTCCAATTCTGAAATGTCGTGTCTTTTCAGTATTTGGTTAAATTACAGTAGCCTAATATTACTACTCATATATGCAGATTTTTGGTAGGAAACTATGGTGGGTGTTTTTTTTCCTGATGGCACATTAGCTATCGTATCAAAAGCTAATTCATTTTTCTCTACTGCTATACAAAATAAAAACTATTTGTACTTTTACAAGGGATATTCCTAGGAAAGTCAGTTGCCACCGATATTACTTGTGAAATTGCAAGGCAGAGCTTTGTACCGTGTACAATTTTGCAAATTTCTGCCTTGCAGTTTTACAATTACATACAACTGAATTTTCAAAAAAATTTCCTTTTAAATGGTACAAAAAGTTTTACAATGTACAAATTGTCATGCCCACTCCCATGGAAGTAACAGAAGATATGTAACATCGTGTAAGGCGGGCTTAATCGCAATCTAAAGGGTCGCTGCTATTCGATATGTCACAAAATGTATTTTAATACAAATACTATTTTGTAAACTGTGCGTATGAAATATGATTGATATTTCCATTTATTATACTAAATATACATTGTGTAGTTAATTTTGCCATAGATGTAACAACACGGAAGAATTAAACTGTGAAATAAGATATCTTTTTACTTAAAATTTCTAAAGATTTTATTTCATAAAGTTTTTAAAACAATGAACCTGTCGTGAACTACAACATTTCATTCACTGACGTTGTACCACGTATAGAGCTTTACAAGGCTAAAACTTAGTATGTGTTTTAAATAAAACCTAACTTTGACACAGCTATAATTATTTTACTTACACAGGCAAATTAGTATAAAGCCAAAAAACATAACACATTGTTTAATGCTTGTATTGTTACGAACACGAGAGACCAGACAGCAATGTCAGGTTCGGGGCTGGCTGGCGGCCCTTCCAGGCCACTGGCGTCACACGCCGTGTCACGTGCCGTACACTGACGTTAGGCATGCCACGCGTGTCTGGCCGGATTACAAGGGTCGTCGCTACCCCCTCTCCACCTTCCCCGCCCCAAGAATCGTCTTACTGAGTGGCCTGGGAATTCCGCGGGCCACCGCGCGGAGTGGCGCGAATTGACGCTGCTCTTCTGGACTGTTCGGGCATCGGGTCGGCTCGGGATGACGCGACTCGTCACAACCGCTCTCGTCAGTTCGAGATACTTATGCAGGTACTTAAACAGCGATGCCGGCCTCCGCGGGAGTTCCGAGCGAGTCCTGCGACAGTTTTGGAGTTCCAAGAGTCCCGCGAGCTGAGGTGCGACATCGCCGAAGAGTGGTTCGACGCGGAGTTCGACTGGATCGTGAGAGTGCGGCGACTGAGTGGCGCGAGACTGTGTGTGTGGACAGGCGCTTGGTAAGGGACGAACCACTGTTGAGCCTAGCTCCAGTGAATAGTGCGAACTGCGGAGCTTGACAGACATTGAGTGACTTGAGAATACAGTGTAAACTCTATATAACGACACTTAAAGGACTGAGCATTTTTCGGCGTTATAGAGAGTGGTCGTTAAATGGAGAGAAATAAAATATATTTTATTATTCGATAATAATATGTAATTACTAATATAGTACACATTTTACATGTCTATGAAACCAAAATAGCATCACTTGATCTAGAGCTTCGTATTGAGGTTTCTTTAGTTTATTAGCAGATTTTCCATCCTCCTCTGCTTGCAGAATTTTTTCTTTGTTTATCCATATTGTAGGCAAGGTAGAGCGGCTCAATCCAAAGCGTCTTCTAACATCACTGATCTTTTCTCCCACCTCTATTGAGCGTATTAATTAAACTTTTTCGTCAATGCACAAAGATTTTCGTTTACTCGCCATGTTTACAGTTCGAAAGTCTGTAAGCAACTGCGATAATGATAATGTTTAACAACTTGACAAAAGACAAAATTTCTTAGAATCTCCGGTACGTTAGTCGAAGTAAACACGTGCTAGATAATACAATAACAAAACAGCATACAAAAGAACGTACACAGCTGCAGTTCTGATCAACTTCGGCAACTTAGAAAGTAGCCTACTGCTTAATGATTTATAATGCCGTATTGTCGTCGTTAGAGTGAGCGTGACGCTATATGGAGTGTATTATTGTATAGAAAACAAGGTAAACCAACCAAAGTCAAGCAATTTCGACGTTTGAAGGAGTTTATCGTTAAATCGAGTGACGTTATAAAGAGTTTACACTGTAATTATTTTTAAGTGCCAGTGATTTGTGATCAGGCATTTCAAGTACAATTATTTATTAATGTAAATATTAGTCATTAATATAACTGTAATAAAACTTAATTAGGCTATTACTTACGAACCCAGTTCTCCCCACATTATAAATAGTAACAATAATTAGTTTTTTCTTGGGTATAAGTATTTGTTGTTGCATAGCAGCTGTATATGTGGTCGGAACAAACATGTTACTGTCAATTTAACCAAAAACTGTAAAAACACACAAAAAATTTTAAGCCATTAAGTTTTACCCGCGACATGGATATTTTTTTCTTCTACGCTTCTCTTGCAAACAAATATGCAAACTTAAGTGACGTCGATTTAAAAATTATTTTGTCGAACTCACGACCAAATGAGATGGACTGATTTAGAAAAATAATCATGTAATATTATTTTAAAAGGTATATGAGAGAATTTGCGTTTCATTGAGTGTGTGGGTGCTGCCCCCTTGGCTTCGGCCGGAGGGTACAGCACGAACCCTAGAGGTACCGCCTAGCAAAGTGGGCTGGTGCTACATCAGAGCGAGACTGCACTCGCACTGCAGAGGCCCGGGGTCCCTCGAGTCTCTCCCGCCGCGCCGGGGGACTGTGCTGTGCGTCACCTCGCCCTCCGACCTCAGGCCTCAATTACCTACAGCAATAAACAGTCAAGACAGTTTGCATATCTCCTAATTCGCCTTTTCTATTCTTTACATACGGGCTAGCTGCACGCCCTGACCTGCGCACCACAACAGTTCCAATATAGCAGAAAAATTAATGTAATAACAATTGGGTGGACCTCTCAAACTAAGCAGTAATTAATTAAGAATGACACAGTTGTAAAAAAAAAGTACAGTTTCACATTCATTCAAAACACGCGACCCTAATATCACATTTAATTGTGAATGTTCAAAAAGCTAAATAAATAAATATATATATTTACAGAAAAAATATAATTTTGTATTAATTTGTATTGAAAATATGATTCAAAATTGTCAAAAAAAATTCTGTTGATCCGATCGCTACTAAACTTCACAGGATCGCCCGCTGGGCTAATCTGAAAAATTTCATCAAAATCAGTCCAGCCATTTTGGAGTCCATAGAGAACATACATACACACATATATCGATTACCGCCCCCATGCAATGTAGTAGCAAACATCGATTATGGAACTTCCTATAATACGCAGTCAGTCAAGTTTTCTTTGAGAGTAAATCTAAAAGGTTGAAAAACATAAATTTAAGTGAGTACTTGAGACGCTACACACAACTCAGACGAACAAACTTCCTTTTAAAAAAACTGCGTACGTGCAGCGCAGATAACTTAATAAGTATTGGGAGTATATTTCTTGCTATATTTTAACAAGCCTTTTGTACCGGGCTTCGGTGAAATGTAAGCACAAACATGTGCCACTCGAAGGAACAAGCGCCTTGTTTCGATGCTAGATCTGCTTTGATTACACTGGCGAGTCTCCCTGCGAGGCGAAACAAACACTCCTGAATTAGTGGTGTGTTGGTTCACCTGCGCGGAAAGAAACACGCCTTCTCTTTGTAACATCTGGGGCGTGATTACGGCTCAGCATCCCGCGCGCGGGAGTGTGCTGGATCATCAGCGCCTTAAGGTGGTTCTGTCCGACAGCTGCGTTAAAGATCGTGAAACTATTGACCGCACTACCTCATCAAACATCGAATACAAAAGTGGCTATTATGTAGCACAGTTTTTTTTTGTCTTTTGAGTTTCACTGAAGTTAAACTTAAAAGAACCTTTTGGTCATTTTTGTTCTGATAAAAGTCTCTACTTTTAATACAACAACAACAGCAGTTTATTTTTAGTAATTCAAAGCCGTCAGAGCATTAAAAATTAATTTTTTATCAGCGCAGAAAATTTATGATAGCAAAAACAAAGCTCACATTTTCCGAGTGTCCCAATAATCGGGCCCGCCTTGTGATAATACCTCAAAAGTAAGTTAATTTTACAGAAAATACACTACAAATCAAGAACACGCACCAGCAGGTCGCCAGGCACGGCGGCACACGGCGGCACACGGCGGCACACGGCGGCACACGGCGGCACACGGCGGCACACGGCGGCACACGGCGGCACACGGCGGCACACGGCGGCACACGGCGGCACTGCGGACGAGGGACCTCGGGGAACAGACGTCGCGTCGCGACTGGCGGGGTCCTCTGCAATAGACTCCAGGGGCCTAGGGGCGCACTCCCCCTACCGCGCCACCGGGCTACATACACATTTAGAGTCAAGAACGTACATTACAGAATCTACACTACGTCAATTAAGACATTCAAACATTAGCTTGACATGTAAAAACAAATTAAAACCGCCATAAAAGACAGCAACACTAGAAACTCAACGAGAATAGTGAAAATGGCGAACCGTCCCGCACCAACTCACGAAAGGACAGAACAGTTAATAACCAGTGATCAAAACCCCTCCCCCTTTCCCGCCAAAGTTGAAACCAAAGCACCTTTAAAATATTTTTTTTGTGACTTAAGTCTGATGTGGTGGGTTAGAGTAGCAACACGAGCGTGGGTGCTTTAATAATTAGTTTGTAAGCCCGTCAAGTCAACATAATTAGCCCAGACTCAAACTGCGAAGCTGTTAAAAACAGTAGCGAGCGCGAGGATATAAGGATATATCCCTCGTCTTCGAAGTCAGTGAAGGCAGTATGCTATATTAGGTGATGCAGGGTGAGCTGTTACTACAACTACACTGTGTGAGAAGCCGTGCTGCCTACGACTACTGCTGTAGGTCCATATGACTATGTGTTAGCATCAATAGCAATATAAGTTTTTTAAATACGTGTTTAGTTTTTTCTTTTTTTCCTTCAAATTTCCATCCCCTCCAAAAAAAACTCCTGTATCCGCCAATGGTTAAAATTACTGCGAATATGCGAAATTTCATTGGAAACTGTCAAAAACGCTACAAACCGGCCTATACCTTAACTTATCTAAATGTTTTTCAGTTAAATTATTTGATTCGTAATATTTTTTAGCAGTTAAATATTCAGAGTGCATAATTTCCGCAAGTGTCAGACCAGCACCTAGAGCAAAACCCTTCCGGTATCCGTTTGTTAAATTGGGAAACTACAAGGATAATTTTACTAATATTTCATTTACATAAGCGTTAAAGGCTCAGAGTAGTGCTAATGTTTTTAAAAACATCTGTTTCTTCTCGCGCGCGACCTCTGATTTGATTTTCGGATTTGAAACGGACGTTTCGCCCTTCGTTTGCAAGCGCGCGCCATCCCCTCCACCCACCCCTCCTCATTCCCTTCCCCCTCTTGTAGGTTTGTTCTGCTGGCCATGTGGTATGCGTAGTGGGGTTTCCATCCCTCTTTTTCTCCTCCTCTACTGAAAGCATACCTGTAAGCCCCTGTCGAGCTTATCAGCACCTTCTTCTGTATAATTTTTTGTAATCACTATGTACTCGCTTAGGCCTCTCCTGTCAGACGTTTGAATTCAGTTTGTCGTCGAACGTATTTAACTTTGCTTTTGTCTGAAAGCATGTAACGTTTATAGATGTTTGAATATAATTCATTACGTCTGGGCATAGCCATGCCTTCAACGATAATAATCAATCGGGTTAACGTAACTTTATATTGTTTGTTTTACTCGAGTGCCATACTTCAGAGGGCATTACGACTTATGAGGGTAGATTTGTAAGTTACTACGCGAGCATGCAGGCACCTCATATTCGTATTGTTTTATGGGATTGTAATTGATTTGCTCTAGCCGGGTCCTGGCTTGGCGACCGTGTTTATTTCTGTGAATATGCTAGTGTTAGAGTAAATGATAGCGCGCTTTTTGCTTCACGCGGTGTTCCCTTGAGGCTTGATTATGTTGTTGCATGCTATGTTTCTTTGCTGCGTAGTAAATGCGAAACCTTGGCGTGAATTTCAACTCGTTTTTCGTGGTGTTTGTTCCTGGTGTATGTGGTTGGATCTGATTCAGATGAGCTTGTTCTTTTGTAGTCTAAGTTCGCGCTCCAGTCTTGAATGAACCATTAATTAATGCTTTTTTTTTTTATTTACTATCATTGATTTGTCTGCGTCCATTATGTTTCACGTCCAGAGCTTCTAGTATGTTTTTACAGTGTCTTATCTAGTTGGGACTTCGGGTCTCGTTTCCACGTGTTTTGTACTTGTTTCTCTTGCTTGCGTTCTGCTTTCTAGTAATGTAACAGTTGCGGAATTGAGTTACCTGCATGCATGCATTAGGGACGCACGTCCGGTTTTCGTATAATCTTAATTTTTTGTGCTCACATAACATGATATACGTCCATGTATTTCCCTGTACATGTGGGATGTGTGTTAATGCCTCACTGATATAATTGTTGCGTTAAACACAGTTATCTATTTGTGTGATCGACTGTATTAGAGGCCTTGTTTCTCTGTTAGTTGATTGCGAGTTCATTTCCGTTTATAACAGACGTCATATTCTACACTTGTAATTACATTTATGCATTTATTATTTTTAATAAGTCATGCATTCTATGTATAAGTACATGTTTATGTATTTATGCCCTCGGGCTGTTATGATTATTTGAGCATTTTGAAACAAGTCAAATAAATCAGACTACGTCTGCAGTAACCGAATTCCATATGATTATAGGTATTTCTTTGTTTATCATACTTATTATTCTGCCTTGAGAGTTCCTGTGGTTAATTTGCAGCAGGTTTTCAGACACACAGACTGCTTCTGCTTCTTCGTTCTAGCACGGAGCTGTGCTTCAGTTGTTTCCAGTGTTTTCATGCGGTCCACATTTGAAGTCTCTTATGACGTCATGTCCTAACGGACGGCAAATTGAAACATCTAGTCGTTGTCAGGAGTGCTATCTATGATCTCTGAAATAAACACATGTTAATTCTGAGGGTTGACAGCGCTACCTAAGAACATAGTCTATACAATACGTCCTCAAAACTCAGACAACGAAACTGTTGTAATCATTCATTGGAGTCTGTAAGAAACTCTGGTTGAATTCCGTTAGAACTTTTCCATGCTGGCACTTTTCCTCCGCCCCGAAACATTATTTATGAGTGTGTTCTGTTGCATGAAAAGGAAACTAGGTCTTAATTAAAATGGCGTTTGAGTCACCAAGTCTTCGATATCGTAAGAAGAAAAAAACTCCATCGTGTGGCACACAGCCTGTTCCAGGGATACTTTAATGCAGACGAGAAATGCACTTGCCTTACAACGCATGGGGGTAAAAAAAAGGTAAAATATTCACGACTAGCTAAAAACCCATTGCTTCGCTCGCGTGATTTCAGAATATTGCTAAAATCTTAACATTGAAAGAAAATTACGTGATTCATTACAAACATTTTTTTACAAAATAAATAGACCCAATAGATTATTAAGCGCACAAATTTTTAATTTCATAACAAAACCTATTAAGAATATTTTACAGTAGTTATTTTTAGGCCTTTTAATTTTTAGTATTAAGTATCTGATTTTAAAACTTTTGTTTTAGAGTGTTTGAGGATAGATTTTTCCTTTATATCTCAAACCCTCGCTTTTTTTACTTCATGAAATAGATTATTTAAAAATTTTTAATTATGTTTATGCCATCGTTTACACCAACAATTTCATTTACTACGGTTCAAACTATGCTTAGAATAATTAAATAATTTCACCTTATTACAAATATCGCTCATTATTTAAGGCTAATTGATGCAATCACATCTTTATTTGAAATTAAGATTACAGATATCAAATTTCTTATCCAATGGACTAGTTGACCCTTAGTTTACTAAGAATTACTTAAACAAAATCCCCAATTTTTTTCCCCTCACCTCTTTTCTCGCAGGGATACCAATGTAAAAATTAAGAAATAAGTAAATTTGGCAAAATCCTTTAACTAAACAAAAATTAACTATCCCCGTTTTCTTTTCCTTTAATCGCAGATGTCAACTCCAAAATAACCATTATAAACTTTAAATCATTTCCAATATGTTAAATTAAGCTAGATTTGATAGGAATAATGTAAATTAATGTTAAAACCATTTTTACAATATTTTACCTTTCAAACAGTAAAACTTCGTCAAGTTACAGAAAAAAGTTGGTAGATTTTTCATGTTTATAAATCATACCACATAACTTAGATCCCGCTTGATTATCTGAGAGATAAGAATTTTGTAATAAAAAAAATTGACCGCCTTTTCACCACATTTGCGGCCGAATATAGAAAATAAATGATAAAGGTTAAAACAACATATTATATCATAATATTGTACGTTATTCTTTCTAATTTTCTTACCATCATCTTAATGTGCTTAGGAATAAGATTTATTACTATAAAAATTAAAGATACACTGCAGTTGGGTTTGAATATCGAAAAATGGTAAAAGTACTCTACATAATCATTTACGGTATTCATGTTTGGTTTCTTACATCCAGCTATATTTGCTATGGAGATAGGAATTTTTATTTTATGATAAAACGAAACTTACTCCCTTTTCATACTCTTAATGATGACCCCGTACCTCACCGACGCCACGCCTGCATGCCTTCGGCCCGGCCTCGCCACCCCCGCGCCCACCTTCCTCGGCGCTGTTATCCGTCCCCTGGTGGCGTGGGGATTCCGCGTGGAGTGGCGCGAATAAGCGTCGTTATTCTGGATGCTCCGAGCATCGGGTCGGCCTGGGATGACGCGACACATCACAACCACTTCAGTCGGTTTCAGAATGAAGGCCAAGGGTATAACAGCTGCAACATCGGCCTCCGCAGGATTTCAGAGAGTTCCAACAGACGAGTGGAGTGAAGTGTGAGTTCGGACGAGCGAGCTACAACCGCCCCCCCCCCCCCTCCCCAACCATGTGAGCGGGGCGACAGAGTGGCGCGAGACTGTGTATGTGGACAGACGCGGGGTAAGGGATGAACCAATGTAGAGCCTAGTTGCAGTGAGAAGTGCGAACTGGGCAGGTATCTAGTGATTATGAACTGATATTTTTAAGGGCGAATGATTTGTGAACAGACATAAGTGTTTTGATTTAATTAGTAATTTAAATATTAGTAGCAATAAAAATGTATAAAAATTAATTGGACTATCCTTACGAACCCATTTTCTCCACTCGTAACAGTGCTATTCCTAACTCTATGTGTTTGTTTTTCATTATTTATTTCTAGCCCTTAGATCTAATATATTCTGAAATATGGATTTTTCTTAAAACCAAACTTAAACCCATTACACCTCTTAGGCGCAGAATCTTGCAAATTAGTAAAACATAATTTACAGTTTATACTTATTATATAGTTAGAGATATTTTTATAATAATAAATGAAAACTTACCTTATGTTCACCCCATTTATGGAATAATTTTAATAAACGCCAAAATAGCTATACGTAATTCTAGTTGCAAGTTTTTTTAGTTTCTTAATTCTAGTTCTAATTAATTTGGAAATGTTGATTTTTTTTAACACACCTACCTCTTTTACCAATCTTAGGGTTTTAATTTTGTAAAATAGTACCACTGTGGTTGGTAGTTTGGTATGTTAATCATTGGTATCCATTTTTTTTACTATGCTTGATTGCATTTGAAGATAAAATTATTTATTTCAAAACCATATTCAACCTTTTTTACCCCCTAGAGCTGGAATTTCGCAAAATGGTACAATTTTGGTTGGTAGTTTGTGTTAATTATTGTTCTTTTGTATTTTTATTTATGCTTGGTAAGCTTCATAGATTTAATTAATTATCTTCAAACCCTATTTACATATTTTTCACCCCTTAGAGGTTGAATTGTATAAAATTGTAAAATTGTGGTTGATAGTTTTTGTATAGGTACTTATTATTGGTACCTACCCAAAATAATTTATTATCCTGAATTGATTTCGAAATTATAATTATTAATCTTAAAACTATATTTATCCCTTTTTCAAACATTTGTGGTTATTTTTCAAAAAATTTAAAATAATGTGATTGGCATTTTTCGTTTAATTATTATTGGAGTCCAAAATAATATATTGCACTTATTAACTTAAGATATAATTAATAATCTAAAAAATATACTCTTTACACCCCCTTGGGATTAATATTCGCATAATATATAAATTTTGGTTGGTAGTTTTCGTATGATTATTATTGGTACCCAAATTAATTTACTGCGCTTAATTAAATTCCGAGATAAAAATTATTAATCTATAAAACATTAGTACTCTTTTCACCTCTTAAGGGTTTCGCAAATTATAAAAATTGTGGTAAGATGTTTACGTATTTTTTATTAATACCTATATTTTTTATGACGCTTATGTAATTGTAAGATAAAATTATTAATATTTAAAACATATATTTCACACTTAGGGGTTGAATTACGCAGAATATAAAAGTTGTTGGTACGTTTTATTTGTTTATTATTTGTATCCAAAATCTTTTTACAGTTAATTAAATTCTGAGATATAATTATTATAAAAAAATATATCCTTTTTTTCACCCCTTAAGGGTTGAATATTGCAAAATTTTAATTTGTGGATAGTAGTTTTCGTATATGTATTATTGTTACCAAAAATAATTTATTACACTTAACTAAATCATATATATAATTATTATTCTTTTAAAACATACTTACCCTTTTTTCAACCATTAGAGGTTGAAACTTGCAAAATAAAATAAAAAATTGTTCATAGTTTGTTATGTTAATTGCTGATACCTAATTTTTTTTTTATTTAGCTTTTTTAGTTTCAGAGGTATAATTAATGATCTTTAAACCATTTAACCCCTTTTTAAACCATTAGGGGAGGAATTATGTAATTATATATAGCCTAATTTTTAAGCTAGCCAAATACTTTTCTAATAAAAAGAAGTTCATCAAAATCCGTCATGTAGTTTTCTATTGATGCTCGAACAAACAGACGAACAAAAATTTAAAAAAATATTTTTTTTGAGCTCTCAATGATGTAAATAGCCATTTATAATTTTGTATTAATAATTTCATCCAATGTACGGACCTTTTTGCCTCAAACAGTTTTATTATTAGTATAGATTCTACGAAATAACGTTTCTAACAGATTAATAATCGATGTCAGAATGGTTTTGGAAATCCTTTCCAAAGGATGCGGAAAGAAGACGAATGTGTTTTTTTACATCATTATACGAGGCAAAGTTCCAATTGGCATAAACATAAATGCACGGCACAAACCGCTGTCTTAGAAACATTAACTTTTTAGTTACACAATTCCTTGTAAACGCATGCTTCCGATAAGATGTTTTGATTTAAAGGATTACAAATGGCGGGGTCTCTCATCAGAAATAAATTATAAAAAGGATTTTGGAAAAAAATTACATAATTGTACCAAACAACTGAAACTAAACTATGCGGTATAGTAATCTGCGAGAAATATTTTCATCTTCGTGCAAATAATTCAAACCCGTTGTTTGTGTAGGTTTGATTGCGGAATAGTTTTTTCTTCTTTATGTAACAACATTTTGTACAGAAACAGTGACTTCAACGGATTGTATAACTTGATTAATTCGTTGATTAAATTCCAATTTTGTACGCATTTTAAATGTATATTTTAGTCATTTATGTTTAAAAAAATTAAACAAGTTGTAATAATGTGTTTTCATCTGTAATGAGTGAGTGCAAGTCTAGGCTTGCTTTTTTTTGCAGAGATTACATAATGTTAATTCCAAATGATTAGACAAGATGCAAAGCCCTGTAGAAGCGGATTCAAACAAAAATTGAGTTAATAATCTGTAAAGCAAAGAAATGAGGTCTGATTGAAAAATAACTGAGATAATGTACAAAGTACTTATGTAAGCCTAGGAAAAATGCCTACATATAGATACAGGCCTATGTTGTAAGTGCACGGAACCTGTCACTAGTAAAAGAACCTCTGCTGTCGAGGTGAAATAAGGTCACCGACTGTCGGCCCGGTATCGGCTGGGTGAAGTGACACTCCATGTGTGACAGAAGAACACCCCCTGTCGCAAGAACTACTCTAGTATCTGCAGAGAGAGAGAGAGACAAGGTATTCCGAGAAAGAGAAAAACAGCGCTTGTAGGGTCACGAAGCAAGGCTTGTGCCACAGATCACAGACTAAATATGTCATAAAAAGAGCATTCAAACTGTGCAATAAAAAATTACTGTGTCCAAAACTTGCAAAGAGAACTGTCCAAATCTTATGTCAATGCGGATGACGGTTGTTGAGGTTATAACATCTCGAATGGACTTTTTTTCTAGTTTCATTGCAGGATAGTTTTTGATATTGCATAATTTCTAATATTATCTACGGCATTACCACTTTACATTCAATAAGTTCAGCAAAATATCGCAGTGCCATTTGTAAGAAAACACACGTTTCAATGTTACAATTGGTGATTTTGAATCGTAATCCAAAAATGGTCCCATGCGCAGAAGACAAAAATCTGTATACATAGTCTGGATTCTGCGGATAAACTAAAGCTGGGAAGAGAATACTAAAATCAGTACTATAAATATTAGTATTACTAAAAAGTAGGTTCAAAATATAATATAACTGATGTTATAAATTGCTCACCAAGTATCGTAACACTTTTGAAATTAAAACTGAGCAACTCGTTTAGTTCAAATATAGAGAAAATATTGACAATGGGACTCTCTAAGATTTTGGACAATGTTTGATCTAACAGAGTTATACAACCACAGCAAAACTCGCCGCTGCCGCTACATTATGCTTCTGCGTCACAAACACGTGTGGGAAATAAGAGTATTACTTTCAACTTATTTCAACGAAATCAATATACGACAGCGACAAATTTTGCGTTATTTGTAGACCTCTGTTCGATTAAACATCATTATAACACCTGCGAGATCACCTGCCGTATGCATGTCATCAGCTTATTACTTAGTGATGTTTTTCGGTGGAGACCTAACTGACTGTGTATTTGCCGCTACGCCCCCCAATGGGGGAGGCGATAAGGCCCGCGCCAGGCCGATGAATGCGCTCTCATGTCTACATTTGGGATCCACCTCCGGCAGTCGCTACAGTCACAATTGCAAACAACTCACATGATCACAGCACCGCCTTCAACACGTGATTCTCGACTTAAAAAAAAAAACACTCGGAAATAATTCAAAAGCGCTCTCATTAGCTGGAACAGAATTTATAAGAAATGTCTTAAACTAAACGAAGTAAAGCAAAACGAAGAAAGGCAACGTTACGTTTTGTTTTATCTCGAAAAAAAACTTAAATTATATGAGCATCTTCGTTAGGCAAAATGGAGTTGAATGAATGGTTTTTTTATAGAAAATATTCTGTAAAAGTACAAGTAGTACAGAATATTTTTATTTATTTTATCAATGACAAAAGATAATTCAGTGTCTTATTATTCTATCACTAGCTGCAGTACCCAGCGTTGCCCGGGCTGAACACAGGGTGAAGGGGAACTGTTTAGAGATCAGATGTAGTTAGTAATTGTCTTCTTAATTTGAATGTCAAGTGTGCAAATTAATTTATATCACTTTCAGATCCCGACAGACGTTCTGCCAGTTTATAGTTATTTACCTGGTCTGTATGTAATCTAGACTCTATAAAGCAATATAGAAAAAAAACTGAAAAATAAGGGATTACTAATATTGAAAGGATTCCATTATCTAGCTAATGCTCGGCATGCATTGCAATGCCTCGTTCAGTTTTGTTTTGTAATATGTTTGAAGTAGTTACACATATACAAATAATCTATCCATATCTCTAAATATATATTTATCTCTATATACATCTATAGTCCTATATATATATATATCTCTATCTGTATTTATCTCTTTATATCTACATATATACCTCACACTATCTCTATGTATTCTATATGAGGGTACTGATTGCTTCGTTGTTAATATCACACGGGTGTTTTTTACTTGTATGGGAAAATTCAGAATGATAAGGTATCTAGTGTGTGTCAACAATGTTAATCGGCAATAGGAAATAAACTTCTAGCGCCTGCGGCATTGTCAACACACACTTCGTACGTGTACTGCATGTTGTATCTAACCCCCTCCAACGCATTTGATTCTAAATTGGACTTTTAGTAAAATCCCTAATGTTATTGATAATATAATATAGCCTATAGCCTTCCTCGATAAATGTACTATCCAACACTACTAACAGTTAACTACTGAGTTAACACTACTCTACTAATTCGCATGGCACACTCATTGCGTAAGTTATGTATACTGCACTCATGCTGGTGGTTCTTTTATCTTACTACACAATTTTGTACACGACTATTTATTTAGTTTTTTAATCAATGCTAAAACATTATAAATAATGTGAATTTGGATATAAAAACTAAGTAAACATATATATTTATATGCATGTTTTATATTAAACCAGGGCTATTTACACCCATTTCGCATTTCAAGTTTCATCTAATAATTCAAAAGGTAAACGAAAACTTACCTAAACAGCAGTTTTCAAGCATGTCACGAAGCGAGAAGCCAAGGGACGAAACCAACTCTACACGTTACTAATCGGCAGGGAAGAAATGTTTTTAATGAATTTTTGGAGTAAAACACGTGATTAGTGGGAGAGAACCAATAAAGTCCGAAGTGCACGAAAAGAGTAGCTGTAATCCGAGTATTTAAACAAATGTAGCCTTGTAGTCTGGCTACAGATGTAGCCAATTCTATTCAGTTCCGATATTTGGGTACATGATTTACGACCTAATTTATTTTATGTTTAAATTTGGTAACACGAATACCCCAATTAAACGAAACTCTAAATATAATTTCATGTCTTATCTCGAAAACAAATGTTTGGAGCGATTCTATGCTCAGGAATAACCAGGAGTACACGGAGATAACCAACAAAATATTGCCAGAAATAATCAGAAGCACACGGAGATAACCAACGGAAGTCTTGCAAAATCATGTTCGGTGAATATAATTATGAGACGGTTAATTTGTATAGTATGCAAATACAAAAAATATATAAAGATATTCTAAGCATATGCATACTTTATGACATAATATCAATGCAAGCATACATTCCTGAGGAATTTCCAAACCTAGTTCAAGAAGTTTATTATTAACACAACCCTAAACATTTGGCGGACTAAGTTTATCTTCTTAATGCAGTTTTCTGTCCCTTCACAACCAATGATTTCATGGTTTCGTTCAGGCTTGTACGTTTATTTCAAGTATTTATTAAAGGGTCCGCCTAGTCACGGATGTATGTGTGTTAGTCAGAATGATACTACGACGCTCACTGATGCTTCTAGCGTGATATCACCTCTAAGCGCAAGGTTCTTAACTGGGCGTGCATAGGACAACTATGATATTTGAGCGGTAACTATAACTTTATATGGCGGAGAAATTAAGATAAAGGCGTGGGTGAGTGCTTTCAAGAATATCTACCGAATGTTTCATGCCTCAAAAATATTCTGAAAACATGCGTTTCAGCCCTTTTCACTCTCCAAAAAATAGAGTTTAAAAGCGAAATACGGAAGAAAAAAAACTACTCATCTGCCCTGGGCGTATTCTTAGAAGCTTTTCGTAAACAGACCCCTCTCGGATACCTGGAGCAGTTTTCAAATCGCGTGGTTCTTTCTGAAGCTCTGCTCACCGTGTGTGTGGCCGCGTAGAGCTGCTTACTGGTGTAGGGTGGTCGGCGTTGCCCCTGCGCTCGTGGCCGGACGCAACCCGCACGACAGACCTCGCCTCTTGCGCGGCGCTGTACCGCGCGCAGTGTTATCATAACGCAGAGTAAACAGCGCGTCCCCGGAGCTCAGAGCCATGCTCGTAAAATAAAGTTGGCATCGCTATCTGTGTGCCCCCCCCCCCCCCCCCCGGCCCCCTCATATCCTTCAACAGGGCCCTCTTTTCCCCCCTCCCCCTTCATCAACGGCAACCTACACACGCCCTGCTATGCAGGCATAAAGGATCTCATACACGCGCAGTTTATCCTTCACTATCTGACTCCTGATTGGAAGAATAAACTGAAATAATAACTGAACTGGGTGTTTGTGGCCACTGCTCAACTTTCCATCCAGTTTCTTGAATTGTTCCTTCAGTCGCTTCAGTTCCCCCTGTTGTTGCCTTCAAGTCTGGAGGCTCTGCCTTGTGGCTGCGGCCTCCGCGCAATGTGCCGCGCGCTGAACAACTGCCGAGCACCGGAGCGACAGGTACACACGCGCCGGTGAACCTCAGAGGAACAACTGCCCTCGGTACGCACGGAGCGAGCGTGGCACGCGACTGCGCAGCGCTGTAAGGGGACGAGCCTGCGCAGGTCGGCCTGAATGTGTGTGGCCTCGCGGCGCAGTCCAGTCCAGTCCAGTCCAGTCCAGTCCAGTCCAGTCCAGTCCAGTCCAGTCCAGTCTAGAACAGTCCAGGCCATGCCTATATAGGCCAGTCCAATCCATAATAGTCCAGTTCAGGAAAGTTAAGTCCTGGCAAGTTAAGTCCTGGCAAGTTCAGTCCAGGCCAGACCAGGCAAGTTCAGTCCAGGCCAGACCAGGCAAGTTTTGCTTAGGCAAGTCCAGTTCAGGCCAGCCCAGGCCAGTGGATGCTGCAGAACCGTGTCTCGCGACGTAATGGATGAGTTTAGAAAAATGTACGAATCAGAACCATGACTAAGGCTGGTGGAAAGTGATGAGTTCAAATATCGAAGGAAAAAAGGAAATGCCAACGAGAGTTTACTCCAAATATTAAAAATCATTCAAATGCCACGAGAGTCATTTGAATAAAAAAAATTAAACGACGCAAAGACCGCGTAGAGGTAAAGAAACATCGAAGTCGGAGCTGGAAATGATTAAAATACAAACATAAATTTTGGTACTTCAGTATTTTGAAGTAACTTCGTTACTTCTACAATATGAACATTTTAATGAAATGAGTCGAAACTTAATATCCAATAACAGACCCATCACATCGTCTGATGATGTCATGGTCACCTCTGAACATGTTCTGAGCCAGGCATGTGCAGTTATTCCTTAACAGGATTTCCGGACCGTGTGTAGGAGCTTAATGCCCACTTGAACAGTCCTCACTTGAGGCAAAAGAAAGTTTTTCTCCGTCTGATTAACCTGCAAGGTTTTTGCTTCAGTTTTCCTTACCCTGACTGAGCGGGCCGGTAAGTGCGTCAGGCCGAAGCCTATACTCATACAGTGGCGGGGTTTCTACCATGCAGGAGAGCTAGCACTCATCGTCACTATCAAACTAATAACACATTTCAATGTTATTAATTTGCACATCATACTTTTTTAACAGCCATGAATGTGATATAATGCTCATCACTTGCACAAATTATGACATATTATTAGGAGGGAAATGGGAAACTATGTATGTTGTTGATAATCAAAAGACAACAGTATACAAATTGACCCACAATTTTTTTTGACGTGATGTAATATTTAAAAGGATGGCATCCATCCCTGGTTTGAGATAAATTGTACATGCACAACCATACCGCTTATCTGCACATCCGCACTACAAGTAGGCGCATCTTTCCAGTGCACAAGTGCAAAATATAAATATAAAATAAAATACACTCCCCAACATGTACGTATATATTGTTCCCTTATTCACACGATCACCGTTTTTAAACCTGAGATCTTGAAGAGCAATTTTTTACCACATTTTGGATACTATGGAAAAGGTTCGTGATAATATAGAAAAATAAAATAGATGTTTTTAATGGAGTAATATGAGTCGCGCTATTCCTTAGTCGACCATCGAGAGCAACGTTTTAACCCACCCTTGTTTATGTTTCGGAACAGCGAGGTCATAGCACACCGAGACGAAGATGAGGAGGAACGGGACCCCCACTGCCTCGGGTCTTCTGCCAAGACTGACATGGGAATGCAATATCTGTGAAGGTCCTTTGTTCCAATATTAATAATTAAATAATATTGAACTCCGTGTTTCTGGGTAAACTGTGGTAAAGAGTGGTATAGCACAGCCCATGGACAGACAGCCGAGATATTAAGTTTGCCATGAATCTTGTCTCTGATTCGACGTATCCTTCTGCCTCTGATGTGGTCAGCAGTGGTTCATTTGTTGCCTTGCAAGCGACAATTGAGGCAGTGGAACCACTGGTATTACATCTGAGAACATGTTAAACGACACAGCGCCGTTGTGGTTGCAGTGTTGAGTCAGCACGTGGCCTGCTGTTGACTAACAGGAGGACAGGCAGTGGTGTCTGATGCCACAGCTTGTAGAAGCCTCCAGTGCCGTATCTGCGGTCACGCAGCTACACTGCCACAAGTTGAAGTGAATTTACGGACTTGAATGCGAATGTTCACCACAGATAAACGAATATACACTGTAACTGTATCATTTTGGAACCCTACGCACAATTCCTACTTGCAAGTTCAGTGTTTCGTTGCAACCAGGGTAACCATTCAAGGGGGAAGTAATAAGTGTTTCTGTTAGGTTTGAAGGTTTTGTTAACCCTTCACTATAACTCTTGCATATTCATATTCAAAGTAAACTCAGTACCGTAAATTTTCGAAGATATCCATAGATTTGCAAAGATCCTTGAATAATGTTAACCAGAGTACCTACTTCGTAAATTTATAGTGAGAATTTTAACTTTTCATTTAATACAACTTTTTTTTAAGTAAAATTGTATTTATAACTCAAATTTAGGTTGCTTTTTGCGGAGAAAATATATACTTTAGCCCACCGCGTTTTATGTAGACTGAGACGGTTTGTTAAAAATGTATCAACGCCAGTTAGTTGTTTTCAGCTCTGTGATCCATGTTTACTGTTATTACCGCGAGATCTCAAAATTAATCGTATCTAATATCTAGTCTTCACCCCTGTTGTGATGCAAAAAATGCGTAATGTATAACAGAATTAAAAAAAGTATTTGCGGCACGATATATGATCCCAATTGAAGACGATTATTTTGAGTAATCTCTCATAAAAACTAGATTTTCCGAAAAAGTACCAATCAGGAAGAAAAAATAAGTGCATCGAAAACTTAGTTTGTGCTAAAAGGAACACAACGATTTTTTTTTTTACTTTATAAGTTGAGACTGGAGTCGAACTGCGGACAAACACGCTGCTGCATAGGCTATATCTGAACCTTAGTGATTATTTAACATTTTTAACGAATGTTTAAAAGATAATGGGTTT
The DNA here is from genome assembly GCF_032445375.1 of Bacillus rossius redtenbacheri. Taxonomy (NCBI): domain Eukaryota; kingdom Metazoa; phylum Arthropoda; class Insecta; order Phasmatodea; family Bacillidae; genus Bacillus; species Bacillus rossius. Next base: position 238,383,955 of record NC_086330.1, on the reverse strand, counting down.
TTAACATAAAAGTATCACTTAAATCTTTATTTTAAAAAAGAGGGACAAATTGTTCACTTTAAGGTTATGGTTCAATTTTAAAGAATAAAGAATTATGCCCTTGTCGATGGGACTGGCTTAAAGAAGTGGATTCCAGAACATTTAGACCAGTCGTTCCGAGAGGCTGCTCCTATAGCCCGTCCCACTCTTAGATTGCAGTACACGGCTTATGGCGCGCGCTGTTGCCGAATCTCTAACACATTACGAATTTCAGGAGATGTGTATCTTTGTAATTCGGATCGAACAAGAAGCATTTTGAGAAATCATATCGTAATTTATAATATTTTGTACTATTACAGATATAAATTTGTAATGCCACTTTTATGTAAATTTTAAATAAAAACTTCCTATTGTAGACGAAAATTTCTTATAGTTTTCTTTTATGTTCTAAAAATCCCATATATATCACATTTTCATGGGCCCGATATATGCCGTATTTTTGGACTGATGAATAAAATACGGTAATAGAAATTCTCGGTCGAGTAAGTTATGGGAAAAATCCGAAAAATTGGGTCGAAATGGGGAATATTTTTTGAAAACCAAAAAAATCGCAACAACTCCCATAATATGAATAATATCGCATCCATTTTAGCGTATGATAACTCGGAGTACCTAATGCCAAAAAATGTTTCTAAATAAATTTTTGATACGACCAGCCATAACTGCATGGGTTCGAAAAAAATTTTCACCGGGCAAAAATACGTAACTGCCTTAGTAGACACCTTATCAAATCTGTTTAAATTGTTTATAAATATCATAATTATTTTCCAAAACTTTGTCTAAAACAATGTTTGATAAGATGTTTGGTGTTGAGAAGGATAGAAAAATAATTCAAAATTTTGTACCATGATCGCTATTAAATTCCTTCGTATTTATTTCATACATTTTACATATTATGTTCAAGATTTTACCTTACCAGGCGTACTTAGAATACCATGTCGCTGCAGTTCCGTTCATTATGTTGTAAATGGTTCGTTCGGAACAGCCGGTTGCTTTGGAAGGTTCCTTAATTACATTGCACACACTTATATTTTTTTGAAAAATACTCAAATACATTCAACACAATCTTGCACTCCCTCCCGCGTAGCCTACCGATATAATTTTTTTTTCGGTGTTCTATCTTCCATATTTTATATGTACGTAATAAAAATAAATGTAGAAAATAAAATCACTTACGTTAATACATAATTTGTCCAAATTATAACTGTAACGAGTCACCGGACACAACGCGTTGCTTCGTCGCGAGACGCGATACGAACTGGCAGGCTGGTTTTCAGAAATGCGTGTCTAAGGAAATACATGGTTGACTAAGGAAGCCATGTATTTGAAATTGCTTGCAGGACAGAACCCCACTTATCTAAACACACGACCCTGTTCCTCTTACGACGGCAGCTTGTGAGAGAAACCTCTATTGCAGCGCGCTCTTGTACTGATAAGACACATCTTTAACAGCTATTTCCACGGAAACTGTAGAAGCAATTGAGATGGAGCTGCTTTTAAAAACTAATTCAATTCATTGTGAACATTTTTCACGCTTTCGGCCCCCATCTATCTTTAATAGAAAAAAGATTTTCCGCTGGTCAACTTTTTGATGTGTCAGTTTGTGAGAAAATGCATTTCAATATACTAAAAAAATTATTTAAGTGAAATCTGTACAGTTTTTGTCTTAACATTTGTTCGATGGCGTCCTGAAGCATTAATTTATTAATAAAAAATCTGAATGAAATACACATGTAGGTTTTTTTTTAATTTTTTCAGACACTTAAAATATTAAGTATTCAAAATAAGCATTGCATGATGCGTATTTCGATGCTATACAATATGAAAAAAAGATTGGTCCAAAAATTAAAATTTTAATTTCGTTTGATATTTAGCAACAACGCACGAAGAAACAAGGACAGCGCTAACGGCAATCGGCGTGTGTTAAGAGAGAGAGAGAGAGAGAGAGAGAGAGAGAGAGAGAGAGAGAGAGAGAGAGAGAGAGAGAGAGAGAGAGAGAGAGAGAGAAAGCGCCCATTTACTTCCACACTGCAATCTAAGAGTGGGATGCTCTATAGCACCAGACAAAAGAGCGTCAAACTGTGGCTGAAGATTGCTGAATTTTGTTTGGAAATAGTCGTTTTAAAATTAAACCATCAATGTATGGCATATACAGTTGGATGATTCTCGTGAGTTTACAGTTGTTGTGTTTCCGAAATTCCAATACACAAGGGTCTGTGTGAAGGAGGGAAGGAGGAGATAACAGCCCTGCGTGGCAGCGCTTTTGGCCAGCAATGTAAGTGCCCGTCCGATACTGTTAAAGGTGATCTGTTCATTTCAACACTTATTTGAGCTTGCTCAGATGTATCTATCAGAGTATTGTCATTAGGGAGGAGTCCTCTTAACATTGAATATATATAATGTATAGAAGTCGCGAGGGGGTACGATTTATGCTGCTAGTTTTGGGTGCCAAACTGAGGTAGTTGGAAGCTCCCCCGCCAGACAGCTCTGCTTTCGAAAAGACGGCACTCGTGGTTACAGTCTCCCACGCTAGAGCGCTATAGCATCGCTTGTCTCAAGGTCGCGCGCGTATTCTGTCTCTCTCTCTCATTCTTTTGTATTTTGTTTCCGTTGCTGTGTGGAGCGCATTGGCAAGGCGGGAGGTTATGCTCGTCAAAAAGATGCGCAAATATTTTGACACAAATTATTTTGTTTAAAGAACCCAAAGTAAAAAATAATTCCTTTAAATATTACACAATTATTTAAAAACAGCCACATAAATCAGTAATTAATTGGTGTTTGATTCCAGATGGTGTAATAATTATTCTATTTTAATCAAAATTGGTCCATTTGAATATAAAATAAATATTTTATTCGCCAAATTAATTCAAGTACCTCAAAGAATCCACTTTAATATCAATTCAACCAAATGTATGCAAAGCGGAAATTATAAAATGCCAGCCACAGTTATCTATATGGTTTATCACTGTAAATCTGTGCACGAATTTAGGCATACATTCATAAAAACTTTAGTAAGCTATAAAACAATAAACTAGTTTTTATCGGGAAAAAACTGTATGTTAAAGAAATAACTAAACAGAAAACATGTACATACATATTATTTATGTTTGCATACGTGCAGTGAATATCATATTGCAGTGATAAATTAATATTTTACCAACATGGCTAGATCTAAAAAAAGTTTATAGAAAAATTTAAAAATATTTACTACCTATACTTTTAAGTTGTAAGGTGCTCCTTCAGGAGCATTATACAACACAGTGCATTAAATTGCATTAAAATTCACATAAAAAAATAAAAAATGGGTGGACGTTAAATAAAAATACCTCAAACAAATGATTATTCGTACTATTTTATCATCTTTATAATTTTTAAATAATGAGGGCCCAGTAACTATGAGTTAAAGTTGGTGTATAAAACTCTTGCGAAAAAATTTCAATGTAAAAAGGCCATATAATCATCTTATCATAGTAGGTGACATTTATGACAGGTCTTACAACGAAATTTGAGACTTTGACATATGAATTATGTGAAGCATTAAGAATTTGTGAAGCAATAAACAAAAAAAAACACATATTCATGTAATGCAAGACTAGCTAATCATGTATTAATAATTTTTGTTTATTTTACAGTAAAATATTCAGCGGCCAAAGACTAAAGCCGTCGCAACAAATGTAATTAAAAGCCACCTTAAGTGAAACAGGTTGTGGCTAAATGAGGCCCAGTAATTTTGAGTGAAATTGTAAACGTGCAAGTTTGTTTTCCCATGTACCAAAGCTGTATTTACATTATATTATATGTATATGTACAATTAATTTCAATATCACTTAACAACTTAAAAAACAAAACAAAAAGAAAACAAAGTACAAAATAAATTTCTAAGAATTATTTTATTCTAAATATCAGTATTTAAAACGCTTTCATGGCGTATAAAAATTTTGTAACTTTTACTTCCGTACATTTTTAACGATACGAAACATGCACAATGCCATCTAATGACATTTAACAAAACTATTATTTTATTGTCCTTGGTTAAACGTTACGTATACATTTTATACGTTAAGTGAAATAATCTCATTATTAAGTACTCTTTTTTAAAACATTAACTAATGTAATATATTTCTTTGTCAAGCTTTAGCAAACGACTTATACATGTACAATCACTGACACGTATAGAGAAAGGTTTATAAATCTTTGACTCGTTCGAAAATGTACGTGTTTGTTTCAGCATCTGTGAAATATGTAAAACTATGATCGTGTAAAACGCAGAGGAATAATCAACTGATAATCATGACTGAGATTATTTGTCAGAAACGTTTGTTGAAAGCTTTCAAACTATCAATAGTTCTAATTAAGGAATAGTCCAGTCAAAATATGCTAAAATTTCGCTCGTACTCAAATTCAATCCAATATTTTTGTTACACTTTACACGTATTTAGTAGTGTCCAGGGAAATTAAAATCAAAAGTCCTGATGAATGGGAAGTGAGGTAGAGTCAGAAACTAGAAAGAATTATAAAAAAAGGCATTTGTTTTTGATTTATTAAGAAATATCTCGTAAATTTTTAACCCTAAAAAAAGTTTTTAATAAAAATTGAAAGATCATTAAAAATCCTATAAACAGTTTCTTTTCACTTTTTTCATATCTCCAATATTGTTTGAGATAGTCTCACTTTAAAAAAATGAGTTTTTTTTTTATTTTATCTTATCCTATTTCCTATAGCAAATGACATATATTTCTGAACCAAGCCTCTCGTATGCCAAATGCTGTCACTTGACTTTACAAGACATGTTTAAGCTAGAGTCCAGAATGATCCCAGAATTCAACATTTTTGCATATCAGGGTTATTTCTCAAAGAAAAGAACTGATAGCGTTTGGTCAGACGGACAAAAAAACAGACTTAAATGCGTAACATGAAAATTGTTGGGAGCCTCACACGAGGACGAGGATTCACTGATAATTTCTTGAGTGAGTGGACCTTGGGGATGACTATAACTGCATCTGCTCATCATTGAAGAGTTTTGCGGTATTCATTTTATATCTTTGAACAACTTGATTTCTGACAATCTCGAAGAAGTAGGGATGCCACAGATTAATATAAGATCTCTGTTTAGCTTGATAATCACCCACCATTTCCTGGATCACAACAAATCATGTCTATAGCAACTGGACTAGTAAGGGATGCCACAGTTACCTTTTTCAATGCTATAGTAATTAATTGGCAAGCAATCAATACAGAGTAATGTTTGAAAAATTCTAATTAAGCATTGTCACGAAAAGATCAAGCTCTCCCTCTGGCGAATATTAGCTACACTATTACATTCAATTGTAATAGCTCATTTAATGATAATTTGTTAGTTTTCCAGAGGATAACGATAAGTAAAGAAAAATAGGATGACTTGATCATGTATATGTAGTATGAGTTGGCTCCATTCCATTTAGCTCTCTTTAACGAAGCTGGGATACGCAAAACCAAGAAAGCAGCCCTGAACATGTTTGAGGTGACAAAGGAGAATTTGGACTTGGAGAACGCTGACTTTGTTCTTAATGGTGGATTCTTACTACACAGTCATATAGCCGACAAGTGGTACTAATTAATCCATTTGCCCAAAATATGTCAAATGCATTATCATTTCCTATTTATCATGACTGTTGATGTGACATTCTGTACAGATCACTGAACAATTGTAACACAAAATCATAAACATCGGATTGAATTTGAGTACATAATATACTTTGACTGGGCTAGAAGTCTATAACACCTCGAGTTTAAATGCGTACTGAAATTTTATAATGGCAATATAAGTGTCTTCCATTTCCGTTTTTTTTTCTGAATACATAATAAAATATTTTGGAATTTAAATTGTTAATAACTTAGGTAATAACGGTAGAATTCAATACATTTTAAACAGTTTTATCTATTTAAACAAAAGTGCTGAGGTGGTTGTGTGGACCAATTTTTACCATGTTTTTGTTTTTATTGACGTGACAACGTCTAATAAATCGATGAACGTCGGCTGCACGCACGGAAAAGTGTCCCGTAACGCACATTGTCCCACTACGGATGTGTTCTGTTATACTCATTGTATGCATGGTGGCATCTCTCTTCCACTCGATTGGAACAACAATCAATTTGACTTTGCAATCATATTTTCGTCGTTTGAATTATTAATATTATGTAATTTAACGATCGTCCACCGATTTGCAGCCGACAGTATAATTATTAATTTCCCGCCTACCACTATAAGAAATAAACATGGCGGACTACATGCGTTTTTAAAACTCCCACAACACAAAACAAAATTTTTATAAATATACATATAACATCCGAAACAATTAAATTTAATATGGCCTGTGGCCATGCGGTTAGCATCGCTGACTACCAAACTAATGGTTGACGGATCGAATCCTGGCCGCTGCAATTTTTTTTTGTACTTGTAAAAATAAATACGGCGCGCGCGACACTTCAAAAGTAATAAATATATTTGAATTAATGAATGCAAATAAAATTAAATTTATTAATTAAATTGTAGATTTCATTTCACTCCTCCTTTGTGTCAATACAAAATAGTGATAATTCAATAAAAATTAATCAATTTTATTCATAAAAGTATGCAGAGGTAAATTTTATCATACAAAAGATAGAAAAATTAAAAAAAAAAATCCTTCCTCAAAGAATATAATATTTTTAATGCCTAAATGGTTTGGTTGCAAAAACATATTAGGCCTATAGCTTAGTCCCAGTCCGAATATGATATTTCATTTTCTTCTGGATCAATCAATTCATCAATGTTTTGTTAAGACGTTGTCACGTTAAACTATCGTCCGTAAACCGACTTTACAGACAACCAATTTTTTTTGTATAAAACAAAAGTTCTAACTTATGTTTTTCTTACACTAATCCACTTACAAAGTATGTTCTCTGGTAAATAAACGCAAAATTTTTCACATTTCGCTTTTTGACAGCGATCATTAAGCTACTAACATCTTAATATTGCAAAGTAATAAAAAAAATTACTAATGCAGCTGCAGTCTATCTACGCACAAATAATTAATTGTTTAGTTATTTCTTAAGCACATTTTGCAATAGACCTTAAAATGTTTGTTGAAACGCTTGCCAAACAAATGGCAGTTGAAGGTGTATCGGCGCGCACATCACAGCCATACCAGCAAAGGCACTGCCGAGCCCATTGGTTCTATGGCTTATTTATTCGCATTTTTGTTTGTCGTTCTTGCCGCAAGAGTGCATCATCATTGCAGCTAGGTTCATTCTCTTCAAGTTAGTCTACACATTTTGGAAGCCTAATACTAGTAAGGCTAGGTCTCCAGGGCCGTCCTGAAAAGAGACTGCCAATTTGATTTTCTACATTTTTATTAATTAATGAGTTAACCCTGATTTAACGATTAATAGAATTCGATTGCTAATAAGATTCACTGTAAATTTACACATTGTGTGATACGTTTACAAAACTTTTATTTATTTTTTATTTTGAAGTTTTTAAAGATTACTTTAAATAATGGGGAGGGGGTACAATTATGGTCCCCCACGCTTGGTTGCCAGTTTAATTTTCTTGATATTACCGACTTGTTATTACTTACATTAGTTGTTGGCTCACACATTATCTTACCTAATATTTACTTAACTTAAAGATCGAGCTATAAAATAATCACGCAAGTAATCTTAATTCAGACGCTCTGCGTGACGTTTCAGTAAAGAGACGTTGCGGGAACTTAAGTTAACATAAAATGCAAGAGCGTTATCGAGATAAACTTATAGGAAAAGCGGACAGTAAAATAAAATAATGAAAGCCAATCTCACACGCATTTCAACTAACTAATAGCGTGAATACAAAAATGACCGGTTGGCTGGAATGCTCAAGTTTTGTTTGGTATTACTAAGCATTACTAGCCTATTTGAAGCGGCAGTTAGGGTTGTTTCGCTGAGGTCCATGTAAAAAAAGTTACATTCTTCCCCCAGTCACGCATTAATGTGTAGGTATTATCGACGACGAATATTGCCGAAGTTTCTCTGCACCATGTACCAAATTCGAGAATTATACAGTCTCATCTAGAGTGAGAAAATTTGTCTTTTCATACAATCACTTGAATGGTACTATAATTGTAGATATGGTGCCAAAATTTTTTACACAAGTAAAAACTAGTATTTTTTTTAATAGAGATTTTTTTTCATTAGTGATGCATTTTTAAATGGTCACTGCATTGAATTTTGTTCAGTTGACAGAAAACTACTGGAAAGTTTCGGATGCGTTATTTTACGTGCGTTTCGCGCTCGAACACGCAGACCACTGCCAGGGCTTGGTTCCTCCGACAGACGAGACGCCACGCCAGTGACGAGGACCGCGTGCCAGCCTGCACAGGCCAGGGAAAACAGGGAACACTTGGGACTGTCAGGGAGTTTCCAATTCATGGACGAATCAGAGGAAAGTTAGGGAAATATGTTAGGTCGGGAATTTCAAAAGAAATTATTAGACAAAGGCTCTTCCCGTAGCGCTACGCCATTTGCTATCCCTTTTGTATTGTATCTGGGTCCAGTGCTTGATGCGGTGACGGCGGGCTGAATACTAGTGAGGTGGTTTGTATTTTTTCGCACATGTGGCTGAATTACATCTGATATGTGTAACAACATTGAAGCATCCTACAGTAACTTTGTGACTATGACAATGCTAGGAAGAAGTGAAAAAAATTAGATTGGTTAATTTATGTGCAAATATAACTTTTATTATTTCTCATCAATTAAAAGAAAAAGTCCGATATAAATCAGTGATAAATAAGCGAAGGGAAATCTGTTAATAGTTTTCTCCGGACTCACTGTAGGCATGACACGCACCCGCTAGCCTGTAAGCGGCAGTCACAAGCGCAGACTCGAAGCCGGCTACTGGCGTGAAGGTGACGTCAACACCTTAATTATGTTTCCACTTATCATTTACATCTGTGAAATTAGCATGCATAGCTTACCACAGCCCATCCTATGTGAATTTCAAATACTACCCGACATGAAGCATGTTAAAAAAAAATATAATTTAGTGAACTATTTCAAGACTATGCATAGCACAAAAAAAAATAACTAGCATAGAAGTAAGAGGAACATCAGGTGTGCCCTGTTAATGGTAGTCCAAATCTTTACAGTAATGTAAAAGATCATTTATCCTTATTGAAAAACATTCTTCAGGAAAAAAAACAGTACAAATAAAAATAAATACAAATCTTAATGGCAATTGAACAATAGTGTTGAAAACGATGCACAAAAAGTCAGATCGTGTTTATTTCTGTTAAGAGTATGAGTTTGCGAATACAGTACACGAAGTACATGGATGACCACTAATCATAAGGTCGGGTAGAAAATACCAGAGAATTCTCGTAGGAATTACAGTTAATTTACATGCACACTTTTCAGCGAAAAACACACCTCAAAAACGAAGGTTTCTTCGTAGTTTCAGATAACGGGATCTCCGAGAGTTGTCTCTCACTGTGAACGTGGTAGACACGTGCAAGGAAGAGTTTTTGAGAGTTTTGTTACTATGCCAGGATTATTATTGAGTTTGTGTACACAGTAAAAAATACTCAGTAACAATAAATTTAGTAAGATATCCGTAAATGTAAATTTACTAAGGTAAATGTAAATTTATGTAGATATCCTTATATTTACTCAGATATGAGTAAATTTACAAACTACTCGTAAATTTGCGAAGATACTAGTACGTTTACGACGGTATCCGTATATTTAAGAATTTGCTAGTAAATTTACGAAGATATCAGTCAATTTACGAATATATCAGTCAATTTACGAATATATCAGTCAATTTACGAATATATCAGTCAATTTACGAATATATCAGTAAATTAAAAAAAATATCAGTAAATTAAAGAAAATATATATCAGTAAATTAAAAAAACATATCAGTAAATTTACGAATGTATCAGTAAATTCAAAGATATCGCTAAATTTACGAAGCTATCAGTAAATTCGTGAAGATATCCGTCAATTTACAAAGATAACCTTCATTCACGAATATCTCTGTATTCAGTATAAGCAGTACTTTTCGTAAACTGGCGGTGAACATCGTCGCCAGCGCCAGTTCTTTCGAAGCCTGGGCAGTCAGAGTCAAGGTCGCGCCAGCGGGAGGGGTGGAAGGAAGTGCAGCGGTATTGTCGCGGCAGTTTTTGCACGCGGACAAACTGCATTGTCACCGATACGAGTATACGGGTACACGATGACGGAAGGGGGAAGGGGGAAGAGGGGAGGAGGCCAGACGAATATGGTGGAAAGGAGTAGAAGAGGAGGGGAGAGGTTAATCGCCTCTATTGAAGACGGCCGGCCCCAGACTACGTGCGACGAAGGAAAGGCCATGAAGGGGAGAGAGGAAGCTCTTAAAGCAGAACATCCCGACTATGAGTCGGCGCTTTTAATAGCCCACGAAATAAAGGAATATAACCACCCACCTATTTGCCCAAAACTGAAATTTTGGGCACTTGCAGAGTCTGCCATGCTTAATAAAATACTGAAAATTTATCGCCGTGGACCTCGAGTGTCACACAAAAACGAACCTGCCTTCTTACAACTCTCCATTAACATAAATGTTTTCCCTTTAACGCATTTACTTTCGTAGACTCTCGGCAAAACCAAGAAAATATACTAGAAACGTAGATCGTCAATGACATTACCTCAAAATACAATACAAAAGATGCACTACAAGTAGCTAAATATAGGAATTAGATTTAATTTCTCTGTTTATAGCACTATATTTATATTTACATCGCAGTGGTGAGAAATTGACCTGAAATGAAATTGGTAGTTTATTCCTTGAACTTTAATATAGAATATTCGTGAAGAGTCCTGTGCAGTCGGTAGCGTCGCACTGTGTACAGCACTGCAGCGCAGACTGTTAGGGGGTACACAGGCGAGTTAGTGGTACGTGTGCACGAGGGAGAGTGCAGTTCAGTGCCGTGAAGGTGACGGAAGACCGACCATCACCGAGCGACTGCCGGCACGATGCAAACACTGTCGGCTCGCGTGGTTACACGTGCACAACATGTCCGCCACTGTACGGTGATACCAACTATCCCTAGAACTGTGGCGTCTCAACAAGGCACTGAAGATATTTGAACCCTGTTCACTACTACAGCGATAGGTAAAAACAGAGCATTGATACATACTGTGTTTCATTTTTTTATTTAATTCCAACACTATGTTGTGAAAACATAAAAGTATATAATTAGGGATATCAATTTTTATTATAAAGTTAATATAAACGGGAATTAAGTTACTGATATGCCAAATAACAAAATCAAAAACTACAAACATATTGCCATCTTTTAAAATATATATATTTATAGGTAAAAAGCATACCATGGAATCTAATCAAGCATACGATTAAAGTAGTATAATGTGGAGACTTCTGGTAAAATTTTATTCTTATGGGACTATGGCTTGGTAGCTTACCAATCGTCAGGAATCGGAGATGTTCGGGCGTGTCCGCCGCTCGCTGAATATGATCGGTACCTCGGCGGCCATCATGGATGACAACACATCCGCAACCTTAGAACCCACCAATATAAAAATATGTTATTATTTTGCTAGAAATTCAGAAATAATTCTAAAAATTCTCAAAAAATTTGCTTATTAAAATAATCATTGATTCGATGGATTTCTGTCGATGGTTCGATCCTTGACTGATGCAAAAAATAATAATTACAGGTACAGGTAAAAAAAATATTAAATAAAATATGACTAAAAATCCTAAAAACACTGCTTAAATTCCTCATCCACCAGAAGTCAGAAAGCTACTAATGCCATCTATGCCACCATCTCGGAAATTTGTAATTATTAACCATGAAATTCGGGAAAAATTACAAAAATCGTTAAAAAAATTGTTTGTTAAAATAATGATTCATCAGATCGACATCCGTCCTTGGTCTTTCCTACCTCGATGCAAAAAAGATAATTAAAATTAACACAAAGTGACGTACGAGACATAAAACAAAATAACAAATAAAAATTTATTAAATAATACCTACAAGTACAAACAAGCACCTCTGACGCAAGTCCTTTGGCGTCAGCAGACCTACCCCTCCCCCTATCATTGACTCTTCCCAGCCCTAATAGCTGTGTCATTAAGTCCTGTCTCCACACGTCCCTAGTCTCCTAATATTATTTTAAGAACCTTCGACTAGCATCCCGGCTTTGTAACTAGTAAAAAGTTTCAAACAGTACAGGAATAAATATAATTTATTTAATATTTGCATTTATTAGCATAAAAATTTACAACACATTACACTAGGTACATTATAATTTATATAACATCAGTAGTTTCTTCCATTTTTTTTTCTTCAGAATTGTTCAAATCCTAGACACTTCACAAACAGCAATCATCTTTCCAACATTTCACTTGCTCTACCAAATATGCGTTAGGGTACTTGGTAGGCTGAATTTCTTATTCATAGAATCCTCCATGTATCACCGAAACACTTAAATATTCAAAGCTTTAACATATCTGGTGGTAACAATATATTTTACTAACACAGAATATTTCGGTTCACCAGTAGTTAGTTAGTTGTATGCCCTTTTTCGAATGTTCGTTTATATTTAGAAATACATACAAATTTTCGAAATTTAGCTCTAAGTTTTCTTACCCCTAATTTATTTGCATTTGAATAAACAGGTTACATGAGTGAGTATTTTTCCACATTCACAGGTGCCATACCAATTGTTCGGTGTTTTCTGCCGTTTCGTAATGCCTGTATCTTATCAATCCACTTATAACTTACTTTCGCTGTGAACCCCCTCCACATAGCGTCTTTTGAAGATCGTTAAAAAGGTTCAACCACTCGTCCTTTTCTCTCGGTGAACATCATAATAATTTTTTACGAACATAGCTACAAGGATGCATCAACCACATAAAAAAACTCTTCGTATAAAAACACCAACTCAAAAAATTTAACGCTTACTATAGAGCTGAAATATGCATGAAATATGTATTTTGTACTTACTACAAGACTAAGAGGTTTTTAACCATCAAATATTCAGTTCTGTCTACAGACTTGACTACAAATATTTAATGGACAAACATTCAACTCGGTAGGATAGTATCACTAGGCTACATGTGCTACAATACGAAAGGAAACGATAGAATCCAGCTCAATCTGGCTACAATGGCTTCATATGCATTTGGGTCCATTTGGCTACAATGCCTCCATCTACATTTGGCTCCAAATGATTTGAGTTACAATTTTGCCCGAAGTCGTCACGATTGCTGGAAAGGCGTTATTATTACTCTCCATTTGTTAGTCATTGATTACGATTTTTATATCTTTAAGTTAGAAGTTGAGAACTCAGTCTTAGCTAGAAATTACATTACACTAAAAAAAATTATCCAAAATATAATTCTGTTTTTCACTTTTATACACATGCAGAAAAAAAACAAGTTATTATTGTATGAAGCACGCACTTCTTATTTCACCAAGTATAGACCATGTTTGTCTGGTATTACATAAAATTTCTTCATTTTTGCGAGACAAGTAGAAGTTTTAACCTACCGACCAATATGTTAGAATATTTCCATGTGGTGTTATATGTATCTCTCTTCGGCTGCTATCATCTTACTTAAATTTTTATTACTAATACTTTTAAGATCTTTGAAGTCTCCTGTTTTAATACCAGCCTCAAAGTCATTAAAATTGTCATCCCCCCACTGACCATCATAAGCCTGATCAGACTAATTTATTTTAATGAGTCGTTTCCATCATTTTGGTCTCAGCACTTTATCACAGTCTTCGGTCTTGTGAGCTTCAAGTTCATCATAGTCTTCGTTATTTTCAGCTTCAGGTGCTGCATCGCAGTCTTCGACCTTTACAGCTTCAGGCTGTTCTATAATGTTCTCAATTTCATGGAAGCGACTAGAAGAACTTTTGTGTAAATATTTTTTAATTTCCCATGAAGATTCTAATTTCTTCTTTAGCTTTCAGTTCCAAATAATTAACAAGACCTTGGATAGTACTATTATAATAAGCATCTTCACATTTCTCGTGATCATTATAGTCGTCTAATATATTGCCATCATTTCACTTCCTTGCTGTTATAGACACACCCTTCCTATCATTAATCAGCTTGGCTTTAGAGATAGAGGGCTTTGCTAGAGATTAAGGGGGAGGAGAATCATCTTACAAGTAAGTGTTTCTCGGGTGTACTTAAACATAGTTATCAAATGAGACATTTTTATTCGAGTGCTACCTAATCAAAATCTTGAAATTTCTGATTTTTTATCAGGAATTCACAATACAAATAGATATCTCTCAATATGTCACAAGTCTGATATAAGAAAACCAGAAGGATTAGTGACTCAAAAATAACTGGAAGCACATTAAATTATTTTTTCTAAACTCGGAAACATACGCCTAAACGAATATCGATGTCGATTTTACTAATGGTCACACACGTTTCAAACACTTCTCCGCATATTTCAAACACTGACACACATTTCAAACATTAATCCACATAATCCACATATTCCAAACACTGACACATATTTTAAACATTATCCACATATTTCAAGACCAAATGCTGGAGTATGAAGTGATTTTCTTTCTCTTCCAAAGAGACTCGTGCTGATACAATCCTCTGATTATCATAATGTTGTAGATGTTGATGGAGACGCCAGGGTTCTGTTTCTCCAACAGAGGGATCTGACTAAGTGGAGTAGGAATCTTGATGTTAGTGAAGTTGAAATTCCTCTCCAAGGATAGAATACTTAAAACGTGTGTGCACCGACCTGATACAGGCAAGTAATTCGATGTAGGAGCTAGCACGTGGTGGATCAAGCTTGTTAATGCGTAATTGTGGTCGCTTAATGGCAGATGATTTCCATACAGGCCCCTTTCACATGTTGTCCTCTTTCTTACAGATCTTAGAGATGGACTCGCTAACAGCTTCCTTCATCTCTTGAACTGCGTAGAGAACATTAATGGTTTTGAAGACCCTCCTGTGTTCACTTGCATCAATAAGCTTTTCGTAGTCACACTCAAGCACTATTTTATACTTGAGCAGACCATTGTCCTCAATTTCCTACATAAGTTGGCTTATTAGGTAATCCTTTATCGATCCAAGGTATGAGCATATATCCTTGGCAGATCTGGAGTTGTTTCCTGCCACATATATCTTCAAATTGCCTCGTAATCTCACTTCGGCAATGATGAAGTTGTGGATATTGATCAAACCCACCCCGGCCATTATTGAGACATTGAACTCTTGCACTCTATATTATTATTACCATTATTATATATCGATTGTTTGACCCTTATGTTATGCCCTGTGGCAACACTATTCACTATGCAATTGTTTTGTTATTTTGTTTTTCGTTTTAGTTTTTTTCTTCCTCTCTGGTAGAATAACCATCAATGGCGTAAGTTGACGAAATGTTGATTACTGAACGAATAAAGTGATACAAAGCGATAACCCAGTCCATTCCTTAAAATCTCAATAGGTTATGGGCCCAGGATCGCAGGACTGTTTTTATCGACTTTATCTTTTCGTTGCGCGTGTGTTAACCCGTTTCAAGTTCTTGATCCATTAGTCGGTCGAAGTTTTTCGAAATGGATCTGAAGGTAAACATTGGCAATCTCGAAGGAAAGAACAACTGGGCTACATGGAAGTACAAGGTACTTATCCTACTCAGAAGTATTCCCGGGGGTGAGGACGTTGTCATCGGCAAGTTGACCAAGCCTGTCCCACCCGATCCAACGGCTTCTGCTCAACAGGTAACAGCTCATGATACCAAATTAGACTTCTACCAAAATGCGGACACGAAAGCTTTATTGATTCTGACAAGTAACATGACAGAAGAAACTTTAACACAAGTAATGAGGTACAACACTTCAAAGGAAGTCTGGCAAGAGTTACATAGATTATATGAAGGTGTCACTGAAGATAAAGCTTTCTGTCTATGTATGCAATTTTTCACGTACAAGTCAGATTCCAATGACGACATGGCTAGTCACCTGTCAAAGATTAAAAATATTTGGAATAACCTCAACATACAGTTGTCTGAAAGCATGGAAATTAAAACTCTGCCAGATATGTTACTCGTTTGTAAGGTTCTGGAGACTCTGCCCCCTGAGTATTTCTCTTTCAAATCCAGCTGGCTTCTAATGCCTAAAAGTGAAAGGACGGTTGAGAATTTAACCAGTCAGCTCTGTACCCACGAAAGAGAATTAGCAATCAAAGGCTCTCAGGCCAAATGTTTAGACTCACAAGAGGCACTTGTTGCATTCAAACATAATTTCAAGTCCAAAGTAACCTGTTACTACTGCCATAAAGAAGGTCACATTATTAAGAATTGCATAAAATGGAAAAGGGATGGTAGGCCACCTAAAAATAAATCTCAAGACCTTTCTGACAGCAACATGGTGTTATATGCTACCAACAATGATGTATTTTCCGCCAACTGTGATAATGAAAATTGGTTTGTAGATAATGGCGCCACAAACCATGTTTGCAACAACAAGTCTCTTTTTATGTCTGTTAAAGAATTCAGTTCTCCCCATAAGGTGACAACAGCAAATGGCATTAGTGTGCCAGCCATCGGTACAGGCGATATTGTTGTCCACACCTACATTGACGGTACACAGAGAGAATTAACATTTTCTAATGTTTGGTACGTGCCAGAAATGAGCAAAAACCTATTTTCTGTCTTGTCTGCTCAGGACAAAAACCTTGGCAGCTTACCCAAAGACAAGAAGGCACTGGCTTGCAAGTGGACATACAAGATCAAGGAAAACCCAGATGGAAACATTGAAAAGTACAAGGCCAGATTAGTCGTCAAAGGGTTCTCACAAGAGAAAGGGGTAGATTACAATGAAACATTTAGTCCTGTTGCGAAGATGAGTACTATAATAACCATCCTAAGCATCGCAGCAAGCAAGAAGATGTCACTCGCCCAATTTGATGTGTCCACTGCCTTTCTCTATGGTGAGCTCTATGATAGCGAAGAAATTTACATACAGCAACCCGAAGGATACAATGACGGCACAAATCAAGTCTGCAGACTCAAAAAGAGCTTGTACGGACTGAAACAAGCAGCACGATGTTGGCACAAGAGATTCGTTGATTTTCTGAAAACCCTAGATTTCACTACTTGTAGCGCTGACCCCTGTCTATTTACAAGAAAAATAGGTGAAGATCAACTCATCCTAGCACTGTACGTTGACGATGGGCTAATTGCATCAACCAGCAAAAGGGAGTTGGACAATTTTTTGGAAGCGCTGAAATCTGAGTTCAAAGTCAGCCATAAGAAGCTGTCCTACTTCCTCGGACTGGAAGTAACCCATCAAGACGATGGTACAATCAAAGTAGACCAAAGGAACTACACTAGGAAGATTTTGAAGAGATTCGGCATGGAAAACTGTAGGAGCGTGTCGACACCCATTGTAAGTAATCCACAAGGGAATTCTGAATCAGGGAGAGAAATCGAAAACTACCCATATCGTCAAGCGGTAGGCGCACTGATGTACTTAATGGTAGCAACAAGACCGGACATCGCGTTCGCTGTAGGCGTTGCCTCGCGTGCACTGGAAAAACCAACTGCTGAAGACATAGTTCGTGTCAAAAGAATATTCCAATACCTGAAAGGAACTGAGGAACTTGGAATCGTATACCAATCAGGAAAGGACCCAAGTTTCCTCGAATGCTACAGTGATGCGGACGGTCCACAACAGGGATAATATCCAAGTATGCTGGAGGAGCAATTTCATGGTGCAGTCAGAGACAGACCAGCGTTGCAATATCCACTACTGAGGCAGAGCTCGTGGCCGCTAGTGAGGCCGCAAGGGAATTGGTCTGGCTGAGAGGACTTCTAACAGAGCTCGGCAGCCTTCGTGAGACTCCGAGCCTCTACGTCGATAATGAATCCGCTATCAAACTAGCCAAGAACCCGGAAATGCACCGACGAACAAAACACATACGGATCCGGCACTTTTTCGTTAGAGAAGTCGTACAGGAAGGACTAATTGACATTCAACCTATATCAACGGACAACCAATTAGCGGACATGTTAACAAAACCACTTCACAGACCGAAGCTATCAAACCACATGGATGGAACTGGACTAAAGTGATGACGACTAAAGTGCACTCTTCAATGAGGGAGAGTATTGAGACATTGAACTCTTGCACTCTATATTATTATTACCATTATTATATATCGATTGTTTGACCCTTATGTTATGCCCCTGTGGCAACACTATTCACTATGCAATTGTTTTGTTATTTTGTTTTTCGTTTTCGTTTTTTTTCTTCCTCTCTGGTAGAATAACCATCAATGGCGTAAGGTGACGAAATGTTGATTACTGAACGAATAAAGTGATACAAAGCGATAACCCAGTCCATTCCTTAAAATCTCAATAGCCACAACCTTTGTTCAGTTATTTGAAGTTATAGGCTTAGTAGTATCTGCAGGCTGCCTTTGCTTCTTGGTTGGAGGTTGAGCAGGTCCCTTGCACAATTTAGTAAGTGATCTAAAATTGCCAGCTCTGGAGAACTCCTTGACAAAGTCCTCACATGAATACATTTTACAGTTAGGAATTAACATAACAATCCTACTTCACATGCCATCTGACATCACTAGTTTAGATTAATTGTTTGTAACAAAAGCTACACGAAAACAGCTCAGATACATGATGCAAGCAACCACCTTGCTTCATAAGTGACACTGTTGGAGGTCACGCTGCAAGTTGTCAGCACACTAACGCTCGTGATGGTAGCAGCTGTGGCTCAGCGAAAACATGAAAGGACAGAAACGCAATTTCTGTACAGTAGATGTAATTACAACAATCGGTAGTCTGGACTCAATGCAAGGTACATGCGAAGAAAACTCACGTAAATAGAATATAAAAAATAATAATGAAACAATGTAGCTAGCTGTTAAATGATAGAGTTTTGCATACATAAACTTAAACCTAAAAACTGCAAATCTATTAAACTAATCCACATATCATCCACACTCAATCCACACAAAATCCACACAATCCAATCACAATCAAAATCAATACACACCCAATCCACAAATAACCCACACATAACCTACTAACTAAATCATCATCAAAATAATCCTCAAATTAGTATTCCCTGCTTGAAACTAACCTCAAAATCACTAAAATTTTAGAAAAAGTCCAGAAAAATATCAAAAGTTTAAGATCAAAAAAATATTCAAAGTCCTGGAATTAGCTTTCTATTCAAATAACAGCTGTTACTTGAAATATCTTTCATACATAACCTCAAACCTACAAACTACAACATCGTCATACCAATCCTTAAGTTCGCACTACCTGCTTGAAACTAACCTAAATCGCACTAAAATGCTGACAAATCCTACTAATATTATAAACGCGAAAGTTTGTAAGTATGGATGTTTGTTGCTCTTTCACATAAAAACTACTGAATGTATTTGAATGAAATTTGGCCTACAGCTAGCTTATAACCTGGATTAACATATAGACCCCATATTAATATGAAATTCCATCCCTAAGGGAGTGAAAAAGTGATAATTTAATTTTATAACAGAAAAAATCATAGGTCATAGACATACAAATAGTGAGTGAGTGTCATTTCTCATACACATAGTAAGGTCTGGCAAATTAATATTTTTCTCCTTGGTGAGACCAGTCCGCTTAGTGGAGCTCGCAGCGGCTAGCAAAATAAAGGCGCTATTAACAGTTTTGTTCTTAACTTCGTCAATATATAGAGTTGCCTTGAATTTTAAACGTACCATCATTTGACGCGTTTGTCATGTCTTTAATTTTCGTTTGTTTGTGCCGTATGCGTTCCTATATCATTCATCCGATTGCGATGAAATTTTGGTGATTTGTTATGCGCATGCCCATGAAGGTAACTGAGACGGTATAACTATTTTTCAATAGTTGGAGCACGAATCGTGTCAAAAAATGTGTTTATTTCATTTTATATAGCGGCACTTCGTCTGTTTTTGTTGTATAAGTGCGCACGCATGACACAATTTATTTAAATATAAAAGAGAGACAGAGATAAAGTGATATATATATATATATATATATATATATATGGAGTGGGAAAGAGACGGAGAGATAAGTTGAGATGGAGCGAGGTATAGAGAATGAAATGGGTTAGATAAAGAGATATAACTATAGATGTATAGAGCTATATAGAGACTAATATATAGACGATATAGAGATAGTGGGAAGTATATTATGTAGATATAAAGAGACATAAAGAGATAAATAGAGATAGAGAGATACATAGATGTATATAGCTGTAGATAGAGATAAATATATATAGAGAGATGGATAGATTATTTGTACATGTGGAACTACTTCAAACATATTACAAAACAAAAGTGAATGAGGCATTGCAATGCAGGCTGAGCATTAGCTAGATAATGGAATCTTTTCAATATTAGTAATCTCTTATTTTTCAGCTTTTTTCTATATTGCTTTATAAATTCTAAATTACATACAGACCAGGTAAATAACTATAAACTGGCAGAACAATGTCTGTCGGGATCTGAAAGTGGTATATTAATTTTCACAATTAACATTCAAATTAAGAAGACAATTACTAACTACACCCTGTGTTCAGCCCGGGCAACGCCGGGTATTGCAGCTAGTGTTAAATATTTTAAAAACACTAATCCAATCAACACAGAGTTTTAAGCAGGAAAAATGTACTAAGTTCACAAAATCCCCTCTCAACACAAATGTTTAAGTACAGAGAAGCATTTAGCTGGAAAAATATTCAAAGTACACATAACCCCCTTTAAAAAAATGTTAAGTATAGAGAAGCATCTAGCTTAAAATATTTAAAGTCCACATAGCTGCATTTTCACACAAAGGTTTTAAGTACACAATTTTCAAAGTTCTGATACCTAACAAAATATTTGCAAGACCATGTAGATAGCAGCCCACGAAAATAAAAATGAATACATAACCTCAAATCTACTCATTTACACGGAATCCATCAATTAAGCCCACAAACTTCAACTAATCATACTACCCCTCAAGTTAACATAAAGCAACCCTTGTCTGAAACCAACCTAACCTAAAAATCGCTAAAATTTTAGCAAACAACATGGCTCATGAGCAGGTGTCCAAACAACTCGTGAGTTGTGGCAAGTCTGTGATGTGTAAAGGTGTATGGGGTTAAAATGTGTTTGCAGGCTGGCAACAAGTATGAATAACCTCTACAGCAAGGACCAAGTACAACCACGATTGACTTTGGCAATTAGAGATATGGTCGCGAGGTACTACCAGAATCAAGACTCATCGCTCAATAATGTCTGAGAGCATGAGCTAGCCACAACAGACTCAACCCATTCACGACATCGTGGACCCAAGAGTCACTCAGCACACAGACATTATCTACTCACACTTGTGCATGGCAATACTTTACATGGTAAATGTTACAGTTATGAAAGGAAATAGAAAAAATTGGCATCATATAATATACTTTTTTTTAGATTCAGAACATACTAATACGTGTCTGAAAATGAGTATGGGACTTAAGAGAAAACATTTGTTGTTCATGAAACATTTTGAGTAAGTAACTTCATACCTACAAACCCACATAAAATACATTAATTATAGTGATAAATAAAAAAATCAACCCCAACACCATCAAATTAATCTGCAAGTTAGCATATTACAGTTCCCCTTTTGAAATAAACCTAACATTAAAATCACTCAAATACCACCAATGTAAAAATACAAGACGAAAAATACGCATGAATTTGAAATATGGAGGTTATCTCACTCATGCTAGTATAATTTCCTACACAAAAAGAAACAATTAAATGTCTCGCCCTGTCCACCAAATCATTTATACCATCCCAAGATCATATAATATCTATTCTACTGCCATTATTCTGAAAATCACAATAATCATTTGTTTTAACACCAGCCGCATAGTCATTATCCTCATCATCTTCTCAGCTATCATAAGCACAGTTATCATCATGATCAACATACTCATTCAGATTACTGTAAGATTTCGTAATCTTTGACATCGAAGCTTCTTCTTTGTCCTGAAGTATCCTTTCTAAGTGTCCATCAGTTTTCACAAGTTCGAAGGATCTACTATAAATGGGATGAAACATATTCTCACTTTTCACGTTGATACTTCCATTGTCTTCAGTCTTCCTTAAACCATCAACATCCTTATTTCAAGTTCTTTGTCGAGATAAAGAGAGTTATGAATGTAAACACTCAAGGCAAGGAAAAATATTCGTCATTCAGCATAATTTTTTTGTTTTGTTTTGAAGCTTCATAATTGTAATAATTTATCTTGTAGGTGTGCATAGCTTTTAAAGTCTTATCCTGTCTTTTTTAACTCACTCACTCTCTCTCTCTCTCTCTCTCTCTCTCTCTCTCTCTCTCTCTCTCTCTCTAAAGAGCAAAATACCTGTTACACCGATCACAACTTCACATTTCATGTAGTGTGATTTTAACACGATCATTCTTCTCTTGACGTCTAGCAATCTTTCTCAATCTAAACTCCTTGCCACAGTGACTACACCAATGGCCCTTCGATACCACTGCAGGCCTCGATTAGGAATCCCAATTATGTTATTGAAATCAAATACTAAAACAAACTAAATAATCCATCAGCTGGAGTTGATTCAACATTAAACAATTTATAGTTATAGTAGTTCTGCTTTTCACCAACATATGTCACCAATCATCATTTTTAAGTCTAAAATTTGCTCTATGAGTGATAGTAGCCAGTGCAGGAGGATCTGCAACTCAAGACTCAATACTGCCTTACAAAAGCACATATTTATTATTATTCATTTCAGTTATATTAATGCTGCTTATGCAGTTAAAATTATATGTAGCCTGCTGGATGTTTACTCATGCCCGCAAGAGAAGGAAGCTTCAAAATATCTCAAGGGGAAAGTAAATCAAATTTTTACATTATACATGTAACATGCTACCATTTCTCATAAGTAACAAGATCGGCAACTTTAATCAAGCGTCATCATTAACATTCGTTTAAATTAACTGAAAATCTCAACACATAACAAGTTACATATAAAATAATTTGACTATAATGGATCATTACCTCAGAATTGAATTAAGATGCTAAGTGAATATAAGTTTTATTTTAAAATAAAGTCACAGAGTTACCAGTTCTAAGAGAACAAATCAGGCCTGACTCTAAACTATGAACTAAAGTAAAATCAGATAGACAGAAAAGGCAAAAAAAAAAAAAAGTATTAGTTTTTATCTTCAGCTTGAAAAATTAAAAAAAAATAAAAATATAAAATACATGACTTATTATAAAATTAAAAAAATATAATTTTTTAATAAAACTAAATGTTTGTGATTGAGCTGTACCATTGCTTAAATAAAGAGAAGTTTACAAGCAGTAATTTTTATTAAATGTTATTTTTTTATATTATTAAAAAAATATTTTTAGTACCTATTAATTTTTACTATACTTCATGAATTTTACTTTATCCAATGAATTCGCAAGGATGAGATGGTTAATTTTATATATGATAACATTTCAGACTATGCACATAAATATTATTTATGATTATGCATTTAAGAAAAAATTGTGTTCGCCGCCACCATCATGAACAAAATGGTTGAGGATCTTGTGGATTTTTAGGTGTATTTTTAAAAATATTATGGATTTTTTGGTATATAATATCCATAACAATGATAGAGGATAAAAACCCGAGCTTACACGCATACATACACTGACATACTTTAGGAACATACACCAGAAACCAATATGGCGACATCCATCAAATGAAATCAAAATGGCGATCTCCTGCAGACGAAATAAATGGCGGTGCCAATGTAACAAAAAGTGTAATGCACAGGAGTGGTGTTCGATGATAATGTCATGGTAACTAAAAGTGCAATTCATAATAGTGAGGTTTTCAATGACGATGTCATCGTAAAGAAAATTTTAATACACAGGAGTGGTGTACTCGATTCAAAGATGGTAGTAAATTTAATCAAAATTGTATTAAATAATTTGCTATAATTTTTTTTCTTCAAATTTTCTGATTTAATTTACGGATTTTCAAGATAGCGGAAATATCATAATTCAAAATGGCGGTATGTTCCAGAAAACAAAATGGCGTAATCCAAGATGGCCGCCGGAAGTGATGTAATCCAAGATAGACGCCGCGAATAAATGAATCCCGACCCTAGACCCGGTGCCCCCAGGACATACTCCTACTATTGCGCCATCGAGCAATCACTCACCTGCTATCTCTCTCTCTTTATTTTCCCCTTCCACGGCAGCGTTAGAAAGTAACGCAAACGTTAAACTTGAGAACATCGTATAAGAAGTATAACTTCAAAAAGTTATTTATAAAATTTGCAGGTGCAATTTTGATTTGTTTTCACAATGTTGTTGCAAGTAACTTATCTGGGCAATTGAATTTAATTACTATTTAACTTTTTTTGTGTCCTCCCTGAAAGTAAGGCTTACAGTACAAAATATATAGATCATGTATTTGAATGATGAAGAGAACATAAATGTAACGGGGCGACTGAAATGAAGCCCCTTAGAAGGGCAGCCCTTCAGGATTTTTCTGGCAATGGTTTGTTTGTACAGCGACTGGAAGGGCAGCCCATCCAATTTCTGAAAACATGTTTCTTTACGTGTTTAAATAATCCTGAAAACTTGCCCCTTGGAAGGGCAGCCCATCAGGATTTTTCTGACAGTAGTGTTTTTGAAAGGTTGTCTGAATTGTTGCCCCTTGGATGGGCAGCCCTTCAGGATTTTTCTGACAGTGGTTAGTTTGTAAAGCGACTAGAAGGGCAGCCCTTCCAGTATCTTAAAACGTGTTTATTTTCGTAATTTTATAATCCTGAATTGTTGCCCCTTGGAAGGGCAGCCCATCGGGATATCTTTGACAGTGGTGTTTTTGAAAGGTTGTCTGAATTGTTGCCCCTTGGGAGGGCAGCCCATCAGGATTTTTCTGACAGTGGTGTTTTTGAAAGGTTGTCTACTGATAAAGATATCCTGATGTGCTGCCTTTCCAAGGGGCAAAAATTCATAATTATAAAATTACGAAAATAGACACATTTTAAAATACTGGAAGGGCTGCCCTTCCAGTCGCTTTACAAACTAACCACTGTCAGAAAAATTCCGAAGGGCTGCCCATCCAAGGGGCAACAATTCAGACAACCTTTCAAAAACACTACTGTCAGAAAAATCCTGATGGGCTGCCCTTCCAAGGGGCAAGTTTTCAGGATTATTTAATTACTTAAAGAAAAATGTTTCTTAAGAAATTGGATGGGCTGCACTTCCAGTCGCTGTACAAACAAACCATTGCCAGAAAAATCCTGAAGGACTGCCCTTCCAAGGGGCAATAATTCAGCTCCCCCAATGTAACATTGCATTAATCGTTTTACAATGGTTTATTTCTTTAAATTAATTTTTAAAAGATGGTCAAGTTTAGTTATTGTACTTAAATATATTCAACAAAGCTAGTAGACTTTCTCCAATCTTCTGCCAAATATTAAGGCCAAATTTTTTTTAAGAATATTAGCATCAGTTGATACAGTTACGACGCGGCCGGCGACGAGGCAGGCCAGTCAGCCCGGCGCGCCGCACAGTGGGGCAGAGGGCTGAGTTTCCCGGACAAAACCTCTGACCTCGTATAATGTAATTTATCATTACTGTTACCACATCCCTGCCACTGTATGAGCAAACTAACACTACAATATGTACCCAGAACGAAGAAATTCCCATTTTTTATTATAATTGTTTCCGATAATAGGCGTGAAAAGTTAAGAATATAAGAATAATCTGATAAGTAAAACATTAAAAACTGTGTTTAGAATAAAAATATACACTGTTATTATGTATACTTTGTCTTTAAATAATATTTTCCTAATCATCATCATCATCATCACTGCCGCTATAAACAGAAGAGTTAGATAAGGAAGGAGTTTCAAGTAAGGAAATAACTTCTGGCTTCATTATTTAGAGTTTTCTTGGTGGAAGAGTTCTAACAGAGGAAATCACAGGATCAGATGATATAAGCATTATATTAAGGAGATCTTGGTTAGTCACTTCTCTACTCATTTTTCGACATCTCCTCTCTCGGAACCTGCGAAAGTCTTTGTTCCTAGCTTCCTGAGCCTCTTCGCTTAGCATTCCAATCGGGAGCAATGCGACTTCAATGACATTTGAGCCGTGGATCAGAACCTTATGCACTGAAGGAGGCATGGTGTACCATGGGTAGTCACGAACATAAAGCCTCGCTGTATCGAGTGCATATTGCCGAAAAGCTAGGGCACTGACAGCATATCCACAAGATAGTGTGCGCAGTATTATGTCGCATCTCTTTATCAGTTTCTCTGACAGTCCTGTAATCGATGCTGAACACATTGGGTTTTCGAAAAAACTACGTGCAGTATTGCCGTCATTGGTAGTGCCATGACCTTGTTTAACTATGTCTACAAGAAGGCCCATTTCTTTTCGAAAACCAGACTGCACAGCAAACTTCTTTTCTTCAAGCAAATGTTTGTGTTCTTTTTTAACATGCCACACTTTTAAGTCCAGTCTGTAACTCATGTGAAGCAGCCACTCGAAAAATCTTATGTAGGCGTGAAGGGTCGATAATCCATACTCCAATGCTTTCTCGCTAACTGTTCTCTTTTCTAGGTTATCGATGTCATTCATGTTTTTTTGGAGCGCTACGCACAAACTGCAACGTTGACTGGATGCTGTCTGTGTTATAGCTGAACTGATTTTTCCATCAATCATAGTTAGCAGCATTTTGTGTTCCACATAAATACCTTCATAGCCAGGTAGTGAAATTTCAGATGGAATAAGTGATTTAATTTGCCTCTGAATATGTTCTTGCTCTCTTGTTATAACCTCTGTGGTCTCTTTACGGAATTCAAGTTTTAATGGTCGACAGAATCTAGTTGACGATGGTCGCGGATTTTGCCACACTATTGTTTTGTTTCCAGTTTTAAATTCATGACAGTACATTTGAAGAGGCACAACACTGGTCATCAATAAATTACAGTCTTCAAAATCACTTTCAGTCACTTTCTGTTTGTACATAGTTTGGTTACTCCCATCCAGGGGGTAGCAACTCAAATGTCCGACAAGGTTCCTTGATGTAACTACGCTTGGCATTCACAGATGGAGCTAGTGATCCGGAGTTAATTTTTGGTACAAAAATAGATAGCGCTAAAGAAACTTAATTTTTAGTAAACAAGTTGTTTATAATTTATTTAACAATTATTAAATTATGTTAATTCATGTTTCGTATTTTAAAAAATATATTTTTAATTTCGTTATATAAAAACGAACATTATAGAACATTTTAAAAAATTAAATGAAAATGAATTTATTGTTGGTAATGGCGTGTCTCGTGTGCGTTCGACAAATGTTTATATTGTGAGGAGAGTGAATCTTTAACCGATTTCTTACTTTTTTGATAACAATTTTGATTTTGGTCGTTTTTTAATTGCGGGAGCTGAATAATGTAACTATTTTGGAGATGGCTAGAAACGCTCACCGATGCTTTGTAGAATCGTGTGGAAATAGCACATTCGTAAATCCAGATGTGGTTGTGCACCGTTTTCCAAGATCTTCTGATCAGTGAGTATTCCTAGTTTTATGAAAAGTTTTACAAGTGAAATAAGTAAAAACTATAATAATATGTATAGTACATTCATGGGAAACATCTTAGACGCATTCGGCACGCCCTTTGTTATGTGGCCCTGGTGTGCTTGCAAATAACTTGTTACTATAATAACCTTAAAATCCATACCTATCGCGTTTTCCGTTCGCTCTGTTTACCTAAGCGATAATTATCTAGTTTAGCCCCTATTCATTAAAAAAATATATTAAAAATTCGGAAACATTTCAAATTATTAATATAAACCTTCCTGAATGTATTGCAAACGGCGGAGATAAATTCCTACCATTGACAGTGGTACTATATGGGGAAGGTTATAGCGAAGTACAGAATTGTACAGAATGCCGATTTGAGGGCAACCGAGACTATCAGATTAATTGTTATATAGGCTTTCGTTCGTTTGGCACTCTACTAGGAAAGTCTGTTGCTTATATGTTGAAAAATTAAATTAAATTAAATATTAAACAATCCACATAGCAATAAAGTTTAAGCAGACCATCCTTTATATCACACATGTCACAACTGGGTGAGCTCATACCACATTTTTGTAAGAGCCTATCTTAGCCAACATATATTTCCTTAACACTGCCACTATTTTTTTTTAGTTTATAAAATTATAAAGCCATGTAGCAATATAGTGCTTAATAAAGTGTAAGCAGACCATCCTTGTGTCGCAGCTATGTCACCACCGGTGATCTTGTACCAAATTTTTGTAAGAGCTCATCTTAGCCAATGTATATTTCATTAACACTGCCACTATTTAATTAAGTGTATAATAATCAAAGCCATGTAGCAATATTGTGCTTAGTACAACAGTTTAAGCATACCATCCTTTATGTCGCACCTGTCACAGCTGGGTGAGCTCGTACCACATTTTTGTAAGAGTCCACCTTAAGAGCAAATATGTGATACATCAACACTGCCAATGCTGGATGGGACTGTATTATTCGTCACAATTCCAATAAAATATCTTTAAGTCTCAAATTCAAAAAGTTAAATGCTGTTATTGCGGAATATATTAGACTGGGTGGGAGTGTAATCTACTTTAGGATACAGAGATAAAATCATCTCAAGAAGTCTTACACTAAGTTATATACTTCCCATCAAAAAAACCACACAACAACATGTCAACTACATTGTTACTAAATAATGAAATCCTACTGAATCCCAACCTTTTTTGCTTACTCCTATAACATCATTCATTTCTCCTCCTTTTTTTAAAATGTAACACAGTTTTCTGTTTTTAATTTCACCTCCTGCATTACAGTAAATTTTCAGAGTAATAGAGCAAGTATAGGCTTACATGTAACACTTATGTTGTTTAATAGATAAGGCTATATTTTTGTTAGTACGTATAAATCAAAAATTTTAATGGTTTTTCTTTGCAGTATATCGAGTGAAAATTGTATTAATTATTAATTTGTTCTTTTCAGAATCAAGAATTGGCTCAATGCAGTCATTGAATTGGGTGGGCAAGAAATCACTCAAATTCATGATTTGGGTGTTTACCATGCTAAATATTTGTGTGCTGAACATTTTCTTTATTCAGATTATGTTTCTGCGGAAAGAAAGAAATTGAACCGAAATGCTGTACCTTCAGTTTTTGGGCATGTAATTCACCCCATAGCTAAAGTTCAACCAAAAGTTACAGAACCGCAGGTTTTTCCTAGTCAACACTGTGTGTCATCGTTGTCGCCATCATCACCACATGTACTCCCAGGCAGTGTACAGCGTGTGTATGCCAGTTCTTCAACAGGTGTGCCAATTCCTGGTATTTCTGGAAGACCTGCAGATACTTTTCTAGTACAGGAGACATCATCCACATTGATAAAATGTCCTTCCAAAGTCAGATGTAAGCTGAATGTTGGTTATAACAATGAAAGTTCTATGAATGAAGAATTGTCTGAAATACTGGCACTTCCTTTGGATACAGTGTCAAAAGAATATTTTGAAACTAAGACTACTTCAGTTCTACCGGGAGTGGAGAAGAAAAAAAAGAAACTGAGACCAACCCTTCTGAGAAATTTTGGTGTGTCTCGAGTTAGTGATTTGACACCTAAGAAAATAAAATTATTCAGAGAAGTTCAGAGCAAAACAAAGGCTCTTAAGAGGTTACGCAAAAAATACGTTGCAAAAACCCAGTTAAGTCACTTTGACAAGAGTGTTAGTTTAGAGAGCGATTTACAATTTCTGAAGCTTAGGGAAGGAATTTCTCCAGCTGCATATCAACTACTTGTTTCCCAGTTACGATGTGCAAAGAAAAACCCTAGAGGTAGACGATGGACAGTAAGAGAAAAAATAATGTACCTCACAATCTTGAAACGTAGTCCTGCAGCTTATCGTCTTCTGAAGCAAATGATTGTTCTTCCATGCAAACGAACGCTGACATCTATGCTGAATGCTGTGCCTTTCAAGTGTGGTGTGGATACGAAAGTGTTGAACGTGGTGCAGGAAATTGTAGCCTCAATGAATGAAAATGACAAATACTGTTGTTTACTGTTTGATGAAATGTCATTAAAGGAGAATATTCAGTATAGCTCTAGTGAAGACAGAATTCTTGGTTATGTTGATGACGGTGCATGTAGAACAGGAGAGCTGGCAAACCAGGCAATGGTTTTCATGGTGCGTGGTCTACGTAAACGTTGGAAGCAACCCATTGCATGTTTTTTTACCCGGAGTGGAATGAAGGGGCCAGCCCTGAAACAAGCCATTCAACAGGTGCTGGGTGCGTGTTTAGCTGTTGGGTTAAAAGTAGTGGCCACTGTATGCGACATGGGGACAAACAATGTTTCTGCTCTTAGAGGACTCGGAGCAAAGTTTCCGGACCCTGTTTTTGATTATGAAGGGCACAAAATGGTAGTATTTTTTGATCCACCACATCTCTTAAAGTGCACAAGAAACATGTTCGAAAGTCATGTTGTGAGAGGTGTGAAAGTGAGAGGAAATGTCACTGTTAGTGGAGCGGCCCGTTGGGAACATTTGCAAAGGATGTATGAAGAGGATAAGAACAACTCCATTTTCAGACTTGCCCCAAAACTTACAGATGCCCACCTCACACCTACCTCCAGTGACCGGATGAAAGTTGCAACTGCTGCACAAGTAATGAGCCATACTGTGGCAGCAACTTTGCACAGCTTTGTCAGTAGAGGTACTATATTTTTGCCTATTTTTTCTTGTTATGTTTATAATAAAAACATTTTTCTTTTAGTTGGCAAATGACAATAAAATGAACAGTGTTGGGTAAAAGTTCTGTTTTGCATATCCGGGTGTATCCAGATATACCTTTGATCATGATGGCATGATCATTTTCACCTGATCCTTTGGTACAAAAAGCTTATTTTTTTAGCAGTGGGGAGGCGCGTAGCGTCGACGCAATAAGCACGACAGCGCGAAACATGTTGTAAAAAATAAATTATGTATAAGATAAATTACATCAGGATTTGCGCTAAGCGCGAACCACATCGGCGTTACGTGCCTCCCCACTGCTAAAAATAGGCATCATGTACCACAGGATCAGGTGTACAGGATCATGCCATGAGGATCATACCATCAGGATCACAAGGTTTATTTGGATACACAATAGCCTACGGAACTCTTACCCCCTGTTGCTTCCTAGTAATGAACAATAATTTCACACAACAAATAATTTCTTAACAGTTTTCAGGTTTCCGTACATGCAGTTT
This sequence comes from Bacillus rossius redtenbacheri, assembly GCF_032445375.1. Taxonomy (NCBI): domain Eukaryota; kingdom Metazoa; phylum Arthropoda; class Insecta; order Phasmatodea; family Bacillidae; genus Bacillus; species Bacillus rossius. The sequence goes on along the minus strand of NC_086330.1, from coordinate 238,352,570 downwards.
GATTTTATTATGTAGATACATAATTGCAGTGCATCCTTCACTACATTTAATGCACGGGAGACCTATGACTATCAAAACATTAATGTATATAATAATTTATTTGTTTATACATCAAATATTTTTCTGTTCATATCGGAAGTTAATTAGGATATTTTTATACATTTATGTATATAATAAATGGTGTGTGTGTGTGTGTGTGCGTGCGTACATGTGTGCGTGTGTCTGTCTCTCTCTCTCTCAATATATATATATATATATATATAAACCTATACTTTAAATTATGTAGATGTTTTATTGTCAGTTTGTCATTAATGCCAGAGCTAAATTACTTTTATTTATTTTGTAATATATTAAGTTTTTTAGACTCGCTTGTCAGTTCTTAAAGTTTTCCAATATTTTTTTCCAGATATTTTGCCAATCGAAGCTACTATTACAGCTTCATTTGTGGCAGATGTGGATGCTATCTTTGATAGCTTTAATGGAACTGAACAGTATCCACAGTCTGGCAAGCCATTGAGGTGTGCACTGTCTGCCAACAGCCCACATATTGAATTCTGGCAAGATGAAGCTAAAAGCAAAGTTCAGAAATGGGAGTTTTGCTTTGATCCAACTGCTGATCGAAGACTAAACAGAGAAAGGAAACAAAAGCCTCCACCACTAACGCCTGGTAAGCATCGTAGTTTGGTATCTCGTCCTCCTTCACAGTGGGGCTGGATTACATCTATGAATGCTGCAGTTCATGTGTGGCGTGTTTTGTCGGAAGCTGGGTTTCGGTTCCTGCAGCTTAGGAACCTTAACCAGGATGCTTTGGAAAACTTGTTTGGAGCAATTCGATCTTACTGTGGGTCTAATTATAACCCAACAATATATCAGTTCTCAGCAGCATTGAAGACAGCTGTTATCAACAGTTTGGCATTTAAAGGTTACTCTGGTAATTGTCAGGCAGATCACGCAACAGTTTTGAGTGATTTACATACTTTTCTTTTTGGACTTGAACCCTCTGATAAAAATGCTAGTTCTGGTGATGTAGTTGTGAAGCCTTGTTATGACAGTTATGTTAATGCAGTGGCAGATATTGAAAATGCAGTTCAGTGTGGAGACATATCTGTACTGCCTGATGCATATGTGGCTGGTTATATAGTCCGTAAAGTGTTGAAGAAGGTTGTGTGTGAAGAGTGCAGTAGGCTGTTAGTGGGTAGTGAAGAAGACTTTTGTAACACAGCAATATGTTTCAAAGAGTTTTCAGATACCACCAGCAGATTAACTTATCCATCACAGTGTACAGTTAAATTAGTCAGGCAATGTGCATTACTGTTTGAAGGAATTATGGCTAGTATTTCGCACTCCAATGATCTGCTAAAAACAGTATCCATTGAATTTGAAAATAAATGTGACTTTATGTGGTTGAAGGAAGGTAAATGTCAGGAACATTTGGACATCATCAAAAATGTCCTTATGAAGGGAATCTGTGAGATTTTAGTGAGGTGGTGGTGTAAGAGGGTAAACAGAAACTTAATTTCATCCAAGAAAATGAAAAAGCACTGTAGGAAAATGTCAGTTCTGTCACACAGGTAGAAATGTACAAAACAGTTCACACAAATATGTGTATATGCAGCCTAAGTCTAAAATTATGATGGGTATTTGCCCCCTGTGATTTCTCTTATTATTTCACATATTCTTTTATTCATTAGTATTATGGTAATGATAGAGACTTGTTGCAAAATTGATATACAGTGATAATAGTTAATGTATACTGTATTAAATCATATTGTTCTGTAGTAAAATTGTCACTTGAGCATTGATTGGTTGGATGTAACATAATGGCTTTTAATTATTTCTTATTCCTGTGTAGACAGCCCATTTAAAAGTGTACGAATACATTGTGTGATGATATTTTTGTGCAAATTAAGGAAGTAAATATTGTATTAGGTAGATTTAGAAGAAAGACTACCTATAGTGGCCCTTAACATGGTGTGACTTCCAGTAAATTTTTGTAAATTTTTGGTTGCATGGTTCATTGACACCAAACCCTAAATCATCTCAGAAGTTTATATATATATGTAAATGTGTGTGTATGTATGTATCTATCACATTTTTATTGAAATGTTAACTTCTGCAAATTTTCACCAATCACTTTCAAGCTGATGCATAAAATTTAGGATTAGAAAATATTGGCAGAGTTCGATAATGGGCAAAATCCGATGTAGGTATATAAATTAGGAAGATTTATTGAAAAAAAAAAAGTTTATAACTCCCGTATGACAATTATCACTTCAGTTTGCATGTAGTATAATTCATAGGAGTTATAAGAAAACTTGTCTAATAACATTTTTTTTAAATGACATAACCAAAACTGCAAGGGTGAGGGCCTTACACCTAATGTGGTTTGATATTGAGGTTATTTATGGTGGGTGCCACCACATGAATGGGCACGTGAACCCGTCTGAGACTCCTGGTCAGTGTGTTATGTGGTATGTGTGAGGTGAGATATTGACCCCCTTAATTATGCTCATTTTCAGAGACCTGGCCATCTCTAGGCATCGAGCATGCCACATTGATATAGACACATTAGGACTACAGGGTATGGTGATGCATGGCCAGTAATACAGTGTGTTGTATATAATTTGTCATAAATAGCATTTTGCAATAATGTTCATTAATTAACTGCGAGCTACTTTGTTCCCATGGAATTAATTGATTAAATACATTTTAAACCATCTTTATTTTGTTTCCAAAGATAAATTTTTTACTACTACTTATTATTGCAAGGGATGAAAAATAGTGTTTGAAGGTCAACAATAAAAATTCATAACTACCTTATTACGCATAATAGGAAAATTATTCAAAGCTCATAAAAGCTGGATGCATAAAATTTTAAATATTCAAAACATTTCCTCTACATGGAATATGAGAAAATGTTTTAGCAATCATTATGGAATATTAGACAATATGATATGTCTATTACATTTTCAAGAGGTTTATAGAAGTTTTCATAACTATTCCAGAATAAATAGGTGCCTGTAGGCTGTGGTCAAATGTTTTTTTTAATCTACTCAATTTCTTAGTGAATTCTAACCTTAAAACTTTTATAACTCAATATATGGTGTTACAAAATGTCAATACTTTAGCATACTCATAATGTATTACAACCGTTTATTTTATTTATTTATTTCATTTCGTTCAGTCGATCCCATATGGAGGTATTCCAGGGATACAGAACATGTCAGAGGTCACTGAGACATATACATATATACATACAATATTGTTACAATTGTCAGTTTTTGTATGTATATTTTTGAGGGATATTTTACAAACCCCCCTTTATTTTTTAATTTACATTTTGGTTTTTTTTTTTTTTTAGTGGCTGCATTTTTTGTTCCCACTTAATGTTTAAATATTTCCATTTCTTGTTTAGTAATCAGGTGTGTTGTATTTTTTTGGGGCTATGGCTAAAATGTTACATGCTTTAACTGAAGTGTTTGTTTTTATCAGTATATCATGCTTTTAAATAAAATTGGGATACATGTTTAATAAAAAAAAAGTTTTACAGGTTTCTCAACCTCGTTGAAATTCCTTGAATTTTGCCTGTCATGTCAAAGCCTGGAAAATTCCTACAACTACTCGAGTGTATGGTCTTTAATGTTAATAGAGAAAATCACAAAATGTTACTGTTTTTTACTAATTAAAAATTATTTTTGTTTGTACTATTAAATGATCATTGAAACCAGTATCATTAGTACTGGAATAGTTTTAACCAACTGATAGACAAAACCTCACCAACTCTGTATTGTATATATGATAAATCTAATGTATTTGAATGCTGTTCATGATCCATGTAAAATGCTCAATGCCTTAATTACTTAAAAGTTATTAATGTGCAAGGACCTGAAGTTTTGAATAAAATAATTAAATATAATTAAATACCTAGCATTTGTTTTGGAAGAGCATTATGTATAATATGGAAATAAAATCAACCATTTTAGTGGAAGTAAATGACTTGGTTTTTGTTTTACCCCTTACAAGCAAATTGTTTAAATCTCTATCGAAGCAAATAATAGAATTGTTTGATGTAAAAAGTCTATACATTGGATGAAATGATGATAAACTGTTAGAAATGACTAGTAAAATTATTTAATTTAAAGTCAAAAATATGTTCATACTTTTTAGAGTTTTCGTTTGTTTGTTCCGGCATCAATCAAACCTTAACAATTTTTATTAGGTGTTTTGATTAACTTAAACACTAGGATGTGTGTGTGTGTGTGTATATATATACACACACACTTAAAGAATTCCACCTCTTAAGGGTAGAAAAAGTGGTTTATGGTTATAATTTTATTAATCGTAGCTCATAATCATATTATATGCATTTCTCGGAATTAGACTCCTGAGTTAATAAGCTGTTAGTTGGGTTTTATTATAAAAATTTAATCTGTTAAAGTAATCAAGCTAACTACTCGCTGAAATTCTACTGTAAAGGAGTGAAAAGATTTTGATTGGTTACAGTAAATTAATTTATATGCTAATACAATGAAACCTTCTTAAATATATAGCCAATGACAAATAAACATAAATAAATTTTTTAAGTTGTAACACAGACAAATATTAGTTTTAGAAAATATTACAGACCAAACTTAATCAGATTATAGTAATTTGGCAAGAAATATTTTAATTACTAAATGTAAGTTGGTTAATTTTAAATATTTTAACTTTCACACTTTGGTTTTATTTTGTTAATAGATTCTGCCATATTTATGTAATCTGTTGTAAATTTTCAAACAGCCATTTCTGTTGCGCAAAAAATGGAGAGGGGTGAAAATTGTAGGAACTTGTAGTTTTTCTGAGCATATGTATGACCAAAATAAAAGTTAAGGTATCTGTAATAGGTGAAATTGTGTAATTTTTTGGGGATCACTATATAATATTAATTACAATGAGTATTTCACATGTTTCACTATTTTTCAACCTGGCTACTTAATGAAGTAAAAATGAGGTAAGTGTATGTTCATCAAGGTAACATAATATGTAGAGGACACGAAATTGGGGACGTAATCTAAATTAAAAACTTAATTACTTGCAGATCATTGCATTATATCAAACAGTTTACAAATTGATAGTCTCACATATATTATTATCTCCTGATATTTTATAATGGCTTTTTATTTATGAGTAATACTTGTAATTAATTATTTTCTTATAATAAGAAAATAATAGCAATACCCTGCACTATACAATGAAGATGTATATTTTAAGGTGGCTGTATAATTAAAACAAGTACTTAGGTAAAACATTTAAAAAAATTTTTTGCATGATAATATGTTACCTGCTTTGAAAACAGACTGGTTGTTTCTCTGCTTTTGTACACAATAAATACAAATAGGTTATAAAGAAGGAGAAAAATTTAAACTCAAAGAAAAATTATACAAACCAGTAATTCCAAGTTTTATTTGTTTCAATGTTGCTGTAGTGCTGGTATTGTATGTCAAACCTATTAAATATACGTTTATTTTGTTTATTGCCCTCTCTAGATAGCCTATTTTAAAAATAAAAACATCAGTTAATATTTACATATAAGAACAGTATATTCGAAAAACCCGCCACGACCGAGCGTGGTTCACGTAGTTCCGGTAGTCGCCACTGGGAGCGCTGATGTTTGCCTTTTGTCTAAATAGTTTGTGGTACAATCACAGATGGCAGCACGTGTCGCCTTTAAAGTCGGAACCGTGTATTATCTATGACTTACCGGTCTCCTCGTATAGATTGTCTCTGCTCCCATCAAATCTCCACTTAGATATTAACACTAAATTTTTGACCGGTTTATGCAATGCACCGAGCACATTTACTTGAAGCGACCAAATCCGCTTTGAAGTTAGATCAAAAAGCTCCTGCAATTTTATTTCGGCTTTCTGTTCTGTTATGATGATTTCCTTTAAAGGGTAACATTCTTTCTTCGCATCTTGGATAATTTTATAGGATGGGTACAAGTTTACTCCTCTCTCCTTTGCCTGAATTCGAAGTGTCTGGTATGAAGTGCGGGACAGGTCAGTCTCTATTATGAGAGACAGCGCTTCCTGAGAAGAGTAACATTTAATTGCTTTAGACTGCTGCGTAGACCTCCATGATTTAGCTATTTTTGTCGCACGTGTTGGTGTCGTATGAAGTGCTACATTTACGAGCCTGGCTTTTTCATGTCTACCATCCGCACGGAGCTTCATACCAGCAGAGAAGGTGAGAACTGCAGTTGAAGTAGTAGCTCTGACTTCTTCCGTTTTTCTTCTTTTGCTGCGCATACAGCTACTCTCGAAATCCTTCGTTGGGCGACCTCCTGTGTAGAAAAAAGGTACACTCATTTAAGTTTTTTTATGCTCATCTATAGGCCCTCCATTTTTAAGTGATAACATAAATATATAAGTTCTAAATTTCTTAGTATTTCGGCTCAAATACACTGGTAATTTAAATGTCTATATAAACATTTCAGTCTTTAGAGGTCATTGTCTGAAGAGGCTTGGCTTCTGGGTTTTAGCCGTGTTTCGGTTGACATTGCAGTCGCCATCATTAGGGTAGATCCACCCTCATGATGGTGACTGCAATGTCTACAGAAACTTAAGTGAACTATTCACATTGGTCGCGGCTACAACCCAGAAGCCAAGCCTCTTTAAATGTTTGTATGTTCAAGTTATATAAATTTATATGGTACCAACTGCGAATTTAAAATGTGATTCATGTAAGAGACATTGTGCTAAAATCGTTCGTTCGTCTCTCTGTGAATTTGTACATTGTCACTAAAAATTAATACGTCGTTCACCATCTTCGTTGAAGGTGATGGGAGCGGTGCAGCATTCCCAAGATTTCTGTACAGGTTTTTAAATTGATGATAGAGAACTATAAGAAGTCGGTTCATATTACAAAACTCACTTAACGTTCTGGGTGGTATATGTACCATGAAAATTACAAAATTAAAAGAAAGAATTGAAGAAAAAACAAGAAATCTCAAAAAATGCAATTAAAACAATTAATATGCCTGCATCAAGATGAATAATTCTGTAAATCATTCAAACACTTAATAGCACCAAACACAAGCGCGATATCAAACGTTAAGTTATTTTGTTTGGAGTGCTCACTTAACGACAGACGACTTATACACGGGAAAAAGATGTAGTGGTAATCCTTGTATAAAAATGTAGCTTACCTGATTTAATGTGAGTGCTATCCGCTGCAGCAGGCTTCTTGACCCGTACGGTCTTGTCCAGCCATTCGTTGCGAGCAGTATTAAATTTTTCTTCGTTTCTGCAGTGTTGTTTCCATTTTTTTCTAACACGCGAACATATTCTTGAGACCGAATGCCTGACAATTACATTCTTGTCGCTCAAGTCAAGTTTATTTTCAACATGTTCACACACATGTAAATACCGAAGGTTCCAAGTATCGTTTTTTCTTTTTCATGAGAAGATTGTATATCTCGCGGTGCGTGAATGTGACCGACATAACTGTGAAGATGCGTTCACTGCATGCAAGACACACGCGTTGACTAACTCCCACTAACAACTGGCAGCAACCCTGCTCTATCTAGAAACATGCTTACGTAGGTCAAATCTCCCCCAGTCCTTGGTCAGCACTCCCAGTCCGTCCGGCCACTGGCTTCCCTGCCTGGGGCCGCGCTCAGAGACGCACACGTTATCACTCAGACCCACTTTACTGCTAAACTAGCAAGAGGTAGCACGTAATTTTTGTGTATGTTATAAAGAAATGTTTTCTGAATATTTAAATAGCAAAATTAAAGTGGGGACTAGTGGGGCAAATTTTGTAAGTCTAAGAACGTACGAATATATATGCCGAACTCAACGTCTCACACATAAAAATTAATTATAAAATGATTAATATAAATTTCTTAGTGTTTTTCGGTCTCACCTAGATCAGGACAGTATGTTGTTTAATACCCATACTATTTACTTGCAGTTTTATACCGCTAACGAAGATGGGATTGTCCTACTTTTGTGACGTTAGGATAGCCAAAATATGGAATCCGTATAAACGAGATACTTTGCAGGCTTCTCACAAGAAAGCAGTTGGAACAAATGGTCTATTTCCGGTGGTTTTAGATGCTCTGGACATTACCTAACACTAAAACATATAAATTATAGTAAATGTTTAATTTAAATTTTTTAGGTTTTGTCCAGGGATATCAGTCATTTGCCCCACTGTGCGCCGGCCGGCGGGGGGCAAGGGGACTGCCCAGGTATACATGACGGCGCCGACCTCCGGCGAGTGACAGGTGCAGGCGACACCGGGGAGAGCGCGAGACTGGCGACAGTGAAGTGACTCCTGGCGAGCGATGGCGAGCGACAAGCGGGCTTCGTGTGCGAAGAAGAGACGAACAATAGAGAGAGAGCCAATTTCGAGCTGAGGTGCAGTGGTAGGAGTCAAATGTAGACTTACGAAGGGGTTATTAATTAGTTGGCATTTACATAGTTTTAGATCAATACATAGTATAATCATTAGTTAATAAATAAAATTGCAGCTAACTAATTTTGCTATGCTTTGTTTTCCCTACACATAACCCTATTTACAATAGGGATAGTATTAATTTACTAACAACCTAAATGTTTCATAATTTATTTTATATGACACTTGAACTTCTGCAGAATAGTTAAAGATTTAGATTTATTTAATTTAGAAAATTATAAAAAGGAGCGCTTTCTTAGAAATAAGTGAAAAAACAAAACCATACCGACTTATTCGGGAACTAGAATTTTATTATTTTCCGAAGCTGTGTTACGAACGCGCTAGCTCCAGTGAGGAGTGTGAACTGTGGACTTGACAGATACTTAGTCAATTGTGAACAGACATAAGTGTGGTGATTTAATTAGTAATGTAAATATATGTAGCAAATAAAACTGTATACAATTATTAAGTTATCCTTACAAACCCGTTTTCCCCATTCGAAACAAAATTACAAGTGCCCCCCCTCCCCCCCCCCCCCTTTCTAAACAAGAATCTATAGTTTACCTGCATCAAAAATGATTTGTTTCCAGTGTACAAGACTCACCCACGCCTGGCTTTCAAAACATAAACTTAATCGTATCCATGCAAGTTAGGTGAAAAATAATAATTTATAACAAGTTAGTAATAGCAGCTCTTATCAGCAAAGTAAAAGCTACTGAAAAAGTGAACATGAATGCCAATCTCAGCACTATTAGAAATTGCAGTAAATTTACTTAATTTTTCACGAAAAATTCACTTCAAGTACACGAGGTGTCTTTCGTAGTACAATGTAACTGTAAATTGGTAGAAACCAGCTTGATTTAGATCTGAGTCGTGTTCCGGTTTGAAGAGGTTAAAAGGAACGTGGAAACATTGGATACATTTTAACTGTATACAGCCAGTTTACGAAGGTTTTGCAATATTCCAAGATAATTCTTTAAAATTGTTCATTTTCCAAGTAAAAAACCATTCTACGCAAATATTTATGAATGGAGATCCCTGGATAATTTGTAACCAGTGTTCTGCGTAATTGTAGGTAAATATTTTTAAGATAGATAGTGAACAAAACAAACTATACAAGTTTATGTGCTAGTTATTTTCGGCAGGAAGTCAAATTTTGTACTTAAACTTGTTTGATATTTAAATGTTGACGCTTAAAATAGGCTAGGATAACTATGCTAAAGGAAAGAAAAGTTACGTTCAGTTATCTATGGCTGCGATGTTTTTTTTGTTTCCAATGGACTTGCAGAATGCGCAAGTCGCAGAGAAGCTGCGGCGCTGCGGCCTGGACGAGGCCCCGCCTAGCCGCTGGATCATTCATAAGAGGCAGAGCGGCGTCACGCCTGCGCCTGGATCAATAGCGGCGCCCAGCCGGCATCGACCCGCCGCTCCTCTGGCGGTCAGTGTCTGCCGCGCCGGTTCCCGAGCCGGCATCCCCTGCGCCTGGCGCTTACAGCCGCGTTCCCGACTTGCTAGTCAGCTCACTTTATGGCTGGGGAAAACATTTATTAGTTTCATATACTATACTGTCATATACGTTTTCAAATGATGTTTACAACATAAAATATCCAAAAAAAATCGTGTAGTAAAAATTTAGAAAATAAATTTTATTTCAGTAAATGACAATGTGTTACTTACTGAAAGGATTAAAAAATGTGAATCTTGATTCCCAATTTTTTTTCCCTATAATTTCAAACGACTAATACGTATTTTGATATAACTAAAAAAGCTAACATGTTCTTAGTAAAACAAGAAAAGTTCACTGCCTACTGCTGACATTGGAAGGTCCGCCTGGCCAGTCATACTGAACAAACGTGCGACGCTCGCTGGTGCTTCTAGCGCGGTAGCTTAGAATGCTGTGTGTTTATGAAAAACATTAAGTATGTGTTTAGGACGAGTTGGTAGTTCCTTTTCTACGTACGGTTTTTAAACTGTATATTTATATTAGAAAAAATTATTAGAAACGGGTGTTTTAATAATATTTTTTTGTACGTTGCTCTGCGCTACAGAATGTTGCGGTTACAAAGTGTAGTTACCACACCGCCGACGAGAGAATGCGAGCCAGGTCTGAGCTCTCAGATCAGAGGTGCTACCGCGCTTGAAGCACCAGTGAGCGTCGCACGTTTGTTCAGTATCACTGGCCAGGCGGACCCTCAAATGTCAGCAGTAGGCAGTGAACTTTGCTTGTTTTACTAAAATCCTGGGCAGTTTATAAAGCGCATTGTTTTCTTTAGAATCTCTGTACCCACTACGAGTGGAATACATACTTTTATTATGTAATGTTACTTTCCCCTGAAGTTATTTTCAAAAGGTTTTAAATACATTTATTATATTGAATTGCCACACAAAATAAATACTGCTAGAGATCGTCAGAACTTTTCTGCAGTACCTATTGTAAAAGCTTGGAGTTACTTACGAATCACTACGAATTGCATCTTCGTTTATCAGTTTTCGGGCCATAACAATTTTCTATAGCTTTTTTTTTTAATTTTTGCTTCGTCAAATTATAGTATAAGAGTAGCATATTATATAATAGAATGCCTGAAGTTAATAGTTTCATTTTCCGTTTGACGTCATAGGCATTTAATACAGAATCATATGTTCAATAGACAATATACATAGTCTTCGAAAATCTTTGAATGTGTGATATGCCTAAATGAAGGCAAACTTTCAACGTTAAACGTTAAAATATTAATTATAGCCTAAAATATGTTTTTATGTTCCTATATCCGCCCCTTCAGATCGCTGGGCAGTGACGGAACGCTGCCCTACATGGTAAACTGGAAACACACAGTACCTCAGTGAACAAGCAAGTATCCCATGATGCCATTCATGCCCTCAGTCTTAGTCTCCATGTTCAGGCGCGTGCACACAAGTGCTGCCATATCACTGCACTTCTTCTTTTACACTGATTGAGCGAGTTAAAAAGAAAAATATTCCTAAAATTATTTTCTATTTATTCATAACGTAGGCTTACAGTTATTATTTGAACGTTATTTACCTACGTTAAAAATATTTAAACTTTTATTTTGCTTATCCTTTAAATATTAATATTTATTGTCACGTAAAATACTTCTTAATATTTTTTATTAATGCAGTTAATAATTAACTAATATGTTACTCGTATTTATAAAAAAATAACTAGTTAATGTTTTTATCTTATAGGTTTTGTATTTTACGCGTCTGCAAAAACGCACGCTATTATACTGTTTCACTCAATAGTTCAAACAGTGGTAAACTTCGTGTGACTGTAGATTCGTAAAAATAAACCAGGTGATGTTTGCAAGTGAGAGTTGGGAACTGGGAACCACTGGAACCACTGGAACCACTGGAACCACTTCCGAGAAAGATCAAACCTGAAACAAGTTAATGACACAGACTTGACCACGGCGCGCTATGTTATGGTCGTGAATCCTGCTTGGCACCAAACCACACGCTCTAGAAGACAACCCGTCACAACCAAGTGCAACGTCTGTACACTTCTACACGGAGTCTTGCTACTAACGAGTCAGAGATTCCACAAATACCGAACCATAACATCCGACTTTCAGGACAGCACCACCACTCTACTGTGGTCTACGATGTTACCTGGTGCGGAATGTCAACATTAGGAACTGCATGCTCTAGAATCATGTTATATTATTCATTCCCCGTCCAGCATGTCTGCTACCAACACTGGTGATGTGACAAGGCGCGAGACGGTACAAATAAGTATAAAATGACACGTTAGTAACACAGGGGCCAGCAACCTTATTCCGGTATACAGAAAAATGCAAACTACACCAAGACTATAGAGTATCCGCGAGCTGGGAGGGCGATCCGCAGCCTCGTGCTCGTTTAAAACTAGAGAGCACTACAACAAACACGACATACGATGCACATGTCCACGTCTTACCCGAGTAACAAACCAACGGCCCCAGCACTCGTGGCTATAGCAGCTCGGAGAATGACTTCGCTATTGGAGCCTTTTATCTAACGCTAACTAAACTAGTTCTGAAACATTTAGCTTTAACTACGCACATCTTAACAACAAATGCAACTTATTAGTTCACTAACCAAATAAAAGTTAAGGAGAAGCTATTCCACCCCACCTCCTCCACCCAACATCTGAGCGAAAATAATTTCGCGCTACCTAATTGGCTGAATAGCGTTGACGTAAAAAGGCATCATTTCAGCGCCTTCACCCCGCAGGCAGGGAGGATGATAATGAAGTGTCTCCTCGACTCGTAGTGCCCGTAACTGGTTATTTAACCAGCCGACTGTTTGCCGCGCTCCTGCCCGCCCTGACACTGCTCACAGCACTAACAGAGGGGCGCTGTCCCAACACAAGCTGCCATCTGTGTTTGCTAGCTAATGACCAGCGGCTTCGCTCGCTAGATTTCAAGGTTTGCTGCTTTTTAACTATTAAGATAAAAGTATGTGATTTATTCCAAACATTTTTACTACAGAAATATACACAATACATTTTCAGGTGTATAAAAGATTTTATTCATAACCAAACTTTTCAAGAAAATTTGCTAAATTCGTTATGTGTAAACCCTTTTTTTAATTTTTAAAATTAATTAATCTGATTTTACAACACGTCGTTGCCCGCAACTTCGTCTGCGTAGACTTTAGAATTAGATCCAGAGGGGAATGAATATATAAAGAAAATCAATTTTAAGAAAGATATATGAATCTATTTTTACTGCAGTTTTGCACTTTATTTACATAGCAGTGTCACAAAATTTATATTGTTTCTTGACATTAATAATTGAATGCTATATATTTGTGTAGACCACATCCGCAAATTTGTTTGAGTTTTGAGCGATGAATACTCTTGGGAAACCAACTTAGAGCTGAACATGCGAGAAGCATTAATTGCCCAAATAAATTTCTGCTACTCCCAATGTTTGGTACCGGGACTATTTTTTATTTTATTGAAAATGATAAATTTAGCAGGAATTGTAGCATCTTAAATTACAATGGCAAATTAATGGGAACTATTGGGATACGTTGAATCTACACGCTCTCTCATTTAGCTGCTCCGGTGAGAATATGTTTCTCCCGAGCTGTGTGATGCGCAGCGTGGTACCGCTGTGTGATGCGCAGCGTGGTACCGCTGTGTGACGCCGATGCATCAAGGTTACGCATCAGCCAACCTTCATCTCCAGTTCGTGGGAAGGAGCGCCTGCTATTCTAAAGAGTTCAGGAATTCCACGGCATAAGCAGCACTGTCGTCACAGGTCATCACCGTGTCTATCGATGTGTGTATCTTACATACACCGACCAGCACGTCTAAAATCTGTTTAGTTATTTTAATAACGGAAGCGCTAAACGATAGCGCGTTTCAAATTCAAGGCAATGCCATTTACTGACGAAGTTCAAAACTAAACTGTTATTAGCGTTAGTTCGTTAGCCGCCACGAGCTTCACGAAGCGGACGAGCCAATGAGATGGATATGAAGTTGCCAGACCTTACTACATGACCGTGTGGCGGACATAGAGAAATGACACACACTCGCTGTTTGTATGTCTATGACTTACCTCCTATGATTTTACATTAAAAACTTAATTTACCCCCTTTTCACTCCGTTTAGGATGGACAAATCAACATTATATGTAGCCTATGTTTTAATCCAGGAAATGAGCGAGCCGTGTGGCAACTTCAAACTAATACGTTCAGCGGTTCGGGCGTGATTAAAAAACATCATAACTTTCACATTTATATTATTAGTAGGGTTTAAAGGTTGATTTCTGCCGTTTAAGCAAAAACAAATATACATGCATATACTTACTTAGTGTTATAGTATGCGTTTTAAATGAATCAGGTTTTTTTTTTAATGTATCTATTAGACAGCAATTTTTAGTTTGAAAAATACTTATGCACAGCGTTCGTTATGCTTTAGAGAACATAAAAAATATTAAGTATATTTGACGCCATGTTTCCTCCAACAAAATTTTCTGCCTAATCTTTCATCTCTTTAAAGTGACTCCCGTCATCATAACGAAATAAAATATACACCTGTTTTTAAATCTAATCATACGCTTTGAAACACAAAAAGTTCTATCAAAATGGGTCCAGAAGGTTTTTGCGTGATGCTCGAACAAACAAATAAACGGACACATTTTTGTTACAGTTTTATAACAGTGTAGATATTTTTAACACATTTTCTAAGTTGTGTAATTTTTTAACTGTGTATTTCTAAGGTGTGTATTTCTAAGTTATGTAAGTTTTAAGTTGTGAATTTAGGAGTTACGAGGTTTCTTAGTGATATGGTTTGGCGTTGTGGGTTTCAAAGTGACATTATTTTTATGACAGTTTTAAAGCTATGTGATATTTTAACTGACGAATGTTCTAACTTGTGTGTTTAAGTTAAAACCGTTCTATTTTATGACAGTTCTAAGTTACAAAGATTTTTCTCGATATGTTTAGTAAAGTTTTCTTGCGACTTCTAAGTGCGGATCCCAGTCCCTGCCCTCGCTCGCGCAGGCCTGCCAACTGCGCGGTGACAACACACGGACTGGGGAATGCCTGCCCGTCACAGCTTCTACAGCCACCGTGTCACTTATAGCGTGTTAGGGCCTGATTCACCTATCGCAGTCCTTCCACCAAACACTTGCACCTGAAGATGAACGTTCAAACATCTGTTAGGTATAGAACATTTTTCAAAGTGTAAGAACTTACAAAGTAGAAATAAAATTCGAAAACAATACGAGCATACATAAGTTAAAACTTTCAAATAATTTGTTTTCAGTTCAAATCAACTCCTGGATATCAAGTAATTTTTAAGTATTGAAATTCTATGAAGAACTGCTCAATTTGTAGATGGGAATTACGGAGTGCGTTTTCCTACTCACGCAAGAAGTAATGAGGTAGCATGGCACTCCATTAGGCTCGCTGTTGTGCAGTTTCTTCCTCTCCTATCAAAGAGTTTAGTTGGCTCCAGCTTGAATCAAGTGTTTTTTTTTTTAACTTAACAGGTGAACGCACGGTTGTGCCCGAGGAACATATTGCGAGGCTGCGGCCAGATCAGCTGCAATGCTCCGTCACGAGGACAAGTAGGTAATCTGTAGATGCTGCTCACTACTAATCATACTCTAATCCTTTAAAAAATACAAATATATTTTGACAACATCAGATTTATGAGTTGCAACATCGTTTACGTTATTTACACCTGAGTTTTATATTTACAAATATTTACTGCGTGTATTGCCTGCAATAAGAATAATTTTAAATTAAAATGCATAGGAACACTACACTATCACAAAAAAATTATAAGTATGGAAAAAAAGGCCGTAATTTTTAACCGTTGATTATTTCCACACCAAGGTTGCCGGATAATTCGCACACATGGCACTTACATGATACTTCCGGCGCAGGCTCCTTATCTCTATTGAAATTAGCTCTATGGTGCTTGTGCGTTTTGTACTCTATGGCTCACCAGGTCTGGCCGCCCCAGTCTAGATCACGTGTCTGGTGACGTCACTCACCTGCAATAACGAGAAACACACTTCGATCAGCGTTGTACCGCTGACGGAAACACAACAGCAGCTATGGCTAACTTTATTCGGAATGTCGAGGACAACCCACAAGACGACTCCTTGTCTTTTATGATTGCTCACCGACCAAAAACCTGCAGTGTTTCCATATAAAACCACAAAAATAAATATTTGTGCTACTTCCAAACACTGCCGTAGTAACAACGTACTTACGGATTCTTCAATATCGTGACAAAACTGTTTTCATATCAACAAAAACCCTGAAGCTTTCGCACAAAGTAGTATTTCTTACATCGCACTACCTAGCACCATCACACACGGAATTCAGCCTCATGGTTAAAAAATATACAACCATGCTCATAAATACTCGGCACATTAGCATTGAAACATACAAACACTGAAACCAAATATGCATTATGCATGACTCAGTTGATGTATGAGCTATACATGTAAGCCTTCGTTTATTCTGGATTCCGGAAATAAGGGGGTAGTATCCTAGATTAATTAGATCCCATAACTTCTTTAGTCTAAATAAATTCATAATACAACAATCGTTAGTTGTTTATAAAGTGTTTTATATATTTAATACATATTTATTGATAGTTTCTTAGAAATTAAAAGCTAATTTTTATGTAAACCCTAGGATGAACCAAAAAAATATTTTTAAAATCTATACTAATATTATAAAGCTGAAGAGTTTGTTTGTTTGAACGCGCTAATCTCAGGAACCACTGGTCCGATTTGAAATATTCTTTCAGTGTTGAATAGTACATTTATCGAGGAAGGCTATATGCTATATTATTTTATCAAAAACATTAGGGATCCTTACCAAATGTCAAATTTATAATCAAATGCGTTGGAGGGGGTTAGATACAACATGCAGTACACGTACGAAGTGTGTGTTCACAATGCCGCAGGCGCTAGAAGTTTATTAAGCGAAATACCACTCACTGACTCACTCATCACGAGATCTCTAAAACTATACACCCGATTGACTTGAAATTTAGCATAGTTACTCATTTTGTGATGTAGACGCTCACTAAGGACGGATTCTGCGGAAATCCGATCCCAAGGGGAGTTTCGGGGGCGTAATATATCAAAATTTCCAGTTTTTTGTAGTAAATCACTATGGCAACGGCTGTTGCTTTTGTTGATGCTTCATTCGTCTCTATGGCAACGATTATTTCATTGTTATGCAGGCCTCATCACCGTTGAAATTTTGCGGGTACTTTAAATATCAAATTTTTCTTTTTTTCAAGTATATATATTTTACAGACTTGAAACTTCACAGTAATGTTCCTTATGTTACGCAGGATGACATTTTCCGAAAATTAGATCCCATAGCATAGGTGGTTAAAACCAGGCAACAGTGGGTACTTTGTCTGCATGAGAACAGGATTTTGCATTGTTCATGCCTTCTGCGTCTACATGGCAACGGGCATCGCGCGGCAGTGGCGTACCCACAAGGAGGGGCATGTATAATGAGCGGCGCAAGAGTGATCTGCCTGTAGACTGCCATAGCGAAGTACGGGTACATAAGTTGTACGTTGCGTGCATGAGTCGGGAAACCATCGGTGCTATTCATTTTCTCTCCAGTACATTATACAGCATTGTAATAAATTTTCACTGGATTTTTTTTATTTACCATTACTGTAAATGGGAGATGTGGCTTAATTTTTTTCCATTAGTATAGCCGTGCGAAGCCGGGTCGGGCAGATAGTGTTGTATACAGTTTAAAATTATTAATAGTTTGTGTGTAGCTTTTGACATTACATAATTATAAATTATCCATCATAAATAAAAAAAATTTAATTTCCCAAAAACCCCAAAAACTCATTTCTTTGTAGGTTTGAGAGGAAAGCCAATTTTTATTGATGAATGAAACTGTAACGATTAGAAATTATTACAGGAATATTTGCAATATTTTTATTAGTAATTTAAAGACTATATTTAATGTGTGTAAAATTTAATGTTTCAAATTAATTTTGTTTAGTTTGATGTAAGTATCAATCATGATTACAGGGGGTTAAATTTGTCAGGTATCACTCTATGCTAGTATTATGATTGTTGTATGTGTCGTGTTTGACAGTTTAGAAAATATTAAAGAAGACGAAATGAATTATTTGTTTAATGAGTGAAACTATAACATAAAACGTATACAAACATAATTATTGTGTACTGCAAGTTAGTACAAAGTAACACTTATATAAAAGTAAGCGTATTGTTACGAACGCGAAGAACAGGACCGCACTGCGCGCAATGATCGGAACTGGCTGGCGACCACGCACGGCCACTGACGTCACGCGCCGTCCACTGACGTTAAAGCATGCCACGCGTGCCTCGCCGGATTACAAGGGTCCTCGCTACCCCCTCCATCCCCTTCAGCAACATAAGCACCACCCCGCCTCTGACCATTGTCAATGAAACCTTTAGCGGCCTGGGAATTCTGCGTGTTTCCCGAGACCACCGCGAGGAGTGGCATGAATAAACACCGCCTTTCTGAACTTTTCGGGCGTCGGGTAGACCCCAGGATGACGCGACTCGTCACAGCCGCTCTCGTCGGTTCGAGAAGGGCACCACAGGTATTTAAGTAGTGACCCCGGCCTCCGCGGCGGTTCCGCGAGTGAAGGGAAGTGCTAAATCGGCGAAGAGGGTGAGAGACCCCTTCGAGAGTGGCGCGACGCGGAGCGACGGGATCACGAGAGTGCGACTGAGTGGCGCGAGGCTGTTTGTGCGAGGACAGGTGCGTGGTAAGGGGTGAATCACTGTCGAGCCTAGCTCCAGTGAGGAGTGCGAACTGTGGAACTTGTCAGACATTTAGTGACTGGCGAATAAACATTTTTAGAGTGGCAGTAAATGGTGATCGGACATTTTAAGTACAATTATTTATTCGTAATGTAAATATTATAATTTAATAAAACTGTAATAAAACTTAATTGGGCCATCTCTTGCGAAATCAGTTCTCTCCTCATTGGTCATAACAATATTGAAAGAGTATGTTATAAAATAAGGATACTTGTATTTGTATTAAAATAAAGATGATAATCTTCCAATTAGGGTAATAAGGATAAGTTATTGATTATTTATTACTTTTTCGTGACTATAAATTTATAAGTTTTATAAACCATTGACATATACAAAATTATATATACACACACACACACACACTAATGTTATAAAGCTGAAGAGTTTGTTTGTTTGAACGCGCTAATCTCAGGAACCACTGGTCCGATTTGAAAAATTCTTTCAGTGTTGGATAGTAAATTTATCGAGGAAGGCTATAGGCTATATTACATTATCAATAACATTAGGGATCCTTACTAAAAGTCCAATAAGTTAACCCAAGGTGTAAAAATATGACCCGAAAAAATCCTTACACGGCGTGCGCTGCGAAACCTATTGATTATAGAACAAAACAATGCACTACCACTTTGCAGAACATATAATTGTCTTCAAAAAATATCGCGTAACCATATGTCTAACTATTGTAGTTATCTCACAATTAGTGTTTTCTTTTATTTTTTAAATAATTAAAATGCCGTCGCTTCAAAAACTCTTTATTGTGTACCTTGGTATTAATCCTTATCAAAATAAATTACTGCATATTCAAGACGAATTCAATACATTTCTAGAACTTTTTGAATTATTCAATTCGGACGTTTCATTCAAAAGATATCGCGATATTTAAAATGTAAGTATTAGTGTTATAGCCAAATAAGTATTAAGTATTGCACGCGCATGTATGACTAGCATTGAAGATCTAATCTCTAAAGTGTACCCAGATGTAGTCCATATAGAAAACAAAGATTACCAGTGGATGTGTCAAAGGGCAATATTGGCAGCTAGAAACAGTAGCGTTGACGACATCAATAACATGATAATGGGTAAACTTCCAGGAGATAGAGTGAACTACAGGTCCATTGATAAAGTAATGGATCAAGAAGATGCGGTACATTATCCACAAGAATTTTTAAATTCTTTAAATCCGAGTGGTCTTCCCTCACATTCACTCAAATTAAAAACTGTCTGTCCAATTGTGCTGCTAAGGAATCTTAAACCACCAAATTTGTGCAACGGAACCAGACTCCAAGTAAAATTCCTTCGCGATAACGTGATTGGTGCTACAGTATTGACTGGTCCAGCAGTAGGGCAAACAGTGCTGATACCTCGCATACCTATGATACCAACGGATTGGCCTTTTCACTTTAAGCGAATTCAATTTCCGGTGAAGGTATCGTTTGCGGTAACAATTAATAAGGCCCAGGGACAAACATTTAAGTACGTAGGAATAGATTTACGCCAAGAGTGTTTTTCGCACGGGCAACTATATGTTGCTCTGTCGATATCTGGTTCGGGAGAAAATCAATTTCTACTTCTGCCGGAAGACAAAACTAAAAATATAGTTTACGCAGAAGTACTTTAATATACCATTGGTTATGAGTGTTTTGAGAATAACCTAAAACTGTGCATCTACCATATTATCTCAGAAAGTCACAATACCCCCCAACAAAGTCCACGCGGACAAAGTCGCGGGCACTGCTAGTATATATACACGTGTACTAATATTATGGCAAAAACACAACTGATTGTCGGTGGTATAACATACAAAAAATTAAGTTATTCACGACAAAGGCTACCCACAACGATTAATTCTAAAATGTGTGCAAAACGATTACATGTTAGTTCATGCTAGGGTTGACTTGGCTTTTAAATTCTAAAAATCATTAAATAAATACTTATTCAATTATAAAAGATTTAATAAACAGTAAACAATATTTATTAATTTATTTAAAATAAAGAGAAAAAACACTCAATTATGGAAGCCAAATAATTTATGGCACTACAAATTTCACATGTACTGTCGTCATTATTCCAGAAATCCACAATTAACTGCAATTCCAGGTTTCCCGCTTTCCACCGGTGCTATATTTCAAAAAGCCACCGGTGGTTTCAGTGGTCAGGTTAAGCGGAAAAGTGTCGGATGGTGCCGTAAGCCGATGAGTTTTCTCGGAGTGATCCCGTCTCTCCCCGCCGATACCTTCCCGTCCGGCACCTCGGCCGGTTTCAGACACCTCCGTGCTGCGAGGCGCCATAGAGCACACAGTGCAAGCGCGCGACGCCAACCATTTCATGTTTGACACATCTGTGACTTCAGCGCAAAAAAAAAAACCTGGTGGAAACGACATACATAACGATTAAGATTTTTATGTTGTCAGATGCACGATGTCACTAAAATAAGTGTGAGAATTTGGTTTTCGGTGTTGGTTAAAATTATATATTGGTATTAAAAATACCAGCCATTATTTTGTTAATTTATATTTAAAAAATAGTTTGGGAATCTATTAAATATGTTCAGCACAGTGAATTTGGGATTTTTTTTTTTTAAAACAATATTTTCCCAAACAATTCAGTGCTAACAAACTTATAAAGATGTATGGCTTAGTATGAGTCGATGTGTGTAGCACAGTATGTGGTGTTCCTCAGCGAGATGCCTGGAGAGGAAACAGGCACAACCCCCACACCTCCAGGCCGCCCCGGCTCACGCACGCACGCTCAGTTCCCGTGAGTGGGGTCGTGTGAGTGGTGTCCGGCCGAGCCCTAGCACGTCACTCCGGCCACTGCCAGCTCGCCCAGGCACTGGCGCAGTTCGTGATGGCCGCGGCGAGATCAAACATGCAGATCCTTCCCGAGCTGCGGGATCTTGAGTGCAAACTACAGTAATGAATTCTTAAAAGCTGCTGCGGCATTAAGTACTCTTGAAATCATGCAAATCATAGTGTTAAAAAAAAACCACGGGTGTATGGCCGCCTCGTGCATTAGAGGTGAAAATTTACAGATCAGAGAGATAGGAAATTACTAGGGCAGGCCTACTCACATTTTTGAACAAGCGCAATCATTCGCTGTGAGTGGAGCGTGAATGACTACTCAAATATGCCTAATACTGCGAATACTGAGCTTAAGGAGCTAATTCTGTAAATTGTACTGCATTTTTTTTATTTAAAAATTAAAGTTGAGTTAGTATCTTTCTTTTCCCTCTTGAGGCTAAATAGGCATATTTAATCCCTCATTCATTGTTCTTGATGTCGGAGAGACTAAATCCATGCCCGATGGCACGCGCAGTAACACAGTAATCGCGTGAGCACCTTCAAGTTGCATGCGAGTTGGCGCCCGGGAGGAGTCCCGACTCGACCCCGCACCCACGACCACCCTCTCATCCCGGAAACAAGTGCACGCTGCAGGGGAACCAGAGGGGAGAAAGAAGCGCGGGCAGATTCCCTTTAGGCAGCCGTCTGGCGTCAATTAGCGGAGCTGGAGGGTGTTTACGAGCGGGGAGCGCGGTGGGAGGGGAGAATGTGGGTGTGTGGGGACGATGGAGCCAGTTCAAGTTGAACTGCACTGCCGCGGCGCACAGTCGGGACGGCGAGTTGAAGGGGATGAGCCAGCAACCCGCAGCTAACACCCGCGCGAGAGGCGGTGCCCTTTAACAGCGCTTCCGCCGACAAAACGATGGCGCTTCGCCAATTAAATTACACTGCGCGACCGTGACCGAGCTACAGGACTGTCGCGTCGGTCAGGGCTCTTCGTCCGAGTCGCGAGACACCTGTGTGCTGCTACACGCGGCACTGGACGGCCATTTTCCGATCAGCCTTTACCACGCGTCTTACAAGTGAAACTTCACAGATCAAAGTATAATAATGTATGAGAATGCGAACCAGCAAGTATGCTAGAGTGCATGTGCAATAATGCTGGTGTGCAAGTATGCAAATGCACAAATATGTAAGTGTGCTATAATTCAAACATGCCATCAAGCACCGCACTCCTGAAACCTCCTCCCTCTTTCCACCATCGAGTTCCCCAATCCTGTTCGCAGCGCTTTTCGGTGCCCCGATGACGTCATCACCTTGCTCGTAGCTGAAAGCAGACATCTAGATCGCGGCCCGTTCTCATGCAGTCGAGTTGGCTCGTCAAATAAGAACTATTTCCAGGATTTAAAGTATTTGGCATGAATAATATTACTATTAAGTGTCGGTTTGTGCTGGCACGAGCTGAACCTGTATACCAAGCGACCTTGGCGTTCATAATCACATGTCCTAACAGTCAACAAACTACAAATGTACAAATAATTGGTTTGATCTTCGGTATGTTTCTTTCGAATTTAATCAAGCAAAATGCAAATCTACAATGAGAAAACTTAAATTATCTAATTTTGAGCTATGTAGGTTAATCGGAACTATTGAACAATATTTCCGAAACTAAGAAGGAACATTCTGCTATTGATTTTCAAACACCAACTATCCTTGGGCCATGATACCTACCTACACTTCTCATCAACATAAATTTTCTTCAGCTCTAAAATTAACAAACATTGTTAAAATGTTTGTTTTCTTCTATAAGCAACATTCTGTTTGATATCACATTCATGTTAATAAATATTTATAAGATTCAATTAAGTGATTGTTCAATCATACATGTAGCGATGCTAACTTTGCCAGGGGAAAAAAATATACCGGTACACGTAAATTTCAAAAAAAAAATTCACAAAATTTCTCATAAGTACATTCTCGAGCTAATTAAAAAATGGAAAACAATTTCCACTAAACTGAAAATTTTCATCAACCTCAACTTCAACTTAAACAAAAAAAATTTTTCTTTTGCTAATTCTTGCAACTGGAAAAATGAAATTATCATAATATCTTGGACATAAGCCATGGCTGGCTTACGCTGCTTGTTCTATAATCACCTCTCCAATAGACAACGAAGAACAAGCCAGTATCAGGGAGGATTTAGTCAGAGCAAGTGATAGCACAGACGAAGACAATGCTGAGAATTACCAGACAGTTGCAACAAGAACAGTAAATACAAACAACAACTTCGAACGACACAGCGACGCGAGGCGAACTCAGAGGTGCAACTAAACAGATAACAGGGCGACAGCGACACGACAGCACGGACGAACAAAGTACACTTTCTATGACGAAACAGTTGCGACGTTTCGGGAACTGGCATCTTCTCCAATCAGGCTCAAACAAATCGTAAGCCACTGTTTGTAGAAACAACTTTAATATAAAACTTACGACTAATGGAATAATTCCAAAAAAATTCTGGATAAATCTTGTTGAATAAGATACCTACAAACAATATTAGCTATTTGTCTGGAATCAGTATCCAAAAGCAAAACCGTAAGTTTCACCTAAGTTATGTGTGGAAGCTCTGGAGTACAATTATCTCTACGGTTTATCTCAGGGTTCAGGTAGATGCATGCGTGTGTGTCAAAGCTGCAAATTTAACGTTAGTCTGTCATTTTGGGGTTCAGGGAAGGTGAATACATAATAAAGTCTTGGTCGTCTGAAAGCACCAAAACATGTTCGAAGAAACGCAGGGAACTTTCTTAAGGCACCAAATATTCAATAATTATCTACATGAATATTTAACAGAATTAAAACAATGGCCCCAACAACAAAACGATAGAGTAAAGGCGGAACGACGGACATGGAATAAAATCTAAATGTTAAGTCGCACGCTGGAATGAAAAAAAAATTAACTATAAATTGTTGACGTTCCGAAAGTTTGAATTATAGAAGCTATGAACACAGAATTTTATTTTATAAAAACTCGAGTTTCCAACATTTTCAAATGGTAGATTAAGTTAAAGCGAGTTCAAGCTATAAATTTACTCGCATGTAGGAAGGTTAGGTACTACGTAGTTTGTAAGAAAAATGTTTATTTTACGTCACCATTTCCTTCTTGAACTCATTTCCGAGAGCTCGCATTGAGTCGGCGCACAATGGCCGGGCCACAGCCGGCCCTGGAAGAGGACGGCACAGGTATGCCTTCTTTGTTGGCCGAGCACAAAGAGGTCAGGTGCTGGCAGGAATGCTGTGTCGCCCGCAAGCCGCACGGACCAAACACGGGGTTTAGAGCCATTTCCATCAGGTTGAAGCGCTTGGCGTGCCTCTTTAAGTTATGCTTCCCTATAGTTTTTATTTTTATTTTCGCAGAGTATAGATTATCTTTGGTGCGCCTGTTTAAAGTAATTTCTGTAAGAGACTGATTTGGCGCTTCACGCATCTCTATTTTTACCTTCAGTTTTGTTTTAAGCATATTCATAACTGCACTTCATGAACGAAAGTTTTGTCGTGCGATAAGGTTGGCTAGGGTACCATGATTGTGACATTCATGCCCTTATATTTCGTGTGTTGCGTCATGGGCGCGGAGGAAGGCGGATGGGGAGTATACCGGCGACAGTGCTGCTGAGTGACTCGCCTGACTGGATCAGAGCAACAAGAGCTGGGTCGCCACAGCAACGACCCGCACCTGACCCAAGTCCGAGCCCCGGATCAGACCCGCAACACCGCAAATATCAATGCAAACATTTAACGAAACGCTAATTCGGTAAACATATATCTGGGTTTCCATACTTATTGCGGCTGGTGATTGGTTGCTTAAGTTACTTAACCCTTATTTCCTAGTACCAACCTGGAAATGTAATATTTTTTTATACTGGTTTCTTTAAGGAATATTTAGGTAAGAGGGCCCTGAAAAATTTGTATAATAATGATGAAACATCTCATTCCTCAAATGACAGTTTATTGAATACTTTAACTCTGGCGTTCCCTGGAAATGGTTAGTTGGAAGATGTGTTGGCGAGTGTCTCCGAATCTCATTAATTTATTTTCCTTTACATTTATTTGAATTTCTCTAAGCATACCGCACGTTCAAGCCCCTACGAAGAACCCGCGGTTTCCTATTTACGATTGTCATTGCGGGTGCAACAATAACACTTCACTCTCACGAACAGCGGGCCCGCACCACGAGGCCGGACAACTGCCGTGACAGTACAGCCTGTGTCACTGTGGCGCCGCTCTCGCAGCCTGTACCGCCACTGACGGCCAGGGAGCACAGAGGTCGCGTGAGCACTCCAAAGTAACAGAACAAGCTGCTGTTGACTGGCGAACTAGTGGAACTCACTGGTAATATCAGGAGCAGATGCAAAAGATGCGATATTTCAGTCAAGAAGGAATGTGACATGTTTGTTGATCAGGAATGAGCTCTCACAACGCCTGTATAAGCTTGTAACAGCTCAGGCCTATGCACTCCCCACTTATTCAATGGTTTTAGTAAATATGTATTAAGTTTGATTAATGACGTTCAGTACATTGGTTAGCTATGCTGATATCATTTATATAACAGCATTTTATTCCTTTTAAGAAGTATTCCAATGTCTGTTTTACATTTTATAAACAAAATTTACATTATTTCCAACTTTTCAAGTTATTCTGGCGTAGTGTCTACTATATAACGAATAAGCCCCTAGGCCTTGTTTTTATCTGTCTGGTTGCAAATTTACGGTTATATGATTTGATGTATTTTCTGAGAATTGCTGGCTTTTGCTTTGTTCGAAATGGCGAAATCTTCTTAATTGTATCCTGCTATGGTTTTGTGAGGGATGTGCTTTGATTGGCTGAGAGGCAGTGCACCTGCGATTTCCTCCGGGCGGTACGCAGAAGCACGTAGTCTCAAGTAGGCTTTGTCTGACCGAGGTACCCGATAGGTCGCGGTCGGGCGAGGCCTCACATAAACATATAATTATGTCATCGAAGAAATTTCAAGACTGCGATCCGGGCACTACCGCATATAATAAACTTTTTTTTTCGTGTTTGTAAATTTTATCTAGAAAATGTTTTGACCGCAGTCGTCGGTAGGAGCCCAATACAAGGACCGGGTCCTTCGTGTGTACCGTGAGTTCGTGTGCAACCACGGGATATAAGTGCAAACTGTCTTTTAAACTAATTGTTAGCCTTCGGTACCTGAGTACAGTAGACATTTATAGTGTTTTTTGTTTTTTTTTTTTTTTAAGTTGAATAAGAGTTTGTCAGAAAGATTGTTATCTCTACATGGAAAGTTTTTTTTTTGTGGTCGCAAGATTTCCGCCATGATGACTTGTGAATATTCGTAAAATGCCAATAAAAGACAGTTAATATCAATCTGTGTCGGAGAGGCATTATTTCAGTGAACGAATCGACGATAGTATCAGTTATTTGGAACTAACATAATTTTTCAGAGCCCAAATATTCATGCAAGTGTTTATGAATGTTATGAATTTTGAGCTAGCCCGGGAGATCTGGAGGGCGACAATTGGGTGCCCAAAGCCTGGCTGGCACTTATAACGACTATCGCTGAGACTAAAATTTGCATAACAATGAAAAGAGATAATTTTTTTATTTTTAAATTGTCAAGCCAAAAAACATTTTCGAGAAACTGAACTGCAATGAAGGAATCACGGGATCCTCGGCTCGCTGTTGGCTGCTGAGCCGAGTGACGAGTGCATTGTCTACGCATCGCGGCATCTGCGAGTTTAACGAGTGACGCCGGTCTCCGGCCTCCGGTCTCCGGTCCGTGGACAACGCGGGACTATGGGGGACTACGCGGGACTACGGGGGACTACGGGGGACTACGCGGGACTACGGGGGACTACGGGGGACTACGGGGGACTACGCGGGACAGGACAATTATTAACAGTTTTACAATTTTACAAATACTCTGGCGTGGAACAGTTTACCATTTTTCAATTTTCGAGTGTTGTGAAAAACATTCCGGACGGGCTGCCGAAGTCGAATCTTGATTGACGCAAGCAGTTGCTTGTAGAGAGGCGCGACAGCAAGGACACAGTGAAGTGTCGAAACAGATTGTAATCAGCCGTAAATATAGATGTAATTTAAACATTTCATTAATAAGTAAAATAAATATATTTTTTTTAATTAGACTTCTATTATCTTGGCTTAGAGTTTAGAGTGCGTGTGATAAAATAATTTCCTTCCTTAAATTACATTTGGGACTTTAAACTTGGCAACCAGCACTACGTGGTGTGCCAGCGAATAAAACAATTACGCGATTGCTGCATGTCAAATTTAGTGAGGGTAGTACCAATAAATCGGGTCGCTTTCGTAAATATACGTCGCTATTTTCTAAATGGGTATACTCATTAAATTATGGACTAAAAACGTGAAGTTTTAAAATTCTTGAAAACAAAGCAATGAATAAAGATTTATTTTTAAATATGGTTTACGATGAGCAATGGTTATGCTAACACTTCTAATAACCTAAAACGAAGAAGAAAAAAATTATGTTCAATGACGGACTTTATGTGCAACTAACATAAAAATAACCTGAAAATTTAAGTATGGACGAGAATTAATCTGTGCAAGTGGCTCGGACGGGAAAAACACGTGGATATCGTTAACCCCACTGCCTCCTTCGCTGGCTGTTGGGACAGCAGTCTGCATTCGTCACTCGGGCACTTGCACTTGCACGATCTGGACAATTTCGAAATCAAATTCAAACGTTTTTAAGAAAACGCTGTCCATAATGATATAATTTTCAAACTTATTACTGACAGAAAAAAAAAGACCAAACGTTCCATCTCTTGAATTTTATAAAAATTGTCAAATTCAAGCCCCGTGGTCCCTGCAATCTCTCTCTTCTGACTCGTACCCACAGCGACAACACGCCTATTGTCTGAATTGTTGGCGCATTTAGTTGCAATTTCATACAGACGGATAGGTTGTGACGCGCATTCCTACAAATGAAAGTTTATCGATGGTTATAGATTACCTATAGGTATATTTTTATATAATTGTAGATGGTTTCGTACAAGAATTGTTTCTGAACATTAGCTACTACCTCCGCGGACTTGCTAGGCCCTGCAAGTCTCATCTGACGACAGCAGCCAATAATAAAAACCGAAACGCCTCCACCGAAAACCTGTTACCACACTACACGCAGAATTTACTGGTCCAAGGCAATTCATTTCAAGTCAAAAAGGCCGCGAACGGATTCTTACACTTTTAATTTGTTCACTCGCACGAATTTACACCCACCCACCAATTATGAACACATTCTACATGCCTAAAACACATGTATATTAGCATATATGTTACGTACGCTACGAATATGATTATTATAGCATATCAAACTGACAGTCAAAATATCTACCACCATGTGCTGCAATAAGCAAACGCAAATTTGCAAACTATAACACTGCGAAGTCAATGTTAATTAATGTGCTCAAGTTTATACGCAAATATACAGATGTATGATTTTGTAAAAAAAAAATAATAATAATAAATAAATGTACGTTCTGCGACTGCAACTTCCACCACGTTGACGCCACGTTGCTCGGGCCGCCGTTAACATGTGTTTGAGCGTAACAATAACTGAACAGTTGCGGCAATGGAGCGTTGCGCCAACTTCGGCCATGTTGACGCCATTATACTCAGGCCACCGGTTACTTGTGCATGAGCGTATGAATAATTAAACACTTTAACTGTCAGTTCTTTTTGTGTGCAACTCTGCCCGTTCTGTGCTATCAAAATAGTTTTCTAAATGTTACTATGCCTGTGCCACGTAAAGTTGCTCCGGTTGGACATTTTTTAATAAGTTGTAGTACCTATGGACTGTTGTTGTGTCACTGTTCTGCACTGTTAACATTTTTCACCGTAAATTTACGAAGAGAACATGTAACTAATTATCCAGGAATATTATTTAATTTTCTTATATGTTCTTAAATTTACAATCACGTATTTTATTTATTTTGAATATGAATCTTGGTAAATCAACCAAACGTTAATTTAACTTGTAAGGTCTACAACAAAAACACTCTTCATTCCATGAACCTGTGCACCCTGAATGCACCTGAACCTAGAACTCGGAAGCCGGAATCCTTCGTAATTCTACGAAGAACCGGTTACTTGAAATTTCGAAGTAATCTTCGTTTGAGGTCCATGCCCGTAAATTTATTGTATTTTCTAACAGCGTGGCAACAGTGTTTGTAAACTACTTCACTGGCCTAACAGTGTCAGGCGATGCTTCTCCAAGCGACAGTCCGAAAATGGGTTACCACTGGTACTTATTTTGAGAACACTCATATTCGAGACACGTCAAAGTTCGTGAGAAAACTTGGGGTATTTTTTTTTTTTTTTTTTTCGTTAGCACGTGGAGGAATAATCCTGTTTTCTTTTTCTTTTTGGAGATACAAAATATTTTATTAGAATAATATAATATCAGGATGAAACTGAAGAAAAACACATTAATGTTGTTTGTATTTCTGTTCTTGAGGTATTACTCACAATACATATCAAATTCGCTCGTATTTCACGAAACTGCAGACCACTTCCTTGCAGTAAACGAGCGTACAATATTACGCCATGTTATATTTATTTTCTAATTTTCAGCACGTGCCAGTAATTAAAAATTAAAATATTACTATTACTTTTATTTAAAAAAAACAATTCGAGGTTTACACAGCGGAAAATAAATAAATTAAAATTCCCAAATTAAAATATAAACGACATACAATGGCTTAACATGTTTTATTTCTTTTTCCGCGGTTCGATCTAGCGTTTAGAAACTGGTAAAACTGGCTCGCTGCGCCGTATGTTTGATTCCAGACTAATTCGTACAATTTAAGCACCCATTATTCTGCTTCTGTTGATGATTGGACTACGGTGCTCCTGACAAGCCCCTGAAGACCCTGAGCAGTTTTGAGAAAAGCAGAATAAGATTTTACCCAATCAAGAGAAACCCGTCTAAGGATATGACATTGTTATCGCCCAATGAGCACTCTAACAGGCTTGACTACATACTAGCAAATGAGTGTAGCCTGGAGTAATGTGAATCCGCGAACCAAGCACAGGGCAGCAGCTATGGTAACTACAGCACAGCAAGTACGGCTATGGTGGCTACAGCACAGCAAGTACGGCACGGGACGGCAGCTATGGTGGCTACAGCACAGCAAGTACGGCACGGGACGGCAGCTATGGTGGCTACAGCACAGCAAGTACGGCACGGGGCGGCAGCTATGGTGGCTACAGCGCAGCAAGTACGGCACGGGGCGGCAGCTATGGTAGCTACAGCGCAGCAAGTACGGCACGGGGCGGCAGCTATGGTAGCTACAGCGCAGCAAGTACGGCACGGGGCGGCAGCTATGGTAGCTACAGCGCAGCAAGTACGGCACGGGGCGGCAGCTATGGTAACAACAGCGCAGCAAGTACGGCACGGGGCGGCAGCTATGGTGGCTACAGCACAGCAAGTACGGCACGGGGCGGCAGCTATGGTGGCTACAGCGCAGCAAGTACGGCACGGGGCGGCAGCTATCGTAGCTACAGCGCAGCAAGTACGGCACGGGGCGGCAGCTATGGTATCTACAGCGCAGCAAGTACGGCACGGGGCGGCAGCTATGGTAACTACAGCGCAGCAAGTACGGCACGGGGCGGCAGCTATGGTAGCTACAGCGCAGCAAGTTCGGCACGGGGCGGCAGCTATGGTAGCTACAGCGCAGCAAGTTCGGCACGGGGCGGCAGCTATGGTAGCTACAGCGCAGCAAGTACGGCACGGGGCGGCAGCTATGGTAGCTACAGCGCAGCAAGTACGGCACGGGGCGGCAGCTATGGTAGCTACAGCGCAGCAAGTACGGCACGGGGCGGCAGCTATGGTAGCTACAGCGCAGCAAGTTCGGCACGGGGCGGCAGCTATGGTAGCTACAGCGCAGCAAGTTCGGCACGGGGCGGCAGCTATGGTAACTACAGCGCAGCAAGTACGGCACGGGGCGGCAGCTATGGTGGCTACAGCGCAGCAAGTACGGCACGGGGCGGCAGCTATGGTGGCTACCGCACAGCAAGTACGGCACGGGGCGGCAGCTATGGTAACTACAGCGCAGCAAGTACGGCACGGGGCGGCAGCTATGGTAGCTACAGCGCAGCAAGTACGGCACGGGGCGGCAGCTGTGGTAGCTACAGCGCAGCAAGTACGGCACGGGGCGGCAGCTGTGGTATCTACAGCGCAGCAAGTACGGCACGGGGCGGCAGCTATGTTAGCTACAGCGCAGCAAGTTCGGCACGGGGCGGCAGCTATGGTGGCTACCGCACATCAAGTACGGCACGGGGCGGCAGCTATGGTGGCTACCGCACAGCAAGTACGGCACGGGGCGGCAGCTATGGTAACTACAGCACAGCAAGTACGGCACGGGGCGGCAGCTATGGTGGCTACCGCACAGCAAGTACGGCACGGGGCGGCAGCTATGGTAACTACAGCACAGCAAGTACGGCACGGGGCGGCAGCTATGGTAGCTACAGCGCAGCAAGTTCGGCACGGGGCGGCAGCTATGGTGGCTACCGCACATCAAGTACGGCACGGGGCGGCAGCTATGGTAGCTACAGCGCAGCAAGTTCGGCACGGGGCGGCAGCTATGGTAGCTACAGCGCAGCAAGTACGGCACGGGGCGGCAGCTATGGTAACTACAGCGCAGCAAGTACGGCACGGGGCGGCAGCTATGGTGGCTACCGCACAGCAAGTACGGCACGGGGCGGCAGCTATGGTGGCTACCGCACAGCAAGTACGGCACGGGGCTGCAGCTATGGTAACTACAGCACAGCAAGTACGGCACGGGGCGGCAGCTATGGTAGCTACAGCGCAGCAAGTTCGGCACGGGGCGGCAGCTATGGTAGCTACAGCGTAGCAAGTACGGCACGGGGCGGCAGCTATGGTAACTACAGCGCAGCAAGTACGGCACGGGGCGGCAGCTATGGTGGCTACCGCACAGCAAGTACGGCACGGGGCGGCAGCTATGGTGGCTACCGCACAGCAAGTAAGGCACGGGGCGGCAGCTATGGTAACTACAGCACAGCAAGTACGGCACGGAGCGGCAGCTATGGTAACTACAGCACAGCAAGTACGGCACGGGGCGGCAGCTATGGTAACTACAGCACAGCAAGTACGGCACGGGGCGGCAGCTATGGTAGTTACAGCACAGCAAGTACGGCACGGGGCGGCAGCCAAGGACCGCGCGGTGAATTGGGAAGGGGGAGGGGACGGAGAGGCGCAGCGCGGTGAGAGCCGAGGGTACAGGCACTAGGCAGGCGGGCCTTATCGATCCTGGCGGCGCCGCCTGAGGGAGCGGCGAGGGCTCTTGGCCGCGACCCGCAAGCATGGCCGCCGAGTCCTCTACCCTCCCCCGCTGTACCGCTGGACCACGGCACCTCCGCCACAGGGGTATCATTGCTGGTAGAGGCTGGTTCATATTGTAAACATTCCTCGAGAATGGGACAACACACAATATTATACACTCTATTATTTGGCATCAGAACTATCATCATTTGAGATCACATGTTTCATGCTTGGAGAACTCGCTACCTCGCAGGCACCTTGACGTCACCAAACCAACAATAGTTTCTCGCTAACATTCATAATAAATCTCGTTTATTTGTCGAGTCACTAGAGCCAACAAATACTACCGTCACTCGATGACCATAGTGTCTGCTAGATACTGAACGTATTTTGCGAAAATTATGTTGAAAGTTTCTGCTCGATCCCACACAACGTGATGCAACAGATATCCTCCATCAATAATGTAAGTAGCGTTTGTAGTATCGACTTCAGCATTGACTGATTTAAAGCAATCGTAAATGGCTGACTAAGTGTTTTGCGCATTACAAGTGCATCGAAGAGTGATAACTAGTAAGGGGGTTAATTCATACTCGATAATTGTTTCGATTTCATCCTCGAACGTCTTAGTGATACTCATGCGTTGAAATAATAATACAGGGTATATAGGTATCTCGTGCCACGTGGACAATAGAGTAAGCAGTTGTTGCTCAAGGCCATGCGGGTAGAAAGGACTGGCTAAGGGACAGTTTCTATTGAGTGTATATTCTCATAACTGTATTTTATACATATAAGAGAAACAAATAGGCATTTTTACATATATTATGTGCCTAACTACGTATTTACGTGCCATTTGTGTACCTATCATGTAGAATCAAACTCTGACTTTAAGAATGGCGATATCTTAGGAATAGTGATTCTTGGAAAACAAATATTAGGACCATTTTTGTAGATAATTTTGTAATCTACAATTTTTTTCTGGGCTGTATTTTTGATAATACTTACCGTTTTTGAGAAAAATCCAAAAAACAGAAAATGTTGACCTTTGAACTTGAATAACAATATTAGCACACATGGATTTATGGGGACTTTTGGCTATTTCTACAGATGTACTCAAGGTCTATACCAAAATTCATCTCTGTCGGAATTTTTGTTATTTGATCACTATTTGTATGTCTATTTTGACCGGACTATAAGCTCAAACCCCGTTGTGTTGCCCTCTGTCCATATACTCCTAAAGTCGGGGTGGCGTCAGGCGCAGGCGGGTCCCTACCGCCGTGACCCGCCTATCCCTGCTGCAGGGCCGCTCAAGGCTGCTCCAGCGATCACCGACCGCACTAACGGCCCCGGAGTGGGGATAGCGCGACGCCCACCCCCAAGATTCAACCACGCACACTACTAAGGAAGTTATGATTTTTTTTTTCTTTTTTATCTAATTCAAACACTGTTTTTCTACCTCTTGCAGTTATCGTTGTTCGTATCAAAAATGTAGGCCTATTTAGACAAATATTTTTTTGGTATTACTCATACGAATTATAAAGAACTCAATTGGATGGTATATTTGTAAAAACATTGGATTTATAGCGATTTTTATGTTTTTCGCAAAACCTACCCCATTTCTACCCCTTTGGTGGAATTTCGCCCATTAACGAATTCGACAGAGATTTTCCATTACTAAATATTATTTATCAGTTTGGAAGTGATTCGTGCAAAATTGTGGTAGGTATCGTAATATGTGTATGTTTGTAAACTTTTGAGTTGACGAGTTCATATAAAAAAAATTTCCTGAAGTCGCACCATAGTAAGGGCTACAATAGGTAGTCTTTCTTCAAAATTATATATATATATATATATATATATATCGTCAGTTTTGCTAAGATTCCAACAAAATGTTTCTTGCAAACTCAGCACAAAATTTTAATTAATTTAAAATTTAACTGCTTGCACAGCCAAAATTCCAAAACAACACAAGTATCGTCATAGTCATACTAAGAGACAGATCAAGCACACTTTATAAAACCTTTCCTATAATAATCATCTCGTACGTGTTATAAAAGAATAAGTACAAGATAAATTAAAGAGATAGAACGTACGTTCACCCATTTTCGCTAATGAAAACCATTTCTGTGTATGATGTAATTCTTTAAAGAAAAATATGTAAATCTACGAACAAACAAATAAAAATAGAAATAATTAAAATTAACTATTTGCCAAAATATATATTTGTAATGTTCACGGCAGCAACAGAAACAGGCACACAATTCTTGGCATAGCTCATAGCACTCTACAAAACATTTCTTTGCTCTATCCTTTATGAAAATATCATCCCTTTATGATAAATCAGTTTCCTGTATTTATTATTTGTTTTTGTAACGTACTAGGCCTAATACACCATAAACATTTGGTAGCAGGGTCTTATGCTTACTTATATACATAAAAACATCATTCTTTTAACGTTTTTTGCTTATTATTTTCTTTTCTTGTGCTTCTAAAATGTTTTTTGGGTACCTACATTTATTTTCATGCGGCTATATATTATTTCAGGCATCATGCATTCAACCTAGAATCGCGTCAGAATTGGTAGCATCTTGTTCAGCCAAAATATTTATCTTTAAAAATTCTTTGAACTAAACTTCTTTACTGATTTAGGCTACGAAATTGCAATACTGCTTGTTTGAAATGTTTAAGAGAAACTGTGCTGTTTCTTACCCCAATGTAAAGTCGCTTTTTAGTCTCCATGTCAATAATTACAGTCTTCAATAATAATGTAAGTATAAACAATGTTCAATTTTATACATCACAATATGAACTGTCTTAGTGTCAGAGGCCGACTAAGTGTTATTTTTGAGAACAGAGGTAATTTAATGTCAGTTACTTTTCAGAACAGAATTTATTAAGTTGTTAAAATTTGTGCGTTGCAGTTTTTTGAAGAAGCGTTAAAAAAAGTACTTATTAATATGGCTTGATCCTAAGAATGTATTCATAACAGGAACTTGATGCTATAGTGATTTTACACTTCTAAATACAGTCTCATTTATATGATTTGTAATTACATTCACACGATTATTGAGCGCAAAAAGTAATTTAACAATTACTAAATTATATTTAATGCTCAAAATCTATTAAATATACGACTGAATAATGTTTGATTGCAACTCTCAGCAAGAACAATAATTTCGAGATGATCGGTGCTTACAACTTACCGAGTTCGAGGCGAAATAGTCATCAAAATAACAACTACAATTACAGATGGTGGTATAGCACTAATATCATTTTTGTCAACACGTGTTCAAAACACTGCAGTGACCTGCTGCTGTTCCCAATGTATGTATTGAGCAATTAAATAGGTACTTATGACATAGATTAAATGGTTGCTGACTAAACAAATCCACCCACTGTACGCATAAGTGTAGCTAAGATTGTTATAAAAGCAGGAAAAACATGTTCAGGAACATGATCCAAGTAAAAAAAAATATTAAACGTGTTGTGGTTTGGGGGGGGGGGGGGGGGGGGGGGTTAAGATACATGTATGTGGGGTCCGACACCCACCTTCTTAACGAATTTCTTTGGCATGCCTCAATAATAGTTGTAGTTTTCAGATTCAACACACAGGTTTGATAAATACATTTTTTTTTGCTTTAAACTAAAATAATTCAATCCAATGTCCACTTCTGACTACTCATCCCATGAATGTTAGTTAAAGCCACAGAATTATTTTTGTCCAATCAATTAGGAAAGTAACGCCATACACAGTACACGCCAATAACGAGTAGTAAATTGGAAATTTGTTAACCGCATGTTAGAACCTAATAAACAGTCAAGAAAATTTCCATTTCCCCCCCCCCCCCCCCACACATGTATACTGCAATTTATAGCCATGTTGTTTGAGCAGAAGTTAAACCTATCTTCGGCGGAACTTCAAGTTACCTGGGTGTATTACTTTGGTTTTACAAGCTGCATTGTTTATGAGAACGACTTACAAATTACTTAAACCCATCATCACAAAACATATAGACCCAGCCGGAATTTGAACCTGCAACCTCTTGCACCATAATCTGGCATTCTACCAAGTACGCAATGATTGCCAGCTTTAATAAACTTATATAATTATATGTATTAAATGTAAAACTGAACATACATAACTGCAGCAAACATCAAAGCGAAAGGCTAACCAAAATTTAGAATTTAACACCGTATGGGGAAATAAGTTCTTGCCTTAAAGTTAAAGAGCAATTCAAATAGCAAAAAATGTGTGTTTAATTTTACATTTTCAAATATAATGCAGATTGGGGAAGACATTAACTTCAACATATTTCAAATTCTTATTTCGACTTAAGCATATAAAATATAAATGTATTACTTCAAATATTAAACTGTATTGTTCCACTTAAAAATAATTGATATATTTCCATTAAACTAAACTTTTTAATATATTTTCTGATTGTTAATATTTTTTTCTTCTCTTTCATATCTCATTCACAACTATAGTTTGTTTGTTTCATTTCCGTGAACGAGAAGCCCGAGGTTTACCAGAAAATTGTTTACTCATTAATACTTTAAAATTGAAAAAAAAATTATATGAGCAACCTAATATATAAAATAAAAATTACATTTATTTCCACAAACTTCACTTCTTCCTACTGATGCTCGGTCTGTCCCTTGAACCTTGATAAGTGTTTAGTTTGAATGACTACTCTTGAAGGCCAAACACCAGCCTGCTGCTGCACGAGGGGAGGGGGGGGGGACAACTCAGCGCCACCTAACGGCAGCGGGTGCGTGCAACACAGGCTCAACTACTGTACAGTCCAAGAGAAGTGTGTTGAAGGAAACTGAAATATAACAAATTCAGTGTTGCCGAACTGGATATTTTCTAGGTGTTTCAAATAAATAAAAAAATTTAAAACTGATTGTATTTTACATATTAAGTTTCAAACTATCAAGTCGAAAAAATATTGAAATTTCCCATCAGGAGATTAATGGTGTTTTTTTTACCAAAAATAAAAATTCCTAATCCAAGCGACACTTGGGACCTACAACACACATTCGGCAATTGATTTATCGCTTTCATAAGTTATGTTGCTGTGCAGATAGTATACAGATCACATTAAAAAGAACCAGGGAAAATGGATATTTAATCAAAAAAGGTACACAAAAGTTTTAAATTATCAACTTAGAAGAAAATATTTTGAAAAAATATGCTTCTTAAACAAACAAAAATACAATTTTAAAGTGCCCATGCACAACTCTTTTACATAGAAAAATAAATAAAAAATCTGTGATAAATGGCCCACCATGCGTGACCGAAGGTGGAAGAACTGGAGGAGGGGGGAGAGAGAGAGGAGAGAAAGAGAGAAGGGGGAAGGTGGAGGTGAAGGAACGTCGGGATACGACACTAAACTGTCTCGTGACACGTGTGAAAGTGAACCACGTACCTGCTCCGACAGTATTTAAATACAGCTTACTTGCCATCCTGGTAACAGTCACGTTTTCACCAGCGATAACATAAACGGGAGGTTTCATGTACCTCACACGTAAATTTTGGGGTTTGCACAAGAATAAGCGACTTACTAGATACAGTCCACTTTGTAAATAAAACTATAAAATGCTGGTAAATCTAGTTTCATGTCTTCGATACTGATTTCTTCCACTGTGGCTGCGTGGCGTTACAATCTGTCGTAATGACTTCCAAAATGCACGGAG
The DNA here is from genome assembly GCF_032445375.1 of Bacillus rossius redtenbacheri. Classification (NCBI taxonomy): domain Eukaryota; kingdom Metazoa; phylum Arthropoda; class Insecta; order Phasmatodea; family Bacillidae; genus Bacillus; species Bacillus rossius. The sequence continues at coordinate 238,313,973 of NC_086330.1, read as the reverse complement.
GCGGTTCACTGCATTGGATAGTACGAATAATGTAACCCTAAACGCAAATTTTCTCGGAACGGAGTAGCAAGCGAGAAGTCGAGGTCGAGTCTGAGACAAAGGATTCGGATCAAGATCGGGAGACGTGGCGAATGTTGACGTAGAGGTGGACCCAGCTCACCCGCCGTCGAGATCCCTGAAGTGACGTCCAGCCAATAGCACTGCTGGTGAGGGAGGTCAGACTTCACACACACGATCTCGAGAGAACTTCGTGACGTTGCGGCGAGCTTCCCATTGCAGACAGTTAGTTATGTTCCTGATCAGGCGGGGGTCCTACGTGCGACTGTAATCGCCATGACCTTACTCTGAATCAACTAAATGCTTCCTAAGGTTGTTAAGAGCAACAGTATGTGTACAGGATAAAAAAAAATTAAAATGTCACAATGACATAACTGAAACAAATATTTTACCTGGAACTCGGACTACTTTGAAATAACTTCAAAATAATTATCATACGATGGTATAGTGTGTCATGTAACATGTCGCAAATATGACGGTACTCCAGTACTTGAAGAGCATAGCATTGTGTTTGTTACGGACACCGACAACCACACGCAGTTGTTAGACACTTGACGGAACAGTGGCAGACGGACACTCCTCTAGTGAACCGAGACAGACTGCACACGTATTTGGACAGACTTCTCGGATCCATTACCTCACAGAACAGAGTACATGGGAGGGGAGAGAGTGATCTCGTGGCCTTGACACAGTTACCGGCTTCACGCTCCATCCCTCGCACAGTTGCCACGCTTCATCTCCAGCGCCTTAGTTCCGCGACCAGCCGCAGCTCCCTGAGCGCTCTGGTCGCTCGCCTCCCTTGCCCGGGCATCTCCCTGTCGCGTCTTGCTCCGTTCCTGACAGGTTACCATTAGTGCATTCTACCGTCCGGACCCGGCTACATTCCGGCTTCTGATACGGAGCGAGGCGACGCAGTGTTGAGACAGGGACGCCATGGCAAGTGCCGGGACACCCGGCCGACACCGCAATGCCCCTGTGGTTGCCATGCTAAATGCCCTCGCTGTCGAACAGACGATAAATTAGAATAAAATAAGTACTTCCGAACGGTGTGAAACCTCACGCACGCTATAACACATGTTTTTACCAACACAGAACACAACACAAACGTGTACACTGGTATCAGTAAACCGTGCATCAATACCGACTTGACTACGTAAGCAACAGACATGTTACCAGACGTTATAGCCCAGGAAAAGAAGGTTTTATGTCGGGAAAAATTAGAGACAAGCTGATATTTTCGCAAGTGTTAGGACCTAACTAGAGGTATATTTTCCCAAAAGTCCCCAACCCTCCCCTCTGTGCTTCCCCCCCCTACCCAACCCTTAAACATCCGATTTGCAAGCATGTGGATTACCCTTCATATCTCCGTTGTTATTTATCGCAGTCAAATTTCCTCTATATCGTTTTATTCCTTATATTATTATCTACAATAAAGTTATGTATAGTTTTGTTCTAAGATTAGCAGTTAACTAGATATTAGCTGAGGAATGTCAAGTTTTACAATTTTATGTTAAGTTTGTTAAGAATATCTAAGTTTAAAATTTTAATTTGGGACAATTTCACGAAACACTTAAGATAAAAAGTGTAGAATGATTCTTTAGCTTTCCAACGGTATTAATATTTCATATTTTGGATGACGATAACATGTTTATAACACTAGATTATGCGAGGAAGGCGCTGCATTTTGTTCTACCCTTGGTGCGTGCTGCAGTGGGTGGCCTCAGGAGGCTAAACAACAGGCTTACTATCAAGAGCGAGGGAGCTGGCGTGTTGAGTCATAGAAATGTCCCTAACCACCCCCGACCATCAATTTCTTAAGACATGTTTACTGCCTTGAGTAACCCGTCTTCCAGAGACTAGTTCTTGGAGTGGATTTGAAGTGTGCGGTAACGTTCTCGCGTGTATGTGCATGATTTTCTAAAACTTCCGCTTACTCTACGTCACATAATAACGTGAAGTACTAGAAGTACGGTGTTAATTTTTGATAACTGAAGAAATTTTGCAACAGCTTCTCGCAAATCTAAGAAGGTAAGAATGTTTTCAATAACAAAAGCTAAGTATTATTGTAATAATAAAAAACCACTTCTTCCCGTGGGCTGTTGCTATTCAGTGGTTATAGTGCTGTTCTCCTACCAAGACGATTTGGGTTTGGTTGCCGGATAGGACCACTCCTCTTTTTTTTTTCATTTGTACCACTGCATGTTCGGCTGTCGATTTTTTTCCCCTTCTTCGGAGCCTTGTGCTATCCTCCACTCTAGCACTCCGGCCCTGCTTCATTCGCATATTAGCATCGATTGTAGATGCTTCACGTGTTAAGATCCACCAGGACATCTTATACAATATTTTTACACAGAAGACTTATGTCTGCTTTATTGCAGTTTTCTTACTTTTTAAATTTGTGTCACGTAAATGTGATTTCTATTGCAACACAAATATCAAACACCGTTAGGCCTATTGATGTGTGTGTCAATACACTGTTTTTTGAAGTTCAGGAAAGTAATAGATCATATAACTTAAATATTTTTACATATTTGTGTGAGATTTGTAGTAAAATATTTTTAAAAATGTAATTTTAAACTGATTCAATTCAATATCGTGACTATTTATCGTAATGTTTTTATGGTTCTTCAGAATACCAAACTTACATTTTAAGTAAATAAGTATACTATTAAAATGCGCATTTGTCAGTCTATGGTAACTTTTTACTATTCAACAATTGCAAATCAACAACTTTCTAAGTGATGAGTAATTACGTCTTCGTATGTTTCAGGATTGAATCTACCTACCATGTTATAACAAGAATTCATACTAACCAAAATTGAAATGGAACATTTAAGTTTACTTTGTATTCTATGCGGTAAAGATACGGAAGGAGATACTGTTGTTGTTACATTAGGGTTGAAGACAATAACAAAAGCAAGCATTCTACGAAAGGATCGGCTCCACAAGAACTTGAAAGGAAAATCAAGTGTTCGAGTACACAAATCGTGTAGGCAAAACTATACGAGACCATCACGTATTAAAGCTTCAACTACATCATCACTAATCCTGCTGTATGTATTCCTTCAACATTGTCGCCTTTTTTGCGAAGTGTAGGAAATAATTTTGACTACAAAAAAGATTGTATTTTTTGTGGGGAAGAGGCAATTGTCGATTCTAAGATTGCTTTGTATCGTAGGAAAAAAGTTCGTATGGTAGCAACATTAGAAATTAAAGATAGTTTGTTGCAGATATGTGAAGATCGGAGCGATGAATGGGGAGATCAAGTGAAAGCACGCATTTTAAATGTAAGTGACCTTGTAGCCCCAGAAGCACGATACCATAAAAACTGTCATGACACTTTTTCAAAGACAAACCCAAGTGAAGGATTTGTAGGCAGACCGATGACGGATAAAGAATCTTTTTTAATGTTGTGCAGTTACATTGAACAAAGCGATGAATGCCAATATTCAATTCAAGAGTTGCAAGATATAATGGCATGCATTACAGGGAAAAAAGATACATATTCCGACAAACACCTGAAAAATCTTCTTATAGAACACTTTAAAAAACGCATTATGGTATTAATGTTTCAGGTAGAAAGATCATTGTGTGTTTGTCTGATACTGTCCATAAAATTATTGAGACCTGGTACAAAGAAAGAGATAGGAACCTAGAAACGGAAAAACTTAGGATTGTATGGGCTGCAGCTGACATCATTTAAGAAGATATTCAAAAGAAGGCATATGATCATGAAACATATCCAGGTACCAATGACATTACATGTGGAGGAGAACATTTAATACCAAATACATTAGCAGCTTTCACACAAAGAGTTACGAAAAAGAAAAAAACGTTTCAGAGTTTGAAATGGTAGACAGAAAATGTGTAGTCATAAACCATGCTATTATATCAGCTGTAAGACCCAGATCATTTTTGTTACCACTTCACATTGGCTTAGGTCTGAAACAACATCGTTTATATGGATCTAAGCATCTTATCAACATGCTATATTCTATAGGTATTTGTGCTTCCAATTACGAAGCTTCCGTGTACATTAATACTCTCATAAATTCAGGATCACTAAATGTCAATGAAGATGCTTTCATACAGCATGATTTTGATAATGCTGATGTCAATGTTCGAACACTGGATTGCGTGAACACGTTTCATGCAATGGGCGGGGTCCAAACTATTACTCCAGATTCTAGTGTTGAAACTCAAGTAAAGGTTGCAAGGAAATCTTCTGGAACATTTAATCCAGAATGCATTAGGATACGATCTTACCCAAAGAAAAAAGCCCACAACGGACTTAGTAGCATTACTGTGAAAGACTACAACGAATTAAAAGCTGAGCTGAAAAATTCAGACTTCACAGTAGCAACCATGTTTCCTCTAAACTCTATTTGGCTTTCTGGAATGAATGTCCAACCAGGATGGAATGGTTGCATGAACCTCATTAACAGCAGAAGGGGAAAAGTGACTCAACATATGTCATGACTCTTCCATTTATTAATTTGGATAAGTGTGTAGAGAAGCTGGAGGCGAGAGAAACGTACGTAAGCCAATTACCACATCTAAACCAATTGCACCAAACGATCTGTTGCACATAGTGTCATGTTCATGTAAATTTGCATGTGGGAACTATTGTGGATGTCGAAAGACAGGTTTACATTGCTCAGCTATGTGTGAACACTGCAATGGTCTTTCGTGTAACAATGCAACAGCCATAGATGAAGATGAAGATGCAATTGATTATGTATAATAAATTATGTATGTAGGCGTTGAGTCGAAAACGTTATGAATAGATCTGTTTGTAAAATACATTGAAGTACTTTTGTTGTATGTAGAAATTTTCTATACAAATTAAATATCATGATGTGTAAATAATAGCAAAGTTTGAAAGTGAAAAATGCACATAAAGAAGTGAATAATTCAGTAAATGTCACAACAGCTTGAAGTGAGTGGGTGGGTGGTCCGTGATGCTGTGGATGATACCGATTGCTCTTTATCACATACTGTGAATAAGCAGTCGTGTATTTTAGTTCACAGCTGCCGGTTGTTGCCCAGTCCGGGACACGGCGGGTCCATAGGTGGTGGATAATTGAACGATCCTATGTGTGTTAGGGTTGAAGCCCCCCCGAACCAAAACTGGCAAAAATAATATAAACATTAAACCAACTTTGTTTCTGTATTCTGAACTAAAATTTTATATATAATTTATTTAGAATAATTAGGAACAATTACAAGTAACGTTTAAGGCCAGCTGAGCGAGCTTGAATAGGGTGCGGCAGATTGCTTTTAAGTCCGGGTTGCGAGAGGTGAGTTCTTGGTTTACTTACGGCCCTCTACTTCATGTTATCTTCATACAAAATATGAAAAATTAATACCGTTGGAAAGCTAAAGAATCATTAATCCAAATGCTTGCAAATCGGATGTTTAAGGGTGGGTAGGGGGGGAAGCACAAAAGGGAGGGGTGGGGACTTTTGAGAAAATACGCCTCTTTTTGGGTCCTAACACCTGCCAAAAGTTCAGCTTGTCTCTAATTTTTCCCGACATTTATACATTTTTTCCTTTCATTTCCTGGGCTATTACAGCCGCTGCACTGCACGAGCCTTCCCAGGGAACACTAGAGAGCTCTGCCAGCGGCCAGGCATTCTGAACAGCGCGTCAGCGCACATACTCTCATTTCCTCGCAATCACATCAGCATAGTCACTGCATTATGCTATTCATTCTCAAGTTTTCTGCCAGATATTAAGTCGTCACGTTATAAAGATTTTTAAAAGTGCAGGCAAATATTTATACCTAAACATTTCTTCCTGATCTATTCAGTAATATCCTTTCTGTGTTTAATACCGTTTTATTTTCGAAAAGATGAGTCATTTTACCCATTACTGGGTGAATCGAGCACAGGCAACGCCACAGTGATGACTGCGGTGACGTCCCTGTGCCTGCCAAGGCAGGATGATGATGCAGTGGTTTGTCTCCGCCTTCCGTGGGATGAAGGTGAAAGGAAAATCACAAACACCCAGTCCTGAACACAGGAAGGTTTGAAAAATCCCTCCCGGCCGAGAATCGAAACACCCACTAGCCAGTCACGCTAGCCACTGGACCACGTGGGCGAAACTATTTTCGATATTAATTTAAAAAAAATAACTGAAGTAAAAAAAAAAAATATTATTTTTGCGAGTGAAGCCAGGCTTCAAGCCAAAAGTCACTAGCTACAGAAGAAACCAATTCTTCATTTATATTTTGTGTTCTTAGGCAAGACAAAGTTGAAGACAGCTTGTTCTATTCCCGGCGCAAGTCAGTATCATTACGCTGCGGGCAAATTACTGTCATTGCATCTGACAAAACCAAAGTATTGAAGTAATACCCACTGGAAAAAAAAAACCTGAATGTATTCTCCACGTTCTTGTACCCTCCCTAAAATTAAAACTACGCCCACTAAATGCTAACATTATACATATGATATTAGGGCAGCATATTTCAGTTTTGTAATTTTCGAACGTTAAAACGTTTATAATAGTAATACACTTGAATAGCTAAAAGCACATACATGCTATAAGTCTTAACGTGTTTAAAAGATATATAAACCCTGAATTAAAAGATACCATTTGTAACTAGTATTTTCTTACTAACTGAGTTCCACTAAAGTTTGACAAACCACCATGATAAATCTTGCCTTCAAATATAAGAATAACTTTGGTTAAAAATAAGCCTGGGGTCATGTTAAATTTATGGACAGCTTCGAGAATACTCACGTTTATAGTGTTTCCTTAATTTGAATATGAACTCGCGAAAATCGTCTTGCAGTAAGTATTAAAGACATCTCAAAAAGAAAGAAAAAATTGTAAAGTCTTCATTACTCGCCAGAGATGTATAACATCTAGCCTCGTTGAATAGCAAATTAATGTGTCCTCATGTTGCAAATACACTCACAAAGCGAAACTCTACACCAAATTTAATGTAGAATTCTAAATAATATTGCCAAGCGTGATAAATATACGAAAATTGTGTTTTTAACTACATTTCTTGACGCGAATCACACGTAGTTTCCGCAACCGCCACTAGAATTCGTTGCGGTTGCAGCTACGTCAAATATAGAACCATTCGAATTGCAGAGCGAAAGGTTGAACTATATAATGAAACAGCAACACAAAAGACTTGAAAAAATACTAAACCCCGGCTTTGGACCTGATATTCGACAAGGAATTTTATTAAAATACTACCCGTCTTTTTAAAATTAATTAGCCTAAACATTTTACATTATAAAGTTTTCCTTTGGCTTTGTGAACTTTGGTTCACGCCATTCGCCTCAGATGGGACCACCGTGGTTGCACATTTCCGCTCCGTTACGACTTCCGTTCCGTTCACGAAATTACTCCTACCAAATGCCACATACCGAGAGCTAATATGTTACACATAAAAACACTTTTTCCTTCCGTGTGCTTGTTTGTGTTTATCCTGCCAACAACGGAGCACCAAGCTCAGAAGCCTAAACCCTGCGGCGATCCAGTTATCTGGAACTACGAATAACATGTCGTTTATTAGATGTGCTTCCGCTGTTAAACAGTTAGTTTGGTTTCACGCTAACTCTCTAACAACATAGAGAACACTGACCAAGTTTGAATAGGGGTAGAAGTTCTCTTGTTAATAGACTTAATAAGCACGGAGAAATAGTGAACACGTACTGCTAGCTTCAGGAGATTATACGTGCTCACCCCGACATCCGTAACTATCGCGCTACGCCGCGACTTAGCTGAGCAAAAAGAACGCCTGCTCGTAGTCACGGAGACGGAATGTTTGCGACGAAGCAGCAACGAGGTCGCCGATAAAAAAAGGTCGTAAACGATAACGTACACAGGTTAACAAGACTTCGCTCGCCGCCAGTAACGACAGCGACAGTAACTTACTGCTAGTTCGTGTCGTCCCTGTCAACGAGCGCACACACTCAGAACGATAATGTTAATACCGCAATCCCATTTACAGCACTCTGTCAGTAACAGATTCTTTTATTTATCAGAAAATGACCTACCACATTCGTAATAGTGCGTCTTAACAAATGTATAAAACTATTAAGTTTGTTTTGAACAAGAATTAAGTATAGATTTAAGTAGTATATAATAGCCTAGTCTGGCGCAATGTATTTATTATGGGACTACGGCTTGATGGCTTGATAACTTGTTGGCTTACCAATCGTGAGGGTTCGCCTTATGTTCGCACGTATTCGACTTTTCGAAGACTGTGATCGGGATATTGGCGGCCATGGTTGGTAAAATTCGTCCTTTTCATCCCCAATCCTGTCGAATTGTTCGCAAGTTGGCTTGTGTCGCCTGCGAGGTACACTATCGTCGCCGGACACACATACACACACATATATGTGTGTGTGTGTGTGTGTGTTACTACTATTGTAAGAATGACTATTTTAGGCCTTAATAAGGTTCTTAAAAATTTTTAATAAGTTAACAATATTTCGCAGTTGGGCGGATTCGAACCTACGATTGCAGCTTACCAGCAGGATACCTTTGACCGCTCGGATACTGGGTCAACCGTGTAGAATGTCTTTATATGCTTATACTAGAAATTTCGAACCGTTATAGCTCAGACCTCTAGCTTAGAAAACTGAAGCTTTTGACCACATGGCCGTCGAGAAATTTACCAGACTGAGAATTAATAAGGTGTTACGAACGCACGAAACCAGACAGCAATGCCAGGTTCCGAGCGGGCTGGCGGCCCTGCACAGCCACAGGCGTAACACGATGGGTCACGTGCGGTACACTGACGTAAGGCATGCCACGAATGCCTGGTCGGATTACAAGGTTCGTCGTAACCCCATCCCCTTCCCACCGCTCCCCGCGCATCGTCCTGCCTCGGCGCTGTTATTTTTCGTTGAGCGGCCTTGGGAATTCCGCAGGCCTCCGCTGAAGTGGCGTGAGCAAGCGACGCTATTCTCGATGCTTCGGGCGTCGGGTCGGCCCGGGATGACGCGACTCGACACAGCTGCTCTCGTCGGTTCGAGAAGGTCACCACAGTACTTAAGCAGCGACGCTGGCCTCCGCGAAAGACGGTGAGTGCCGCATGAGTGCCGAATTCCGAGCGAGTCGAGACAGTTCCGGAGGTCGAGAGTTCCGAGAAGTACATCGGCGAAGAGGGTGAAAGAACTCCTCCTCCTCCTCCCCCTTTTGAGTGTGGTGCGACGGGGATATTGACTGGACCGTGAGAGTGCAGCGTCTGAGTGGCGCAAGACTGTGTGTGGACAGGCGCAAGGTAAGGGGCGAACCACTGTTGAGCCTAGCTCCAGTGAGGAGTGTGAACTTTGGAACTTGACAGACATTGAGTGACTCGAGAATAAACATTCTTAAGGCCAGTAATTTGTGTTGTGGCATTTGTAAGTTACTATTATTTTTATTAATGTAAATATTAGTAATTAATAAAACTGTAATAAATCTTTACTGGGCTATGCCTTACGAAACCAGTTCCCCCCAAATTATAAATCGTAACAATATTTAAAAAACTCATTCGGAATTTTATATTTTTTTATTATGAAGTAATAATAGCAGCGCTTGTTGGTTGCCAAGCCGCCATCTATGTTTTTAGTAGTTGCTACTAGGAGCGCTAGTGTTACATAGTACACACATTGTTCTCTAGAGAGCTCCGCCCTCATATTGTTATAATTTTTACCCTTTAGAGTGCAGTAGTATTTATTACCGTGGCATCCACAATCTCGGAATTCGGGAATTATTATCCTGGAAATTCAGGGAAAATTCTTAAATTCATAAAAAAAAATCACTTACTAAAATATTGATTGATCCGATGGAGTTCCGCCCTTGATTAGAGACTTCGTCGTGCAAAAATATAATATTAGGTAAAACTATTTTTTGGAAATGTTAAAACCACTATTTCCCATTAAAGTGACAGGTTCAAGAAATAAAACAAAACATTTTTTTACAAACACAGTATTTATTACATATTTCCTACAAGTACAAAATCAAACTAATTTCTAGTGTTTCTTGATTTCTACAATCTTCCTTGAGTACATGTATTGGCATGTAATTTCAGGGCATTTACACATGACAATCGATCAACCACTTATAGCACACAGCTTAGAGTTCTCAGTTTCGTTAAAAGGTCAGTGCTGTACTTAATGATGCCTTGAATTTAACATAGCATCTTAGCATGTAAGATACATTTTAGTCCTGATGAATGCGTAAACATTCCGTTGCAATTCCTGATGTGCCTTTTTATTTTTCCTTTGTGTATAAACAGGCTAAAAAACCTGTTGCACTGATATTTAACACGTTTAGGGTTATTATTACAATCGTGTATTACATACTACCGAATCTTCAAGTTTTGGTGTTGTTGGAGTAGGCACAGTAAGGTTAGTTCAAGGAATCACTTTTGCTTCCTTGAATATCGATTTCGCTCCTGCTGAAGAAAATGCACGTGTTGAAGTCTCCTCTATCATTGTCGGTGGCGATGGTACCATTTCCATCGGGATCTTCATGGTAGTCTACGTCGATATCATCGGGATCCCTACAGCTGTTGGCACTGTTGTCATCGGGATCTGCATCGTCGTCATCGTCGTTGTCGCTGCCGTCAGGATCCCCGGTGACGATAGAGCTTACATTGTTGTTGTTGTTGTTGTTGTTGTTGTTGTTGTTGTTGTTGTTGTAGGTGATAGGTCAGAATGGGCCAAAAAAACCTTCAATTGCTGATGGTACAACTTCCATCCAGCTCTTTATTAAAGATTGTAAAGATGCCATCGTGTTTACAATAATACGTGATTACTAGACTGATCTGTCCGACGATACAACTAGACGAGACTTACACTGCCATACCCAGTAGACCATCGTCTGCGCCGTGCTTATAAACTCACGGTCACTGGTATAATATGCGAGTCAAAACTAAGACATTTTTCCAATAATACACCAGTCAATGCAAGAACCATTGTCGTTAATTTTAATGTTATATATTTTGATTGTTACAGATTAATTTGCAGGAATTTTAAGTAAAGTATATTCACTAAAGATAAACGAACACTGCTCAAAATTCACCAACTGCATTTGGCTCCAACAACTGCTCCAACTAGTTTCAATTGTATTTCGCTCAAACTGGCCCTATTGCTCTAATGGCTTTATTATTACTCTCCATTTTATTAATAGTTGTTATCGATTTTCACATCTTTAAGATTTAAGTTTGTCACGAGAATCAGTCTTAGAAATTAAATTACGATAGATAAAATAAACTGTTTAAAAATAAAAAAAAAAAAAGTAATTTATTTTTCTTCGATATTGTGAGCTTCAGATGCTTCATCACAGTGTTTGATCGTGTCAGCTTCAGGTTCTATATTGTTCACAATTTCGTGAAGGAGACATGCATTTGTGTAAATATTTTTTTTTTTTTTCATTTTCAATAAAATGCTACTTTCTTTGATAGCTGTATTCCAAATAATTAGTGAGATCTGGGATGGTTTCATCATTAGCATTTTCACATTCTTCGAAACGTAATAGTCGTCTAATATTCCACTTCCTTGGTGATACTGATTCGTCCTAATTACGTTCAGCCAGCTTGGTTGTACAGACCTTACAAAAGGATTTGACACTGAATGCAACAAAATGGTTTTTGGCAATGACGAGAAATAAGACTCGGCATTCTCATGATGCTTAGCATTTATTCCCAAGGTAAGCTTCTTGCTGCAGTAACAACACCAGTGACCTTTCGATACAGATGCAGGCAACGATCCGGAATCCATTCAGCTTCTGCGACTATTAAGAGATGGGTACTGAGAGTTTTAAACAGAAATAGATAATCAAATACGAACATCAGTAATCCATCAGCCCTTTAGTAAATGAATGTTGCACCACTAAATTTTTTTTTTTTAATTTAAGATGGGCGCTCCATTTTCAGTTAATTCGGTGCCTCTGACTAGTAGTACAAAAAATAGCGGTCTCCCAATTTAAACTTCGCGCCTACCGTCTGAATTTAAATGTGGCATTCCCTAGCATACTTCACGATCATTGACGTATTTTTAAATTTATATATAGCATGTTAATTAATTAAACTTGATGCCTGCAGCCAGTGCATAGTAAAAGATAGCTTCCTCTGGCATTTAAAATCACTAGCAGACGACAATGTCGTTGGTGTCATTTGAGATTTAAATCTGGCGCATTGAATTGTACCTTAACTAGTATTAGTACACATTCCTTATTTATAACTTGGAACTCAACTGACTCGCTGGTCTGGTGGTTAGCGTCTCTGCCTGTCGATTGCGACAACACACAGCGCGCCCACAGCTATCGACATTTACTCCACATCAGGGAAATCTAGCTTCTAAAAGATGAACCAAAATGGCCGCCACCAACCATGACGTCATCAGCAAACGCCTCTCCTCCACGTGGTATTTAAAGAGTAACAACAACCGGTTGAAACTCCGAGACACATGGCCTAAAAACCTGTGGATCTGGAGCAACCACTTTTGCCGTGTTTACAAACAATGATCATTATCTCCCTCCCCCCCCCCCTATTTATTTAGGTCCCATAACCGGCTGCAAACACCCCCCCCCCCCCCCACACACACCCCTTTTTCGACAACCCGACTGCGCCTACTGCGACAACGCCAAAAACTTGAAAATTCACGAGTATTACGTGATACACGATTGTAATAACTCTAAACGTGTTAAATATCAGTGCAACAGGTGTTGTAGCTGGTTTATGCGCTACATAAAATTGAAAAGGCACATCAGGAATTGCGACAGACTGGTTCTGCATTCATCAGGACTAAAATTTATCTTCTGTGCTAGAACGTTTGTACGCATGTTAAATGCATGACATCATTAAATACAGCACTGTCCTAATGAAACTGAGAACTCTAAGCTGCGTGCTGTGTGTGGTGGTCGACTGTCACATGGAAATGCCCTGAGATTACATGCCAAGACATGTAAAGGACTCGCATATGCTCAAGAAAGACTGTAGAAATCGAGACGTGCTATTTATTGGCTTGTTTTTGTACTTGGAGGAATTATGTAATAAATACTTTGGTTGTAAAAAAAATAGTTTTGTTTCTTAAACATGTCACTTTAGTGGGAAATTTTAGTGATATTTAAATATTTTTTTTGTTACCTAATATTATATTTTTACAGCGAGCAAGGATTGAACCAGAAAGGAAATCTATCGAATCAATCAATATTTAATAGATGATCTTTATGACGAATTTTGGATTTTTTTTCCGGAATTACAAGGTTTATAATTACAGAATTTCAAGATGGCGGCCAATATGGTAAACCATATGGCAGACGACATGGAAATAAATACTACTGTACTATAGCTGGTAAAATATTAAACCAATATGACAGCGGCGATCTCTAACGGACGATGTATGCACTGTGAGACACTACCGCTCCTAGTAGCAAGTAGTGAAAACAAAGATAGCGGATCTGCTTTCAACAAGTGCTGCTATTATAACTTCATATTAAAATTTTAAAATTTGCTTATATATACTTTAATTCTCATTCTGGTAAATGGCTCTATGACCGCGTGGTCAAAGGCGTAAGGTACGTTTTCTGAACCAGAGGTCCGAGCTGTAACGGTTCGAAATTACGACTCGTATTCTGATAAGAAGACATGTTTCACTACAAGGTTGTCCAGTAACCGAGCGGTCACAGGCACCCTGCTGGTAATCTGCTGGTCGTGAGTTCCAATCCGCCCAACTGCAAAATATGTTTAACTTATTAAAAAAATAATAATTAAGAACTATCATAAGGCCTAACATTGAACGATTTTTACAATAGTAGTAAGAATTGCAGATGAAACAGGCGAATGTTGCCGGCCATGGCCGACGAGGTCCCGACATAGGCATCGAGAGGCGAACACGTGTGAACATAGGCGAATCCTCTTGATTGGCAAGCCAACAAGTCATCAAGCCGTAGTCTCATAAGAAATACATTGCGCCAGACTTCGGCTATAATATACTACTGATTTTACATAGTTTTTAACAACTATTATATAATAGCATTTTCGAGACTAGTCCATACATATAAAATTATTATTTTAATTTACTCACAGAATGTTCTTTCTAAATTAAACCTAAATTATGAACAAAATTGCAAAATCTCTGTGCAAACATAACGGGAAAACATACTGACAATCAAATTCCATAACATAATAACAATGTGTTATATTATCCATGAAATATTAGAAATGTTGTAGTTAATTGGTAGGTTCACTCAGGTCGGAACAGCACCAATAAATACTAAGGTGACTTGTAGAGTATAAAAACTAAATATGGTGATGGAGACTTGCTTTGATGTATCACACGAGGTGGGAACTTTGATAAGCTCATCTTACCCCGCAATAGACGTGTTTCGCTCAACATGTTTCAGAGTGCGTTTTCTTGCCTGCTTAAAACCACGGGTGTTAATAGCCCAAACATTTAATAAATTAAATACTGCTTGTAATTTATAAATTTCCAAAACAACCTCTTGGCTGGCCAGAGTCTCACGCGAAACTTACACATAGTTTTATCAACTGAACAAAAATAAATGCTGTGATCAGATCAGTTTTCAACGTGGTACTGTTGAGAAAATCATGACAATGGTTTTATTGAAGAAAAAAATTTTTTTAACAGAAATTAATGCGCACAGTTGGGTTTTCCACCAGTTTGTTTTAAATATAGGTTGTGTGTGTGTGTGTGTGTGTGTATGTATGTATATATGTATATATATATATATATATATATATATATATATATATATATATCATTTCAAGGTAGTAAAAAACTCATGGGTGTTTACCCGTGAAAATACACAAGATAAGAGTAATGCGACTGTATAAGAATGCGTGCAAGCATGCGCGTGACAAAGTCCGCAAGTAGACGAATGAGAAAGTATGCATATGCAAGTGTATTGTAATGGAAACATGCCATCGAGTGCAACTCATTTTGTTAGTCCTACCAGCTGTGAAGAAATTTATTTATTTATACATTTCTTAGGCGCCGGCCAACAGACGTAGTCAACAATAAGCTGACGCTAAACAAATATTAAACAAATACAAATACAAACTTAAATGTGGATGAAAAGGTAAACATAGGACAAAAAGAAATAAATAAATGTGAAGTGTAGACGCGGATTTTCAAGCAATCATGCTCAACACATTGAAAATACTACTACTAAAAAAATCAACACAAAATAATTCACTATTAAATTCACATTCAAGATAAATGTACTCATAAAATATCATCCATGGAAATTAATTATTTACATACATTTAAATTACAATAGTTTTTACACGCTACTGTATTATTAAGTATTTTACTTATTTTATGAGCATTTATAAAAGGTTCGAACGATTCAATACAATTATTAGTACTAATCACACAATGCATAAGCAATTTATACGACCGTGGTGAGGTAAATAAATAATCTCATTGTTTCTGTGACTGTAGGTTGGAACTTTCTGGGGCCTATGCTCTTTTACCTCATGACAGGCCTATGTTGGAAAAAAACTCTTTATGATGAATTACGCATCGAGGGCAGAACGTCTAGCTTTAAGAGAATAAGTATTATATTTTTGTAAAAGTTCATGATGGTTAAACGATGCATCTTTTGAATGAAATCTTTCAAAGATTATTTTAAAAATTTCAAATTGTATTTTTTCTAAACGATTAGATTGGTTCCATGAAACAGTTTTAAACTACAGAACCATATTCTAATTTTGATCGTATGAGGGCATAATCATATATATATATATATATATATATATATAATTATGCCCTCATACGATCAAAATTAGAATATGGTTCTGTAGTTTAAAACTGTTTCATGGAACCAATCTAATATATATATATATATATATATATATATATAGTTACGCTCATCACTGACTTAATGGTCGCGTAATGTTGTAGGCTATGTAATTTTCATTGCTCTTTGCTAACCTGTACCTCCTAGCATTGCTGCCGAGTCCGTGGTGCAAATATAATATTTTGACTACATCTGGGTGTTGAGTAAGCCATTTGCCTGCACATCATCGGTGAGTTAAGTATCTTAAATGATTGATTCTGTGTGTTACTTGGTTTGTATGATTACGTGTTTGACCATTATCTTCACATACAAATGACAATTATATTTCCATATGTATGCCCTTTATCTTCCCTTATGTCGTTCTGTGTTTTAATGATTAATATATAAGGTAGATGAATGGTCTTTCCTTGTTTATTGGTATCACCTTTATATGCAATGAAATATGAAATACATATTTTATTGTTCAATATATATTTACACGACCAACTGTATGTGGCTCTCTCACGATCAAAAGTTGCATGTCAAGTGAAAGTGTATAATGAATCAATCAACATCAAGGAAGATTATTGAATTACCAGAGACAATGCGCTTCCATAACATTAAAATATATTAAATACATTGATTTTTTTAATAAATCTTTCGTGTAGGCCTATATTAAATTCAAGTGTTTGTTACGTTCATCATTTTTCAATGGGTGCCTTAGATGCCTTAGCTATAGCTAAAAACATTAAGTAAGAAATTAAATACTAATTTCAAATTTAATTAAATGTTTTTTTGATGTTACACTTCTTTGGGCGCGTTATGGAAAAATGATGAGTGAAGTTTTATGATGCGCGCGCAGTCTGCAACGAATAATTGTTAAGATGAAAAAAAGAAAAAAAGCTACATACCTAAAATAAAAAATATATGTGCTTTTAAATCATACCTATTTTAGTGAATGCTATTAAAAACATTTTTTTGAGGATATTAGTTATAGAAAGTGTGTTTAAAAATTTTTTCAAGTGTATTTATATATTTTCAAGTGTATTTATATATTTTCAAGTGTATTTTATATATTTTTGTTATTTTTAGCGAAATACGTTAGTTTCACACCATTTTTATAGATGTGATTTTTACATGCGTGATGTCAATTTTAAGTTATAAATAATCACTATACTTTGAAATAGATTTATATAGTTTTAACTTCATCAACATACAATAAGAGTACGATATCACATCTACAATATCATTTACAAATACGTTAAAAAGGAGAGGTGACAAAGTTCACCCTGAGAAACTACACAATATTTATTAAATAAGAAATTGCTTATTCTTGCCATTAAAAATATATCTGATAATTAATTTGAAAACCAGGCAATGAAAAAGGATCTAGACCAAAAGCTGTGAGCTTTTTAATAATTAATGAATGCTGACAAATGTCAAATGCTTTGGAGAAATCAAAATATATTACATTAGATTGTTTTCTATTAGTAACATCACGATCAATTTTATCCATAAAATTGAACAGGTTCGTGTTAGTACTTCTACTTTAAGAACCCACTAAAGTTCAATTCGGGAATTAATGCTATTCGGTATAATTTGGATTTGGTAATTTACACAGTAGTTGCTCTTCCGTGAAAAATTCCTAAAATTGTATTTTTGAGTTATTATTTGTCCCGAAAAAACACAGTTAGGTATTGAAATTGTAGCTATCAGCTAATACAAACAACCTAACCAACCTTTCACACGATTTAACTCGGCCCCATAACCTGATAAATTTTGATGGGAATGGGAGAGTCATTTTAAAATTAGTATTCGCCATATAAAACGTTGTCACAGTCATTCTTCATAATTCTTTCTGGCGTTGGTCGTTGCTAACAGCAACCCCCATTGAGTACATATAACAGCCTGGCACACATTGAATTTAACACCACTGCCATCAATTTTACCGGCTATTATAGTATTTTTTCGCTAAAATTTCAATTATTCACTTGAATGATTAAACAAAAATATATAGTACAGAACGGTGGTTTGAAATGGTAACAAACAAGACAACGAAAAGCCTGTAGAGTTTTACATTTGTCTTACTGTCTATTTATTTATTGTTCTCTCTTTCGTCCTCCTCCTTAACAAAACTTATTTCCAAACCACCGCCATCGGGCATTATCAGTTACTTCAGTTACCTCCGCTACCTCACTTCAATGTAAAGACGTCATCGCTCAACTCACCCTTCAGACTGTAATCAAGTTTCACTTCAATAAATCAATATTTCAAGTAAATAGTTTTTTTGTTTGAAATAAAAGTTTCGTCATTCCCTATATATAGTTAGGTTCATCACTCAATCACTGAATGTGACTCCAAAGAGATATGTATACCTTGGAGACAAGCGTATTATGAAGCACAAATATTAGCCTACACCAAAGAGATGTTTATAAAATAGGAAAATGAAAGTGTAACAATAGAGTAACATTTTAAATACAACTACATTAGTGTAACACGTTTTAACTATTAAATTAAAGTTTTTTTTATATGTATAATTTTTCAACGGGCACCTTAGGCGCCTTACGACTAACTAGTTTACTATAGTATTCGGGTGATTATATGAAGACCACGTTGATTCCTCACACTCAATGAAACCAACCGAAACATTTACGCGATTATTTTTCCAGAACTAACTGGAAACGAACGTTGAAATGTTTCAGTGCAGTAACGACGCTGAAACGGACCGAAGGCAGTGAAGTGAGCAATGTTGCCAACCCACTTCACTCCTGCCGCTGCTGCTAACTTCCGCAGCGCTTCATGGCTTAGTATTATCTCAATAATGCACTAAGTAAATTGTTCAATCTAAGATGATGTGACCGCATGTAAGATCGCGATTCTTATATTTTTGTTTATTATTTCCCGATCTTAATTAACAGGTCTAAGGATAGGATAAACTTTACCTGAAACAGCGTGGAACAAACGACATGTTATCCTGATAAAAATAAAACACTATCAACAAGTCAAAGCTATGAAAAACATTCAGCGCAACCATAGAATTGGTAGATGGGTGAAGTGAGCTATTTTGTTTTCGTCACTAGGAAAGACTCAAGGGTGCCAACCGACAGACCATCTTCATGCACATATGCCATTGCTGGTTTGCACTGGATGCCATGGAAAAAACCTGGAGAATGAACAACAAATATGAATACATAAACACACAGAGAACAAACCAATATTAGCTGAAATAAAACGTTAAATGCTTAGACAGCAGAGAAGATTCCGTGATATTAATTTAGTCGCTAATAAAAATAACGACAGCACAAACGGATGAAGTGGGCTGCGAATGAGTCAAGCTTCAACAACAGACAATACAAACCACCACCTTGGAACACACGGACCCAGTGATGATATTCTGGACAGCACGACCACAGCCTACACGAACACGGTAGGCTTCCTACGACTAAACAGTTGCGACGTTTCAGGAACTCACATATCCCGTCATCAGGCTTAAACAGACTGATAGCGAATCCTATGATGTTTCTGGAAGGTGTTCTATTGCGAGGGTTGTTTGTTCGGAATTGTGTTGTGGAGCGAATTAGTTTCTCTTTTAATTATATATCCATATATATTCAATACTTTGCTGACGGTTAACCTTGTTGTTACTGACAATACATACCGATTCTTTTATTTTCCTTTTTAATTAAGTGTTCTTCCTGTTTGAGAGGAGAAGCATTGCCCCAGGCTGTTGTCCCAGGCATGTTCAGCAAGTCTAGATGTTTGAGTGTCACCCTTCTGCATGTATACATCTTTCTTTGTTGTCCATTCTCGAGGTGTTTCTATACATCCAGTGCAAACCAGCAATGGCGTGTATACATTAAGTTAGCGTAATAACATAAAGATTAACCAATTATTATGTGTATTTCAAAAATAATATTTTGAATATGCATTCACAAAACTCTACGGGTCAAAACTAACATGTTTACTGTCTGGCAGATCTTTATTTATTAATTGGCACTGAAACTGACAAAACGCAAAACATTATAACACGTGACGGATTATAGAGACAATACCCGATCACGGTCTATTTTGTATACAGCAAATTGCCGAATGGAATATGGGCTCAGATTGGTTTCAACTATTCCAAGAAATATTCTCTTTTCCCCCTTCTACTGGTTGTCCCCCGAAGCTCAAAACTAGTTTACTCGCCAGTACAACATGGTTGTGATTCGCGCACCAACATTTGTCGCTTTTAACCGAGGACACAACTAGCCATCCTAGCACGAAAGTCAAACAACGCACCCAGGCACGTGAGCACGCATGATCCCAAACATCAACAGTGCCGCTGCTGTCTCTTCATTGCCGATGTCGGGCGAGAAGATCGCCTCTCTTCGCCGCTAGAGCTCGCAAGGCTCGGGCTCACGGACATGTGGATTATTGAATTTTTTAAAGGGCTATTTCTAAAATATTAACTCATGAAATTTTTTTTTGTCCTGCCAAAATATTTGCAACAGATATGCACTAAGTGTAATATCATGGGTGTAAAACGTCGCGCAAATGATAATAATTACGAATATTTGCGTGCCTTTTACACCCACGATATTTCACTTATGAATATATGTTAGAAATATGTTGGCAAATACACAAATGCAATGAAGGTATTGAGTTAAAAATTTTATAAATAGCTCTTAGATAAAAGTAACGACAAAAAATGAAAAAAATCAACATGGTGTGTAAGACAGATGCTTGGTGTCTGGTCGCCATAGTGTCTCGGAGACGATGCAGAGTGACTTCACTAGATGTTATTGAAGCACTGGAGCACTGGAGCACTGAGGGGAACGGGAGTACATCGAGAAAAACCACCGGCTCACGGCAACGTCCATCACTTTTCCACTTGTGAATAATCCAGGTTCCAACCCACCTGGAATCTGTTATTTACTTACTTCCAGATCTTTAAATAAACTTATAATACGAATATATATATATATATATATATATATATATATATATATATATATATATATATACAAATTAATCTCGCCTTCCGCCATTTTATCGAGGTTTCTCAGACTTCTGCGCAGACGCAGCACCATTGTTTCGCATTTCCGTTTCTCATTCGCGAAATTACTCCTACCAAATGCTTTATACCGAGATAAAAGTTGTTTTCACATTAAAAACAACTTCTTATATCCCACAAAGATAGATTCGGTAGCAAACATTTAACAATTTTGGTAACTTGCTAAAGAAAAGATTTATAAGTCATTTTAAATTGCAAGACACAAATTAAAAATTGTGCATTCACCTACTCCGATTATTACCAAGACTAGGATTAAATAAAATGATTTTATACACTACGAGAGAGAATTTTTTGAACGAGTCTGGCATCTTCAGTGGTTCTAGCACGCGTCTAGTGTTGTGTAACAGGGCCCTGGCCGCGGCGACCAATGTTTTACAGACGGTCAGTATTTGTCCTTGCAGACGAGATGCCAGAGATTCCCCGTGCATTTCCCCCTCCGCCCGCGGGACAGTTTATTTATGTTCTGTATTTGGTATGGACTGGTTCCCGGCTGCCACCACGCCCATGCCCGAGCACTGCAGCAGTTCCTGGCAGACTGGCGGCAGTCGGACCGCCAGCTGGGCGACCACGTGCGCCGTCCACTCTGCTCACTCTGCTCCGCAACACTCCCGTCACGAGGGGAGAGAAGCGCTTCCGAACACAACACCTCAACGCGTCTTTCAAAACTAACAGAATTTTGATGTTTCATACAACATTCAATAAATAGATCGATGCTTGAGTCAACATTCACACGTGGCAGGACGGGCCGCGGAGGAGTTGCCTTCCGCGTCAGCGCGCCTTCTGGTCGCTCATTGACTGCAAAAGGCAAGCCCGCGCTGGACATTGTTCCCTTGCAATCGGCGGCCGTCTGCAGGAGAGGTCATTGCCCTGTCTGGCCGGGCCATTCCGGACGCGTTTGCTTCCGCGCATGCTCGGTGTGCTGACAGTGGACACGTGTTCTGGAATAAACCCAGTCAACAACGGAACACAGCCAATGTGTTAACACACAGCTTGTCTGTGTCTGGGTCTGAATCAACGCCCGGGATGGCTGCCGCACTAGGTGGGATCTAACCAGCCTTGGGGCTGAAGACACAAATCAACACACGTCTATGCTTTTATGGTTTTGAAAATGTATCCCATGAAAATTGTTTTCACTAAGCATGTGGCAACACCATTTTCATCCCCCCCCCCCCCCCCCCTTCTTTATTCACGCAGCATTTGTACAAAGATACGAAATACGAAGAAAAAAATAATATGGTGTATGACATTGCTACCAATGCATATATTTTCTCCGAATTCAACGTCCAAGCAATACTCTTTATATTGTTTGAATGCCTTTTTCTCAATGTGATACTGTGTTGGGGTTGTTTTTGGCTTGGGTATCGGGCACTTAAATTATCACTTCAACATTGCCGAATGCTGTTGACAGGATGAAATATCTTTAGTGATCTCCGTCTGCAGAGACTGAAACATGTTCATTAACAGGAGCACCAGCAGAGAACAAAGATGCAGCTAATATCAGCTAATCTGAGCAATAGCACATCCTTGCTAAATGTTTTCTTTCGGCTAATAACACGTTAAAATATGAAGAAAAAGTTAGTGTCACGCAACTATCCTCAAATTGGACGGTTCTCAAAAGTAGAACCAGGGGTAGCCATTTGCTCTCACTTACAATCATCACGTGATTGTTTACGAACACTGACAACACACAATTGTTTTACTAACGCTGTTGCTAGAACAGCAAAACAGAAAGATCCGTAGACAATTGGCACTGCTTTTGAGAACTGATGATAAGCGACCAGTTGCACGAAACATGTATAAAACCCAAGGCCATATGTATGTTGTTTGGATTGGGTTTTCTGCGCTTGTGTACAGGCATGTTTGTCACGCAAGTGACCGGAACGTCCAATAGCAAAATTCGCCTGCCTGTAATTGTCAAGACAAGTTGCAGAGAAAAAAAAAACCAGAAAACATAATATGAAAATACATACGTTGATGAAAACATATCTAGTCCTGATATTTCGTAAATGCGAAACACAGGTGCGTGTACAGCGCGCTCGGAAACCCGGGGTTGAAGACTACCCACAGCCAGGCCTCGCGGCCATATGCGCCAGGCTCCTGCATGCGGACAGGTCCGTGACAGCCTCGAAGCAAGACAGGACCAATGCTTCCAGTAAACCAATTTACACTAAATACTATTTATACTATTGCGAATCAAAGAAAAATTCACAAGGATGCAGTTAAAACTCATCCAGATACATGGGTACTACAGAATGTTTCAATCGTTGTTTTTAGCTAAATTTCACTTTCTTGCAGTAGATTTCACCGTTTCACATTTAAATAATTACCCTTAGAAAGGCAACAAGTACACTAGTGATTTTTTTTACGTGCTGTGCTGCTTCTCACTGACTTCACAGACAGAGCAAAATGTGCGACTATTCCAATTAATTAAAAAATATAATTAGGGTCATTCTATATGAAATCAACACAGTGTATAAATCTGACCACCTCAGAATTTGGTGAAATTTGGTATGAAGGTTGTCCTCATAAAGATTAAGAAAAATGCCACATTTCCCCCCCATTATCTCAAACGGTTTCAAAATTATGGCTATGTAAAGTTTCCCAAAATCCGCCAAAAAAAAAAACGTAACCGACATATATTAAAATCACCATAACGTTTCTCCTAATTGAGCTAGAGAGATGGGAAAGGTGTCATTTTACTCAGTTTTTAACGCTTTTTCTTGTGATGTACACCACAATATACCTACTTTGTTATAAAAATTATTTTTATTTGCTGAAAAATGATTTTTTTTAATTTTGTAAAAATTCCTATAAAATATGTTTACTTTTGGTAAGTAATTCAACAATTTCAAAATGGTTCATATTGAAATAATAATTTTAAAAAAGCTGTTTTATAAAGTTTTTGTTTCTCTTTAATACTATGTACCCTAACTTTACTTAAGTTATGTATGATGGTGATTATTATAATAATTAAATATTTACTTAAGAGAGTTCTCTAAGACAACAATCTAGTTATTTACAAAACAATATTTTTTTTAGTTGAGTTGGAAATATTTTTTATAACTTACTTTATAATGCATTTTATTTGAAAATGTAAGGAGACAAATATAAATAACAATCAGCAGAGTCTGTTCCAGACGATTCTTCAAGTTGTGACATGAAAGGAGACTAATAGTGGGTAGCCTGTTGATTGTTTCATGAGCTGACAAGAGCCTCACAGTCACGTTGAGACAGACTCACTCTCAGTTCTCTCTACTGTCTGTGTTATATTGTAGTCTGCATCTGCAGTTAGTATGAGTAGGGTGTCCGTACATAATGTAGGTGTTTAAAGGTGAACAATCTTTTGTGCTCAAACAAGTTAACTATAAGTTCCATTAATTCCTTAAAAGTATTTTTATATTTATTGAGTGTTTACAAGAATATTATTTTGTAAGTACTACATAATCAACAATTATTGAATCTCTTTGAAAAACACAATGCAAATATAAAAAGCTAGTTTTATATGATGTTAGCGAGATGGTTTTATCTATAAAAAAAATGGGTGCGTGTACTTATGTACGCGCGTGAGAAGTTATACTTCTTTGGCATCATTAAAAACGAGTTTTTAATTGCATGTAAATAATTAATTACAATAAAATAATAAAAGGGCTGGAAAAAGATAGTCAACACAGTCAATAAAGTTGTTTAAATTTGAAAAATTAGATAAATAAAATTTAGAGAATAATAAATATATATGACAATTTGTACTAAATATTATAAAATTCTTAATTTTAAATATTTATTATTGATAATTTAATATTTTAAAATAAAATAAACATAATAATAAATTCATAAATTTAATTTAAGATTATTCATTTTTAAATATTTATTTTCTTAATTTAATATTTACTTTTCATTTTTATCAAAATGTTTTCATTAAATTTGTTAATTTATTTTTATAAATATGTATTTATTCAATTTAATAATAAATATTAAAAATTAATATTTTAATTTGATGTTCGATTTTAATTTTTATCACAAATTTTTTATTAAAAGTTTTATTATTTTTATTTCTTTATTTTGTAAATATTATTAACGAATAATAAATATTTAACATAAATAATTTAACAATATTTAGTATTAATTATATTAAATAATATTTTAATTTATATCAATAAATAATACATACGGATAAACTCAATTGGAGCACTTGAAAAAGTATATAAGCACAATTTTTTTTACTAATATTTACGAATAGTAAATAAAATTAAACAAAATATTCAATTTAAATCACTACTGAATATAATTTATAAGCACATATCTAATTCGCACTTGTATGAAACTAAAACACGTGTTGTGAATGTAGAAACTAGAAACATGTGGATAAATATTATAAATATGAAAACAGTGATCAGAGGCGACGAGCGTGCCAACATGCGCGACTAACAGAGGTTCTATTTCTATTTTGTTGGTAACTTTTTTTTTCGAGACTTAATGAGCAGTTTAGCGGGCAGCTTCAACCTGTTAATTTTGTGTTTCAGTGATGCGCGCGCATCTTAAAATTTCACTATCATCATTTTTCCATAACGCGCCTAAAGAAGTATAACTTCAAAAATTTTAAAAATTATGTAAAACATACAATGCAAAGAAAAAACAAACTCATTAAATTACACTGTTTTAACCCGCTAAACAAAACTAATCACACAATTAGGGATAAAAAGAGACTGGGAAATGTAACATCTTGGATGTTAAGTTTATATCCTGAAAATACCTAAAGAAGCCAAAATTAGTGACATTTGTAGGAAAGAAATTGGAAATTTAAAGTTAGACAATACTAATCAATCTGGCTCCTCTAGCCTGTCTTGTTCTCCAATCAAAGCTAGTGAGGAATACAGTTCTCAGCCACATGACCCATCCTTTTCTTTAGATCAAAAAATTGTAATTGAACAATAGAATACTTTAATAGTTTAACTAGAAGAGTCTCCTATTAACGTTTAGAAAATTCACTCTAAGCATTATTCTACAGAAGTAAAAAAGATAAACTATGCATTGAAGAGTAAACGCTTTTTAGCAGCTGAACATTCATCTAGATGAGTTAATTTTACAAGACTTTAAAGAAATGTTTTATACATCAACAAATAGAGTCAAGAAGTTAATGGTACTTACGTGTCTCCCAGAGAAATGGGGCATTAGAAAAATAATGCGGGAATTGAATGAACCAAATTATGAGGTGAGACATGCCAAAAAACATCGAAAGAAAAGGGTATTTTAGAAAGCCCTAACATAAAGCCTGGTAAGGCTCTTTCAAAAGCTATTGTCTATTCTGTTAAGTCATTTTATGAAAGTGATGATATAAGCATAATAATGCCCGGTATTAAGGACTGTTTGACTGTATTCGATTCGAATGGAATTAAAAGAAACATGTCAAAACGACTAATATTGTGTAATCTGAAGGAAGCTTACTTATTGTTTCAGAAAAGAGTCTCATATATTACAATAGGTTTTTATAAATTTGCCGAGCTGAGACAAAAAACATTGCATGATGGCAGGCCAACGTGGTACACGTTCAGTCAATACACCCATTTGTGATTTATTACAGAGAGAATACTAAACTTAAGCATATAAGTTTTGTTGTAATTTCACCATGTTTGGAGCATAACACAGTTTCTGTGTATGCATTCCAGAAAAACTTGTCGAATTCATGACCCCAAAGTTTCAATCAGTGCCAAAAAAAAAATGTTTTTTTATTACTCACATGGATGCGCTGCACAATATAAAAATAAGAAAAAACTTTATCAACTTATGTTATCATAAGCAAGACTTTGGTGTAGAGGCAGAATGGATGATTTCCGATACTGCCCGTGGAAAAGGACCATGTGATGGAGTTGGGGGCTCAGTGAAGAGACTTGCTGCAAGAGCAAGCCTACAACTTCCATATGACGACCAAATTTTAACACCTATTCAACTTTATGAATGGGCAGTTGAAAATTAATCGGAAATTAATTTCACCTTCTCCACACAAGATGAGTATGTTGATTCTGAGAAATTTCTTAATAACCGTTTCAGCCAAACAGTAACTATTAAGGGAACATAGCAATATCATGTAAATTGAAGTGTCATGAAAAACTATAAATAACAGAATTTAGTGTGTATATATATAAAAGCTGTATATGACCAAAAGTGGTGGCTTGCATGTGTGTTGGAAAAGAATTAAGAAGATGAACGAAATAAGTCACATTTCTGCATCCTGCTGGTCCTTCATCATCATTTTCATATCCAAGAAAACCAGGTATATTGTAGATACCACTAACAGATGTACGTTGTAATGTTGATCCCACCACTCCTACAGGTAGGATTTATGTCATAACATCTGAAGAAGTCATAAAAACTTCACAAATCATGAAGTTCTGAATAACGTTTGACAAAGATGTAGATGATAAAAATTTAATTTTAAGTTAATGATGAATGTAATATAATAAATAAATCTGTAGTAGGTAGGCTAACAGTTTCATAAAACACCTTTTTTTAAATTATTAAATTTTGAGAATAACTTACCAAAAGTAAAAATATATATATAGGAATTTTAAAAAAACTTAATGTACATTGAGAAAATAAAAATAAACATTTTGAATTTGATTTTTCAAAAACACTTTTTCATAACAAAGTAGGTATATTCTGTTGTACATCACAAGAAAGAGCATTTAAAACTGAGTAAAATGACACATTTCCCATCTCTCTTGATCAGTTAACAGAAAAGTTATGGTGATTTCAAAATAAGTCGGTTGTCTTTTTGGCAACTTTACATAGCCGTAATTTTGAAACCGTTTAAGATGTTTGAAAAATATATATTCATTTTTCTTAATCTCTATAAGGATAACCTTCATACCAAATTTCATCAAATTTTGAGGTTGTCAAGTACGTTTTTTTTTTTTTTTTTAATTTTAGTGTGTTGATTTCGTACGGAATGACCCGTTAATTGGCCAATTAATGGTTGAAATCAATGAGCAATGTGTACCTGTTGCCTCTGTGCGGTTGGCCTACTGTAAAGGCCATCCCAGCATTGCACTGAAGTAGCCCGATATCACGCTCTACCGGAACTGCATGTTGGTCAACGCGCTCCGAGGCGAGAAACTTATTCACTCAACCCCAGACCGACGCGACGCCAGAATAACCCCGCGTTCTGCTGTTCCGAACTGAGACCTCGCCAAGTTACGTTATGTAATCTCCAAAGTTAGTAGTATCGACTTACATAACACTAGAACTAA
This sequence comes from Bacillus rossius redtenbacheri, assembly GCF_032445375.1. Taxonomy (NCBI): domain Eukaryota; kingdom Metazoa; phylum Arthropoda; class Insecta; order Phasmatodea; family Bacillidae; genus Bacillus; species Bacillus rossius. The sequence goes on along the minus strand of NC_086330.1, from coordinate 238,285,857 downwards.
ATTTTCTGCAATCTGTAATACGTGATTATACCAAATTTAATGTGTCTTCTCACCTACTGGTTCTCTACAGCCAAACTTTCACAATAGTATATTGTAATTTTCTTCAGTTAACTGAGGCACGCAGTATCACTATCTCTAAGGACACGATCCTGTTTGGATTCCAAACCAAAAATTAAAGTAATGCGTTTGATTTTAAAAACTGCATATGTAAGTATCTATTAAATATATTTTTAAAAAATACAACCGTTTCTGCTCATACACGAATTAAAAATCCCTTTGGTCTTACCAGCCTACCTACCCAAATTTATGAAAATCCAATCAACGGTTCGAAGGGTGGGTTTTCTCATATTTAAGTGATTACTACTGAAATGAAAGATTGGTTGAGTCTAAAATCATGAAAATTATATTCATTGTCACCAAACGGTGGGTTTTTTTTTTTGGTTGTTATTCCGGCCAGGAGGTCGCTGGAGCGCATATGAACGTCGCTCCCGGTAGCAGCTCCCAAGATGGCGGTCGCCGGAAGTGTCCCATTGGCAGGGTCACGGGCCCCGCCGCGTGCACCGCGCCTCTAATGGCCCTCATTACTGCGCATGCGCGCCGCGGCGGGTCGTGCAGCCTGGCCTTCCGCGCACCGTCTGACATGGCTCTGCGGTTTCAAACTGTCGGACCATCGCACTATCACGTGGAAATGCTATCGACAACACATTTGAATCCACTAGTAAATAAACTTACTGCACTAAACCGTAGACGTATAAGTGCATTTAGACTTCCTAACCTCAATCCGCCATGACACACGAATATGGCTGTTCTCTTAGCCAATATGGCCGTGCCTAATTCGCCAGAAGCATACACTTGTACGTACTTGTCCCCGGAAGGGACATAACAAGGGCTGTCCGAACTGGAAGTGAAGTATGCAAGTAAACTCATCTGCGTACTTCTAGCGTACTTCGAGGTGCAGAAATGTCGCCGTATTGAACAAAATGTTTTATAGGCTGTATTTGAAAATTTGGAAATTTTAGCACTGATATGACTCGTAAAATTCTTTTAAAATAATGATTTACCAAGATAAACATATTTTAACGAAATACATATAGATGATTAAGTAATGTAAATATTTTTTTCTGTTCAAATGTTTTATAGGATCTTACTTATGGCAAATAAAATGCCCACAACCTGTTTAACCGGCTGATATCATTTGTAGAAGCCGAACTGCTACAGAACGCAGGGTCTCGAGTACCTACATGATTCTGAGATGCATTAGCCTCGCTCGCGACAACCCGTCTCCCGCCAGTATCGGTGTTCTCAAACTACAACAACACGAGTAGGCGACATCATGACTCCCGTTCAGTTGTAGCCTCCGAGCACTGCGGACTGCTAGCTTTCAATATATATACTGTATAGAATACGCCAGCCCAGGTTAAAATTTCTAATACGGTTTTGAGGTAGTTGGTTAATTCACCGCCGCAATCGCCACCATCTCTAGGGCATCGACTCGTGGTGGTCCCTGGCGGACAAGTGTCGAACTCTTCAAACACCCCTTCCCCCTCCCGTTGAACGAACTTGAGCTGCAGTGAATGATAGGTGGGGGGTGCGGGGAATGACAGCGGGCGACAGAGCTGCGCTCTAACGTGTAAATAACAACTAAGACGATACAGGGAGTTACGGCAGCGCACTGCAGCGGTGAAGTTCCCAAGCTGCTCATCATACGCTTTTGAAAAACGTAGAGTAAATCCTATCCACTCGCGACTTCTATACAGTATATATATTCAAAGCTGCTAGGCGGTGCCACTATATTATTAGCACCGCGCTTTGAAATACATACTTAACTACGCTTAATTTTCATCGGCAAGAACTAAAGCTTCATAGTTTTAAGGTTGTACAGCTTTTAAATGATAAATGTATTGACCCCATATTATCCCTTTTTTAAAATTTCACCGTAAGTATATTCAGAACACAGGTTACAAACTATCCAGAATCCTTGAAAACTTAAAAACATATAATGCACTCACGAATCAACTTTGAATATGAACAAAACCTTCGAAAACTTGATCAGCCTGCGTTGAACCTTACAACCAAGAGCGTACGCAGAGTTCCATTTGTAAGGAGGAGGGGGAGGGGAGAGGCGAGGGAATGAAATAGAACCATTTTGCCCACTCTTTGCTTTCAAATTCCTTCCCGGCTTTACGCCCCTGCCTACAACGGAACACAGAACTAGGTAGTCGGAGCCTGCGTAGTTTCTACAAATAGAGCTACGAAGAACACGATACTTTATTTAAAGTTGAGGTATTCACTGTAAACTCAGTCACTTTTGTCATTTCTAAGTGTACTAGACTAACTTTGTGTTAAATATTTTTATACAATGTCAACGTTATACAAAATTGGGCGCGATGGGAGTAAAATTCCAAAGCCGATATTCAATGCAACGTGGGTGCGGACGGTGCAGAGAACTCGTTTCCTTGAGCGAACTCCTCATGGTGCATCTAGTAAGGGATATTTTGGCAGAGGGCAACACAGCGGGGTTTGAGATTATTGTTGTGCACCGCGCCACGGGCCATATGCGCAAGAAAATGGTGTCCTTTCAAGTACGTATTATTTTAATTACTTGTGAATATCAGCATTCTTAAACAGTGTTATATGAGTATTGTTTTAGCTGTGTAACTAAATATTTTTTTTGGCAAGTATAATTATTTTCACGCTTTAGTTAGTTTTTGTCACGAATTATTATTTGAATAACTAAATCTCGCACCTTATTATAATTATGATTCCACGAGCGTGGTAATATGTTAAGCCAACTAAGCATATGCTAGTTAAAAGCTTACACAAATCACGTGCAAGGAAAATTGTTTTTACTTTGTGGCAATATGGTTATATGTAAAGATTACCGTGAGGTAGGTGCGTGACGTTTAGTTTTCGCGTCGCGGAGCGGCGGACATATTGTTCATTCATTCGACGGCAGAACATTATCAATGCCTATGAAAACATTGCAGTATGTCTATGGGACCTAATTGCAGAAACTGTTGCACTATAACTCAATGATAGGGTGATATTTGCAGAACTACAAAATCAGTCTATTATAGATCACATCTAAACTATACATAATATAAAATTAAATTAAAAACTAATTTATTATAATCAATTCTAGCTTTTCTATGTACTAAGCAAATTTTCTTTATGGTATGAGTATTTCAACAGTGATTAATTTTTAAGGTAAAATAATAATTTTGAATGATCAATAATTAATTATATCACGGTAAGTTATTTTGGAGTAATAATATTGTTAATTCGTGTTCATTTAGAAAATTGTTTTCCTTCTCTCTCTCTCTCTCTCTCTCTCTCTCTCTCTTTCTGCCGTTTTACCCCTTACGATATACTTCCGAATCGAGGTTTGAATTGCCTAAGAAGTTTAACCTCCATCACTTGTACTGTGTTACAAGTGATCTTTTTTTTTATACTGATGCGAAAAATGCGTGCACTGCCGAGTAATGATTGTTTTATATACACACAGAAAAACGAGGAGCATGTAGGTACGGGATCATATTTCGATCCACATCAAGACCATCCAGTCAGGACATACTCTCGTGTTTCCCCCCCCCCCCCCCCCCCCCAATAGATTCCATCTTCCTAGTCCTTTCACACCAACCACTAACCACCCTCCCCTCTACGACGAAACAGTTGCGACGTTTCTGGAACTAGCATCTGCTTCTGCCATCAGAAACAAACTGTCTACGTTATAGGAAGCCTACTTGCTGTGTTCGTGCGTGCTGTCATCGTAGTGTCATCTACATTATCTGTTTAGTTTCATCTCTGGGTTCGCTTGTGCGTCGCTGTTTTGTTCAGAGTTGTTTTTTCTGTATTTACCGTTCTCGTGGCAACAATCTTTGCTGTAATTTTTTTCAGAACTAAATTTCTTCCACATAATTCTCTGTGTTGTCTACGTATGAAACATTATCACCAACTGGTAATGGCTTGTTCTACGCGTTTTTAATGAATTCATCTTAATTGCACTTTCCTGATATGTTTTCCATGACTAGCGTGTACAAGAAATGGCGTATGTCCAAGATAATAAGTGTGTATACTGATGCATGTATTCAATGATTTCACCAGTTCTTTGAAGTATTATCTGTGAACAACCGCACGAGTCTTATGATCGTGCGCAGAAGACAATGTGTCTACACATGTGCTAGTCTATGGCCGACTTGCCTGGCTTCCGGCATGTGTGTCGCTTCCTGCGGTCTGTCGGCGGCTTATCGCCGATCGAGCGTCCAGTGTAACTACCTTCTTCCGTCTTGTCCGCACACGCCCCGCCGTCGCACGCGGCCCCTCGATCTGAACACGGCGGGGGAGGGGGAAGCAGACTCGCGTGCTTGCTTCATCTGCTTGACATGCTCGGCTCCTGCATTTGTCGAGGAAGGTCGTGCAAGTGGTGATAATCATGAACACTGGCGTGACATTTTACTGCTATTCGATACCGTTTAGTAAATATCCGTTGAGAATATTTGAGACGAAGCACGATATGCATTACAGGAAAGCCGTCAAATACTAGCGATGATGATAGAATAGAATAAGCAGCTTGGCGTGAGTCCGAGCCTAATGAGGCGTGTGCCCGGGCAGGCGCATGACACGAGGCGTGTGCCCGGGCAGGCGCATGACACTCCTCTGAGGGAGCTCCGTGGCTTCGACATTCACGTGCAACCAGTTGGCACCGACTGGTGCGGGCCAGCTATAATATTGTACGGTTGACAAGGAAACTATTCTGAAACTTACTGGCCAAAGTAAAGTAGTTAATTGTAGCGCTACAAGTACCGTTGCATATTTTGATTCTGACACATTTATGTGCAACTTGGGGGAAAAAAAGGTATGGTGTAACTTCAAAGTTTATAATAATTTGAGTGGACAGAAATGCCTATTTTTCTTCGGATAAACTATTAGTATGATAGGTATATTGCACAGGAATGTCTCCAACAATTTAAACCGTTAAAGAATTAGTAGGTCGCCTTCAGCCTTCAGCCTTCAGCGTTGTTGTGTATCCATACAAAAAAAAATTAACCCTCCCTACAGAAATGACAAGAAACATGACAAGACTGGCAGACTTTCAGGATAACTTGAAAGGAAATACAATCTTCAGAATTAAAAATCTAATCCGTAAAAGGTCTTGCTTCTAATGCGCCAAGCCTCTATCAGTGCCCCCGTCTCGTCTTGCACAGTCCACAGACCCGAGCTCGGACACTTCAACATCACGAAACTCAGCATGACAATTATCGAAAATTATGTTTATAAAGTTTTCCTTGAAAATTACAAACGTATTATAAACGCATATATTGACTGTCTTGATATATTTTAAAATAACAATTTTTTTTTTTTACTTTTACACGAAACTAATCCATCACATCCTAAATACAAACTATTTCGACAGAAATATGAAGAAAAAACAAAAGCGATAAAGAGAAACGAAAACTAAAAGCTACACCACAAGTAAATTACACCTTAAAATTCCCTGCGCTTACGTTTTCCTCATCGTAGTTCTGCCCTTCAAAACATAACATTTTCACCTACGTTTCCACTTAACAGGAATTCTTCGACAGATGATACCCCATTATACAGAAACTACTGACTGTCTGCTCTGTCAGACATTAATATTAATTTTTTTTAATCACAGGGTTACACGTTATAACGTGATCTCCACGAAAAACTAAGTTTTGTAACATTATCTTAAACTGAATAGTTGCTCATAGTCATTAGTCGCGGTAGGATCTCTCGAAATGAGCTTCACTGTCTTAGTGTACTGGAAATAAGAATCTACAACATTCTTCGATGTGAAGGCTGCACTGTTGGACTCAGTGCATAAAATGTAGATAGCAGCAATAAGAAACATCCGGTAGGTGATCACCCGTCACCTTCATTCTGCTTTTAGATAGAGGAGAAATATCAAAACTGCATAAAAGTATCATAAATTCAAACAAGATTTTTTTGTGAAGCAAGAGGAAGATAAAATTTGAGTAGGAAGTGAACACGACTTCAAACAGGAGGAACCACCCTACGACATGACGTAGTGGTTAATTCACGCGCTGGATAAGTAGTTTCCTAATAGTTTGACAATATCCACAATTAACATTAGATTTAATAATAATGTAAAAAAGCGGGAGCGTTAAGGACGACACTGGCTGGTGCATCAAATGTCTAGGTGAGGACTTTCAAACAGAACGTCTTTCACGTGATGAACAGATATCATCCCCCCTAGTTATTTAAAGTAATCGGGACCACTATTACCATGATAACGAAAACAATCCGTTTCAGTCACATTTATTAAAAAAAAAAAAAAAAAAAACTTGGGACTCGTGACCACAACATGCGTTAGAAGTGACTTCAGATCTCAAAACAAACTATTCCGTTACTCACTTGAACGATGATAATAAACAAAAAAAAACACACTGATGGGTCCACAGATGTGACAAACATGGCGACGAAAAACCTGCAAGAGTCACTCGGTCTCGCCTTCTCGCCATTGAGCGCCCCACTCCTGAAGTGCAGTTTCGTTACACTATGATGTGTCATCGCCTGGACATAACCTATCGGATGTAAAGAAGTTTGTTATTTGTAATGAAAAACAACGGTAGTATAACGAAGCCCGCAACACAGTATCGAGGCGAGAGCGCCGGCAGCCTTCTAAGTTGTCTGGCTGTCTGGCTGTAGGACTGAGGGATGAGGGTTGAGGAGCAGCGGGGAGGGACGCCTGCAGCCCGACCCCCGAGGGTGCAGCAAGTGCACCGACAACCGACAGGTGCAACCAGGGGAAGAGGGGGGACAGGGGCGGGTCTGGCGCCGGCTGGTCGATAGCGTCGGCTCCCGCCTCGGGACCTCGTCACTGGCCGCCGGCTCGTGCGCACTCTCGCGCACACACACACACACACACCTAGCAGACACGGGGACGCACCACTACGCCGACAACTGCTGTGTACCACAACGCCGAAAAATGTCATTGCAGGACTGCCACAAAGGTTAGGTTAGGTTAGACTAGGTTAGGTTAGGCTAGGTTAAGTTAGGTTAGGTTAGGTACGGTTAGGTTAGGTACGGTTAGGTTAGGTTAGGTTAGGTTAGGTTAGGTTAGGTTAGGTTAGGTTAGGTTAGGTACGGTTAGGTTTGATTGTGGTATTTCGGCGTTAAGGTACATTTAAGAAACACACACAAATTCATTCAGTTGTTATTTCAGCGTTGTGGTCAATTTTGGCATTCGGCGTTATCGTATTTGGCGTTGTGGTAACGACCCCACTGACACTCCCAGACACGCCACACACACACACTTTCACACACACACACGCTCCCAGACACTCCCTTCTAACGCCACGTCGCAATTACTACCAATACTTCACTGTACAAGCATGTCGTGTAGCTTTTAGTTAAAGCACTAGAAACCAGTATATGACAGCTTCATGATTTCTGTGGGACAAATCTGCCGACGAACATACATGCTGTGTTAATACTATGCATTTAACATTTAACGATACCAATATTATGATGGTAAAAAACTTAATTTTTTTTAGGAAAATCATTTTTATAGAAATAAATTTATTTTCTATAACAGATTTCCAATGATTCACATTACTTAACAAAAAAGAAAAAAAATGGTTGTCTGTAAAGTCGGTTTACGGATGATAGTTTAACGTGACGTCATAACAAAACATTGATGAAATGATTGATCCAGAAGAAAAGGAAATATCATATTCGGCCTGAGACTGAGCCGTAACAGGTTTTTGCAACCAAACCATTTAGGCATTAAAAATATTATATTCCTTGAGGAAGAATTTTTTTTTTTAATTTTTCTATCTTTTGTATGATAAAATCTACCTCTGCATACTTTTATGAATAAAATTGAATCATTTTTATTGAATTATCACTATTTTGTAGGTTTACAAAGGAGTGAAATGAAATCTACAATCTAATTAATAAATTTACTTTTAATTGCATTCATTAATTCAAATATATTTTTTACTTAAGTGTCGCGCGCGCCGTATTTATTTTACAAGTACAAAAAAAATATTGCAGCGACCGGGATTCCATCCGTCAACCTTTCGATTGGTAGTCAATTTTCAATTCGATTTAATAGGTTTTTATGCATACATATTCACACTCTACATGTTTTGGACATTTTTTGGAATGGCACCCCAGCACGCAGTGCTCTTTTGCCAAAGTTATTTTATAATTATTAACAATGATTCATGTCAGCGATGCCATATTGGAAATAATTGTTTCAGATGTTATATGTATAAAAATTTTGTTTTGTGTTGTGGAAGTTTTAAAACGTATTTGAATATTCAACATTACTTTTAAATAACCGTACCGATTGTGCTGAAAATCGGTGGACGATCGTTAAATTACATAATATTAATCATTCAAACGACGAAAATATGATTAAAAAGTCAATCGATGGTTGTTCCAATCGAGTGGAAGAGAGATGCCACGCATGCGTACAATGATCATAACAGGACACATCCGTAGTGGGACAATGTGCGTTACGGGACACTTTTTCGTGCGTGCAGCCGGCGTTCATCGATTTATTAGACGTTGTCACGTCAAAAAAGTATTTTTCGTGAGATAATAAGCTAAATAATTCAACAACTAATGAAAATAATACTGCAGTACGGATCAATGTCACCAGGTTATTATTAGCCGCTCGTCTGTGTTTGTAGCAAAGAGCTGCCAGGTGTTCGCACTATACAACCAAACATATTCCCATCACGGGAAAAAGAGTCAAGCCAAGCACGACAGTGTCGGCAAGCATCGCTAGACACTGATATGTCGCCCAAATGCACACTCGACGGAACAAAGCTTGGAAGCGCCGCTTCAAGTTCTGTTCGACATCCCAACCAACAGCTGAGCTGTTTGCCCGCCTGGTGCTAGCTCGAGAATAGCTAGCCATCCATGCCCTGATTCCACCGAAACTGTGACAATAACCAACATTTGAAAATTTATAAAAAAAAAAATTGGTTGTCTGTAAAGTCGGTTTACGGACGATAGTTTAACGTGACGTCATAACAAAACATTGATGAAATGATTGCATACTTTTATGAATAAAATTGAATCATTTTATTGAATTATAACTATTTTGTATGGATACAAAGGAGTGAAATTAAATCTACAATTTAATTGATAAATTTACTTTTATTTGCACTCATTAATTCAATTATGTTTATTACTTTAACGAAGAGATTTTTTTAACTATAACTTTTATACATGTTTGCTATTTAACTTCTTCCAATATGTGTTATTCTGTTAAGGATAGGACGATGATAGGAAAAGTAGGAAACGAATGGGAGTGTTTCAAGGATGATGTGAAGGAAAATGGCTTACCCAACACCAAAATGTTGTCAAAAATAATATATTTGCGCCACGGACTCTGCAGCAATGCTAGGAGGAACGGGTTAGCAAAGAGCAATGAAAATGTTACATTGAAATGCATGATAGAAATACGCCACGGACTCTGTCGCAATGCTAGGAGGTTCAGGTTAGCAAAGAGCAATATTAAATGAGCGTAACGGGACACAGCGTAACAGGACAATGTGCGTAACGGGACACTTTTTCGTGCGTGCAGCCGGCGTTCATCGATTTATTAGACGTTGTCACGTCAAAAAAATTGTTTGGTAAATTTTGGCGTGGTTAATAATAACATATTTCAAATCTTTTCGGGAAATTTAGTTTCAACACATACCAGCTTTTAAAATACGTACTCGCCAGTTCTGCAAATGTACTAAAATTGACCGTTTGTTTAAATCATACCACAAACATGTTTACAAAATAAGTTTTATATACTTATTATTAAAACAATTGTATCCCCACATTTATATAAATAATTTTAGTAAACTATAATGTTTATACTATTTGTCTATGTAATTCAGAATTTATCGATGACAGACTATTGTTTACTCAATAAACTACATAAATTTTAAAAAGACCCTATCATAAAACTTAAATATGTGTACAACAGACTGAATCATGATACTAACTATTTAACACATCGTGAAATCACAGGGTACATACAAATATTGCGAGCGACTGTAAATATTCGCCAGCAAGTAACATTTGTAAAAAAATTATAATAGGTTTCTCACAATTCGGGTACACTTTATAATTTATGGTTTATAGTTTATATTTAGTCACTGGGACAGAAGTGGCAGATGAGCTCAGCCGCAAATAAACACAACCACATGTTGTACAGTCGTATTTGCATTATATTAGTTACGTTCTGCATCCTAACGACGTTTCAATAAAGACAGATTTTACATAGTTTTGTTGCAAAATTTACTACCCTGCAAAAACTATGTGTTTACTGCTATTTGTTAAAGAAGGCTGGAGTGTCATTCTAATAAAACCATTTTGTTTAACTAACAGCCACAGTCGTTCGCTAGAAGTTCTTTTTCAGTGTTTCCACAGCTAAATAATACGCACAAGTACATAACTTCTTTAGTAACATTTTCGAAATACTACTTTATATAAATCTGGGGTTTACAAACACAAAACACGGCGGGAAAGACTGTGCAAGAAATTCGTGAGCGTAAGGACGCAGCACTCAACAAACGCAAGACAACTACGGTTATTTAACCAACACTGCAGTGTCAACACTTAACCAGCTCAATAAAGACACAGTAAAATTATAGAAAAAAAATTCACCATCGAGCTTAATCATAAATAATGTTTTTCAAAATAACGTATAAAATTCTTCTTACTTTGATTTATACGTTCTTTTTTACCGTATACAATAGTTTTAATAGTGAAAACGTGATCGTACACATTAAGTAAAATATAAAAGTTTTCGGGACACAGACTAACGTAAAATAACATGAAACAAAATGTGAGTTTTAGTAAACGGGGTTATGCTTCCGCGTGGCGCGCTACCAGACCTAGCCGCAGTGGCTGGAGGCGAGCTACCAGTTATAGCCGCAGTGGCTGGAGGCGCGCTACCAGTTATAGCCGCAGTGGCTGGAGGCTCGCTACCAGTTATAGCCGCAGTGGCTGGAGGCTCGCTACCAGACCTAGCCGCAGTGGCTGGAGGCTCGCTACCAGTCCTAGCCACAGTGGCTGGAGGCGCGGTACCTGACCTAGCCGCAGTGGCTGGAGGCGCGCTACCAGACCTAGCCGCAGTGACTGGAGGCGCGCTACCAGACCTAGCCGCAGTGGCTGGAGGCGCGCTACCAGACCTAGCCGCAGTGGCTGGAGGCACGCTACCAGACCTAGCCGCAGTGGCTAGAGGCGCGCGACCAGACCTAACCGCAGTGACTGGAGGCGCGCTACCAGACCTAACCGCAGTGACTGGAGGCGCGCTACCAGACCTAACCGCAGTGGCTGGAGGCGCGCTACCAGTCCTAGCCGCAGTGGCTGGAGGCGCGCTACCAGACCTAGTCACAGTGGCTGAAGGCGCGCTACCAAACCTAGCCGCAGTGGCTGGAGGCTCGCTACCAGACCTAGCCGCAGTGGCTGGAGGCTCGCTACCAGTCCTAGCCACAGTGGCTGGAGGCGCGGTACCTGACCTAGCCGCAGTGGCTGGAGGCGCGCTACCAGACCTAGCCGCAGTGACTGGAGGCGCGCTACCAGTCCTAGCCGCAGTGGCTGGAGACGAGCTATTAACCTAGCCGCAGTGGCTGGAGGCGCGCTACCAGTCATAGCCGCAGTGGCTGGAGGCGAGCTACCAGTTATAGCCGCAGTGGCTGGATACGAGCTACCAGACCTAGCCGCAGTGGCTGGAGGCTCGCTACCAGTCCTAGCCACAGTGGCTGGAGGCGCGGTACCTGACCTAGCCGCAGTGGCTGGAGGTGCGCTACCAGACCTAGCCGCAGTGACTGGAGGCGCGCTACCAGACCTAGCCGCAGTGGCTGGAGGCGCGCTACCAGACCTAGCCGCAGTGGCTGGAGGCACGCTACCAGACCTAGCCGCAGTGGCTAGAGGCGCGCGACCAGACCTAACCGCAGTGACTGGAGGCGCGCTACCAGACCTAACCGCAGTGGCTGGAGGCGCGCTACCAGTCCTAGCCGCAGTGGCTGGAGGCGCGCTACCAGACCTAGTCACAGTGGCTGAAGGCGCGCTACCAAACCTAGCCGCAGTGGCTGGAGGCGAGCTACCAGACCTAGCCGCAGTGGCTGGAGGCTCGCTACCAGTCCTAGCCACAGTGGCTGGAGGCGCGGTACCTGACCTAGCCGCAGTGGCTGGAGGCGCGCTACCAGACCTAGCCGCAGTGACTGGAGGCACGCTACCAGACCTAGCCGCAGTGGCTGGAGGCGCGCTACCAGACCTAGCCGCAGTGGCTGGAGGCACGCTACCAGACCTAGCCGCAGTGGCTGGAGGCGCGCTACCAGACCTAACCGCAGTGACTGGAGGCGCGCTACCAGACCTAACCGCAGTGGCTGGAGGCGCGCTACCAGTCCTAGCCGCAGTGGCTGGAGGCGCGCTACCAGACCTAGTCACAGTGGCTGAAGGCGCGCTACCAAACCTAGCCGCAGTGGCTGGAGGCGCGCTACCAGACCTAGTCGCAGTGGCTGAAGGCGCGCTACCAAACCTAGCCGCAGTGGCTGGAGGCGCGGTACCTGACCTAGTCGCAGTGGTTGGTGGCGCGGTACCTGAATTAGTCGCAGTGGTTGGAGGCTTACCCTGCCCGCCTATAGCTGGTTAACATTGACCGGAGTACGCCCGCGCACTCCTTGCGGGGCGGCGTGGTCTGTGTCTGTGGTCTGCACACATACCTACACGCTTACTGCTGACCAATCCAATATATTACTCCGTTCATAAAAAATTGTACATATTTATTCGGTCAATGCGCGCAATTTAATATTATATAATATGTTCAGGTGTATGTATCCCTATTTTTTTTAAATATCTGTAACCAGAATAAAATGGGTTAAATAAACTTATCTAATTCTAGCTGTCGCTCATATATACATATATACATACATGCCAGTATAACTATCTGGAAAAGTAAACTACGTTGAATAAATGCAGCTGTACAGTTCGTATGGTTGTATATCTATACCTTCAATTAAATTAATGTTCTTGGCTTGTAAATAGAAAAGCAATCATCTGAGCTGGACCCTGGCGTACCGCGCAGTGGCGAAGCCATTGGCTCGAGTTCATCTGCTCATTCGTTTACATAGTCTCGTCGATAACATGTAAAACGAAATAATATCACCCAGAATTTAAGACACGCTTGGAGAACGTGAGAGATGCCAGGGTGTGTCTGTAATCATTTTTTTTAAATATATAGTTCACTTACTCCTAAGACTGTGTCAAATCAAGAACAAGTATCACAGTGAGACACAGACACGTGCTTTACAGGCAATAAAAATTGGGTAAAATCGTTATTTTCATGACAAGACGAGTGTTTTCGTCAGCGATGGGGCATGACAGAAGCTGATGGACTGACCCCAAGTTTTACGCCGAAAACGTCAGCATGACAGTTGTGTTTTTTTTTTTCCTCAAAATTTAATCTTCAATTATACACATCCTGTACGTTTGCGTACTTGGCAGCCTAAATAAACTAAAAATTATACAATACACGATGCCCTGTAAAATTATTCAGGACATAATTATTAATATACCAACTGATGATTCAAATTACACTTAATTACACGCGCTATTCTTTATATGCATATACGGAGAGAGACCTTTGGTACCAGTTTTTAACTAGTTTCATATTTTTCAAAAATAACAGAACGTGCGTCATATTTTTATCCCCCCTTCAACCGTAGAGTGTAATGAAAGATATCCAAAGTACATGTTTGAATTCTGAGGCTGCCAAATTAGTTCACAAGCAAAAGTACAAAAAAGTTACCGATCCCCCATTTTTCTTTGACAATACTTAAAATGCAGGGATGTTAAAAATAATGAGCGAGGACTTTCTTGTATAGGCGATTTTAAAAGCTTGCGAGTGCCCCTTCCCGTATGACGGGGGGAGAGAGAAAAAAAACAAGCCTGTTATTGAATTCCTGAAGTTCTGACAAATTCCTTGTTTTATTGCGGGATTCCTGCCCCCCCCCCCCCCCTCGGGCCAATGGGCAGCTCCCAGCCGCGCGGGTTGAGGCATCCGTTTAATGGCGAAATTTCTGTTATTACTCTTTGCCACACGCCAGCAGTTGCTACAACCTAACCAAGCAAAAGATTTTGATGTTCGCGTTCAAACCACATACATTACCTGGGAGACGGACGGCGTTGCAGTTTACTTCGCATACATCGTGGTGACGGATATTGTGGAGCTCTTACGGAATCAACGACAATTCTGAAAGATGTTCTGCCACCTTACAGTCGTGCCTTCTTTAACAATATCAGTAAACAGGGTGGTAAAATTTGCAACAAAACTATGTACGCAATGTTTCTTTATTGAAACGTCGTTACGATGCAGAACGAAACTAATATAATGAAAATACGACTACCCAACATGTTGTGTTTATTTGCGGTTGGACTCATCTAGTACTTCTGGCCCAGTGATTTACTATAGACTATAAACTATAAAGTGAACCCGAATTGTGAGCAACCTATTAAATGTTTCTTACAAATGTTACTTGCTGGCGAATATTTCTAGTCGCTCGCAATGTTTGTGTGTATGTACCCTGTGATTTCACGATGTGTTAAATAGTTACTGTCATGATACAGTCTGTTGTACACATATTTTAGTTTTATGTTAGGGTCGTCTTCATTGTGATAAATATTAAAACGGGGAGAATACCGCTAGGTGTAAGAGTTTTGGTGATACAATTTTTAACGATAATTTTAAGAGAAAAAGTTTCAAAATTTTTCTTCTAATTTCGCGGATGATGACTTATATACTTTAAAAATAAAATCTCAACAATGTTCTTTGTTTACTAAAACAACCACGTAGCTACGATCATTTAACCCAAATTAGACTCGCACACACTTCTTACCACGTGACTGTTGACAACAGAACTCGGATGTGGAAGTCTGGACCCGCGCAGTTGCCAAGGAGGTATCTGTCACTGCGAAGAACTCTTCGTTTAACCGAGAAACACCGGGCAAATTTGGTACAGTTTTGGTAAATAAAAAAACACAAGAAGAGGCACAAAATTGAGCTACTACGCAACCGTCTGTACAGTGAAAAAACTCATTAAATAACTGTACATGTAGTAATAAATTTTTAGTAAGTACCAACTTTAGCATTACTTAGAATAGTGTTTTTTTTTTTTTTTACGTAATAACAAAAATGACAACGCACAAACTCTTCTCGCCAACGAGTGTCCACTCGCAGCAGCCCAGCAGTTGTAATGCGCGTGTTGATCGACCTGCGTCGCTTACAACCTATGCTTCAGGCTCATTTATGATATAACACAACTTGGAAAATAAAACAGTGTACCGAACTGGCATCCTAATTTTTTTTTTTAAGAGAAAAAGCCGTAGTTCTTTAAGCACTGGCCCCGCCCTGCAAAACCATGTCCAATAGTCTCCTGGTGAGTGGCCACCACGCGTTAGAAGAGAAACTTCAGCCTGGTTGTAGTTCTGCGCTGTAGCTGCAATCTTTTTTCGGCAAATAACTCAATAACTTAAGTAAGACACAAATTTACGATTCGCGGGGCTTGACTGTTCATTCTAATACAGTTAAAGTTTAAGTTGAGTTATGAGCTTTCAAATGCATAAAAACCTAAAATGTCAGTTGCTTGCAGTGTCAAGAGGCTTCAGTTGTGTCGTATGTAATGAAAAATTGACGTATCCGCAGCCACTGGTCTCGCGAATCCCAGTTGCTCGGCGTTGCCAGAGAAGTGCAAGTGGAACAAACATGGAGCCAAATAGCAACGCAGTTACACTTTTCCTCTTTATGATAGTTACACTTTTCGTAACGCTCTGAGAGTTAAAACTTTGTTGCGTTACGCTACTTTTCGTTACACTCTAATGACTATCACCTCGACTTTACTCTACAGACTTAAAAAAAGTTTCTCTTTACTAAGAACTGGATGTTGAAATACAAATGAATGTTCTGATACGTATCAATGGACTTTAAAAATAGCACACGCGAGAACTCGCTGGAAAAAGAAGGGGGTGAGGATGGAACGGACATCAGAGGAGCGGAGAGGGAGAGCGAGAAGGGGACTAACCCCCCTCCCCTCACACCTTCAAGAGAACGCGGATGGAGAGGTGGGGAGGGGGGAGGAGGGATTGCGAGGAGCCGCCGGGCGCCGTCTGCCGGCGACGGGTCGTCGGGAACAAAGCCACGGCACGCGACACGAGGGTGGAGGGGGAGCGGAGGGGCGGGGGTCGTGACGTCATCAAGTGCGCGGGCAGTCGTGCGCGGCGGCGCGTGCCACGCGGGGCGTCAGTCAGTCACGCGAGCGCGGGCCGCGAGGCCGCGTCGACAGGCGCCGTGGCTGGCTGGCTGGCTGGCTGGCTGGCTGGCTGGCTGGCTGGCTGGCTGGCTGGCTGGCTGCACCGCAGGTGTCCCGCCGGCCGGCTCCCTGGGCTGGCTGGCTCGCTCGCTCTCTCTCTCTCTCTCTCTCTCACACACACACACACACACTCAAGATACAGTCTCGCTCGGTGACCTTTACTCGAAACAAAGCTTTAAGAAAACTTTACTCCAAGAGACTCACTCTAAGGGACTTTACTCGAAATTTGGGTACATTAACTCGAAAATACTCTCTTTTGGGGACCTTTCCTCGGAGAGAGTCTCTTGAGTGTTTTACTCGAAGTTCTCTCGGGTTTAATTGAATAGTGCGGATTACAGCCGTAACGCCTATTTTGTGCACAGCACCGGTCGCTGAATATTACTGATTGTCACCTGACAACCATGTATGGCTCCTATACGAGTGTTTGCTGAACGAAGGCAGGTTACATCAGTAACTAATACGACGATACTATAATGTAGCGAGTTCCTATTTCTCTACGATTAGAAAATAGCATAAACTATAAAGTTACAAGTGTTATAAGTTTAAATTTTTTTAGTAGTCTGTAATATGCAGCGTGATAAGAAGTACTTAGATAATAGAAATTCAGTATACTTCGCAATCCAATAATCTTGGAGTTATAACGGTTTTCTACTAGAATCATACGTTTCCCAGCATTAATTTACTTCATGTTCCTTTTCCTACTGACATTAAATTTGACTGGCCAGAAAAGTGATTGAACAGCCATCAGTCCCGAGAGATGTAAATGGTAATTATCTTAATACACAGCTTCTGTCAGCGTTCTAAAAAAAATGTGAATATTTTAAAAGAAGGGGAGAAACATCGGTTTTAAATCAGACAGCTGGCAACCTTTCAAAATTTCTCAAAATTGAAAGGCTTTATGACAATTAAGTAAAATAAAATACAATTTACTTTCTGTAAACCCCTTAATTCCCCTTAGGTGCGTTTCAAAAACCTATTAAAAATGTAACTTTGGAAGGTAATTATGCAACATGTTTCATTTTTGTGGCAGTTAAGCCCGTAAAAAAGTATTATTTGAACAGTGTTTAACGTAAATGTAAAATAATGACTGAACAGGGATGTACTTCGTGGGTTGCTCTGTGCTTGTGGAAACCAGCGCACGACCGACCTGGCCCAGGGCACGGCAGGGCTGCTCCGAAACAACGACCCTGGACACTGCAACATGGGTCCTCCCCTCTCGCCGCCGACTGCCTTCAGGGCAGCGAGCCTCAGACCGCAGGCACTGCAGGCACTCACCTGCAACACATCAGGCGCGCCGCGCGTCACACACACGACCATTACACCTGGCTCATTGTCTGGGTGGACTTCCGCCGCGTCAAAGTTGAGGAAATAATTTCAACACATTTCGGCCAACACTGTAGTTGCCATCTTCACTGTCCGGAGGCGCTCTCCCACTACTTTATGTACAATTTTTTTTAAAACTTCCAAATTTAAAACCGGGACCATAACAGTAAACATGAACTGCATGTATTGCATAACTCGCCAATTGGCAATAAACGAGTAATTTCGTACAACTATCAGTGAAAGCCCATGCATTACGAAAATCTGGAAACCCAACTGGTGCCTGGCCCCTCCCCCTCTTTCACTTCCCCGCCGCCAAGACCCTGACCGTCTCCGGAGTAGCACAGTACAGAACAGTGGAGTAGCACAGTACAGAACAGTGGAGTAGCACCTGCAACTCGTACACCTTAATGTCGGAGATTATTTTTTCTCTAACCTTGACACGGCTTAAATATACACGCACGAGTATGGTAGCAAAAAACCCGACCCACAAGCTTCCGTTCAAAGTAAATACATTTTTAATAACCAAAGTGCTTAAAATATACAGCTTATAATCTACAAAGGAGCAAGATGATCGACAGGTCGAGTTGTTAATACCGTTCAACGATGTTTGATTCGTAGTCATAATAAAACTACTTGATAGTGCAAATTTCTAAACATATATTAAACATTAATATAACAATACTACTATTAAAAACATGATCAATTTATTTGGAAAGCCTACTTAACAAAAAATGATCAAAATATACTTTTGAATAAATAAAAAAAATAAGATGATGCGAATAAGGCCAGCTTTCCAACTCTAAACTAAAGCATTACGTTATAAAGATATATACAAAATTCCTATCCACCTTAGTGGTCGTGCTGTTCCCCCACATGGAGTACCCGATATGACGTCATCACTTTCGGCACTAGTGTCTCTGTGGGACCAAGGAGCATGCAAGTAAAAAGAGATTTCAATGTCAGGTTAAACTTTCTTCTTCTCTGAGATAGGCCTCAAACTATTCTGACACAACCAAGTCACGGCATAAAACCAAAGAAATGTTCTACCCTGAACAGTATCAGGAACTAGATTGAGCTACAGAATTCCTCAGACTCAGGATCTAGGAGTCCAGTGTAAAGAAATAAAAACGTTTTTGTAAAATATTGTGCAATTTGTACTTATGTATTTTGATATTCAAGAAAAAATTTAGTATTTCCATAGTTGGTTAGATAGGTACTAAAGATTGTGTTCGTTAATACGATAAAAATAAAATGTATTCTTAGTGACAGCCATTATAATTACCGGAAATATTAATGTAAAATATTTGAATAACTATTTTAGTAGTATATAAATGTATTTCCAGGCTCTAGTGCCGGTATGTGGTGCCTGGTGTCAATCGCCATCTTGGATTCTTTTTGTTTTCTAGAACATTCCACCGAATTATGATGTCACATACACCATCTTGAAAATCCTCAAATATTAACTTAGAAAATCGGGAAAAAAATTATAAAAAAATATTAATAAAATATTCATTTAAAAACTTGACTTCGTCATCGAGCTCTTCACTCCTGTGCGTTGCACTTTTCGTTACGATGCCATCATCAAGCTTCCCACTCATACCCATGCATTATAGTCTGCTGGAGGCAGCCATCTTGTTTAGTGGAGACCACCATCTTGATTTCATTTTTGGATGTCGTCATCGGGTGTAGGTTTCTAACGTATGTTAGTGTATATGTAAGGTCAAGTTTATATTTTCTACCAGTGTTGTTATGACTCTAATAAACCAAAAAAGTCACAAATTTAGTTAAAATAAATCACAAAATCCAGTCATTTTGTTGTTGTGACCACCATTTATTTTTAAAGACATACAATGTATGTAGGGGTGGGACTATATTTTCCAACAGAGTTGTTATGAGCCTTATTGACAAAAATTTTTTAAAAAAATCCACAGTCATTTAATTGCTGTGACCACCATTTTTTCTTAAAGACATAATCATTTATAGGTTTTAACTAAAATATATGTCATCAATATTATCGTTGTGGATGCGATTGTTTTAATAATGATATTTTTATTACTCCATCTTAGCGGACCAGAAATTTTTCAGAGTCCTCACAAGTCCGTGTTTGCGTACTCGTGTTTTAAAGCTGCTTGGAAGCAGATATTTTAATGTTTGCGTATAATGTAATTTTACTTTTCAAAACAAGTCTATTTTTGTGTACTCAAGTAGACTGCTGCCGGACAGCAGCAATGGGGATGAGGGGTGGTAGTGGTCCGCACGTCCCAAAAACCTGCTGCGCCGTCCGCGTCGACGAGAGGTCCAGCGGCGAGCGGTCCCGCTCAGGAGTCCGCCCCCGCGGCTCCCTTCGCGTCCAGCAGCGCTCAATGTCGGCCCAATTGTGGAGATAGGTCTCCTCGCATATGGTGCCGTAGTCCTCCTCCCCGTCACTAGTAATGGTGATATTTCACCCTCCTCCGCACTCGACCAGCCATGCGCTAAGTCGCTTTCACGGAAAGACGTTGCTCCAGTATCCAGCAACAAACTGAAGCTTGTTTTCAAATGTGTGCTGTACATATGACAACCTTCCCCCACTCCTCTGCCGCTCCATGCCAACCCCTCTAAGGAGGATCACCAAGCGCACACCCCTCTGACGTACCTGCCCCCCTACACCCCTGCCCACCCCGACCCTGATAGCTGGGTGATTTAGTCCTGTCGCTACTCGATCCAACCTCCTAAGTACCTTCGACGGGCATCCTATGTGAGGCACATGACATTTTCAAGCAGTACAGGAATAAATAAAAAACAATTTAGTTTAAGACATGTATTTATCAAAATAAATATTTACATCATATTAAAATATATTATAATTTATAAAATAACGGTAGTTTTTATCCAACTGTTTTCAGATTTATCAAATCCTAACCACTTTACAAATAAACGTTCATCTATTCGCCTTAACACACTCTCTACTAAATAATCGTTGAGGTACTTGCTAGGCTGAATTTCTTCCTCGTAGAATCCGCCCTGTATCGCCGAGCCTCATAAATCTTCCAAGTAGTAACATTTCGGACGGTAATTACGTATTTTAACAACACGAAATATTTATGTTGACCAATTATGTATATATCCTTTTTCAAAAGTCAGTTTATATTTTGAAATGCGTACATATTCAACAATTTTAACCTTTGGTTTTTTTACATCTATTTTATTTGAATTAGAATAGATAGTTTTCAGGAGGGAGTTATCAATTACATTAACAGGTGCCATGCCAATAGTCCCATGTTTTCTGTTATTATAGTCATTTAGTAATGGCGGTAACATATCAATCCACTTATAAATTCCTTTTGCTGTGAACTCCCTCCACATGGCTTCCTTTAGACTACGATTAAATCGTTCAACCACACAACATTTTATCTCGGTGAACGTAGAATAATGGTTTATTCCATGTTTTTTCATTAGAGCCTGGATTTTACTATTGTAAAATTCTTTCCCATTATCAGTCTGCAAGTTCTTAGGTGTTGAACTTAATTTAAAAACACGTTCCATGGCTACAGTTACATCATTAGAGTTTCTACTTTTACAGGTTATGCCTACGCATGTTTAGAATAAACATCTATAACAGTAAGCAGATACTTGTACCCGCTATTCACTTTAGAATAAGGAATCAATTCAACCAAATCCACCTGAAATAAGTCTAAAAGCCCTAATGTCAGAACACATCTAGGAAAAGTACACCTTGCAGGCTTATGAAGCTCTTTTGCAATAGCTTGTCGACTCATTTCGATATGTATTTATCCTCCTGCAATTCTTCAAGTAAGAAAATTATTTCGTTTTGATGTGAAGTAATCCCTGCTTCAGCAGACGCTAACAGCAAGCGAAGCCGATCTACAAGCTCATTCGGATCATTCCAAAATATGTAAGACTGTCTTTTATCGTCAAATAATTTACTAATTAAACCAGATCCTGTTGAAAAACCTACTTCAAGAAACATTTTAAAAATAACATCATACTTTAAATTTTCATCTTTAAACATATTAGTCTTTGAACAGTTGTTTTTGTAATGAGCACTTGTAGATTTTAACATTAGCTTATATTTTTCTAAATCAGTCTTTGTGTATCGATGAGGGATCTATAAAAAACATCAGCTCATAAAGTCCAGGTGTCCCAGCCGTAGAAAATCCGCCTACTTGTATGACATCATCTGGTAAAAAATGTACTTCCAGTTTACCCATGTACCACTTTTTATTACGTTTAAAAACACCATAAACAGGATCTCCTTTGCGTGACGTGTATGAAGACAAGTATGTGGAAGCAATAGTTTCAGGTTCAGTTTCTGATAAACGTAATTTTTTATTCTGTAATAAATAGGATATAGGAACATCATCTTCGTTTACATGCACGATCTGTCGCTTTCTACGAAAGGTTTTAGCAGGAACCTTTTTTTTTTCGCTTCAGAAGAAACCTTTTCGCTTTTAAAAGTTGCAGGATAAACATTTTCATGTTTTAAATTATCTAGACGCGAAGTAATTGGTTCGAATATATTTTCGTTGACAATAACACAGCCTAACTTATCACGAATTATTTTGTTTATGTCATGCAGCTCTTTCGCTGATGCAGACATGATTTTAAAATGACAGTTAAATCAATTATCACGCTTTATATACCTTTATGAAACCGGTTTTCGACCTTTTTGAGGTAAAGTTTTAGAATCTTGTAAAGGTTTAATAACCATATACTCTTCCAACCTATCTATTCGAGCATTCGTTTCACTAATGAACTGTTTATGTAAATTAGTACAACTTTTTTCAACTACTGGTTTAATTTCCTCACTTTGTTTTAGTAAAGTTTCACGTATGTGTTCACAATGTCTAAATAACTCATCATCATGACTCAGAGACAAAATTTTCTCATTCATATCATCCAACACAATTTTAAGTTTGTCGTTTAGAATTTTATCAACATTTGTTGTATTAGTAAATAAACATTCAAAATTTTCATTTTGTTTATCACTCATAGAGTCCACAACTAGTTTAAGACCATGTAGTGTTTATTTTCTGCACATACTGTTTTGTGCTAGCATCAGTAGAATGTGCAGGCTGACCTAGATTACGTAAAATTTTACCATTCGCTGACAAGTTCCCATCATGCATTTCTGTGATATTATTTTTTTCACGCATACGTTTCAAGGCACTATGTCCGAACTTACTTATGGAGTCAGTCATCTTTAACGATAAACTGATCCAACTGTCTTCTGAAACGGCCATTATAAAGTGGAAAATCTTTGAAAATCGAGAGGAAACCAAACTTATCATTCCAACACACAGAACACATTTGTTTAAACTCGTGAAACGTCATATCGCTCGAAATATGGTCTTCGTATGCATGTTTAAGATTTAGGTCATCCATTTTGAATAAAATAATAACATTAGCATTATCCCGTAGAAGATGTTTCGGTATTCTCGAATAGGTTTGACACAAGTACCTATATACAATCCACGCATGAATGCCGGCCCATTGAAAAATATCTTTGAATATTACTCAGTTTTTCACTTGCAACATCATTGAAGATAAACACAGAATTATGTTTAGCTTCTTCCGGAGGTATGATTGCATCATTATCGCTAAAAGTATAGTACCCCATACGATCTATACATTTTAGTATGTATTCAAGTCGTACATATTTAGGTTGTTGTAATGATTTTGAGTAAAGGTATATGTTTTCAAAACGTAAACCATTCGCATGTTCCAGCAAGCTCATAAGTACCTACACACGTTTTTCCGCACCCAGAGGACCCTGCAATGATACATCATACAGTATTAGGTAGTAAACTTCCATGTCTACATTCTAGAACACTAAATTTTTTGTCAACTTCCGATATTTTCACAGGTAAAGATAAATTAGGTTTCATAATTTTCATACCACAGCCTAAACGTTTAGTTTTTGCTTGATCAGTGTTTGAATTATCATTCAAGTAGGAATTTTGGTTTGAAATATGCGAATTTGTGTTTGAAATATGTGGATTTATGTTTGAAGTATGTGGATTTATGTTTGAAGTATGTGGATTTATGTTTGAAGTATGTGGGTTTATGTTTGAAGTATGTGGATTTATGTTTGAAGTATGTGGATTTATGTTTGAAGTATGTGGATTTATGTTTGAAGTATGTGTATCTTTGTTTGAAGTATGTGTATCTTTGTTTGAAATATGTGGATTTTTTTTTAAATATGTGGATTATTGTTTGAAATATTTTCCTTATCCGTACTAGTCTTACAAGTAATTATGTGCCTTTGCGAGTTACCAACTCTCTTGAATTCTCGCGCGTTACCAACTCTCTTGAATTCTTGCGAGCATTTAAGACACCGAAACATTCGGTAGGAATAAGTTTCTAAACATTCATTTTTTTCCACGACGGGAAGCATTCTGTTTTAAACTGAAACCTTTACCGCAGTTTTTACACAAGCAAAACATTCTGTCTCAAGCGAACTATCGGTGCTACTACTTCAGCGTTCTGTTTACAACTGAGGTACTTAGCTATATAAGGAGCTGTATTTATATGTTACCCTCAGTTAGTACCAATGACTTGTGAGAGTAAGTCTAAACTTGGTGGTGGACTGGTAAATAGTTTGATAAACAAATTATCATTTGAATTATATATCCCTGATTACAACTACTGTGGCCCGGGCACGAAATTAGCTAAGAGACTTAGGCGGGGAGATAAAGGTATAAATAAACTTGACAATTTTTGTAAAACCCACGATATTTATTATAACAAAAGTTTTGATTTAAAAGACAGGCACGAAGCAGACAAAATACTTTCACAAGCTGCGGATGATTTGTACAAGGCAGGAGATACTAAACTAGGCGAGAAGCTAGCTTCATTTGCCTTTTCAAAAATCATGAATTCAAAGGTAAAACTAGGAATGGGACTTGAGAAAACGTAAAATCAAGAAAACTTATAAACGAGTCAAGAAAGGTGGATTCCTACAACTTATCCCTGCTATAGCTGCACTAGCCGGATTAGTAGGTGAGGAAGTGGTGTAGTTAGAGCAATTAATTCGGTAAAGACCAATAAAAACAACTTGGAAGAAGAAAGACGTCACAACGAGAAAATGGAGGCGCTAGCTATAGGTTCAAATAAATAATAGTTTAAAAAAAACTAAAAACACGCTTTTATAGAATAACCAACTAAAAAATAAAAAATAAATTTTAATAAATATAAATTAAGAATAGTGTAAATTATAAAAACTGTATTTTATTATAAAAAAACGTGGGTGCATGGTGTCAATAGTTATAAATATCTTATGGGCATTCATGAGTAGACGGATTATCATTTTGATAATATCTTAAAAAGCACCCCACGCTTTTTTTTGTAATAAAATACATTTTTTCTTATTCACACTATTCTTAATTTATATTTATTAAAATTTATTTTTTATTTTTTAATTGGTTATTCTATAAAAGCGTGTTTTTAGTTTTTTTAAACTATTATTTATTTTTCATTTTTTAGTTGGATTTTTTTATTACATCAATTTACTATTAAAGTGAGTTTGACTAGATATTGGCTGCTTTTAATATATATATATTCGATATTGCGTGTTGAAGAACTATAATACACAATATATTCAATATCCTACTAAAAATAACAATGATTTTCAATAAAATCGGGAAGTCATTGATGATTATTCTAAGTCGGTAACTTATTCGAGGAATTAGCAATTTGGGCGCCTGCTGCCTCCCTTGAATGAGATAGCCGGTTCTCAGGTTCCCTCTCAGAAAATTTCATCTTATTCAAAGTCGGTAACTTATCTGAGAAATAGGTGATCGGCACGCCTGGTAGTTTCCCTTCTTGGTCTTGGCGCAAAGACACTACCAGTTTAGGAAAACAAAAAATCGCTAATCCTGATCATCCTAGTAAGGATAACGGGTCTAACTGTTTAAAATATTGAATTGTCATCAGTCCTTGATAAGTATGCCAAATTTCGAGTTGTTGTGTTCTCTGAACACTGTAATGATGGTTGCCATGTAGGCTATTTGCATGGAGAGAAATCAGTAATAAAAATATTTGAAACTAAATCTTGTGATTCTTCAATATGCTCTGTTTTTAATATTGATCCTTTAAATATTGAATGTAAATCTAGAGAACCTAACACAGAAACAAGTTATACCGATATTAATTGTGATTGTAACTGTCATCACCACTACCATGGTTTCTGCGAATGTTTTCGCCGACTGCTTGACTATTTTTTCAAGCGATGAGTCATACAGACAGGTTTTAACCAGATTTATGTAAAAGCCAATCAGTGTATGTAAAAAGCCGGTCAGTAAGAGTTTGGAAGCCTCAGATGCAGACGTTTCATCCTGCTAATCCGTACGTCAGTGTGAAACAAGCTTTATCCCAGGTAAGATACTCTTATTGGAGTGGCGGTGATTTAAAAAGCTATACGGAAACATGTGACTGACTATTTCATACTTTGGTTTCCGATGACCTGAATTCATACGAGCATTGTCAAAATATTGTTAGCTGTCAAATTTACGGTCAGTGCCCTGTGTTTTACATGAGGGAGGAAACAGTGCTACCGAGTTATATCGATTAAGTAGTCGAGTTCGCCAAAATCAGGAAAGACTACCTCTTAATTCGCCTGAATGTGCTACTATACAGTTCTACAATCCTGCAACAAACTCCATAACTACGACTGAAAGAACAAACTTCAAACAAGCGAAAAATGTACCAGAAAGAAAAGAATCCTCGCAGGCCTGCTAAAAACAATTTGAAAACTACAAGTACTTTTTACGGCTTCGAACCAACGAACCTGCATACTACAGATGTTCGTCTGATTGTACGAAATGAAATGCAAACAATTTTAAAAAGAATTTCGGAGATAATAAATGTAGAATAATTTTTTTTTTCTTTTTAAAGTGTTATATTGGTTCTTTAATGTGTTCTGACTTTTAAATAAATGCATTAAACCTACCAGATTTATTTTATACATTTTCTCACATAACCTTTACCATGTTAATTATTTTCAAGCAGCATAGCTGTCTGTTCCCTGAGCACCTCTTGGTGCCACAATGTCGGGAATCAGCGAGCCTGACAGTTATGGTTGCAACCCGAGTGACTCTTGATGTAACTTTGAGCCTGCTGCTGTCGTGCTCTCAAGACATTCTTGAGTGATGAGTCACGATGCAGGCAATGCCTCGCGACCTTATCTATCTAATCGCCCAGGTCATTAGTGGTTGCACTCGGACCCTCGACTCGCGAGTGGTTAGGCTAATACATTTCTACCCCCACCCCTCACAGACTTGACATGACCTGCATATGATTCATGCTGGGTTTTTCCGAAGATGATGCTGCTACTCTGCAGATACATTCCTGCCCCTCCACATATTTCATTCCTATTGGTGGGGTCATTAGAAATACTCTATTCCTATTGGTTGTTCTATAAAAAAAATTAGATCCGCCACTATAAAAGAGAAGGTTTTTGCTGTCGGAGCTTCCTTGTGATCTTGGAGTTAGAGTGAGTTAGTTCGAGTGCTGTTACCACGATTTCTACCGCCAACGCTACATCACCTTCCACAGCTCCACTTCATCGTTTTCTGAGGTATGCTACATGTTTCGTTAACATTGAATGTTTCTCAGCTAGCTTCTTTCTAATTGTGTATGGTTTTGCACAGATAGCTTGTTACCAGGACTTAGAATAACGTTTGAGCTTAAGCTTTTGTATAAATACTCGGTTATATGCATTTAATGTTTCACAGCTAGTTTTAACTTGTGTGTAGGTTAAACTTTAACATAACTTGCAAGTTATCAGTACATTGAATATTTTAAAATTTTAGTGATTTTTATTTTAATTTGAATCAGGGGCTACTAACTTGAGAATTATTTTAATGATGCTGAAGTTTGTAAGTTTGTGGTTATGTAATCTACTTTTCTCACATCTTGAGTTAACATTGAATATTTTTGACTACTTCTGTGTATCTTGTCAGTCCTCTACATTGCTATAGGTGTGGGTAGTGCTAACTTGTGGATTAGTTTGTGGCTATGGTTTTGTGGCTTTGAGTTACTAGTACTTTGCTGGCATTTTAAGGTTAGGTTGAACTTAGCTTGAGGACTAGAGTTTTTGTATTTTAAGGTTATGTTCGTTTTCGTGTAACAACTAGCTACATTGATTATGTTAATTCGTATGTTACAGTTCTCCGTGCGTCGAGCTTCCTTCGCGTGTTCCGTACGTCGAGACCAGTCTACCGAGTATTGTGATGGCTTCTACCATGCAGAAATGCCATTTCTGTCCTGCTACCTTTACGGCAGGCAACAACCACTACTGGCACGAGCGACAGTGTGCCGAGAACCACCAGCGTAACCTCCAACAGTGTCATCTGTGTGGAAAGATGGTTGCACGCACCGATAAGATGCAGCAACACTTGACAACATGTACTGGTGTTGTACCTACGGCATCAGGCACCCGGTGCAGTTTCTGCTACAAGACCTTCGCCTGTTCTGTCGATGCCAGACGACGTGAGAAGACGGCTTGCTGACTAAACCCTAACCGCAAAGCACATTCATGCCAAAACTGCTAAGGAGTTCTCCAGGGCTGACTCACTCCGCAACCACATTAAGGTGTGCAAGGAACTTGCTCCACCTCCAACAAAGAAGCAGACGATGGCAGCAGTTAAGCCAGCAGTAAAGTATAAACTAAGCACCAGTCGAACAAAGGTGGTTACTGGTGCTGGTTTGGCCAATGTCCACGGCTTCATCACCGCCGAAGTGGGGTTCAAGGGTAAATTGAAGATGCATGTGGCAGAAAACAATACAAGTTCTACCAAGGACATTTCCACGTACTTGTACTCTGTCAAGACCAAAATAATAAGCCAGCTTGTCGAGGAAATTGAGGAGAACGGACCACTGAAGTTCAATATCATGCTCGAGTGCGACTACGAAAAGCCTGTGGATTCGAGTGAAGACAAGAGGGCCTTCAAAACCGTTAATGTTCCCCTCCACGCAGTTCACGAGGTGGAGGATGCAGTTACTGAATCCATCTCCAATATCTGCGAGGAGGAAGACTACATGGGGAAGGGGTCTATTGTCAAGCGACTTCAACTGCAAATTAACAAGCTCGATCCACTCCGTGCCAGCTCATACATCGAACTACCTACCTGCATCGAGTCAAAACATGCAGTGGTAAATCCACAATACCTAGATGACCACATGTGTTTTAAGTGATCTATTCTTGTCAAGTACGTGGAAGGCGAGCATCCTGAACGTATCAACCAGCGCTACCATGACCTGGAAAGAAATTTCAACTTCACGAACATCGAGTTTCCTAATCCAATCAAGCAAATACCGCTGTTCGAAAAACAGAGCCCTGGTGTCTCCATAAACATCTACAGTATCGACGAGAACCAGAGGATTGTACCAGCACGAGTCACTCCAGAAGAGAAAGAAAACTATTTCGATCTACTGCTCCTAGTCAATTACAATTCTTCCCATTTCACCTACATTAATAATTTTTCAGCACTGATTCGGTCCCAATTGACTACACATCATGATGCTATTCATGTCTGTAAAAGATGCTTCAAGCATTACGATGATCAGGAAAGAGTTGGCGGGCTCACTGGTCTTCACCGTTTGGAAAAACACAGTGAGCTCTGTAAGCAGCATGCTGCTGTTCGGATGGAAATGCCATCACCCGATGAAAATGGTCAGCCTCCTGTACTTCAGTTTAAAAACATCCACCATTCAGATAAGATGCCTATCGTGGTATGTGATTTTGAGGATATTCTCGAGAAAATCCATACATGCCACCCAAACCCCGATGAAGCATACACACTACAGTCAAAAGCACAAAGCATACAGCTACTGCATTTATGTGAAAGTAGATAATACCATAATTCCTGAACACCTCACTTGTTCACTTTCATCAGAGCCTGAAGTATACAGGGGATGTGATGCAGAGGACAAATTCATTTCCCGCACTGTAGAGATTGGACAGGATGTACAGGTAATATTTTCTACTTCTGTTCCGATGACTCCACTCTCGCATGCACTAAACACAGCTTTTCTGCAAGAAAATTGTTGTTGCTACTGCGGTGGAAAGTTCGGAGGGGCTGTAAAGAAAGTTCGTGACCACGATCACTTTACCGGTGAATTTATTGGACCTTCTCAGGCGCAGACCAAAAATGTTGATTGTGTTCTTCCACAACCTGGCGTACGATCAGAACCTCATTATCAGGAAGTTGGGATATGACAGTAAAGACATCATTCCAAATTCAGAAGAGAAGCTGATAACATTTTCCAAAAAGTTACATGATAAGTTCAGTATCCAGTTTGTTGATATATTTCGTTTCATGAGTCGTGGTCTCGTTTCGCTCGCCGAGTTTTTGCTTGCTTACAAATTTATAATTACTGCTGAATTTTTCGCACCTGATGAGCTAGAGTTGGTTACTCGCAAGGGAGTCTTCCCCTAAGATTTTGTGGATTGTTTTGCTCGGCTAGATGATACTAGTCTTCCACCCATCGATGATTTATACATTTCTTACTGATTCTGGGATTTCCGAGGCTGATTCCACACATGCACATAAAGTCTGGGACAAGTTTCAGTGTAATACTTTGGGGTAGTACGCTGACTTATACCTAAAGACAGATGTCCTGATCCTGGCGGACGCATATTCGAGAATTTTCGTAGTCTTTGCTTGGAGACATACAGTCTAGACCCCTCAGACTACATTTCTTGTCCTGGGTTAGCTTTCGATGCGATGCTTCGTACTACAGGAGTACAGCTAGAGCCTTTAAATGATTATTATATGTATATGTTTGTGACAGCAGGTATTCGAGGGGGCATAGTGCAAAGTATCAAGCGTCATTGTGTTGCCAACAATACCTACCTGCCCGAGACATATGATGCATCAAAATCCTCTACATTCTTGGAGTATATTGGTGCGAATAACTTGTATGGGTATGTCTCTACCACTTCCTATTCGTCATTTCAAATGGTCATACACATCTATTGATGTTATGTCTATTCCAGAAGATTCTCATACAGGCTACATTATTGAGTGTGACGTGGAGTATCCTCACGAGCTCCATGAAAGTCACAAAGACCTGCCATTTCTCCCTGTCAATCAGTGTCCGCCCGGCTCAAAGCAATCAAAACTCATGACGCTGGAAAATAAAGAGGACTCCAGTTTGAGCAGTCGGCATGGTTAGAGCCGTATATTCAGCTTAACACGAATAAGCCAAAACAGCCAACAAATTTGAGAAGGAGTTCTTTAAGTTGGCTGTGAACTCTACCTTCGGGAAATTAATGGAGAACAAGAGGCGGAGGCTCAAAATGGAGTTGGTGTGTTCCGAGAAGCGGTTCAAGAAACTGGTGTGTCGTCCATCCTTCAAGGACCGCACAATGTACGAACCGAACTTGTCTAGTCCACCTGAACCATGAGACCATAATTTTCGATAAGCCAATCTATGCCGGACTGGCCGTACTAGATCTTTCAAAGACTCTCATGTACGACTTCCACTACAATACCATGAAACCAAGATACCATGACAATATTCAGCTGGCGTACATGGATACAGACAGTTTCGTCTACGAGATCCAGTCACAGGACTTCTACCATGATCTCAAAGTCGACCCTAAGTTCATGTCTGAATTCGACACCAGCTGCTACCCTTACGACCACCCTTGCTTCTCCCCTGTCAACAAAAAGGTTGTTGGAAAGTTTAAGGATAAGTGTGGGGGGGGGGGGGAAGTAATGCAGGAGTTTGTCAGTCTGCGGGCCAAACTCTATGCCTACAAGTGCGGTGACAAAGTTGAGAAGGCCAAGGGCATCCAGCGCTGTGTGGTCAAAAACCGTATAACATTCGGTGACTACCTGGATGCTCTGCAGGACCACCGCACAAGGAGGGCAGATGTTAGAGCCATACGGTCGAGGAAGCATGTGCTGTACAGTGAATACAGCAATAAGCTGGCCATAACGTGGGAGGACGACAAACGGTTAATCTGCGAAGACGGCATCCACACGATCCCCCACGGCTATATCGGAGAAGACGAATAATTTTTTTTCTGTTAATAGTTTGGATGTAAAAAGTTTGGCAGTTTGGTTGTTGTTGTTTCCGTTTGTTTTATAGTTTCAGTTTTTTGTTGCATACTAGCAGTTTTCATTGTATAGTTTCAATTTTCTATTGTATAGGTTTCAGTTTTTGTTTTATAGTTTCCATTTTTTGTTGTACAGTTTCCATTTTTTGTTGTACAGTTTCCGTTTTTTGTTGTACAGTTTCCGTTTTTTGTTGTACAGTTTCCGTTTTTTGTTGTACAGTTTCCGTTTTTGTTGTACAGTTTCCGTTTTTGTTGTACAGTTTCAGTTTTTGTTGTACAGTTTCCGTTTTTGTTGTACAGTTTCCGTTTTTGTTGTACAGTTTCCGATTTGTTGCACAGTTTCCGTTTTTGTTGTACAGTTTCCGTTTTTGTTGTACAGTTTCCGTTTTTGTTGTACAGTTTCCGTTTTTGTTGTACAGTTTCCGTTTTTGTTGTACAGTTTCCGTTTTTGTTGTACAGTTTCCGTTTTTGTTGTACAGTTTCCGTTTTTGTTGTACAGTTTCCGTTTTTGTTGTACAGTTTCCGTTTTTGTTGTACAGTTTCCGTTTTCGTTGTACAGTTTCCGTTTTCGTTGTAAAGTTTCCGTTTTTGTTGTACAGTTTCCGTTTTTGTTGTACAGTTTCCGTTTTTGTTGTACAGTTTCCGTTTTTGTTGTACAGTTTCCGTTTTTGTTGTACAGTTTCCGTTTTTGTTGTACAGTTTCCGTTTTTGTTGTACAGTTCCCGTTTTTGTTGTACAGTTTCCGTTTTTGTTGTATAGTTACCGTTTTTGTTTTATAGTTTCCATTTTTGTTGTGTAGTTTCTGTTGTTGCTGTATTGATGACATATATTTTAGTTAAAACTTATAAATGATCATGTCTTTAAGAAAAAATGCTGGCTACAGCAATTAAATGTCTGTGGATTTTGTGGATTTTGATTTATTTAAACAAAATTTGTGAATTTTTTGGTCATTAGGGTCATAACAACACTGGTAGGAAATATAAACTCGACCTTACATACACTAACATACTTTAGAAACCTACATCCGATGACATCATCAGATGAAATCAAGATGGTGTTCTCCACTAAAAAATATGGCTGCCTCCAGCAGACTATAATGCATGGGTAGGAGTGGGGAGCTTGATGATGGCATCGTAACGAAAAGTGCAATGCACAGGAGTGAGAAGCTCGATGACGAAGTCACCAAGTTTTTAGATTAAAATTTTATTAATATTTTTTATAAATTTTTTTCCCGATTTTCTAGGTTAATATTTGAAGATTTTCAAGATGGTGGATGTGACGTCATAATTCGGTGGAATGTTCTAGAAAACCAAATGGCAGAATTTTCTAGAAAACAAAATGGCTGATCCAAGATGGCATCCGGAGGTGACGTAATCCAAGATGGCCGCCGCGGATCCCCGGATCCCCCGCCACCAGCCACTGTCCCAGTACGAACTATAATTACCTACTCAAAACCCAACGATTTCTCACGAACGCGATCAAAATAAACAAGAACACCAACCGATAGTGTAACATTTGTTGATTGGCAACTTTTTTTTAATTGTAAAAATTTTACATTAACACTAAAACGTTCTACGAGTCACATTTAAAAAGTAACTATAGTTTGCTTACAAGTTACATGAAAAAGAAGTATACATCAGCCTTGAATGAGAACGACACCCAGATGTCGGAAAGACGGAATGGTTTGTGTGCAATAAGCCCGGCGCAGACAGCTTCCAGTGACGACACCCTGCGAAGACTTGCAACACGCGCAGTGGCCCAATATTTGGACCGTCGACGAAAAGGCCGGGAGTGTAAACAAAGAATAAACAACCCCACACGTGGCGGCTCTTTTGATTATGCGTCCTCAGGTCGTTTATTGGCTGGCTGGGACTACAGAAACCGTCCTTGCCGGACTGGGCAACACAGGCTGTTGGATTTTTTGGTTTGTCTGGACTGCACCTGAGAACCGCCATACAGGATTATTTACTTTTTTTGGGTTCCTGATATTTAGAAAGTTTTGGGGTCCTAATATTCTGGAAAGTGGCCTTACCAGGGGTATGAGGTTTGGGAGAGGGGGGGGGGGAGGGGGGAGGGTAGGTCGAGGCGTAAAATAATCTCCAGAGAAAAGGACAGCTCACGGTTCCTTCCGCCGGAGGAAAACAAACAAAAGGCTTGTGCTGGTGAGGCTGGAGTTCGTGAAAAAGAGGAGCTGAAGTTTTCGCCAAACGATTTCAAGACTAGAAGGAATGGAAGACGACGTCGTGATAACTGTATCACAAGACTGGCTGGGTTTATTCCGAGCCTTGCCTGAACCCAGCGCCAGTGGTGCCCGGCCCTGGCGCCAGTGGTGCCCGGCCCTGGTGCCAGTGGTGCCCGGCCCTGCTGCCAGTGGTGCCCGGCCCTGGGCGTGTGCAGGCCATTCCTTCCAGGGAAACGCCATTCCTTCCAGGGAAACACCATTCATTGACGCCAGTATAATTCATGTTCGTGCAATTACCGATATTTTTTTAAGTAAGAGTAAAAAGGAGGTAATGTTAGGTGCGTTTCATAAGTAAAGTTCTCGCAGAGATTCGTTCCATACGTATCATAAATGAAAGATAAGTTTTGTCAAGTAAAAAATTTAAAAGAAATATAAATTCGTTAAAAGTAGCGCAGGTAACAAAAACTGTGGCAAAAATAAGTTTTTTTGGGTGGATAGTTTTTGAATATCTAAGTGATCGCAACTGAAAAAAAATATATATATCGGCGAGTCTTTCAGTATTCGCCAGTGATGTATAAACACGTAAACTCGGTAAAGAGAAGATTAATGTGTTCTCAGGTTGCAAAAACCGTAATACGAAATTCAGACGAAAATTCAACGTATAATTCTATAAAATAATGTCGAGCATGATAAATATACGAAAAATATTTATTTTAGGGAAAAACTATACAAAATTTTCCTCTTTGTAAAACCCAACTATAATAATTCTCTTCAACAAGATATTAATAACCTAACCGAGCCCAACAATACCATTACAGGTTAGATTAGGTTAGTTTAGATCATTTTTCTTTCCTTCAATTTTTCTCAAAGTCAATGCATTTGATGCGCATCGGGTAGTTTGGGGACAGCTATAATGAAGTTCGTGCTTAAGTTAAAGGCAATGCATATATATTTTTTAATAAGTTATATATGGTATTTATTAAGGTGCGTATGTTAAAGCTACACCTATATACATTTAAAATAATGTACATTTATTAATAAGTATAGAATCTCCCCAACCGACCGCGCAATCGCACGAGAGGCGACCAGCGAGGCTTGTGCTGACGTGAGCCACTGGAAGGATCACACCAGCGCTGCGACGAACACGGACGCCTGGGGTTCTGTTAAGGAAGAGGTCGACAGGCGGTAGTGCGCCGCGCGGCCGCTGCGAGCGCTGCGCGTCTCCCAGCGGAGCGAGACGGGGCCCCGGGCTCGAACTCCGCGCTCATTGGCCGGCGGCGGAGAAGGGCCGTCAAGGGACGACAAGAGGGAGGGAGGGGCGCGTGACTCAGCCCAGCACCCCTCCCCCATCACTTCCCAACCAGGCCGTGACTGCCCTTCTACCTCTCCGCCGGGATTAGACCCATAATGAATTTACAGCCGGGATGGCTTTTTCATGTAAATACTCGGTGGCGCCATGTTGCGGACGGCTGGCGGTACAGCTGCCACCAAGCGACCGAGCTCGTGAAGGCAACACTGAGAAAACAAGGCCTCGTTACAATGATCGCGGTCAGTGGCGCATCTAAGATTATTTTATGAAGTAGCAAACAATTTTAGATTCGTGCCGAATTCCTTGAATTTGAATTGTTGCAAACCGACCTGGTATTTTTTTTTATATTCGCAAACAATTTAGCACTGGAGCAAGTTGTTGCTAAGTAAAGACATCATTCTAGAAAGTGTACTTTATAATCGTCTGGGTATGGCACGTGTCCCCACATTCACTACTGTTCGCGGCAACAGATAATTGCAGTGGTCTGGAAATGAAGAACTTAAATGTATCAATTTCGTACGAGGTAGGTATGTATGCTACAAATGACAGAAATAAGGTCATCCGTAAAAAAGGTTACGTTATTTCAAAATAAGGCAATGGCAAAAGGAGTGGCGTCTCCCTAAAACTCGGGGCTGGACTCGGCTTGATGCAGTTCCGGGGCAGTCTGAGCTCTGGTAGACCCAGGCGTGGCCACGCCGGGTTCCGAGACGCCTGAACATTCAATTGTTGCGTTAGCATCGTGGTAACAGTTTTAAATAACCGTATTTTTGTGGTGTGTTATTAACGATGGTAAATAGGCTTCATGTTTGGGCCTAACAACCATCAGGCAAAGTCAAATAACATTTCCCCAATGTTTTGAGTGTTGCGATATGGCGATGGTGAGGTAGTAAGTAACGTCAATTACGTCACATCATATCATGTCCTGACAATGGCTACCTCCATGGTAAGACCCAACAAAAGGCCAGGGAGCCTGATTTTTTTTTATGTGTACACAACTTAGCTCTCAGTTTACGACATTTTGTAGGAATAATTTTGTGAAAATGAAACTGAAGTCGAACGAAAATGAGTAAACAAGATGCGGTCCCAAAGTGTAGCAACACAAACTCGTATACAGTCACTTTCGTGAATATTTGGGGACATACCAAACGTATTGGTGTGCCAAATGTATCTTTATGATAGGGAAACTACCCTGGAATATATTTGGTAAACTAAAATATTAATGGTAAAAAGTAAGCAATCTGCCATTACAATGATTATAACACACATCATCCTCCTTAGTTCTCAACAAGCTCTGTAGCACGGCGGTAAAGCGCGCGCTTGATGACCTCAAGGGACGTGGTTCGGATCTGGTCACTGGAACAACTTTTTAACTATTTTCATTACATTTTAACATAATATTATAAAATAATTTTGAATCAGTAAGGTGTGGCATGTATGTATAATGCATTTTGCGATTGATTTCAGTCGTTTAAGCAAAAACAAATATAGGTATATGTTATAAAATGTGCTTTATAATGTTTCAAGTTAATATTTTAGTAATACCATACAAGTATGACTTATAATGTGTGCGCAAACTTTATAGTATTAACTGTTTAAGGAATTTTAAAACAGAGGACTATTTTAATAAAATCCTTCGTCGAAAATCAGGTTTAAGGGGCCCGCCTCGTCAGGGGTGTATGTGTGTTAGTGAGGCGGGGTGATAAGAGCGACGCTCTATGGTGCTTCTAGCGCGGTATAGCCTCTAAGCGCAAGGCTCTGAACTGGCGCGCATTCGTCTCGTCGTCACAGGATAACTGTGAAATTTGAGCGGTGACCGTAACATTATATGGCGGAGAAATGAAGATAAAGGTGTTATGCAAGCCCCTTAAGTGCTTTCAAGAAACTGTACTGATTGTTTTATGCCTAAAAATTACTCTGAAAACACGCGTTTTAGGCATTTTAACGCTTCTAAAAATACAGTTTAAAAACATGATCAAAAATTAAAAGTACTTTTCGGGCCTCAGCGAACTCTTAAATGCTATTCGTAAATAGGCCCCACTCGGATATCTTGAGTAGTTTTGAAATCGCGTTGTTTTTCCTGAAGCTCTGCACACCGTATGTGTGCCCAGGTAGGCGGGCCCCTTAAAATCGGGGACTAAGATTTAAGTCTTTTTCGCTTTTATCGGAGCCATTTCGAATAGTTTAAAATTGCCTGTTGTTTCGTGCTGCTATTTGCGCGTAATGGTGGCAAGAAACGTTTACGATTGAGGCAGCGAATCCAAGCGGCAGGCACTAAACGTACACATGTAATTAGCTTTAAAAATAAGTTTTGTTACTTGAAAAGCGAATATTTCATTTATTAATATACATATTTGTCACGCTCTGCATTATTTTATAGAATTTAACGTTAAAAATCATGTCCGATTTTCGTATCATAAGATGACAAAATGAGAAACCTTAAAGTTGCTTGTTATCGAGGTAAATATTTTTACACATCACTGTGAGTACTAAAACATTCGCTCACTTTTTTTTATATTCGCAGCTTGAATAAAATATCTTGTGATTTTTTGCTCGAAAAACCACACGACGTAGCTTTGGACCATTGCTGAAGCTACCATTCGTAGTTATGAAAATATTGTGTCATATGCAGGCCCCTAAATATAATTAATATTAAATTCACGCATTGTATTGCAATAATGTGGGTTAGTAATAAAATGGAGAAATGATAAAAACAGGTAAACTGAAGATGTGCTGGGTGCGGCCTAGATATCACGCACCGCCAAGTCACAAACTTCAAAATGCGGGTACTGCGAGAGAAGCAGCTCCTTATTGATTTGTACGCTCTCCCCTTGCGGGAAACGACATCCCAGCGGGCAGACTGTCGCTGGCGTCTGGCGGTGCGGTGCACATGGCAGAGTGGACACTCGGAACACTGTAGCAAGCAACACGCGGCAGAGTGGACACTCGGAACACTGTAGCAAGCAGCACGCGGCAGAGTGGACACTCGGAACACTGTAGCAAGCAGCACGCGGCAGAGTGGACACACGGAACACTGTAGCAAGCAGCATACGGCAGAGTGGACACACGGATGTTACTGTTCAACTCGTGGCCTCAAGACAAACTTGTAACAATATAGATGATATATCAAGGAAATTTTTCCTCTAAGATATAATTATTCTTGTTCTTATGATTGGGAAAAAAATACGTAGCGTAAAATTAATCCAGGTAAAACCATGGACGTTCTATATTTATTACCGTGTATTTTTCGCGAAAATATTTCCAGACCAGTGTGTGTTAAACTTGTAGCATTGTCTGTGTTTCGTGGTTTAGCTGGGTTTATTCTATGAACATGTTAACTGTCAGCACCAGAGATTAGGAAATGATACAGATGGGTCATTAACGTGAGACGTGGTGCAGTTTTTCACCCATTTTTTTTTTCTGATTTTCACATAGAAGTATGGCGGGTGTTTGTTTATATTTGTATCAGCTGTTTTTGTATGCCCTTATTAACGACTGTAGTTAGGCTGTTTGGAATAAAATAAGATCAAAATATTACTGGTTAATAGTCAAAAAGAATCTTCATAATACAAATATAATGTAGGTTGACATTTTTCTCCAATTAGGACTCGAATACAGGTACAGTTGTTACATTTGTAAACAAACTGCTGCCATATTGGTATGTGTATTACACTTCTGGCTTCACTCCCGTCGTCTAGAATCGAACCTTATGCTCCATCTGTATATTCCCTGATCTCTGGTCAGCACGCACCAAGCCTGGCCGAAAACACTCGCTACTGCAGGCATACCTTACTGCAGCCTAATGAGCGATCAAATGTTTTTTCACGAGAATCCAATGGTCCTACTAATAACCGAGGTGTTTGGGGCGTCAGTATGGAAGACTATAAGAACCAAAACAGGAAGACGGGGAGTGAGCGAGGCGCCTCCCTGCAGACCACGCGGCCACGGCGCACGTGCTTGCAGGCGACGACACGCATGACGCTCGGGCGTCGCTGGCCGCGGGTCGACCTGACACGTGCTTCTTTCCTGACGGCGAGATGGTGCCTGGCGTGACTCGCGATGCACGGAGGATGCGTGCACCACTGAGAATGCATTCAACGGCAAGGCAAAGAATTCAGTGCAGGCACGAACGTGGTTAAGGAGTTAAGGTGCTATACTGTTACCAATGAAAATGTATTTTAGCCAGTAATTTTTACAAAGAAATGGACTGTAAAAGTAACATCTTTCTCGTCTCTTTCATTTTTAGGGAGAAGTTAGAACCTGTAAAAAATAAACAACCTAAGCTGGCTTTTAAAAAGTAACCTACACTTGTTTTAAGTAATTTGAATACAGATTCGTGCAAACAATTATTAAACCTGGGTTTGAAAAAAATCACGTGTGTTAGCGGCAGTCTAACGGCACGTAACACACGGTTCTGGGTGGCCAGGTCTGCTGCATGGAACACGCGGGGTTGCACGGACAGTGCAGGAAGAGGACAGCCGACACAGTGCTGACGTGCTGCAGACACGCGGCGTGCACTAGCGCTCCACGTGCCATGCTCATACCGCACGGCTCATCACTCATTCGGCTGCAAGCCACACAGTTCTCTCACCTTTCCCTCGCTCACCCACGTCTCCTATCACTCTATACTGACCGAACATCACTCTACAAAACAACAAGTCACGGGTGTATTCGTGTTAGTAAGGCAGGATAAGTGCGACGCTCGCTGGTAGTTATAGCGCAGTATCGCCTCTATACATAAGGTTCTGAACTGGTGCGCTTTCTTCTCATCGTGCACAGGACAACTATGAGATTCGGGATGTAACCATGATATTATATGGCGGATAAAAGATGAAGGTGTATTGCAGGTTTGAGTGCTTTAAAGAATGTGTAGTGGAATTTTTCAACCCTAAAAATTACTCTGAACACAGACTTTTTTCTATTTTCAATCTTATAAAAAAACATTTAAAAACTACACGACGCCCGGAAACAAGACCCTCAGCGCATTTTCAAAACACTTTACTCGGATATTTGAGCAGTTTTGTAATCACGTGTTTTATTTTCGGAAGCTCTACCTACATAATGTGATCCAGGTCGTTGGGGGCTTTAACAGTGCCATAGTCACAACGTAATCACGGATTGTACAATATTGCAACAACACTATTAACACGCGAACAAAAACCCTGGAAACCAAGCACTAAGAGATGTTTCTGACCATCACAACAATATTTGGCAAACAGAATTGCAACAAAGACCACCACGTTGTACAGTTAAAGTGTTAACGATATAGTATAAGCTTTAGTGCGACCGTTTTATTTAAATTGCCTTGGACTAATTTGTGTTTTCCTGACTATATCCCAATTCTTCCACAAATTGAAAATTTCGTGATTATTCCACGTTTCCCTTTTTTTTACTTGATGTTGGTCATCTTAAAGATACATATTCTTATCTCCGCGCATGACTCCTACATTATTAAACTGTCAACATTCAGCTGACGTCAACAATTACAAGTGCTTTTGTTTACGAATGGTGCTCGACGGACACACGCTTTTGTTGAAAATTATTATTTTCAGGTTGTATTATGACACGAGAACACGTTTAAATTGTACCCTGTAATTTTTTTTATAAATGGAACAGAAATATTCATGTAAAATTGGCTATGATACCGCAACTAACAATGTAGTGAGAGAGCTTGGCTATAATATCGCGACTAACATGTAGTGAGAGCGCTTGACTATGATACCGCAGCTAACGATGTAATGAGAGAGCTTGGCTATGATACCGCGACTAACGATGTAGTGAGAGCTTGGATATGATACCGCGGCTAACGATGTAGTGAGAGCGCTTGACTATGATACCGCAGCTAACGATGTAATGAGAGAGCTTGGCTATGATACCGCGACTAACGATGTAGTGAGAGCTTGGATATGATACCGCGGCTAACGATGTAGTGAGAGCGCTTGACTATGATGCCGCGGCTAACGATGTAGTGAGAGAGCTTGGCTATGATACCGCGACTAACAATGTAGTGAGAGAGCTTGGCTATGATACTGCAACTAACGATGTATAGAGAGATCTTGGCTATTAGGACCGGTTTTAAAGAAATTAGGCCACTTTTATCATCTGACCATAGACACATACACGAACATATTTTGCGGAGCGTTAATAGCGAAGAAGGGGGACTATTTTCATGACGCGCCAGCATTGAACCTGCTATTATCACATCTCGTAAAAACCGTTATATAGCTCTGGCCGTAGCTTCTTCCGTCATTGCTGCAACATTACTTGACTGCGCTGTCAGTTTTTAAATTACCACTAAATCTTGCAAGTGAAGAAATCCCTACCTAGTCTGCGAGGTATAAGTATTCATAGCATTCAATCTTTAATGGGTGGCGTGGTTGTTCTGCTCACCTGCTATTCAGACGGGAACACCGGCAGATGAAATGAACGCCTGCCTCAAAGCATCACCACTGTGGAGTATGGTTGAGAAGCTATATCTACTTCCAACATACGAGAACAGCTTTATAATGATATTGACTCGGATTCTTATTCACGTAAGCTGCTTCAAATTGGTGAAAGTTGGTTTAATGCAAAATCAGAAGGTAAAAAAAAAATTACATTTACTAATGACTTGTTATACAGTAAACACGGAATATGAGCTCATTACACGTGTTTTTCAAAATTTACAGAACAACATCAATAACAAAAATTGGCTGTGTGAAACAGCAATACTATCACCAAGAAATAACACTTAATAAAATTAATAAAATAATATAGCAGTAAATATAATATTTATTATAGTTAGATACCGCTTAGAGTTATCGGGAATACCGCCTCAACAAAATAGAGTTCAAAGTTGGCATCCCAGTTCTGTTTTTGGTTAACTTAGTTGCTCCAAGGTTTATTTATAGAAAAGATAAACAATTAATTATTACTAAAGTCTAAATTATGCCTTGCGAACTAAGCGGGTAACAGCTAGTTTAAATATAAATCTTCTACGAATGAACTATTCTTCAATAACTATTCGAATCACCAATAAGAATCGGCAAAAAACTCTTAAAAGGTATAACTTCCAAGTATTTTTCTGACCAAATTTTTGAAAAGAATGTCTCGTTGACTAAGTCACGACGACGGGCTTCCTCTCTGAAGCCTAATAGCCAACTACTACTGAAATAACAGTTGTTATTCGCCTGTATGGAAACCGTGCGTATCCGCCGATCAAACACAGCCCTCGAGACTTACTTGCATCAATTATCATACTGCCGTGTAAAACACGTACCTTAACAGCAAGTACATGTTCTATAAAGAAAATGTTACTATTGTCAAGGTTCACTACCGAAAATACTACACATAAATTAAAATCTTCTTTTCTGTATTTATGCTAAAAATAAAAGACAATCCTAGTAAAACAGAAAATTCTTGATAAGCAAAGAGTAAACCAATTAATTATACCAAGCGAAATAGTGAAGCAGCAAGAACAAAACGCTTAATAAATGCAATGCTTCAAAGAATAAATAAACGTATTGAATTAGTAGACACCATAATTGGTAGTGTTCTGTGATAGTGGTATTTTTCCCTTCACTCTTATTTTAGTACTGTTTTGGCAAAGACTTCGGTAAGAAAACTTCTATACCCAGAGCCAGGCAAAAACCCCGGGAGCCAAGAGTGCTAATAGAAAATATGTATGAAAACTGCTAAGTAAATGGGTATCGTATGGCTTAGACATCTTTGTGAAGTTACAATATGTTATAGATATCGTCAACATTACCTGGCATTGCATGACTTGCTAATTAATTTATTAAATGAAATATATAAAAACACAGGAAACGTTTTAACGTAGAGCCATCTTGTTTGCTGAAAGTGGTCGCTTGTATCTCATGCTGAGAGTGGACGACTAGTAACAGCGGTGCCCCCACGGGGTTGGTCGCAGCGGTGCCTCCAGGCGCGCGCCGGGAGTGAGTCATTCCGCTGCGATCTTCCTAACATTAGCGGAATGAAGAGTTTTTCCCTCGAAAATGTGAAATTGGGTCTTTTGAAGGTCAAGGTCATCCAAGATTTTGGATGTGACTTCACAATCCAATATGGCAGTCTTCAGTCGGCACCAAACACAGGAACCTGTTTCTGGACATACATTTATATACTACTACAATTTACGACTGAGTTTGTTACACGGTCCCAATCATATCTGGATGTGTATAAATTGCACTGAAGTATCTTAATTGGTCGTCTAACGAGCTCACGAACAACTAGTGATAGGCCTATAACGAGAATGCAGTCCCTTTTTCTGCATTGCAAGGATATGTTCATTAATTTACCACAGATATATGGGGTCAATAAGAAATTAAGAATGGCAAAGCTATTTATTTCTCATGTAACCAAAGCTTTAAAAGTATGTATTCTGTATTCTTGTACACGCTAACAAAATAATCCCGTATTTCACCTCGCGTGATGGTTTATATTTGAAATTCGGGTTTTTTTTTCAAAACCGAGACAAGTTAAAGTTTGTTTCCATTTTTTTTTATTCATATAAAAATAACCACCACACATGTATTGTGAATGTGGAGTGGGTTGGTTAATAACTTCCAATGCAAGTGAATGTACGTAACCTAAACCTGTGTACAGTGCAGACC
This sequence comes from Bacillus rossius redtenbacheri, assembly GCF_032445375.1. NCBI lineage: Eukaryota > Metazoa > Arthropoda > Insecta > Phasmatodea > Bacillidae > Bacillus > Bacillus rossius. The sequence continues at coordinate 238,242,002 of NC_086330.1, read as the reverse complement.
TATGTACTGTCAGCCGTCTGGGCGGAAGCTGTACTTCCAGCTGAAGCTGCCCGTGAGCGAAAACGGAACACGCTACGTGGCGCGGAAAGATACCCCGGAAAGGCTGCTTGCTGCAGACCTCAGTCCTCCGTCACTTCCGCCGCTGCTCGTCCCGGCATGTTATAAATACAATCTCACGTCTTGTTGAAGAAATTAGTTTTTGCCATCGCGATGTACGAGACATGCACCAAGCCAACACCAGAATAACACATGACGGAATGGAAGTCGCCCCCAGGAGTCCCCACCCCTCGGCACTTCGTGAGGACGTGTACAGTACAGAGAGCACCTCGGTGCCTCCCATGCACTACGGTAGCTGTGAAGGCCATACACAGTAGAATATAATAGGTCTTCCTCCTGCGCCAGGGTCAAGGCTGCCATCTTGGATCTGACATTTTTAAGTCTTCTGCCGCCATATTAGTTTAATTTTTACACGATATAATACAGTAAATATTTTTAACAGGCCGTTTTGGCCACCATCTTGAACATCTGTAGTTATTAAACATTCCAAAAATTAGAAAAAAATCACTTGTTAAATGATGATTGATTCGATTGATTACTGTCCGCGGTTTTATACCAGGTAGTAAAGAGTTGATTAAATTTATTAATTATATGTATATTGAACAGAATAAGTTTCAGTATAAAATAACTAATAAAACATCAATGTCACACGAAACAGCAGGACAGAGAAGGCGCTAGCACACACACCAAGTGCCAGCCACTCATGTGGTAAGGACCATGTGATCGATATCCACCCGCCAACATTGTATTATTCCAATACTTGTGAAGTTAAAAGTATTCACGTACGACTCGTCAAAAGTACTTAAGTTCAAGCTCGTTAACCACAAAGTATTTAAACAATCCACCTGGCCAGAGACAGGCTGGTGGACGATGCCCGACTGTCGCTGCGTGCCGCGCGCCGGGAGCTGCGAGCTGGCAACACTGTCGAGTGGCCGTCCCTCTGGCTCGAGGCCCTCGCGGCAATACGTGAGAATACCCCGGTACATGTCAGGTACTTGGTGTAATGGCTTCACGGGACGAGAGTATACACTAGCCTACGACATTTGTACCCCAAAAATTTGTAGTGCTTTGACTAGAGTCGAACCTAAACCATTTGCAGCAAAAAAAAAAAAAAAACATCGACACGAATAATAAGAAACTACAAAAATGTATACAGGCCAAGTGTCTCCGAACCAACAGGTATTTTTCGACGATGTTCGGCGAACATTTGAACCAGGTCATGTCAGGTAATGATCTAGACAGACTAGCGTCTTCGAACTGCCAGACTAATTTGCATGGATCGAGTACAATAACAAGGCCCGTTCTACAGTGGCACGGAGACGGAGACGGATCTCCCATAACATCTCACTATCGCGTCTGCAGCTTCCACAAATGACAACCAATGAGATTAGATATTAAGGTCACGAAATATTTACTAATTTAAAATAATACATTACGCTTCGATATCATAGCACAGGCAGAATTTGCATATATAATGAAAATAAACTACCAATGTAATAACACAACGCTAGATATGTTTCAACTTGACAATTTTTAACATATTTAGAACATAAACAAACACATTCGGGTTATGTTGATCGCACGGAGGAGCTGAGCACTGCCGAGCTAATCCGTACGGGTCCGTCTCCGTCTGCGTGATGTTGTAGAGGCTGTGTTCCGTGTCACTGTAGAACGGGCCATAAGTAATGGCTGGATGAGACCTCTGGTACGGCCAAGTTGGCGGAGGAGGCAAGCCTTCCTCTTGATGTTAAATAAAGAGGAAAACCACTGCATTGTGGTGAGGGGGATCTTTAAAGGCTAAGGGAGACTACCCTAAGAGAAAACAGCAGGCTGGAGGCTTCAGGTGGCAACCCTCCCCCCTTCCCCAAAGCTCGGGTGAAGTGAGCTAGTATCTCCACAACCTTAAACTAACCTAGTATAGAAACCTCAACAAAGAGAAACCGAGCTGATTCAAATATGACTTTTGGGTTGAAAGGGCCAACGAAAATTGATTATGGAATGTAAGTCGCACTGTTGCCAACCAGAACACGAAACATTTTTCACAAATAATAAGATCTCGCTGGTCTGCCGGCGACATGAAGTAGCCACTTGAAAGCGCTCAGTTCTCTTGAGTCCCACAAGTATGGATTTCAAATAAACGTACCTAGTTGAATGATACTTAATGTTACTAAATTATACGTCCGAACTGATGAACATGGTCAGGAGCGAGTTAATGTATGGGTGGGAAAACCTAGAAGCTATCTGAAGGAAAAATTATGGCTTCAGTACATTCACGTAAATAAACTATAACCAAAATAGTAAATTTATTTTACAAACGTAAACAATAGTTTAGAGAACTGCAAAATTCGCGGATTTATTGACCTCTAGGATAGACTCCACAGTCCTTTAAATACTCGCGGAAATGACACCTGTTCATTGGCTACTGACGCGTGAGACGTCTCAACTAGGCTGTCCGTAATTTGGCACTTTCTTGGTTTAGTGTTTCCCATTGGCTTACAGTTCCCCGGATAAAATGTGGACCAATCGCAGAAGCAGTACGAAGGTATAGTTGTTTTGATGCTAGCCTATCGCGAAATGAATCCGCGAATGTTGCATGTCTCTATGTCAATAGATACAATAACCTTGTTTAGGAAAGCTACCGCAGGCGATGCGCAAATATATTCTGCGCAACTCGTGGCGACAAGGTTTTTTTTTTTTTAATGTGACTGTTAGATTATTAGGGGACTGATTTTACTACTGAAAAATACAAGTACATAAAAAATTCGATTATCTTAAAACTTTACATTTTAAGCTTTATATTACGCCATTTAGAGCGAGACAGCTCTGAAAAGCTCTGTAAATATCTCATTTCGTTAAAATGCATTAAACATGTGAAAAAACTACAAAAACCCGTACGCTACTTGAAAGGTTCAGAGTATGGCTGTATTGGGTAACATCTATAGAGCAAATTTCCAAATTTTTTTGTATACAGTTAAGTAACGTGACAAATATTTTTAACAAAAAACATTCATGTTATAAAATAGCGACTACCTGTTCTCCTTTCCACATTATATTTTCCGTAAAACAATTAGAAATCTAGTTCACGAGGCAGTAAAATTACCGTAGGCTGACATTAATAAAATATTTATTTGGCAGACAGGGCGGGAATAACGCCTTCCCTTGCTGTCTGAGGACTGGGTTCACGTTCAGTAAGTACTTCCCTCCACGGCGCAGCACGGCGCAGCAGCGACCATTCCCCCGGCGGAAACGATCATCATTGTATATATTGACCCCGATGTAAACGTTACGTTAAGCCCCAGTTACTTCGTTCATGCATTCATTAAAAATGAATTACGAAGAAAAATAAAAGCTTTCCTTGCAATAAAACTATGCAAATCTCCTATGTTTACCATTACGAAAATACACTAATCAAAAAATAATAATATTGCGCCTCCCGAAATTCTTTGCAAGCACGTGAAAACAACTAGTTGCGAACAGCGAATGCAAGTGCACAATTAATGGAGGACTCGAAAACAAGCACCCAACCACGACAAAGCCACGCGAGACGACTGCGAGAAGGGCCTTGCTACACGGAGGCATGCAGTTGACGTGTCCACTCGCGGGTGACATCCACGCCCGGCGCCCAGCAGCGAGTGGCATTGTCACTGCCAGCCCGCATAGCCGTGTGCAGGCTAGTGCTTACTGCAGGTTTGTGCGAGGGCTTCAGGCCAATATATGCCATCATTAAGTGTCTTTAACACATCAGCAATGACCTAGCGTTAAAATACATTGAATATATTACCAACAATACGAAAAATGAATCAAGACCAGCATTAAGCACTGTGAATCAAACAGCACCACACCCGACAATGCACACTAACATCTCAAACGAAGAAAAATGATCCTAATCGATGGAACTTGTCTGCATGAAATATGACTCATCTACTAGTGTCAGTAAGAACTCGCTGGTCAGCTCGAGAAATTAAATTTCCTCCATCAGTGAACAACTACAGCCGACTTGACTCATCAGCACTGTTTCTCGATGTATTCCGACAAGTCGCAAGTGGTGTGAGTTAATTAATCCCAGTACAATGTTGGTTGTTTCATGTTATGGCCGTTGTTATATTCAAGTCGGGAGGTAAAGCATGTCGGCGAGGGCCCACATGCAGACCGCAACACCGCTGATTGTTGATCGCTGATCGCTGATTGCACTAAGCTTACGGAGACTGTGTGACGTCGGTGCTCCGTACAGATAACAGCGGACCTCGGAGCCCGCGCACCAGCAGGACTGCACTTCTGCCCGCCCGCCACACGCCGCGCCCTCAAGCAGCTACAGCCGGTAGAACCGAGTCCCACCCGGGACGGCTGATTGCCAGGTGCTGAGCGGGTGTTGCCCATCACAGGGAACACTTTGATAGTTTAAATTAACTTTTTAGGGCCACGTTCACGTCCGTGCGTACACCTACTGCCAGTCAGTGCGTGCACCTACTGCTCAGGCAACAATGTCAACCGGGACGCATTTAATTCATTTTTAGTTCGTAAAAACGATAGTATCGAAAGTTTTGGATATATTGCTTTATATGAACACTGAAATGTGTGTTGACCATATTGGTACTTTAGAATATAAACTCCTTGCGTGTAAAAATATAATTATATATATATATATATATACACACAAGTGAGGGGTATCGAGTAATTTGGTTAAGTAGAACACGTTTGTACGTGTTATAATTATGTTTTAAATGAAAAGCAAATAATTTTGGATTGGTAATTTTTAGACTGCATTTATAACGAATAGAAATTGGTTTCCCGTTTACTAATATATAAATGTAAAAATTTGTTAGTTAATTACAGTAGTATAGGATAGGGCATCCTGCGCCAGGCTTCAGGCTGTGGATTGAGGATTGTCAGTCCGCCATCTTGGATTGTGACGTCACGGCGGCCATTTTTGACTCAAAATTCCTCAAAATTCCTCAAAATTGACTCAAAATGACTCAAAAATTCCCGTTTTAAGAAAAAATTTCCCGTTTTCGAGGGAAAAATTCCCGTTTCGAGGGAAAATTTCCCGTTTTATTCCGTAAAAATCCCAGCAGCTAGAAATTCCTGATAGAGGCTTAAGCATCCTTAACTCAAGCCTCAGTTAAGCCTCTTTTAGGATTATGACGTCACCGTTGCAATTTTCGTTACGCCCGCCATCTTGAAAATCCGCAATTTTTATGTTAGAAAATCGGGAAAAAATTTAAAAATCATTAAAAAAATCATTTGATCGAACTAAAAAAAAAATATTAAAAACCACTGTTGCAGTTATCGTTACGGTAGCCATCTTGGATTATATAAATGTTGCATATTTCTTTACACCCGCCATCTTGGTTGAGTACCATGCCATTCTTACACTTTACGTTACGACCACCATATTGGATCCTATTAATGTTGCAATTATCGTTATGGTCGCCATCTTGTAATTTAGACGTCATCTTGTAATTTAGACGCCATCTTGGAAATCCGTAATTTTTATGTTAGAAAATCGGGAAAAATTCCAAAATTCATCAAAAAAAATTAACTTTTTAGAATTCTGATTGATTATATCGATTCCCGTCCTTGGTTCGAAACCGGTGAGGGCAAAAAAAATATCACATCAGATCCTTCCTCCACAGAAGCCACCTACAGACTGACCTACCACCACCAATAACAAGGTATTTACCATCAGCTGGTATGACGTCATGTCCGCCATCTTGTCTTTGTCTGCTGGAGGCCGCCATCTTGGTTTCGTCTGCTAGAGTGTGCTGACGACATGTTAGTATAATGTTCTGTTCACCATAACTTTGACCTCTTATATTGACATTGTACTTTGTCATTGACCTTGAACTTTGACCTTGACCTTAAACTTTGACCTTGAACTTTGACCTTGACCTTGAAATTTGACCTTGACCTTGAAATTTGACCTTGACCTTGAAATTTGACCTTGACCTTGAAATTTGACCTTGACCTTGAAATTCGACTTTGTCCTTGTAATTTGTCTTTGTCCTTGTCGTCCATCATGGATCCGTCATTTTATGTTTAGTACATGCTAGCGGTCATTGCCCTTCATCATGTTTTCGTCTGCTGCTGGACACCATCTTGTGTGTACTTGTATTATAGAGTACATTTCCATCATGATAGTTTTATTCTAACCTGTTACAGTGCAGTAATCATTTATTATTACCGAGGTGCCCGCCATCTTGAAATTTGGCCGCCATCTTGAAATCATGTAATTATTTAGCTAGAAATGCGGGGAAAATACCAAAAGTCTCCGAGGAAATCAATTATTAATTTTCATATTGAATCGATGGATCCCTGTCCACGGTTCGATTCTTGACCAGTGACAGTTGTAACTAATTATGAAATAAATTTTAGATTCTGTTTTCCATTACCTTTCACGGAGTTTATTAATCATTCACTCTACGAAAAACAACTCAAGTCAATATACCTGACCAACGAATTAATACAGTGCCGATTAGCCTATTATGAAAGTCTAATTTTTCAATAATCTGAAAAACATATAAGCTGTTCATGTACAAAGCCATACATATAGATCAATTGTCTTCAGTCCATGAGACCGAGTCACGTCATTATCAGACGTATAGGCTAGTCATTTCAGGTCCGCATGAACTTCGTCGTTAGCTAATTATATTCAATTAATCCCTCGTGACATTTTTTATACTTACTAAAGGACCAAGTGACCTTGAAAAATATTTTAGTAACACCAAGAGGTTTTTAAACTAGTAAATATTCAATCACTACATATTGTACTACGCACAATAAAAAAAAAAACAGGAAGCACCATCATCGAAAAGGCAGCGCCATCAATGAAAAGCCAGCACATTTGGAAGCACCGACAACGAAAAGGAAGCACCATCAACGAAAAGGCAGCACCGCCAACGAAAAGGAAGCACATTTGGAAGCACCGACAACGAAAAGGCAGCACCGGCATCGAAAAGGAAGCACATTTGGAAGCACCGACAACGAAAAGGAAGCACCATCAACGAAAAGGCAGCACCGCCAACGAAAAGGAAGCACATTTGGAAGCACCGACAACGAAAAGGCAGCACCGGCATCGAAAAGGAAGCACATTTGGAAGCACCGACAACGAAAAGGCAGCACCGGCATCGAAAAGGAAGCACATTTGGAAGCACCGACAACGTAAAGGCAGCACCGGCATCGAAAAGGAAGCACATTTGGAAGCACCGACAACGTAAAGGCAGCACCGGCATCGAAAAGGAAGCACATTTGGAAGCACCGACAACGAAAAGGCAGCACCGGCATCAAAAAGGAAGCACATTTGGAAGCACCGACAACGAAAAGGCAGCACCGGCATCAAAAAGGAAGCACATTTGGAAGCACCGACAACGAAAAGGCAGCACCGGCATCGAAAAGGAAGCACATTTGGAAGCACCGACAACGAAAAGGCAGCACCGACAACGAAAAGGAAGCACATTTGGAAGCACCGACAACGAAAAGGCAGCACCGCCAACGAAAAGGAAGCACATTTGGATGCACCAACAACGAAAAGGCAGCACCGCCAACGAAAAGGCAGCACCGCCATCGAAAAAGCAGCTCATTTGGAAGCACCGACAACTATAAGGCAGCACCGCCAACGAAAAAGCAGCACATTTGGAAGCACCGACAACGAAAAGGCAGCACCATCGACGAAAAGGAAGCACATTTGGAAGCACAAGTTACGAGAACTTAGTCTTAGTTAGAAATCTGAATACAAGAAATAAAAACATTAAATTTTTATAATTCAAATTTTTTATTTCTGTACATTATACAAATACAAGTAAAACAAGCCATTATTGTATGTAGCCAGCTTTCCTCAGTTCTTTGAGTATGAAGGATATTTCTTTGATGCACGAATAGTTTCCTGCACAAAGCGAGCCATGTAGAAGTCTTAGCCGGTCAACCAATATGTTTGGATCTTTCCATGATGTGTAATCAATCTCTTCTACCACAATTTTACTTGCTTGTTTATTATAAATATTATGATCTCTGGTGTATTCCGTTTTAACACCAACCTCAGGGTAACTTTCATTATCGAGATAGTGAACATCACATGCTTGATCAGATTTATTTAATATATCTCGACGTTTCCATCGTTTCGGTCTCAGGACACCGACACAGTCTTCGATCTTGCCTGCTTTAGCTGCTTCATCAGAGTCTATGTCTTTGTCAACAGCCTCAGAGTCGCTGTAGCAATTACCGTAGAAGGCATCATCTTCACCCAGATTACCGTAAGAATTCGATGCCGATGATGTCGAAGTGTCTTCATCGTCTTCATGCTTCCTTTTTAGGAGTCCATCATTTTTACAGAGTAGGAAAGATCTACTTGAATTCGGCTGGAATGTATTCTCACTTTTCACGTTAAGGATTCTTCCATTGTCTTCATTCTTCCATAAATCATCATCATCCGTCAATTTAAGTTTTTTGTCGAGATTGGAAGAGCCGCGAACATAATCTCTCCCAAGACAAGGAAAATTATTGTCGTAATGCAAATCGCTCTTCCTTAGCCTAGTAGAGCCATCGTTGTCCTCTAGCTTGTACGCAGGCTTGGCGTTACAAGTTCTGTCATGTCTTTTTAAGCTCTCTCTCCGCGTAAACGACTTGCTACATCTAACACAACTTATCATATTACGTAGTGGATTTTTAACACAGTCATTCTTCTCGTGTTGTCTTCCATTCTTTCTCAAGATAAATTCTTTGCTGCAAAACTTACACCTGTGTCCTTTCAATACAGCAACAGTCACCGAATCAGGATTCATATTAGTTACTGAGACTATTGTCAGATGCAAACTGAGTGAATTAAATTAGATACATTACTTAAATAGAATTTTCTAAATATTTCACCAGCAAGAATTAAGTTACCTCATACAAATGAAATTGTTTCATGTGGTTTCGATTATTAGCATGAGATGTTGCCACGTGTTGTGTTGAGTCATAATTTATCTAGTTCTTTTATGTTGTATGCGGGATGCTCACTAACGTTCGCAAAACAAGGATGGCTTCGCTAGACATCAAGGAGAAGGAAGTTTATCTTTCATGTTAATGCTTCTCAGCTGTCTCAAAGCATATTATTTGTCTGAGTAAAGTTATTATTTTTTAAATCCACCTGATAAAAATATTGTATGTTCTGTTTTATTGACAGAATTTCACTGATTAAATGTAACTCTGAATAAAAATGTCATGACTCAGAAAGTAAAAAATTCTTCATGCAGAGATAGATCTCTCACAAATAATCAGGAGCACTCGGTGAAAACCATCAGATGTCTAGCCAGGAATAATCAGAAAAACTTGGAGAAAGCCATCAATATAATATCAAGATTAATCAGAAGCACTCGGAGAAATCCATCAGATGTCTAGTTAGGTATAATCAGAAGCACACGGAGTAAACCGCCATAATATTGTCAAGAATAATCGGAAGCTCACGGAGAATACCACCATAATATTGTCAAGAATAATCAGGAGCACACGGATAAAACCACCATAATATTAACAATAATAATCAGAAGCACACGGAGAAAACCACCATAATATTGACAAGAATAATCGGAAGCACACGGAGAAAACCACCACAAGTTTTCTTTGATATCATAAAAATACAGAAAAAAAAATTTAATAAATAACATAAAAAAAAATTAATAAAAAAATTTAAATGACAAAATAAAATACAAAAATACATAAACAGATTCTGCTAGCTTGTGAACTTCTCATTGTTAAGCAAAGATATAGTTCTAGTACAAGCCAGAATTTTATGTATTTTTGTATTTTATTTTGTCATTTAAATTTTTTTATTAATTTTTTTTTATGTTATTTATTAAATTTTTTTTTTCTGTATTTTTATGATATCAAAGAAAACTTGTGGTGGTTTTCTCCGTGTGCTTCCGATTATTCTTGTCAATATTATGGTGGTTTTCTCCGTGTGCTTCTGATTATTATTGTTAATATTATGGTGGTTTTATCCGTGTGCTCCTGATTATTCTTGAAAATATTATGGTGGTATTCTCCGTGAGCTTCCGATTATTCTTGACAATATTATGGCGGTTTACTCCGTGTGCTTCTGATTATACCTAACTAGACATCTGATGGATTTCTCCGAGTGCTTCTGATTAATCTTGATATTATATTGATGGCTTTCTCCAAGTGTTTCTGATTATTCCTGGCTAGACATCTGATGGTTTTCACCGAGTGCTCCTGATTATTTGTGAGAGATCTATCTCTGCATGAAGAATTTTTTACTTACTGAGTCATGACATTTTTATTCAGAGTTACATTTAATCAGTGAAATTCTGTCAATAAAACAGAACATACAATATTTTTATCAGGTGGATTTAAAAAATAATAACTTTACTCAGACAAATAATATGCTTTGAGACAGCTGAGAAGCATTAACATGAAAGATAAACTTCCTTCTCCTTGATGTCTAGCGAAGCCATCCTTGTTTTGCGAACGTTAGTGAGCATCCCGCATACAACATAAAAGAACTAGATAAATTATGACTCAACACAACACGTGGCAACATCTCATGCTAATAATCGAAACCACATGAAACAATTTCATTTGTATGAGGTAACTTAATTCTTGCTGGTGAAATATTTAGAAAATTCTATTTAAGTAATGTATCTAATTTAATTCACTCAGTTTGCATCTGACAATAGTCTCAGTAACTAATATGAATCCTGATTCGGTGACTGTTGCTGTATTGAAAGGACACAGGTGTAAGTTTTGCAGTAAAGAATTTATCTTGAGAAAGAATGGAAGACAACACGAGAAGAATGACTGTGTTAAAAATCCACTACGTAATATGATAAGTTGTGTTAGATGTAGCAAGTCGTTTACGCGGAGAGAGAGCTTAAAAAGACATGACAGAACTTGTAACGCCAAGCCTGCGTACAAGCTAGAGGACAACGATGGCTCTACTAGGCTAAGGAAGAGCGATTTGCATTACGACAATAATTTTCCTTGTCTTGGGAGAGATTATGTTCGCGGCTCTTCCAATCTCGACAAAAAACTTAAATTGACGGATGATGATGATTTATGGAAGAATGAAGACAATGGAAGAATCCTTAACGTGAAAAGTGAGAATACATTCCAGCCGAATTCAAGTAGATCTTTCCTACTCTGTAAAAATGATGGACTCCTAAAAAGGAAGCATGAAGACGATGAAGACACTTCGACATCATCGGCATCGAATTCTTACGGTAATCTGGGTGAAGATGATGCCTTCTACGGTAATTGCTACAGCGACTCTGAGGCTGTTGACAAAGACATAGACTCTGATGAAGCAGCTAAAGCAGGCAAGATCGAAGACTGTGTCGGTGTCCTGAGACCGAAACGATGGAAACGTCGAGATATATTAAATAAATCTGATCAAGCATGTGATGTTCACTATCTCGATAATGAAAGTTACCCTGAGGTTGGTGTTAAAACGGAATACACCAGAGATCATAATATTTATAATAAACAAGCAAGTAAAATTGTGGTAGAAGAGATTGATTACACATCATGGAAAGATCCAAACATATTGGTTGACCGGCTAAGACTTCTACATGGCTCGCTTTGTGCAGGAAACTATTCGTGCATCAAAGAAATATCCTTCATACTCAAAGAACTGAGGAAAGCTGGCTACATACAATAATGGCTTGTTTTACTTGTATTTGTATAATGTACAGAAATAAAAAATTTGAATTATAAAAATTTAATGTTTTTATTTCTTGTATTCAGATTTCTAACTAAGACTAAGTTCTCGTAACTTGTGCTTCCAAATGTGCTTCCTTTTCGTCGATGGTGCTGCCTTTTCGTTGTCGGTGCTTCCAAATGTGCTGCTTTTTCGTTGGCGGTGCTGCCTTATAGTTGTCGGTGCTTCCAAATGAGCTGCTTTTTCGATGGCGGTGCTGCCTTTTCGTTGGCGGTGCTGCCTTTTCGTTGTTGGTGCATCCAAATGTGCTTCCTTTTCGTTGGCGGTGCTGCCTTTACGTTGTCGGTGCTTCCAAATGTGCTTCCTTTTTGATGCCGGTGCTGCCTTTTCGTTGTCGGTGCTTCCAAATGTGCTTCCTTTTCGATGCCGGTGCTGCCTTTACGTTGTCGGTGCTTCCAAATGTGCTTCCTTTTCGATGCCGGTGCTGCCTTTACGTTGTCGGTGCTTCCAAATGTGCTTCCTTTTCGATGCCGGTGCTGCCTTTACGTTGTCGGTGCTTCCAAATGTGCTTCCTTTTCGATGCCGGTGCTGCCTTTACGTTGTCGGTGCTTCCAAATGTGCTTCCTTTTCGATGCCGGTGCTGCCTTTTCGTTGTCGGTGCTTCCAAATGTGCTTCCTTTTCGATGCCGGTGCTGCCTTTTCGTTGTCGGTGCTTCCAAATGTGCTTCCTTTTCGTTGGCGGTGCTGCCTTTTCGTTGATGGTGCTTCCTTTTCGTTGTCGGTGCTTCCAAATGTGCTTCCTTTTCGATGCCGGTGCTGCCTTTTCGTTGTCGGTGCTTCCAAATGTGCTTCCTTTTCGTTGGCGGTGCTGCCTTTTCGTTGATGGTGCTTCCTTTTCGTTGTCGGTGCTTCCAAATGTGCTGGCTTTTCATTGATGGCGCTGCCTTTTCGATGATGGTGCTTCCTGTTTTTTTTTTGATTGTGCGTAGTACAATATGTAGTGATTGAATATTTACTAGTTTAAAAACCTCTTGGTGTTACTAAAATATTTTTCAAGGTCACTTGGTCCTTTAGTAAGTATAAAAAATGTCACGAGGGATTAATTGAATATAATTAGCTAACGACGAAGTTCATGCGGACCTGAAATGACTAGCCTATACGTCTGATAATGACGTGACTCGGTCTCATGGACTGAAGACAATTGATCTATATGTATGGCTTTGTACATGAACAGCTTATATGTTTTTCAGATTATTGAAAAATTAGACTTTCATAATAGGCTAATCGGCACTGTATTAATTCGTTGGTCAGGTATATTGACTTGAGTTGTTTTTCGTAGAGTGAATGATTAATAAACTCCGTGAAAGGTAATGGAAAACAGAATCTAAAATTTATTTCATAATTAGTTACAACTGTCACTGGTCAAGAATCGAACCGTGGACAGGGATCCATCGATTCAATATGAAAATTAATAATTGATTTCCTCGGAGACTTTTGGTATTTTCCCCGCATTTCTAGCTAAATAATTACATGATTTCAAGATGGCGGCCAAATTTCAAGATGGCGGGCACCTCGGTAATAATAAATGATTACTGCACTGTAACAGGTTAGAATAAAACTATCATGATGGAAATGTACTCTATAATACAAGTACACACAAGATGGTGTCCAGCAGCAGACGAAAACATGATGAAGGGCAATGACCGCTAGCATGTACTAAACATAAAATGACGGATCCATGATGGACGACAAGGACAAAGACAAATTACAAGGACAAAGTCGAATTTCAAGGTCAAGGTCAAATTTCAAGGTCAAGGTCAAATTTCAAGGTCAAGGTCAAATTTCAAGGTCAAGGTCAAATTTCAAGGTCAAGGTCAAATTTCAAGGTCAAGGTCAAATTTCAAGGTCAAGGTCAAATTTCAAGGTCAAGGTCAAAGTTCAAGGTCAAAGTTTAAGGTCAAGGTCAAAGTTCAAGGTCAATGACAAAGTACAATGTCAATATAAGAGGTCAAAGTTATGGTGAACAGAACATTATACTAACATGTCGTCAGCACACTCTAGCAGACGAAACCAAGATGGCGGCCTCCAGCAGACAAAGACAAGATGGCGGACATGACGTCATACCAGCTGATGGTAAATACCTTGTTATTGGTGGTGGTAGGTCAGTCTGTAGGTGGCTTCTGTGGAGGAAGGATCTGATGTGATATTTTTTTTGCCCTCACCGGTTTCGAACCAAGGACGGGAATCGATATAATCAATCAGAATTCTAAAAAGTTAATTTTTTTTGATGAATTTTGGAATTTTTCCCGATTTTCTAACATAAAAATTACGGATTTCCAAGATGGCGTCTAAATTACAAGATGACGTCTAAATTACAAGATGGCGACTAAATTTCAAGATGGCGACCATAACGATAATTGCAACATTAATAGGATCCAATATGGTGGTCGTAACGTAAAGTGTAAGAATGGCATGGTACTCAACCAAGATGGCGGGTGTAAAGAAATATGCAACATTTATATAATCCAAGATGGCTACCGTAACGATAACTGCAACAGTGGTTTTTAATATTTTTTTTTAGTTCGATCAAATGATTTTTTTAATGATTTTTAAATTTTTTCCCGATTTTCTAACATAAAAATTGCGGATTTTCAAGATGGCGGGCGTAACGAAAATTGCAACGGTGACGTCATAATCCTAAAAGAGGCTTAACTGAGGCTTGAGTTAAGGATGCTTAAGCCTCTATCAGGAATTTCTAGCTGCTGGGATTTTTACGGAATAAAACGGGAAATTTTCCCTCGAAACGGGAATTTTTCCCTCGAAAACGGGAAATTTTTCTTAAAACGGGAATTTTTGAGTCATTTTGAGTCAATTTTGAGGAATTTTGAGGAATTTTGAGTCAAAAATGGCCGCCGTGACGTCACAATCCAAGATGGCGGACTGACAATCCTCAATCCACAGCCTGAAGCCTGGCGCAGGATGCCCTATCCTATACTACTAATTACATATTTACTATTGAACCGATTTCGATAATAACGACTGAACCTTTAGGTCTTTACACAATTGAAAACTTTGGGCATGTGACTTAACATTTACTTTTGGGTCCATGACTAATCCTCGTTACAAAATACAAATGTAAAATTCGCTTATATCTGTGAAGTTATAACCTGAAACGTGTGATTAGCAAATAAAGGCAGATATTATTTCTAACATATTTCAAAAAATAATTTACACCACACTCAATCGCATGCTATGCTCTGATCGGTTCTAGCCAGGTTCAAGTCAGGAGTTATTTACTAATTTTACGAGGTATATTGTGAACAGCTCCATAAACAACGTGACTTAACTATCGCTAAGTCACATGTCTAAAGTTTTCAGTTGTGTATTCTAAATTAAATCGTGCGCACTAGGCTGTTTGCAGTATCAATCTAAGAGATATTTGGAATTGTTGGTGCATCGCAAGGAAGGTAACCGATATTCAACATATTTTCGAATTAATTTTGTCTGCTCAAGTACTACTGGCTCGATGTAGGAAAGGTTTTGATGGAGATTAAAAACTGACGAAAACTAGCTTCTACTGCGCAGCTTAGGTTCCCCCCTCCCTTCTTTGCGACAGAGAATTCTCTGTCGCAAAGAAGGGAGGGGGGAACCTAAGCTGCGCAGTAGACGCTAGTTTTCGTCAGTTTTTAATCTCCATCAAAACCTTTCCTACAGCGACCTAGTAGTATAGAGTGATTTACAAAAAACTGTCTCATGTGAGTTGCAGATTTTGCCAACGGTGCGAATTCGTGCGAACATGCTTCATCTCTGCGGTTTGTGCGCGTTAATGCGTCTCACGACATTCCTCGCGGTTCCTCAGAAGCGGTATCGCTGAGTCAAGCACAGAACCGTGGGAAAGAGTGGCGGTGTGGCGGTGTGGCGGTGTGGTGGTGTGGTGGTATGGTATGTTTCACCTGCTTGCGCGTCGCGGCAGTTTCGCGAACCACGCGATGACGAAGCTGGTTTCGCGCGCCGATTACGTCACGTGCTGGATTGTCGCTGCTACGCGCTGCCGCGCCCAAGCGACCAATCAGCGGGCGACTGCAGCGTCGCGGTGACCAGTGACGGCGCTCGTCGACTGTTCGTCCTGGGCCGCGACGTTCGCGTGCGAGATAAGGCATGGACGAGTGTGGCCTTTTTAAAATTGGGTTTATTAAGTCGCATGCAGAACCCCATTAGCCTAGAAGCATTTAATTATCATTCAAGGCATTATGGGTCATTTAGGTATGATAAAGTACTAATGCAATACTTGTATTCGACAAAACGAACGGTTACGATATAATCAGTTTCTTATCTCCTCATTACAATTTTAATGATAGTCGGTACTCAACTGCGTGCTCTGCGAACTGTTTACTTGCATATAAGCGCCCCGAATTCACGAAATGCCATAACTCTGGCCTGCTACAGTAAAAAAACACCGACCAATAGGCTCGTGGCGTGGCTCGTGTGAGGGGCCGCTTGGATCGGGACAAGTCGAGCACACGTCTGAGCACACGTCGAGCACACGTCTGAGCACACGTCGAGCACACGTGTGAGCACACGTGTGAGCACACGTGTGAGCAGTCAGCAGCGGCGTGCGGCCAGCCCTCAGACACCGGAGCGCCAGTGTCCAGTCGGCGGGCTCTCGGGTTCCAAGGCCGGGACGCGTCGCCTCCGTCACGTGACAGCGGCGCAGCCAGTGGCTGGCCCTCGCTGAACCCCAGCCCGCCCTAATCCCTCCCACACTACCAGGCAGCACAGTGTCTTCCTAATGTCAATGACGTCACATTGTCTGCAATGATGTCCGATGTACGAATCTACTGATTTATGAAGTAGTCACCAGAGCGCCGTAAATATAGCGCGCCCAAATAAGTGTTTTTCGATTGTTTTTCTTTGTTGTTTTCATCCATTGTAAATACATACGCAGCTAAATTTTAAACACTCACTTAACTTGTGAAAGTTGAGAAAGTTAAAAAATACTTCGTTATTCGGTCAGACAAATGTAAATGCTAATAAATGAATTCTAATCATACTGCCAAGAAATGAATGCGTGCGTTCGGCCGTTGATATTTGTGAAAAAATTCAAGATTTTCATGGGCTATTAAATACTAAGGATTGTGGTCGTGAATGATGTCAAACTTAGTGTCAGGTTAACCTATTTGTTTCACGATAAAGACTTTTAGCTTCTAAAATCACGATTTGTATTTAAATAATCTAATATAATACACATAAATCGTCTTCTTTATAAGTGACAGCTATAAATACCGAAAATATATAAGAACAAATGTTACATTAAAAAACATGGGTACACAAAAATCAATATACATATTTGTATTCGAACACAAGTTTTGCATTATATTTATAATTTTAAATACATCAGATAGACAAGTGCAAAATACATCAGACTAATGCGATGAAAATAAACAAAGAAACTAAACTGATAATGTTAAATTTATTTTTTACATCTTAATTTTAAAAAGTGCAAAAATTGTAATATTTAATCGACACTAAAATGTTGTACGAGTCACATATATCAGATTTAGAAAGAAAAAAATCACTTTGCTTACAAGTAACATCCTTAAAATTTTATTACCTATACATGAGCACCTTTAGTAAATTTATGAGGAACGCACGCAATGCAATCATTTCCGAATTATATTTTAACTCAAAATCTTCTTCGATGACGATCACTGTAAATAAAACATATAACACTTAGTTCCTATTGAAATGATTAATTAGAGCATATTATTTATTTGTAATGCAATTTCTTTAATGTTAATAAAAACACTTTCTTTTCTGTGCATGTTTGCTATGTTTCAACTAAATATTTTCACAGTGTTTGACAAAGGACTATATTTCAATCATCTATTGCTCAAGTTGTATAATATAAAATTTGTGGTCTAGCTACAGGCATAAATTTCTCGAAAAAAATTTCGAGTCAAGCTGTGTATTGAAACACTGTAGCATCGTCTGCGTTTCGTGATTAGCAAAGTTCTTTCGTGTACATGTCAGCTGTCGGCACAACAATCACAGACTTCTGTGCGGAAGCACATGGCCTTGTACGGCGATGACTGCGCGTCAAGCCCCCGGACTGGCTTCCACGAGCTCCTTGCCCTGCGGACTGTGCGACTGTCAACCAGCAGCCGTGTCACGTCCACAGAGCATGTATCGCTCTTATATTGCAGTATCTGCAGCAACCATTTCATACTAGCCGGCTTCGTAACGTTAAAAATCGTATTTTGTATACAATCGTTAGTTATGTGTTTTATTTCTTTTAATTTAACTTTTTTATTTTTCTAAGGCCTGTAAGTGTATAGTGACAGTATTATTACTGCTTCAGTCATTCAGAAAACAAACATGAGAAACTATTTGTAGTAGTCGGTCATTATAAATAACAAATCATTCAATTAAATTATGTGCTTTGCTCAAACAGAGCCTAAAATTTTAAATTAAATATTATATATTTTTTACAATAATGGTTGAAACGAAGATTGCAACTTTAAGTAACACCTCCATGTAAATAAAAATTGAATATTATCAGACGATACCCTTAATGGAATACAAGGAAACTTATTTACCAAAATATCATTCCAAATGTTCATTTGCAATAAATATACCACGTTCCAGATACATAGATATATTTTTTAATTTAATTGCGTTATCAAGTTGTGCTTTAAACTGTTGTCTATGCACTATATCTGGCAGCAAGAAAAGCACAAATGGCAAGAAACTGTGTCAGCAAGAGAGACCGAGGATAGACTCGCTACACAAGTCACAAGTCACAAGTCACAAGTCACGAGTCGTGTCGCCTCAAGCCCGTGCAGCGCGACCGTGTAACCTCGTGTTTGGGTAGGAGGGAGGGGGAGGGGGAGGGGAGCCGAGGGACGCCATCTTGGTTTCAACACTTTCAAGGCCGTACCACTGAATGTCAGTTCATTTTCAATACTGGGCTTCCTTGAAGCAAAGCTTATCATTTAGCGACATGCCTGACTGCCACAAATAGTTTCCACTGTGAAGTCACTGGCGTTTAGTACTGAATTCATGTTAGGAATGACTACAACAGTAGCCATTGTGTTTATGTCTTTTAAGATCTCTTAATGAGTGGCATACATAAGCGAAGGCAAAATTTCAATATTAAAGGAAGAAACATTAGGACATAAAAATGGTTAAAACCAATATAGCGTTTTTCGATTCTTATCTCTCCACCTTGAAAAACCTAACTTGACATTTTACTTGTACTACATATATTTATAGCACTGTCTCGTATTTGTTTTACATATTGTCGTCACGACACATTTTGAAGGAATTTAAAAATGAACATGAATACTGCAGACTGAATGTAACCTCCATTATGAGAAGGAAGCTGACGCCACAAACTGCAACAATGTATGTTGTTATACGAGCAGCAGTCGCTGACCTACTTCAAAGTATCGCTACTGTATCTCACGAACTGACAGCTCGCACTTCAGTAATTCACTCGTTCAGCGTTTATCGCAGGCTCGCGATCCCATTGCGTGTGTTAAACAGACTACGGTTCAATTTAAAAAAAAAAAAAAACTTAAAAATGCACGTATTCATTCATCCATCTACGATATCGACGCAAATGGTTGACAAAGTAATAAATGGCTTTTGACAAATTTCAGTCATTAGCTACTAGTTAGCTTCTGAGCTGGGGCCTTGTCCGTGGAAGTAGAGTGCCCGACGTTTCGGCATGCCTTTCTGAAGCCATCTTCAAGGGTGATGAACGAAGTTTACGCCAAAAAAGCCAACGAACAAGATTTTTTTTATTGCACGCACATTACTACACGGTTATGTCGATGTGTTTTCATGTTTTCAAGGGTATTGATTTCAGTTCTACATTATCTTGAATAATTCTAATGTGAAACGACTATCTTCCTGGCTGTACCGGTCGGAACTAGTTTTAAACCGCGCCACGCCGTCACCCGAAGCCGCGGGAGCAAGCCGAGACATGGCTGCTCGCAAACACGATGCCAACGAGCATGCATGGACCGAGCACCCGAAAAGGAAGGCAACTTCCTGTTTAAATCATTTGTGCACGGTTAGCTGACCACTTCATTATATTACTAAATAAAAATACTTGAAACTAGAGATTGGGGTGTTAAGTATATAACGTACCATTAACTTCGTAAAACTGCTTTTTTATAACGGTCGTTTGTTTACACATCCGTATAAGCCGTTACTGCCTGTTTCGATTAAGACAGTAGTTTATGCTTCTTCTTTAGTAAATGTTAGCATAATATAAAATAAGATCTTATTTTCATTACTAAGTTCATTAAATGTTCACCGTCCAGCCTGGTCACTGCAGGGAAGAGCAGCTGATGTATAAATGCGAGCAAACGGCAATCACGTTGGTACAAGAATTTCATTACCCCTCCCCCCTCTCCACGCCTCTTGGCTTCTCTGCCCTCGCCCATGGAGTTACTCGGAAAGTTTCCGAACGTTAAAATTACAATTATCGGACATTTCAGGTGTTCGGTGTTGGGTGTTCTGAGTTACATGTGGCGTCTCGCTTCTCGCTGACCGCCGATCGGCTGCCACTGCTGGCTGTGTGAACCTGAGTTACGATCTGCCATTCGCTTTCGAACATGGCGGCTTGGAAGCGCGGTTGCAACAGTTACGTATGAGCGGGATATTCATTCATTCACTGTTTAGGCACTACTTGCATTATATATATTAAAGTATTTAAATACATTTACGTATCCCATTATTATTAAATACTTATTGTTCTGGTGTATACGATTGATTATAGTAGACTTTTATTGCGTTACTCGTGACAGGCATGAGTGGCGGAGTAGGTTAGTGACAGAGGAAATATTTTTATGAATTCAAATCTCTCCTAACATATATTTTTTGTTCCGAAATTAAGTAGATTTCATTCTTAAAAAATAAAGGCATTAATTTTTATTGTGCCTAGCTTTATTAAGATACTTATAATATGAAATACAAAAATAATAGCTTACAATATTTTCTAATATTTTCACGACTTGTATTTTTAAATATTCTTTCTTATTTTAAACCCTGCTCTAAATACTTCATTTTTATTCAAACAAAGAACAAATACGTTAGAAGGTGTCATGCGGGATTACCAGAAATTGCACTGATGAAGTAATTGTCTAAAAACTAAACTCTGTAGTCTAATGTAATAAAAAGTCGTCTAAAATTATTTGTTACTGTCGTGGATGAAAATTAATACTTAATCACTTAGGGGAAAAAAATCGAATTGTTGGAGAACCGAACTCAAGTAGTCACATGCAGCAGTATACTTGACCACTACATGCGGTCATCCCAACCACTTAGATTAATATACTGATTACGAAATAGTTTATATTATAATATATAAATACGTTTTACATTGTAGGGTTGGCTTGAGAATAAGCGCGTATTTATTTTTGATTAATCTGTAATCTATTTTTAACTTTTAAAAGCTTATACTTTAAATGGTTTAATGTGTTGTGTACTAATTTGAATAGTAACCGTAAATAAATAATAGTTTAAAAAACTAAAAAACACGCTTTATAAAGAAAACCAAACTAAAAAATAGAAAATAAATTTTAATAAAATTGAATTAAGAATAGTGTAAATTTTTTTAATAAATATAAATTAATAATAGTGTATACACGAAAAAAATTTATTTTATTTAAAAAAAGCGTAGGGTGCATGATGTCAATAGTTATAAATATTTTATTGACATGTATGAGTAGAAGGATTATCATTTCGATAATATCTTAAAAAGCACACCAAGCTTTTTTTTTTTTTTTAATAAAATACAGTTTTTTCTTATGTACACTATTATTAATTTATATTTATTTAAAAATGTTACATTATTCTTAATTCAAATTTATTAAAATTTATTTTATATTTATTAGTTTGGATTTTCTATATAAAACGTGTTTTTTTAACTATTATTTATTTTCTAATTCTTAGTTTGGTTTATTTATAATTTAAAGTGATACTTCTTTATCGACGTATGAAAGAAATGTTATAACAATGTAAAAAAAACTTGATAGTTATTACATCAATTTACTACTAAAGTAGATTTTGAATAGATATTGGCTGCAGTTAAAATAAAATCGATAAATATTGTTTTATCTCAGAAGTGTCTCTAGATGTGGCTCAATTTTTTATTTATTAAATGACTTTACTATTAAAGTGAATTTGAGTAGATATTGGCTGCTTCTAAAATATATATCCAATATAGCGTGTGGAAGAACTACAGTACTCAATAATTTCAATATCCTGCTATGAAAATCAATATATTCGGGAAGTCATTGATGTTTATTCTAAGTCAGCATATCTGATGGGTGACCATCCTTTGTTTGCAAATGTCTCACAAATTTTTTTATCCATTTGTTCCAGGCTGATTTCACTGTAAGTTTCATTTGCATGCAGTTGCACAAAACTACACTGGAGTATTCTAAGAAATGTTTTAAAATTTATATTTCTTTTTGTCTTCTTTGATTAGGAAACGTTCACAATCTTTGTTGAAATCTTTAATCCACTGGCAAGCATTTGAGTTTCTGCCCGTGAATTTCTCAATCATGAAATATTTTGCAATTTTCCCTAAATTTTGAGTTTCAGATAGTTTTTTTTTTCTTCAAGAAATTTTGCTAACAGTTTTTCCAATTTTTTATTTGATCCACTAGGTATAGATTCAGCACTTTTTGTTTTTTCCTCAATTTCTTCCAGGTAAAAATCCTTAAACTAAGTTTTGCGCTCTATCCAAATATGTTTTTGATATATCATCTGTCAAACTTATCCATATTTTCCGTGTTTGATGTCTTATTTAATGATTTACTGACCGTGGCATAGTTTGGAGTATTTGTAACTTCTTGGTGTAGATTTGCAGGTTGGTGTTCGAGTGAAATTTCAAAAATTTGCCCATCAGGTGTAGCTATTGAGGTTATGCATATGGTGTTTGATTTCCCATCTGCTGTTGGTTTCACAGCAAAATCAAACCTCAATTTTTCCATGTTTCGTGAAATATTTGCAGAACATGTTTTATAATAATGTTTCACTCTTGGTTAATTGGTAAAATGAAACAAAGACGTAATTGTGTTTCTCTATTTAACGAAAGAAACATCATTTAAAGCCCTTATTTCAGGGTTTTTTTTCTTCATATTTTTACAAATATAGTTAATATCCTCTTCAAGAAAGTATATTGTTCACAATAATCGTAACCCACTCTCACTTTTCATTTAATTAAATGTCACAAAATTTAGTAGGCTTTGTTTATATCGCGCCAAAGACAAACTGAAAGAAAAGAGTTCGCACATGAGCGAAATGGTTTTCTTTACAATGTGCGAACTATTTTATTTCAGTTTGTCTTTGGCGCGATATAAACAAAGCCTACTAAATATTGTGAAATTATATAAATTGACAAAAATCTTATTTTGCAAATTGAATAATGGAATAATCTTATCAAATTTGTGTATTGTCATGGGTCCTCGATAAATCTACAAAGTTTGAATGAAATCTGGCTGTTTAAAGTGGGTCAAAATCGCACCCAAAGGAGTCGGTTACAAACATAAAAACAAACATACAGGTGAAGCTAATATAAAGCGTGTAAAAACGTGTTAAATGAACATTAAAACATTAATTATAATTAATAGTTTCTGTTACATTCAATTTAGCTAGATGTTCCTTTGTATACTTCACAGGAATTTTCGTAAGCCAAATGCCATTATTTAGCTGACCCAAATGCAGACGTGTAGATCCATAGAAAATTTTATCGAAATTCAGCGAGAAGCTTCACTCTAAATTTTCCTTTTTTTAGTGCTAAACGAAGACATGTTTCTTTCATTTGCGATACTGTATTATACATAAAATACGTTGTTTCACATTTTTCCAGTATCTAACCGTATTGTAAGCGTAGAGTTTATGCAAATTGCTTCGATTTGGTGATAAACTATGAAGACTTAACGGCTGCTTAGTGCCGCCGGAAGGCAGAATAGAAGGGGTGGGGTATCGTTAGACCCAAACATTGTCGAGGGAGTTGGCCTCGTACCGATAGAGCATTAGAATAGCATTTCAAACACTTGATAAAACTAATTTGTTCCGATCGGCAAGTGAGCAGTACGTAGGAATTGATATCGAAAACTTAAGGAGACAACGCAGAAAAAATTTTATTCGTTAATATTTGCATTTAGGGATTTGAAGATGTTGACTGTAGCACCTAAAAATACCTATTAGGTATTTACTTGACATTTTGAAATATTGGTTGCCCGAGCAAAGTTATCGGAAGCAGCTAATTTTTTTTTTAATGTTTGTGGGCTGGGTTTTGTTGGATTAGGTGAGGTCTAACCTAGTTTTGATCGCAAATGAATCACAAAGATTAGCATACGCGTCTTCTGTGAGTAAAACACACACATAGGGTTATCTACTTCACTGAATCCACAGTTCTGAGCGTATCACTCGAACAAAACCTTGACTCGCTTGTTTCCATAAAAAATCCACCGCCGAAGTTGCGCGAGCGAACCTCGAGATGCCCGCGCGCTCAGCCGACAAGTGGACCTGAAGCCGAGTTCTCGCGAGTCAGTCTGTCAGCTTTCGGCTGAACGAGTCACAGCGAAAACAATTGAACTAACAATCTAACCGACCGGACAGTCGATACAATATGGCTCCCAAAAGTCATGCAGTCGCGAAATTTGTGGTATTTTTATTTTTATAAAGTTCGACATTTTTAATCGAGACACACCGTGCCGTTGGTATAAATATTAATCCAAGAAAATAAATATTTTAGCGTCACTCCACTTAAAAACTTTTTAGTAGACGTCACACTGACAGAGCACCTTGTGTGATAATCACAAACTCAAGTGAAAGAATCGTTTTTAACTTGAAAAGGCCGTTATCACGTCTCGACGAGTTTGAACTCACACAATGACGCCAAAAGTTGACAGGGCATCATCTTTCTGTTATGAATAACTTTCACTGACAGCATGTTCTCGCGACACGAATCCAAGCGCCCGGGACAGCTCATGGGGAGAGTAACGCCAGAGTGATGATGGGGGGAAGTAGGGGCGAGGTAGGGGAAGGCAGAAAGAGGTAGTGGAGGGGTGGGGAGGCTCAGTGACTCACTGGCAGCACGCGCCACTGGCCGGTGTAGGGCAAGGGGTGGACTACAACGCCGGGTTTATAAATTGCAAAAGAAACGCAACACGCAACTCGCTAAACGCAACGTGTTCAACAACGACGTTTTCAATTGCTCGTTTATGAACTACGTAGGACGCAAAAAACGCAATCATCGGCCAACTTTCGACTTATTGCGTTCCGCTTTCCATATTTGAAGTATATTGTTCCGAAAGCCTTTAAAAACGAACACGTTATGTACATAGAATACCCAATTTTTTTTACTATACAGATTGCATTTTCATTGTTAAAACTTGCACGCAGAGAGAGGGAATATTACTCTTAAATCAAATTATTGATGATTTCACATACATTACCGAAAAACGCCCGGGAGAAAAATGTTTCCTAAATTTTACAACTTCAAGTTGTGTGGTTCGTGATGTATTACGACTTTATAATCGACGGTGATTTTCTTGTGTTGGTTGGGTGCTGTGTTGTTTCGATGCTGCGTTCCTTGCGTAGCATATCAACCCGGCCTTAAGTGTGCTACGAGCCAGTTATTTCCCAGACACTGTATGCTAAACTCAACCCTGGTAAAATTAAAATCTCTAAAGGCCTCTGTATGTTGCTTATATTATCACTATTTTTATTGTACTTATTTTAAACTTTATAAAATCCTCAAAATCTTTCTAATTCTTAATTATTTTTAACTAAAAAAGATACCATGGCATTGTGGTAGTGGCCGGCTAGCTTGCGGCAAGGAATCTCATACCATAATAGGAAATATTTGTGAAATATGGATGAATTTGATAAATATCTGATCTGCTTGATGAAGAAAACTATCGTTATTGTTTTCCCATACAGATTCGATACTCAAGTTTATGGTTGTGCATACCACAACGAAGAGAGAACTCTACTCTGTACTGTGTCCCAGTGCTGCAGTCGCTATAAGCCGCAGGGGACGGCTGGAGGGGCCACGCAGGGAATAGCGGGAAACATGCCGGACGTTATCGATAGGGATAGGTCCCCTAGGAGCACTGTTAAAAAACACCACCTTAAATCTATGAAGTTCATCAGTTATAATTCCTCAGCGGATCCTCGTAAATTTACGGATACAAATTTTACTTATTTTGCACATTAACTCACAAACGTACCGCGCATTAATCTTCTAAAAAGCAATCAAAGCCAACAGCTAACAAGCCTTCTGCTTCCACGGGTTCGTCCTAGCTCTGCTCTAAGGGCGCAGTGTCTAAAGTATTGTGCTTGTTTCATCACATGATTTTAAATAATTTATAGTATCGCCCCACTTGTTTACAAAAGGCTTTTCTACTAATTAATTTCTCATTTAAAGGTTTCACGAACTTTAGGGAACATTTTTGTATTATACCTGTATTTAGCATACACTTGTCTTGAAACTTTTAAAATTAAGTATAGATATAATTGATAACACAATAAAGATTATCTTTTTCCCAAAATTGTACAAACGTGAGTTTATCAGGGGTTTTGGAAAAGTATCATTATTATTGATTTATGAAGAAGAAAAAAGGGCTATGCTAAAAAATAGTTTAAAGAAGAAAAGACGAAAGCTACGTGCGCAGGGTTAATCCGAAACTATAAACCACGTAATTTCATGGTTTCAGTGCACACTAAGACTGACATAAAAAGTTGCCTGCAAGTTCATAAATACCATTAAATATGGATATTTGAGTAGAAATATCATTTTATAAACTATAAAATAGGGTAATGATTATTTAAAATCATGTGGAAAAAAACGAAATTTTAAGTTCAAAATTATTGGGGCCGCTCCCTGAACCCGACAGCTCCGACCTGGTGGGGGGGCGACTTCCCTCGCGACCCGCGACCCGCGACACGCGACACGCGACCCGCGACTGAGGACCAGGCGCTTCAAGAGGCGAGGGCGAGGCCTGGTTCCCTTCTGCCAGTTCACAGTGGAGCAGGCGAGTGCAGAGGTCTCACTTTACAAGCACGTGTTGTACCGTAGGGCTGCGTTCACAATTAATAAACATCAGCGAGCGCACAGCAGGCAAAGCGCAAGACTGTTAACACGACATGAGCGAAATCGGTTCAGAATTGAAATCGTACTGTTAATTTCAGCCAATGAAATTTCAAGGTGCATCCGACAAATGTTGGCAGTATAAAGAAACTATATTAACTACCAAATGATTATCCCGTGACATCTGTCTAGCAATTTGTTAGCACAGTTTTCCAATATATAAATAAGGGTTATATAATTTTTTTTAGTTAACCATTTTAACTACGACACATTTTTGATTTACAATATTTGCTAGTGAATTATAAGTAATAGCGTTAGCCCTAATTAATTTTTAATGCACGAATTACACCCGAGCATTATAATATTTCAACGATTTCTTGCCAAAATATGATTGATAAATATAAACAGTTCTCTAGTCTCGTCAAAATGGCTTCCTACTCTACTCTCATTGGTTGTTGCGCCATGCGTCCGTAACTAAAGAAAATATACTCATGCACACGACCGTCCTATGCGCTGTTGTGAATCAGTGGGTTCGAAAACATGATGTGCGCACGACATCATGTCTCTCTTACTGATATTTTCTCAATTGTGAATCCACCCTAATGCTGAGCGCCGCTAGCGCTTCTTTGTTTATGGTTTGTTTATAGTTTTATGAGTTTGTCTGTTTCTGTTCGCAAATGAAATTACAAATATCATATTTTACTTCGACTTGATAGGCCCGTTCTACAGTGAGACGGAGACAGAGATGGATCCCACGGAACATTTCACTGTCGCGTCTGCTGCTCCCACAGTGCACGGAGACGGAGACGGAAACAAGTGGCAACCAATGAGAATGCATTTAATTAATTTAATTACAAAATATACATCATGCTTTAAGACCGTATCACGAGCAGAATTTACATATACAATAAAAATAAACCTCAAAGTCAAATTAGAACACTGGATATGTTTAAATTTGAGACAATTTTTTAACATATTTAGAACATAAACAAACACATTCGGGTTATGTTGATCGCACGGAGGAGCTGAGCACTGCCGAGCTAATCCGTACGGGTCCGTCTCCGTCTGCGTGATGCTGTAGAAGTTGTGTTCCGAGATCCGTCTCCGTTTACGTGTCATTGTAGAACGGGCCTTATGAATGTATTTTTGGCTTCAGCTGCCAAGCTGATTGAGTTGGTTCAGCGCTCTCCCGCTTGGAGCGCTGAGCACAGATGTCAACCAGGCCGCCTCGCAGTTGTGATTTGAGGCTAAGGATCTCCATCTGATTAACCTGAGAAGATTTTGCTCGGATTGTCTTAACCGAGAGTGCAAGCCGGAGGAAGCATCCGCCGGCGTGGAGCTGCAGGCGGGCAGAGGAGCCCAGCGGTGCTGACTCACCCCATCCCTCCACTCAGACGGCAGGCATTATTCACTTACCTGCCTCTCCTCTCTCTCCCCACCCCACCGGCCATCAAGCACCTCCCGCTCCCCTAGCACGTAACTTGTCAAACATCACCGTTATCACAAGTACAAGTGAATGCTACCCACTTCCAGGTCCACTTGCAAAGCAACACATTGCTATTTACGAACACTGACCATCACATTCAGTTATTCACTAACACTGTTGATTCGTAGACCATCAGCACAACTTTAGAGCACTACCAGACTGAATATTCTTTCTGGCTCATTCGCTACAACTGCCGTTCCAGAAAATACAAAGATAATTAACTTAATTCGCGAAAAATGTAGGAGCTCAATTGGGTTTCAGTAAATAACACACGCCTCAACAAATAATTTTAAGTTATTTACACACGCTTTATTATTGAAAGAAACGATGCGAACAAAATGACCAACAGCTGTACCTACCTCAACTGCTCACCACAAATGGCTCCAGTGCAAGAAGCATTAAGGAGCTATCACGCAATTAACTCGCAGGAAAAGTGCACGATTTTGTTATCGTGTGTATCATTTATACCGAGTGTTCAGATACTACAGTTTAGCAGCTTTTTATTGTTCTATCAATTCTTGGGTGGCACGTATATAATAACACTTTTAATGCACAGGCAATCTTAAGAGGGATTAGGCCTCGCCATCTTGCAATTCTAAAAATTTTGATACCGCTTTCAATAAAGCTTCTGTACTAAATTTTTGTTTTTTGGTTTGACATGGAATACTATGGCCAAATTATGATATGAAGACAGCTGGCAATATTTTTTTTTAGTAAACTAAGTAAAATACTAAGATAAAGCAATTTGTGAGTATAAATCAACGAGGAAAGATATCACTTAAGAATAAATGTAGCCTGTGCGAAAAACCAGCTTTCTGCGTTTTTTTTACACACGAAATGTTTATCCATCATCTGGTCACCGTGTCTACACTTCCATGTTTATAAAACATCCCGCACTCGTCTCTGTCAACACATCTTTACGACACATTATAACATATCCAGTATCACACGTAGCAGCCGCGCCATGAGGGCGGTCCGGTCCGCCCGCGAGCTGCGGCCAGGGCAGCCTTGAGGCGAGGCGCGCTGTAGTTAGGGAAGTTTGCACGTTTATTACAGGCATTTAACGCTCGTTTTGTTCCGACTGTGTGCACGGGCAGCGGAGACCGCAGCAGCGACACTCGCCGTCACGCGATGCGGGTCCTTACACTCCCGAGTCGAGGCTCTCGTGGCAGGAGTAGATGCAACACCGAGATCAGTACGGATGGACTGCGTTACCGCGAATGCAAGTCCGACGTTTTATCGCTTCGCACCTTGCAAGCATGCAAGCATGCAAGCATGCAAGCATTTCGGCCGTCTATGCAACTAAGAAGTCGGCAGTGAGTCCACTCAGGCACCAAAGGGCATTATTGGAAACTTACAAAAACACTCTTCACTCTATACTTGAAAAAATATAAACTGATTCACATCAATGACATTATATTACGATTCTCTACAACAGATTTTTCAATTACTAGTATTGTTCCGATTTAAATCACAGATTCAAAATCAGAGCCACATCAATGATATTTAGGAGATTTTTAATATTTGCACAGAAAAACTATACGGAGTTACTATCAATGCAATCATAAAAATACTCCTCGGCTGCCATTACCGATTCTTATCCACGAGAATGGCTATATATAATAGCACAGTCAAACTGCATGCACTATGGCCAACTTCAACCCAGTCTCTCTCACTCGCAAGACGTATAATCATTTCAGCCATAGACTATCCTATACTTACAGAAAATTAAAATAATAAGCTTATACATAGAATTTGCGTGGCAGGAGAACATGTTGAGAGATGTTGAGAGAGACTGACTGAGACACAACGAGTCACTCAGTCAGAAGTAGCTTTAGTAAGGTATGTAACAGAGTTTCAGTAAAAAATAATAATTCCATGGAAGAAGTTTACACCGGCCGGTTGCGTCTGTATGTGCTTTCCTGCCACGCCAAAAAACGTGAGCATTCAAAATATAAGCGTTTGTCGTGCCGAAAAACAAATAAGTATTATTTAAATTAAATAGATTTTAAAAACCTGATATGCATTATAATACCACAAATTACCTACATCGATAATAAAACAGAAACGCGGTGGAAATGATTTTTGGTTATTTCGCATGGAATTAAAACAATTTTTTTTTTCCAAGTGACCGGACATAGGTACATGTTTAATCACGCATAACGAAAGTAGTATTATATTAAAATAATAAAAAAAGAAAAAGAACTACTAATTTTATAAAGACAAAACGTAATACTAAATAAAATTACATTTTACCTTTCATATAACTTAGGGTACCATAATTAATAAAATAACTGACGTCAAATATCGTATTTAGTACTAGAGCATATACGTACGGTGTATAGGCCTGTGCTTAGTTTTATTATAAAAACTACCCGTATTTATTAAAAATTTATATAATTACACACTAAATTTATACAAAAATTGAACGAACTAATTTATTATTCTACTTTGGGGCATAGGTGGTAACCTTTTTTCTCAATTTCTACGTTTTTTTTTATCTCAGTTTGCATAAAATATGTAGTTTTAAAAAAACAAGCCCTCGCCTTAATTTATTCCTGTTCTCATATCAAACAAAATACTTCTGCTAATTTACTAATCTTTATCTTTATGGAATATATTTAGATAGTTCGTGAAATTTTACATATGTTGCAAGGTTTTAAATATTACGAACGTAAAACCAGGTACGTAAAGTTAAGAATTCTGAACGTCAAACACTAAATATATTGGTAACGACGTCTCAGGATTATAAATATGTGTGTGTATAAAAAAAAACCTTTTTTTTTAAATTTTAAACCTGATGCAGTACGAAAAGACACGCAAGACGTCATCACTAAACTCGGTTGCGTCGCAATCAGATATGTTTTCCTTATGTCGTCTTTTTCTGCGTGACTTCCGAGCTTGGGCCATCGCTCTCTCTCAGAGTGTTTGTCCAGCACAAACACTATTGTACGAGCGGCAATCCGCACTACTTCGGCAGACCATACAAAATAACTAGAAACCTAAAATTCATTTATATGGAGTCAGACGTCCGAAAAATCCGTGTTTTTGCATCATCGGAATTTTTATTCTGTTGTAAAAGTATCACGTTACATAAATAAAACGTAAAATCATTGTTAGAAATAACTGAAATTCTTGCAAGAAATATTTTTCGAGATGGTAGGTTTATGCACGTGTGGTTGACCGTGACAAACTAAAGGTTGATCAGGTTAAGAGACTTTAAAATACTGTAAGATCGTAAACATATGAGAGTTCTCGCAAAATTGTTAAATTTTTTTATCCCGGCCGCGAAACTGCAGGCCAAACAGCTACTTCGGTCGTTTTCGAAATCGTTCGGGCGTTTGACTTCCCTTCAGGCCCGGGCTATTTCGTAACGAAATGCCTAGTTTGTAAGTCATTTATCTTTTTTGTCTTAGTTTCTTAGTTTTTTAGGTGCTGACTGGCGGCGGAGTGAGTGGTCAATGTAACCACTCACCACCAGGGGCGCTTGCGTCCCTGGTCACTAAATCCAGTCCTGGATAAAAAGCAAAGCGGACCACGAGTCCAAGTGCCCAACCCCCGCATGGTAGACTCTTTGTACTCTGTCCAACTCTTCATCCAGACCATCCTCTGTCTCCTGTATTCTCCTACGCTTAATGCATGCCAAATAGCATCCCGCATGAATGTGCCCAGGGTTTTCCCTGTGTCTATGCAGGTTTTACCTGGGCCCAACCTATCTCTAGTTATAGTCTAGATTTAAGAGTGAGGGGAGTTAGTCATGGCGCCAATCGTTGCCATGGCTGGCCAATCCCCTCCTAGCACACGATGCATGCGACCCTCTCCCTGCATGGCTAATCCCAGCATGACTAGGCGTATAGGCTAAGGCCTGAGACGCAGCTAGGTCCCTCCCTAACCCAGACCCCTCTAAAATACACTTAGTTTAAGTTAGGTTAGGGAAAAAAAAAAATCAGGCCCGGGCACTGCCGGCCGGTGTCGCGCGGCCGCGAGAGGCTGTCTATCGCCAGGACTCCGCTGCGCGGGTTTTGCCCCGACGCGACGCTCAGGTTCCCGGTATCGCGTCAGCCCCTCGTCATAGTATTTACCGGGCTGACTCTCCTTCAAAAAAGTTGATTTCAAAACAACAAGAAACTACGGCTGCTTAAGGCTAGTTGCTTATTACATTACATATCACGGGATTTTTCTGTAAATATATCCGAGAGCTTTCTTGCATTTGTGGCTGGATCACAATGTTCTCGCTTGGTATTTACTAAACGTTTTCCTCCAGCTGTATACGTCACGCGAGACATCATAGTTATGAACACTTGCGTAGCTTTTTACCATAACTTTATTACATTGAGAACAAAATATCTGTTGAGAAAATTTGAAAGGAGCAATCGTGGGAAATTCACAGGAAAAGCAATGACAAGAAAACTAAATATCCAACTCGGCATGTGAGACCAGTTAGCGCTGTCAAACGTTTCTGGAATTTTAAATCAAACTTAAAATCATACAAATTGACAACTCGACACATGACACTGATACACCCCTGTGAAACAACCTCGGAGAAAAATTAGTTAAATCTCTATTTGAGCTTGTTTAAGTACGTAAGATTATTACCAACTTAAGAAAAGTTCTCGAAGGACTCGTTATATAGCTTTATAAATAAGTTTTTCGCGCAATTTAGAACTACTTAAAATACAGTCCTGCAGACTGAAGAACATTGCTTCTGTATTTACGGTTCTTGTTGCAACTGCCTCGTCGTAGCCAGTCTAATTTTCTTCGTCTGCACTGTTAATTGTTGTGATTAAATCCCTTCCACGGAATCCTCAGAGCTGTGCAGGCACACACTTGGCATCAGCTGACGGTGGCTTGTTCCTTGCTGGCGTCCTGCAAGTGCTCGCGCGCCGACGGGACGACAGCGAGGAAGCGGGGCGTGGAAGGGCTGGAGGCTCGTCTGCAGTCAGCCACACCAGCACCGAGACACGCCAATCCCTGGTGCCGCACACGACGCAGTTCCGAGACCGTGAAGAAGCACGACACAAGGGCCCGTCTCTTCCACGTCGAGGTGATTGCGGGCACGAAGCAGTGGCGGAAACCCTACCTGCTCGCTTGAACGCCCCGGAGGGAGGCGAGTGGTCGACCACTAGAGACAGACGCAGGGTGGAAGATATGCTGCCGCGGGCAGCACCGGAAGGCGTCGGGAAACCACAGCACAATCATCCCTCGCCAAGAGGCGCCGCTAAGTGCCCGTCTACAGCCGGCCTCATTACGTGCGGAGCTCACCGCCAGGCTGGAAACCACCGGCAGATCATTTCTCAGAACAGCCGGATCGATGTGGTGTGGTGTGGTGTGGTGTGGTGTGGCCCCCCGGGCTGATGCGGTCTGCAGCCCACGAGCGCCACTCGGAATTACGTTTGGAATCTGGAATCTGCCGCCATGAGAGCGACTGTCGGGCAGCGCTGCACGGCCATGTGCCGAAGCCAGGGGCCTCCCAACACGTCGACATGCCACGGCTGCACACTACCTGAGCACCCGCCTGCCCGGCCGGAGCTTCAGAAGAAAACATGCCATTTGAACACTGTTCCATACATCAGAGTGGTGTCTCTTTACGAAAATAATTTAACAATACGCTGAGGGCGATGTGTAGTTGTGTTTTCGTATTTATAATATAAACTGTATTTTTATAAGTGAAAATGGCTAAAACGAGTGTTTTCAGAATAAGTTTAAGAGATGAAACATATTCTTGAAAGCAGACGAGGTACTTGCATTATACTTTATTCTTCATTATTACACCATATAATGTTATGACTATTACACATATGCTCGACGAGAAACCTGAACGGTAGTTTATAGCTATGCGTTTGAAGGCGATACCCCACTAGAAGAACCAGCTAGTGTCGCACTTATCATCCTGCCTCACCAACACAAATACACGCCATTCCGAGACTCTTAACATTTAATAAAAATATGTATTTAAAGTTTCTTGGTAAATTTATTCTTATTTCTGCACAAAGGTATTCAGCATAGTGTGAATGTTTTAAAGTTCACGTTCTCAGTCATATGTCGCCGATATTTCTCGGAACAGTGAGCGACCATATGCATACAAAGGGCGCTGCTGCCCGTATAGCCGCGAGTCGCCACGCCGGGAGGGCGCGAAGCACAGGCCGTGGCGCAGCAGGAGAGGGGGGGGGGGCAGGCAGCCCTGGAGCCAGGCAGGCACGGAGAGGTTTCCTTCCACGAACCCGCCCAAGTGGGCCGCTCGTCCAAACGGAATAACTCGCGTAACTGCACAGTCGCGCTCCTCACGAGCTGTGTTTCCAGAGGGGACGATGAAGTTTCTTCGTATTCATGACGGGGCAAGAGCTGCGAGGCGTACATCTTTATTGCATATTATAGCAATTTATTTACAGAGAAATACGAAAAAAAGTACTATGTATCAGTAGGAATATATTACAAATCGGCTATAAAATAAATACAAAACCAAAACGAAATTAAAACGTTCAACTATGAACCACGGACGTAAATCCAGGATGAGGGGGAGGGAGCAGATGATTTCCTGCTCCTTTCCGGAATCAAAGAGCCCCGTTTGCGCTTGAAAAATCATAACTTTTGAACGGGAATGATACGTTATTCCGCAACTCCACAAACCAACCTCCACCCACTACAACCGACCGGGAAATCCCACATTGGTCATTACATTCCAGATAATCCAGCCAAGATTCACATTGCCACCCCATCATCTCAGATTTGGATTAAATTGGGTACATGGTATTTTCAGACAACTATAAGAACCCGTATTTTCAATTTTTGGAACATCGGCTCTAGTTTGGAATTTAAAGCCCTTCAACATATATATATGTGTGTGTGTGTGTACATGTTTGTGTATACTTTCACCCCTGAGTATGAATTAGGAATACTGATGTATATTGGTATGATTCTTTATACGTCTGTAAGTCTGTTCAAACATATGTTTGTGCGTCTGTAAGTCTGTTCAAACATATGTTTGTACGTCTGTAAGAATGTTAATACCTGTTTGTATGCCTGTCTGAGTTAGTACTACTGTCCATAAGTTTAGTTGCAAGTCAGTTTGTTTCTACGTCCGTTTGTTTGTACGTTATTTTGTCCGTTTGTAAGTTCTTTGGTCCGTTTGTACGTCGGTACGTCTGTTTGTTTTGTACGTCTGTCTGTTTACATATCCATATGAATGCATTTCAATCAGTCTCTGCATTTCAATCAGTCTCTGCATTTCAATCAGTCTCTGCATTTCAATCAGTCTCTGCATTTCAATCAGTCTCTGCATTTCAATCAGTCTCTGCATGTTTGCCTATTTGCCTGTACGTCCAGTTGTTTGCCTGTACGATTGCCTTTTTGTATGTGTCTGCATGTTTGATTGCCTTTTCGTATCTGTCTGCATGTTTGATTGCCTTTTCGTATATGTGTCTGCATGTTTGATTGCCTTTTTGTATATGTGTCTGCATGTTTGATTGCCTTTTTGTATATGTGTCTGCATGTTTGATTGCCTTTTTGTATATGTGTCTGCATGTTTGATTGCCTTTTTGTATATGTGTCTGCATGTTTGATTGCCTTTTTGTATATGTCTGCATGTTTGATTGCCTTATTGTATATGTATCTGCATGTTTGATTGCCTTATTGTATATGTCTGCCTTGTATGTGTGTCTGCCTTCTTTTATGTCTGTCTGCTTGTATGTGTGTGCCTGCTTGTATGTGCGTCTTCTTGCTTATCGTATGTCTGCTATTTGATGGTTCTAGCATCACGCAAAAACCAATGATCGGAATTCGGTGAAAACAGTTCTTGTTAATACGTTCTTTGGCTAAATTAAGCATATATAATCACGAAATTCAAGCCTTAAAGAGAGTGAAAATGGGACAATTTGGTTTTATAATGAAAAAAAAAAAATCTTATCGTGGAAGTTAAGGTACTGGGATGAATAGTAAAAAAACTAAAACCACCTACTACCTTTAGCATTTTCCGAAATTCCACTCCATGTTATAAGTTTGGTCTATAATGATAAGTTTGGTCTATAACGAAAAAATATATATCTTCGTATCTTCTAGAGCAAGATATTAAACGTGGCACTAACAACATGAGTCTAAATTGGTCGCTATGGCGGTGGAACGAGGTTAGGTTTATTGTTCCAGTAAAAAGCCGTGCCTCCGAAGCAGACCAGGCGGGAGCGACGAGCCAGCCGCAATGCACGCGGCCGGGAGGCGGGCAGCTGTGGCCTGCCCGCCGTCCAGACACGCCGCAACAGCTGTCGGGGCGCGCGAGACCGCGTGGCCGATATTGCGACCCAGCGATTGTTCAACACCCGGACACAATCAACACATTAACAGTAGAGCTCCATTGGGTTCAATCTAACTAGCTACAACAGTACAATGTATTAAGCATCTCTACTTGAAGATAATTACTCTTGCTTGATTATGCGGTATTGCTAAAACAGTGATTTGTTTTCGGCCAATCAGAAGCTCCAAACGTCCCACGCAATCCATTTAGAACTTATTTTCATAAATAGGAAAATACGTGTGTTGACAAGATTGCCCAAATATTATTTTCTTTTGTTTATTAACTTCGCAAAATTCAATTTATATACATCACTGAGCACTTACTGAAGTAGAAATAAAATGTTTCCGCTCTTAATTTTGCAATTCATGTGTTATTATGATTTTTATTTCATTAAAACTAATTATTTTTCTTGTGATTACACAATACAAAATACAGCATCATAACTTTTCCATAACTAAAACAACCAAAATAAACAAACGTGTGAGGTTAAGTTTATAACCGTCGTACAAGTGCTTATCGCTATAACTATCCATGTGTTGCTACTATGCTGGTCATATCCGGGACTTTATGCCCATCGATACAGCAAGAAACTGCAGTTGTCTGAGCTCGGTAGATTTTTGGAGAACAAATCAATTTTATTCAACACATCCGGGCTGCAGGGTTTGGAGTAACCATGAAAACCGCAATCGCTCGCTGCAGATCGAGATATACCCCTTACAAGCATTTCAGAGCTAATATTGCATATCCTCGTCAGTTATCTTAAAACAGCTTTTTTTTTTGTAGCCGTTAGCACTGTCAACTCAGATGAAGTTAATTACATTCATGCGTGTGAATTTTTTTTTTGTTGCAACCACTCCTCAGCCCCACACGGTTTTTTTTTTCTCGCCGAATCTGTAACTCGTTTCGACAGACAAAGTCCAAAAACTGAAATGAACGAGCAAAGTCCGGAGTAGGCTCGTGCCGAGCATGGCCGGGTGCTCCGAGTGTCCGCAGAAGCGCGCATGGCGCCACGTGCGCTGGCACGCCACGTACCCGGCCATGCGTCAAGTCAGAGGCTAACAGAACAATTAAAAGTCTAAAATAGTTTGTTTAATTTTTTTACGATACTGTAAGTGTATTTTTACTTCGATTCATTCAAATAATTATTATTCCATTTGCAATTGTACTTTTTGTAGTTATAAATGTACCTGCATACTTTAGTATATAAATGTGCCCTTATTTTATACCTAACATATATTTGTTTTGTTTACCTTTGGATTATTACATATAATTAAGGTAAAACTTTTGTGTACCTTCTTGCATGTCTAAAGGTTTTAAAGTCCTTCGATTTCTGCCTGTTGGCTTCTGTTCTACTTTAGTTTAGTTAAGTGTGACGCCTGCTGACAAAACATTGAATTGTTTTGCTGTCCAAATTCACTGCAATATACTAGGGGCAATATATTCTTACAGATTAATATCTACCACGGATCACTATCGTCATGAACACGTGTCAATTGTACCCTTGTACTTATCACAAGTCAATCAAATAAATACTGCACATACCTATCTACGGTTGGTTTCGATCAATGCAGTCGGTAGCTTGGCTAACAGTAAGGGTCAAGGAAGGGGGGGGGGGGGGGGGGCGAGTTTCAATTTTTTTCAAACTTTTTAAAAGTTTTATGTTTTTATTTCTTAAATGTTTGTTCGTTACTTAAAGTTAATAATACATTTTTTGGTGTAAACTTAAACTAATTAAACACTTGCTAAATGTAACTATTTACCCAAATACGGGTATGTTGATACACACGCACAGCACACCGTTACAATTTCAATCCTTTTTAATGCATACTTTTATTGATGTATATAATTTCCTAATACATCATATTTCTAAAGTGTTATATTTATAAAGGTACGTACGCATATATAAAAATAGCTTAAGTATTGTTACAACACAAAAAGTTGTAAAAAAAGAAAAGTTTGTTTTGATAATACTATAATTAAAATTAATATTTACTTTTTACTGCAAATATTATCGACATTCACATGTATCATCTTAAGCAGAAGTAAAAATGTGATGGGCCCGGCAGCAACTCAAAACACTGAATTGTAACTACACTGTAACAACTTACCCCCAGATTGTTGCAACATGTCCGTTCGCGAACCATTTTGATCAAAATCAGATTCCAAGAACAAAACCGTGAAATATTACGTTATGAAATAATAAATAAATGCCTTGATTTCGTATGTTCTTTGCACATGATGAACATTAAGTTTTCAAGGGCTAATCATTTAACAGGAAAAGAAAACCTCAAAACTTAAAATATACTCCAGACTACAGAAAGCACCCTGCATACAAACGTCGAACAACACATCATTCTGCAAGCTGCAACTGTCAACTAGTGAACGAGAGAACCCGATTACTATCTGTGAAAGAAAGGACGAACTACTGCCAATGGTATGTTTGCAATGGTAGTAAAGTAATAACTTCAGAATAGGTGAAATGATATCACATCACCTTATTAGTTAGCTATTCATCAAAGAGATGATGATTTCAAATTACAAACTAATTCTTTGTAGATAATTTTTTTATTGGAATCACTCCATTCCAGTACACTCACAGAAAATAAAAGATCAATGTTTCCGTTTCCGGAAGCCCGGTCAGGATCGTAAATACACTGCTGGGAGAAGGGTGAGCTGCCACTTATATTTTTATTTAAAGCTGCACAACCGCTTCCTCCGACAATCATGTAGGTACATATATCTATGTGGTACTGTCGCTCTCTCTCTTTTGTACTGTGACATA
Source organism: Bacillus rossius redtenbacheri (assembly GCF_032445375.1). Taxonomy (NCBI): domain Eukaryota; kingdom Metazoa; phylum Arthropoda; class Insecta; order Phasmatodea; family Bacillidae; genus Bacillus; species Bacillus rossius. The sequence goes on along the minus strand of NC_086330.1, from coordinate 238,202,628 downwards.
TTGTTTTGACTGAAAGGTGTTCATCTGCTATAGCATCCCACATAACCTCAATGTGTGGTATTGGAAGTTACCCAAGGACACTATAACACATGAAAGTTTCAGATATGTCGGATCGTTTACATTTGCTGTACTATGCTATTATGTATTAACCAAAGGATTAGTATAAATTACAATAGAGACATGAGAATATATTTTCTTTAGATTAACTTGGGGGTAATATTTTAAAATAGAAACTAACTCATTTTCAGACCATCAGTTATATTTGATATTAAAAAAAACTTTATGAGTATTACAGTATTACTTAGTTAATTATAAATCTTCATAAACAATAAATAGAATATCACTTGTTACATTTGTTACTTGTTACATTTGTTACTTGTTACATTTGTTACTTGTTACATTTGTTACTTAAATTAAAAAAAGAAAAAAAGAAAAAATATGGGGCCCCAGAATATTAAATAAATATTAACGTTACTTTAATTCATAAATTTATGTTAGCAAAACAAAATTAAAAAAAAAAACAAACGATGAAAAATTTATAAAATGAATTTAGGTAGGTTGTCCACATTTATTGCCGAACACATGCTTCATGCGAAGTATGAAAACGAAGAATCACTTTCCTGAATTCATGAGTGAGTGAATCCCGTAGCCGTCAGAAAAGAGAGGAGAACATCCTCTACTCCAAACAAAGGGTTACAAGTAGTTCATAGCATGGCCGGCATAGGGAAGGACTCCAGATCCATGGCTCGTGGGCCACTATAAAAACATTTCAAAAGACTAATTACATGGTGAAATATTTAAAAATAAATGTCCAGCATGATTTCCAGAGAAATCTGCGAAAACTCACCCAATAGGCGGCTACCCAAACTTGAAACTACCGCATGGATGCGGTGGATAAATAAAGAGCAGAAAATTAATACAGTTTTTCACATGATGGTCACCAAGAAGAAGGAAGTGACCATAGATGGCATAACACAGTTAGCCAAACATAGTTACAAATGCACAATTTAAAGAATAGTTCCGAAAACTGAATAGCACACTGCCTTGACGAAAATATAATTAATTAAACTTTAAAATAATTAAATTTGTTCAGAGTTCTTTTCTTTGATTCTTGATGCACTTAAATTGGATAATAATTATGTGATAATAAAATACAATACAAATGGTCAGAACAAAACATACCTTCACTTAAAGACAAAATTACAAATAAATTACCCCCATAACAGAAATTCTTAAAAAAATAATAAACCAGCGTTCAGTTTGCCGAAACAAAAAAAAACAACACACAAATAGTTAAGCAAAAACGAGTGTACGCCCAGCTGAATGCTGCAATGACACAGTACATTTCCTCTTCTTTTTTTTATACGGTCACTCTCGCACTGATCTTTACATCTCGCGGTGAACTTGTGCTATGATTCTGTTTTTCTCCTTCGCCTTTTTTAAAGTTAATATACACACATTTTTAACTATTACACGTTTTTTATTAAATCGCTTTCTTGTCTGTTTGTTTATTTGTCTGTTCGTTACAAATCCTGCAATCGATTTTAAACTAATTTCCCTATGAGCTAGAAAGGGCTCAGAACTGGATGACTAACAAATAGACAATGTGTGTTTAAGTAGTATATATTGGTAGGTCCGGGGACAAGTTCAAGGCTTTGGAGTAAAGACGGGATCAATGACCGACCGCCATCATTTCGAAATTCGGTCATAGCAGACGCTTTACTGAACTGCATACTGTTCGAGTCTCACAACCCCGATATCCGGAAATACATTTAGTTACTTGCTCAAAAAGTAGAAAGTACGAAAAACGAATTACTAGAGTACCTGCTAGCAATCGACGAACACGCACAGGCTTCGAATTCTCGTATTCGTGACTTAATTGAAGTATCCAATGCACAAAGACGCGACGATCTGAGGGATTTTCAAAGCAGTCTGAATGTAGCACTAACTCACTTGTCAACGAAAACAGATATTGCTAACCAAAGGGATGACATTACTGCGGACGAATAAAAAGTACGAAAACAAGTCTTGCATTATGTTTACATCCAGTAGAATGTAGGACCTGGCCAGTGACCTTCATCGTGATGTACAGTCTGTTCGTGAAAAATATCTACTTGCTATAAGATCCATACTTGCACGTGAAATGGAAAATGAAGAAATATTTAAACCAATTACTAGTCGTCTCGACGAACTTACAAATAAGGAGGAACCAACCACCACTGTTAAGTCAGAAGTTGATGACGAGATGCCTACTGCAAATAAGAGGAAATATGAATCAGCTCCAGAAGAAGAGGACTCTACAAGTACAGATTATATGCACAAGAAATTATTTACAGAAATTCTGACACCAAGTTAATGCAATGGTTGGGCCATACTTCAGATGATTTACGAGCCAGAATAATGGCACGACCTACGGAGTGTACAGAAAACATAATAAGTGGTTCCTTGGTGCTAAAGAAATAGACTGTTTACCACGACATATCATATGTGTAGAAGAGTACAAAACACATGGGGCTCCAGGTCTGTACGAATTGATGTTTCGCAGGGAACCTAAAGGCTATTCTCACAAAGATTTGCAAGAATACAAGAAACTTTTAGAACTAACTCATGTCCATTTTCGCGATAACGATCCAGAAATTGGCATATATACGGACGAAGATAATGAAAAAATCTACATTCTCCCAATATCTTCAGTGAACTAGCAGTACATGGTGATGGTTAAAAAAAAACCTAGAAAGTGGTCAGAACTTTGTTTATGTGTATTGGGACGACCTAAACAATTTGGTCGACATGTTAAGACTTTTACTTGCTTCGCTTAGAGAAGGAAACTATTCGCACATCAACGAAATATTCTCCATAATCGAAGAACTGAGGGAAGCCAGCTACAAATAATGAGTCGAACCAGAATCACTCGCTAACTTCACGCGTCTGCAAGACGAAAATACCTTCTATGCAAAGTCGTAGTGTGTGGACTTGTTTTATTCCAGGCAAACGTTGTTGAGATGAAACCAATTTATGAATGTATAAAGTTTTCAAGTACATGTTGATGGTCTTCGATGTGTATAGCAAGTTCGCTTGTGCCAGACCTATGAAATAGAAGAATTGAATCGATGTATCCAAGGCCATGAGAGACATTTTGGATTATGGACGTGTACCATTGCGCCTGAAAATGGATATCGACAAATAATTCTGCAATACTACCTTAAATGCTTTGATGAAGAAGTTTGGCATCAAACACTACTCTACATTTAGTAATGTCAAAGCTTCTGTTGTCAGAAGGTTTAACAGAACTTAGAGCACTAAAATGTGGCGACAGTTCATGACTAACAGAAATTACAAGTGGCTAGATATCTTGCCAAAATTAATAAGCGAATACAATTCCATTTTCTTCCACGAAAATTAAGCCTAATGACGAAGGACGATCACTTGCTTAGAACAGTGTTTTTCAAGAAAGAAGAAAGATCCGCGAAAGCCTTAAGTTAACGTCGGTGAAATTGTGTGGATCTCCAAGAAGAAGGGTGTCTTCGAGAAACGTTTCACTGCGAAATGGAATCCCAAACATTTCCATGTGACCCACGTTCGCGAATCGGAACCTAGGACCTACTACCTCGAAGATTTGGAACACAGGCCTATTCGTGGTGGCTTCTATGCCGAAGAGATTCAGCCTACGATGTAACCCAATACATACTTGGTGGAGAAGATGCTCAAACGAAGAAATGGACGATCTTATGTCAAGTAATGGGGCTTCCCACCTCGCTTTAATTCGTGGGTAGCATATGCAGAAATCCAGAAGTGCTTGTAATTTGCTTGTTTTTGTACTTGTAGAAATTATGTAATACTTTTTTAATTTTGGCATTTTTTTCTTGAACCTGTTTTTATTTTGGTAATTCTTTTGTATTGATCACGGCTCGAACGAACTGATCGAATCAATCACTATTTTAACAAGTGAAGTTTAAAATGATTTTTGAAAATTTTTCCGAATTTATAGATTAATAAATTACAAATTTCCAAGATGGCGAACAAATTTCAAGATAGCAAACACCCTGGCAATAAATGATTCATTCACTATAGCGATTAAAAATTAAACTAATGTGGTGGCAGCACCCTCTAGCAGACGAAAACAATGTCGGATCCAACATGGCAGCCTCCAGCAGACTAAAATAAGATGGCGGATGTGATGTCATACTGGCTGACACAATATCTGCCTTGGCATTAGTGGTGGAAGGTCAGTCTGCCGGTGGCTTCTGTGGAGGAAGGACATGTCGCCAATTGTTTGCCGTCGCTGGGTTTGAACCGAGGACTCCATAATGTTTTTTTATTAAAATTAATTCAAGTGATTTTATTATGAATTTTAATATTTTTTCCTTTAAAATGGGATAATAATTAAGGATTTTCAATGACTGAAAACAAAATGGAAGATCCAAGATGGCAGAAAAACAAAATAGCAGATCCAAAATGGTCACCAGGGTCAAGGTCATCCATGATGGCCGCCGTGATGAAACAACTCAATATGGCGGCCGACACCACCAACTCCTAATCCTGTACTCCTAATCCTGTACTTCTCACCCTATCCCTCTTTGTCATTCCTTAAAAATAATATTGGTACATATAAATAAAATTAAGTACTATTAATGTTAAAAACAGAAAATTTACCGCTTTATCTGATTTCAAAATAACCACCCCCTCTTCCTGACCACATGAGGTTTCAGAAACCACCTCGTCCTCCTTTACCATCACTTTAAAATGGATATTGGTATTTATTTATGAAATTTTGCACACTTGATAGAGAGGAAGAAAACCGTACGTCTAAATAAATTCTCTTATTCGCCTGTCTACATGAGATTTAGAAAAATCACCACTAATTTCTCTTGCCACCCTTAAAGCAGTATAATGGTACTTCTTGATGAAATTTGGAAAACAATACGTTAAAGTTAAGAGAAAATTAACTGGCTACAGTTAATTAATTATCCCCCCCCCCCAATTAAATTAGCTAGGTATGAGATTTCTAAAAACCATTCCAGTCTACCTTTCCCACCACTTAAAAGTATAGTACTGGAAGACCTTGATTACATCTTGCACACTTGACATTCAAAAGTGTAGGAAAATTACTGTCTAACTCATTATATTCATTTTAAAAAAAAATTGTCGAATACATTATATTTCTAAAAATTACGCAATTTCCCACCACTTTAAGGAGAAGTTTTCACTCCTTGATAAAATTTTTCACACTATGTTAAAAATAAAAATAAATTAATGTTGAACCTGTCCTTTTTCCTGGCTACATTAAGTTTAGAAATAACTACCCCCATTTCCCTTTCCTAACACTTAAAGAAGTATGGTAGCTCTCCTAGGTGGAATTTTGCACACTTGATGTTAAAAATGAGAAGAAAACTACTATCTACATCTGATTTTAACAAAACGTTAATTGAATATATATTTGGAAACACTACTTTTCTCCCGCTCCCCCCCCCCAACCCCCCCCCCCCCCCCCACCTTTTCACATCACCCTTTTCTGCCCCTTATATTAGCATTTTAACAACTCTTGATGAAATTTTGCACACTTGACCGTTCAAATTAAGAAAACAATTACTGTCTACATCCGATTTTGAAAAAAAAATAAAAAATTCCCTTCACTCTGTGTTCAGCCCGGGCAACGCCGGGTACTTTATTCAGTTATGTAAATAAAACAAATTTAATACACCACGCTTTTAAAACGGACTAAAAAATATAAATTAATTTCTCCTAGTTCCATGCATATTTTTAACACCATACAGATTGTTCTGAAAATTTGAGATTGTGAATTTGTAACATGTATCTATGAAAATACTTGTAAGATTTAAAACAAAAACGTGGGGCGCATGCAATAGATAATAGTAAGGAGTGTAGGGAGTAGCTGTCGTGGAGAAAATCACAACCGTTTATATCATTTGTAGTGCAATGAAATTGTTAGTGACTTGGGTGATGTATTCATGCACCGACATTCCCCGTTACTGCTGTACTTTCCCCGGCGACATAGCTAGTTCCAGTCTAAACCTGTTCCCACGGGGAAAATACTTCCGTCACTGTGGGACACCTGCGCCACACAACTGCCTACCCATGTTTCCTTTGCTTGGATTACTACATCTGTGGAATATATCTGCGAACTAACGAGTGGATAGTTTTGCCAAATACATTAGACATGATAGTGGAAAGCTCAAGATTTTTGTGTAAAAATTGGCGTTTTTGTCACGACAGTACGATATGGCAGACGGTATTCTCAACATCAACTAAGTATGTATTTGTGTGAAACTCTTTAGAGTTTAGAGTATATTTTAACATCAAATAATGGCTGAGATAAATTGCAAATATCTCTGAATTAATTTATTTCCTTAGTTTCTTTTGATGTGATTTGAATTTGGACAGTACAAATAATAAATTTTATCTCCCTTTCAATGATTATCTTAGCTTGTGTCGGCAATCAATTAAATAAAATAAATCAAGCCGTCGATTTTGCAGTTAACTTTGGTAGCTATCAAGGAGAAACCCGTATTTGACATTCCTCACTTTTTTTCTTCAATTTTTTTGTAAGGGGGCATTTGCAGTGTGTAAAATACTATACTGGTAGTTTACAGTTTTATTGGTCGAACTACTATTAAAATACTGTAAAATGATGCTAAAATAAATTTGTAGGTATTGTGTTTACAAAATTTTAAGTCAAAAACAAAGGCTATCTAATTGCAATGATTTTAAGCGATAATAAAATCTTCCAAAACACGTTTTAACATTTTCACTCTCTGAAGACAATATAAAAATCAATTAATATATTTCGGCATTTGTATAGAACAAAATATTTAAACAATTTTAAAATTAAAAATATATATTTCCTTATTTCCAGACGTGTTTTAAAATTAATTGATTTTTCCGCACTCTCTGCTTCCTTGTATGGCCATGATGCGATATTGTGCTTCAATGTTCTCATGTTTGAGTTATGGTGATTCCGCCAGATGTTTTATCATACAAGCATTACGTATCATGTTTCATTGCAAATGGTCACCAGACACATGCCACATGTTATCGAAAAACTGTTCGTTCGTTTTATATGTTTCTCCACAGCTGGATGTTTAAAACTGGTCTACAGTCACGTTTCCGAAACATAAAAATCTTAAATTTACAAATTTCCTCACGCGCCATGTAATTATTTTCTAATAATAAATTTTTGAAAATATTATAGTAATAAAAAATGGAAGTTATCCGAAATGCGTATGTTATCTGAGTAAGCACAAAAGATTAACTTATAGTGGGTGACAATGACGCAAGTGGTCAAATGGAAAGTTCTAATTATGCACACGTGCCCTTAAGACGCAACGATCATAAAGCGAAACATCGCTATAAATAGTTAAAAACCAACATAAATTAACATAAAAACGCATGGTTACTGACGCAACAGGCAGTGCGAGAGAGAGAGACCTCGGCCAAGACGGTGAATACTTGATGAGTGTGCAGTTGAGTCAGTTTGGCCTTTGAATATATATACTGTATAGAAGTCGCCAGCCAAGGTTAAAATTTCTAATACGGTTTTGAGGTAGTTGGTTAATTCACCGCCGCAATCGCCACCATCTCTAGGGCATCGACTTGTGGTGGTCCCTAGCGGACAAGTGCCGAACTCTTCAAACACCCCTTCCCCCTCCCGTTGAACGACCTCGAGCTGCAGTGAATGATGGATGGGGGGTGCGGGGAATGACAGCGGGCGACAATGCTGCTCTCTAACGTGTACACAACAACTAAGACGATACAGGGCGTTACGGCAGCGCACTGCAGCGGTGAAGTTCTCAAGCTGCTCATTTTACGCTCTTGAAAAACGTAGAGTAAATCCTATCCACTCGCGACTTCTATACAGTATATATATATTCAAAGGTTTGGCTGTTCCGCGGAGAGGGCGACCACCGAGCCGGGGGAGAGACCCGCGCACAGCCAATCACCGCCGCCTCTCGCCCACGCGGCAGTCCGGCGCTGGTAATTCTGCGACAGTGCGGCTTTCCCAGGAGAGGAACAGAAGGAGGGGGATAGAGGGGGAGAGAGAGAAGGAGACATGATGAGAGAGAGGGGGGGGGGAGAGAGAGAGAGAGAGATTGCGGAAATGGTATTTTTGAGCTCATATTCCTTCGCCGTACCGCAAAACGTAGTTTATTAAAGTTACACTTCTTTGAGCGCATTGAGAATGAAATGTTAGTATGCAGTGAAATACGCGCGCACCATGCAATGAAAACACAACAGGACAAGGTCTAGTTTCGTCGTGTTGTGCTGCAACGCAAGATATACAACGTAGCACATAGTTCAATTTGAGCGCATGGAAACATAAACCAATTAAAAAACATATACACGCATATATTTTTAATAGTGAACTAATTATAATTAGTACAAACCTAGGAGCAACCAACAAAACGTGACTGACCGCGGAGTCTAGTTCCCAACCCCTGCATGGTAATTTTTCTACCCAGCCCAACTCTTTTTCCAGACTATTTTTTTTTCCCTAGACCCTACTTAACTAGTTGTATTCTAGTGTTGGATAGGAGAGCTAGTCATGGTATCAGCCGCTGTCGTGCCTGGCCAATCCCCAATTAAGCACACAACACATGCTACCTTCCGCTGTTTTTTTTTCCGTCTTTTTAAGCCAATATCAACACATTTTGGTGTTTAAGCGCATTTTTCTGAACCATTTAATTCTTGATGAAGATTATTTTAAAACAAATCAAGGCTGAAACAACTAATGTGTTTTCAACAAAGTGTTGCAATATTTCATCAGGAGCACGGCAAAAGCAAAATTTTACATTCAGGTTTAAACTATCATTGTAATAAATATGGTAAAACGATAAGAAAAATATAGCGTTAAGTATAAACACTTAGCTGTAACACTCCATGATCAAATCTATAAAATTAAAGTTTTCACACAGTGAATTATTTTCTCCGGACCTGTTTAAGTTCCCATCTGAGCCTCAGTAGCCAATTGAATTGTCAACAACTTTAAGTATGGTCAAATATACATAATATCCTGTTCGGAAAAAATTACATGGTTTTTCATGTCCTTTGTTCTCGATGGCCGCCGCGTCTTCAACCGGCGCTTCATCGCTCCGCGGCGCTAGGTTATGACGAGCAACCACTGCACGATAATTAGGTACTGAACTAAAAAAAATTACAAGCTACACAATAATAACATGATACAACAATATTCTTGGATGATGTGTATTACGTACGGGGAAGTCCAGCAACGCCGGACGGCTACTAGCGCGGACACTCGTTCTATCTCGACGAGTCACAACACATTCGATTCCAAAACGGTTGTGCGGGGAAGGAGGGGGGAACGAAGGGTGAACGAAGGGTGAACGAGGGGGGAACGAAGGGTGAACAAGGGGGGAACGAAGGGTGAACGAGGGGGGAACGAAGGGTGAACGAGGGGGGAACGAAGGGTGAACGAGGGGGGAACGAAGGGTGAACGAGGGGGGAACGAGGGGGGAACGAAGGGGGAACGAAGGGGGAACGAAGGGGGAACGAAGGGGGAACGAAGGGGGAACGAAGGGGGAACGAAGGGGGAACAAAGGGGGAGCGAGGGGGTGCGGGGTCGCGGGTCGCCAGTGACGCAACAGGCCCAGGCAGGAGCGGCGACTGCTGTTCCTGGCAGGAGAACACTGCGTCGCAGAGATCCAGGTAGGCTACTGCCAAGTGTTTGTGTTTACGTGATTATGGTAATAGTTACTAAAGGTAGTGTTTCTTCATTATTCGTAGAATAAAAGTTTTTGCTGATTTCCAAAACAGTTTTGGTATGGAACATGTAATTTTGGCAATTCCCTGTCTCGTTGTACCGGACACAAAGTTGTCCCTTAACCCCGGACAGTGAACAAGTTGTTTTATCTTGTAAGTATTCACATTTATTATAATAATTGTTGTAGGTTGATCTAGAGAATAAAAGAACACACAGAGAGAGAGAGAGAGAGAGAGATAGCGAGATGGAAGAGATGAAAAAGGAAGAAGTGGGGAAGTTTCAGTGTCTGCCACTGATTTTGCCTTTTCTGGTAGCTCATCTACGAACTACGAGGCAGAACTATCCAACAATTAGGTCTCAAAAGATTCCACGGACCCTCTATAAAGAATCTACCAACGAACCAACAATCAGCAGTCTCAAGCCATCGACGAGCTTTGATCCAGATATTGTCCAGATTGTTCATAAATTGTCGTCAATGCCAGATGCTGCAAAAAAAAAAAAAGCAGCTGTGCGGAAGAGAACATGTGAAATAAGTGAAATTCTAACATAATCACCATACAAAATTGCTACTGAAGTAAACTAAAATGAAAAGAACTTTGAGAAAAAGAAAAGAATGAGAACCAAGTTCAACACAGCAATAGAAAAGACGAGGAAACAAAAAAAGGGCGTGAAGGCCAAAGGAAAAAAAAGGAGATAAAGCTAACTCAAAGATCTGACATAGGACCTCGTCGAGGACTGAAAAGTGCTCCAGCTGCCATGGGCGGGCTCATGGAGCATGTGCAGACATTCCTGACTGTGCAGATGCGTACACATGCTTGGGGTTCCAAGTTCAGTTCGTCCGGTTCTAGGTGCCACTTGCAGTGATTGCAATTTTTTTTTTTTATTAAAGTTCAATATAAGTTTCTAAATATGTTTGTGCAGAAGCTGCTTTAATATTTTTCTTTTAAACTCTGTTTGACTTAACTAATTCAAAATAAAGTTACATTTCTCAGAGAAGTTTTTATTTTTATTTTTGGAAAACCTTAGGTTCCCGCTCCTATCGACTGGATCAGTACTATAACCGTTGTTTTTACAACACAAGATGATTTTCCACCCAGAGCTATGCGCGAACCGACGCAAAATGCTGAGTAAGTAGGTATCATCCGTTGTTACAGTTAGTCACATTGCAAGAACTCTTGTACAGCACTGTGTGAAACATACTGTATCGGAGGTCTGGGGCGCCAAGCCGGCGATAGCTGCTCTGACGTCACACGGGGCCAACTGAGCCACAGTGCTAGCTATGAGCAGGGTCGATAAGACAGTCGCCACTCAGCCGGGAGAAATACACAATATCAGAAAATTATAAGTAAAGTGATTATACAGACAATAATTCTCAATTGTGTCCGATTGTATAGTCGTAAGTTCTATGTTTTAAACACGATAGTTGAAAGTTGTGTACGTGTAAGTTATGATTGTTCAAAATTGTGACTTACGCAATGATGGTTACAAGTTGTTGGTTTCTAGGTTAGCCTACTAACGTTTCAATTTACGACCATTCTAAAGTATGTGGATTGTTAGAGAATGTCAATATATGGCTGTTCTAAGTTGTGGCTATCTATAGCCAACCACTATTACACGACTTTTAAACCTGTAGGTAGGTCTGCCATCTTCACAGTTATTTACAAAATGTTCTAACGTACCGAAGAGTTTTATTAAATGAGCTCCGACTACGAGCAAACTGATTGACTGTACGCTCAAATGTAGAAGCAATCTTTGTATATGACATCTCTTCACATACATTACTTAAATCATCGACGATCATAGCTAAGACGGATTGAGTGTATGAGTTTGTTCTTATATACATATATACAGCAAACTATATTCATATATTTCTGTTTAATAAAACATTGTAACTTATGTAGAACTGCTCCCAAGCTATCATTTCGTTTGAGAACACACTAGATATTTTGCATACCCTGAAAAACAAATACAAAATCAACACCTGGAAAATATTAGAGACTTTCCTTATAAATAAATCGTCTTATTCTTGAAACACGCAGGAAAATATTACAAACATTAATGTATAAGTCTAGTATAGTAATATGTCGAGTTCTTTATATCGTATAATTACTTTATACTTTAAGTCTGAGAAAAACCTCAATAAAGGAGGACAAAGATAAATACATAAATCATGAATTTGGCTTTTTTGCGTGTCTATATTTTTATTTTTTGTAGTTTGAGATTTTCTATGACATACAGTATAAATCAACAGTGTAGTATGTCCATTAAGTTGTTTCAAATCAATCTTCCCAATTACAAGAATCATTCAGAGAACGCATATAATTACTGCATTACAACCACTGCCTAAAACCTAATTTCAATGAAGAGTTGAGATAATTTCAAAAATGCCTGCTTTGTAAAATTGGGGTAAAGAGGAGAAGGGTCGCCACACAGACAATGCTTAATTCTAGCTTAAGGCCGGATATGTACGCTTTTGTAGGCATTTAACAATCAGAGTACGCGTGAGATTAGATGAAGTAACGCGGGCGATATGACAACACTATTCCGCTGAAGGATTGGTTTCCACATTCGACCCAGCGGACACTTCCTATCGAAAAATGTAAATCATTCCAAGAATGAAGTTTCACATTAAAGTATCCCAAAAGTGAAAAGTTTTTTTTATGGACGTTTATCTATCACAAGCATTAGTAGTGAAATTTCACACTTCAATAATCCATTTGAACGATATGACTAAACATTCAATATTTGACGTGAACCATAAAACCAAACAAAATAAACAGCTGATTACACTCTACTTTGTTCGTTATCCCCCCTTTCCTTTCCTCTAGAAAAATGTTCCATCCCCGAGCTTTGCACTTTTCGTTACGTTAACAGATACATCGCCTCAACTACCCTAACAGCCATAAAGAAGCTGGGTGTGTATTACATACGTTGGCATGAATTATATAAGTGTGTGTATGTATAATATCTGAATGTCCGAGGTTCGCCCGAAGTAGTTAAACATTGATCACAATAATGCGATTATAAGGAGGTTCACTGGTAATTGGGGGGGGGGGGGGGTGCTGTAGTATTTATTTCACACGACCATGATAGTGACATTTCTACTATAGTGTAATAATATTCGTTTACTGGTGCGTTTACGTGTTGTTTCGAGGCTGCTAGAGACGAGGGCTGGCCAGGCAGACCGGCGCGCCCAGCCCGTAGGGTTCCTGGGGAATCCCGTCTCCTCCTCAGCCGGCGGCACACCCCTCCCTCGCTCCCTCCCTCCCTCTCACATCCACTACACCAACAGCCTCCTGTCGGTGGTCGTCTCTCGGGGCGTGCGCATCTCTGTCGCGGGCTGTTGGCTGGGAGTTCCCTGCGCCCTATTGGGTAACCGAAGGCTGGCAGTGCGTGTGGGATTTGTGTGCGTGCTGGGGGCGGCCTAGCAGCGCCAACTGCTACCGATCGCGTCCCGCGGGTGGCGGATACGGGAGCCCAGCTCGAGAGTTGCAATCTCGCTGGGGTGGCTGTGAATAACCAATAGCAGTCCGCGGACCAATGGCCGGCCTGTGGAGTCGTTATCACGGCTGTCGGGGAGAAAGGTAGCCTGAATGTAGCTCGGCGCGCGGCAGAAAGCAGCTTCGTCGGCGAAGGCACCGTAGGGGAGCTCGATGTGCCCTGGATGCGAAGTGTAGACGAACTGCGGGCTGGAACTTGCGGAGCTGTGGACTGCCGCGCGCGCAACGGAACTGAACAGCATCGGAATTCTGAAGGAAGAGATGGCGGCGCCTTCAAGTTGGGGCCCTGTTGGAGCCAGTGGTAGCCTGGGCGGCGCGACCTTCAACCGACCCGGGAATTTGGGGGGCAAGAGGGTCCGACTCGCAAGATACTTCATTCGCCTGAACGACTTACCCCCACCCTGGCTTGAAAGGTCGTTGGCTGTTGACTGGAAGAAGGAAGATGAAGATGGCGCAATGTCAGGCTGCCTTTCGTTCCGAGAGCCAGCAGTTCGAGCCGGTTTACTGGCTCATCTGCCCACTTCTGTTTTAACTGTGGCTGCCTGGGCAGCTGTGGCTGGGCTGACGAGTGAAGTCGCCCGCCCCTGGGGGCGCTTGCGCCCCTGGTTAATAATAACCCAGGAGTTCCCAACCTTTAAATGCGGGCCGCAAGGCCCAAGCACCCAACTCCAGCATGGTTGATTTTTCAGCCCCTCCAACTCTTCTTACCTGGACCCTTCTTCCTCTTGTCCAGTAGTTACCTGCTTGCTTAATGCATGTTAATTTATCCCCGCATGAACCGGCCCAGGGTTTTCCCTGTGTCTATGCAGGTTTTACCTGGGTCACATTAGCTAGCTTTTAAGCTAGGCGACCAATGGGGCGTCAGTCATGGCGCCAATTGCAGCCATGGCTGGACAGTAAACCCCAATAGCACACGATGCACGCGCCCTTGTCCTGCATGGTTAAAAACCCGCATGGTAGAGTGTATAGGCTTCGGCCTGAGACACACTTAGGTCCTCCCCTAACCTGGACCCTCCCCTACACACTTAGAATTAACTTAGGCTAGGGAAAAAAAAAACAGCCTCCTTTTGTCCTGCGGGGATCACACTTCACAACAGCCATTCAGATTGTTATAATATAGGAAAGTGTCATATTAGCCAATAAATAAATTATTGTTAATTATTTGGCTATCCTTTCAGGACCTGTAATCCCGCATTTAACAGTATTTTAATTTTTAAAAATGTATTAGATATTTCCCCCTCAAAAAAAGTTGGAACACATGTGGATCGTTTTCTCGTCCCCGAAAACAAAACATGTATTTTGTAAATGTACCCAAATCATTACATGCCTTTTCAAGATAGGACATTATATATATATATATATATATATAAACACATACACATGTATAGTAAAATTTCGCTAGGATTAATTGGGTTAAATTTTGCACAACAATTAGATTTTTTTCTACGCACATTCTACAGAAAATGAAAACTGTTTTTCACAAAAAAATTAATCTAAGTATAGATAAATTTAACGGTACCGACCCTGGAAGTTGTAATTCGCTGGACAGTTGGTTCATGGCTGCATTGAGAGTAGTTTCAAATATACCGGCATCATTGGCGAACAAAAATGTACATAATTTGTCATTCAAGTGGTAGTGACGGACTTGTCAGAGTGACGATTTCTTCCAACCCGGAGCTGCTACACATGCAGCAAAATGTACACCTGATTTTGAGGTGGTGTAGCGGCAGTGTAAGAAAATAGCATGGTCAAATTCATTTCGTATGTGCTTATTAACTGTTTAAGAATGATTATGAATTAAACAGATAATGAATGCTAAAAATATTCTTAATGTTGTAATTAAAGGTCGAAAGCAATCAGAAATAATGAAAATACAGCTTCTCAGGTTACAAAAATATTGTGTGTCGTATGACCTCAATATGACACGATTTATTAGCTAATAAAGGAAATATAGATGTCAACAATATTATTAAAAACTGAAATTTGAGGACAAACGTCTAAGGACTTAAGAGAAATTATTAACCAATACGCAAGGGAAAAAAAACTGTTTCAGTTTATTGACTAACAAATCAATCTCTTTGGTATTGTCGTTGAATATATATATTATATTCTGTTACGAACGCGGGGGACAAGGCTGCGACGCGCCTGGCGGCCCCGCACGCGCTCACCTCACGCGCGCATACCGCTGGCGGATTATAAGGGCCCGGCCTCGCTACTCCCCTGCCCACGCCTCCCCCTTCCTCGGCGGTCTGGGATTTCCGCGTGGAGTGGCGTGAATAAGCGTCGTTATTCTGGATGCTTAAAGCGTCGGGTCGGCCCGGGATGACGCGACATGTCACAACCACTCCAGTCGGTTCCAGAAAGACTGCAAAGGGTTTTACAGCAGTGACGCCGGCCTCCGCGGGAGTTCCGAGTGTGTTCCGAAAGTGCGAGTGGAGTGAAGTGAGAGTTCGGCGAGGAGGACGAGCGACAAACAACCCCCCCCCCCCCCCCCCCCCCAAACCAAGAGCGGCGCGACGAAGAGCGATTGCGGTAGTAGATAGCTCCGAGTCTACCATCTGTTCTAAGAAGGTTTGGTGGCTTTAATTTATTTTAATTTTATTACTACGTTTACCCGATAATCTCCATGACAACGGCTGTTGCATTGCTGATGCTTCCTTCGTCTTCATGGCAACGACTACTGCGTTTTTGATTACTTCCTCTCCTCTTCAGCTATCGCATGGTTGATGCTTTCTTCGTCTCCTGGAAACGGCTATGTTAATGCCTCCTAGTGAATTTTAAAATTTGTTAAATACCGTTGCACTGCCTCAACTGAAGACTGACTCGCCGATCACAGAGCTGCGGAAGATCACATGTTCTTACCCGGGCCACGCGAGCGTTGCAGCTAGCTATTGTTGGTTAAATATATGCAAACTTCAAAGCCCTTAGAAAACTGTTGAAGTCAATATTTATTCAGGTTATCAAAGTTAACGATTTTTTTTTTTTTTTTGCGAGTCGATTTTCAAATTTGATTAATTTTTTATTCTTTTAGTTTGAGGCGCGGCAGTGGGCGAGAGTGTTCTGCGGGCGATGCAAATTTAAACATTTACATATAATCGAAGAGGGACGGCAACGATATATATGGACAATATCGATATTTCATGATCAAAATATCTATAATTTGGTGTCGATATATGCGATATCGATATTTGTATCAATAATAAATTGAATAACATATTTTTTCAAGTTAAAAAAAAATAATTTTATTAAAATTATCTGTAAATAAATTTGGCAGAAAAAATAATAAAACGATAGATGGAATGCTTCGGAAAAGAATTAATTATTATTTAAAAGGAGGGAAAACAGAAAATATTGGAGTTCACAGTAGGTAATAGTAAAAAAATTAAAAAAATAGTTGTAAACAAACTTGTGAGGTAATTTCTTTATATTGGCTTCGAAACATCAAAGAACTCAATATAACGTGTACTTAAATAATAATGTTTCAATAAGTAAAGCATGGGTGAAAGTTTGTGCATTATAATAGGCCGATATTCTATCGGTACAGATATAATTGAAGCGATGCATGGACGTCCCACACACGACACTAGCACTAGACCCGGGCACTGCCGGCAGACTGCCAGCGCGAGTGGCGCCGCGGGTCGTGTTGCCGGGGCGACCACCCCTCCCTCCAGGGCAAACACGGGTCGAGGAGGGCCAGCCTCTCGCCTAGCGCCATGGCCGCCTCGCATCCACAAGAACTGTGGGCGATCATGATTACCAATCGCAACATCGGATATAATTAGGAATTTGTAAGCCCTGGAGACGTTTAGTTAATTTCGAGCGAGCAGAACACTTATCGCTGGCGTGCCTGCCTCGAGGGGTGGGAGCCACCAGCCAGGCCCGCCTGCCCGCCACGCATGTCCGAGTCAGGTCAGCACTCAGGGCTGAACACTGCATTTGCAGGAGCGTGAAAACAGCCAAATTGTGTGTTTTTTTTTTAAATGATTTTTAGACACGAAACGTCCGGTACAGATTCTTGAAATAACTCAAGGAACTTGCAATTACAGTTTCAAATTCCCGGCATATATTGCCATGGTTACCGCCCAAACCTCAAAGTTGCCCCATGAACGACGAGAAGACTGCACGCCAGTCCACAGCCTCGCTCTTAGAGACGACACCGCGCTAGAAACACCAGCGAGCGTCGCACTTATCATTCCAACTCACTAACACAAATACGCCCCTGACTAGTCGGGCCTACACATACCAGATTAGTATACTAACCTTACCTGGAGTACCCCATCACCCAACATAAAAAAGTAGATAAATATTAAAATGTATGCAATTCATTTCATTTTTATAAGTGTAATACAATACCGTAAACATTTAAGTAACAAGCTCTCACTTTGTTCACTGTCATTCACTTGCACACTCTGGACACGCTTTATTTGGTGTTCTGCACATATGAATATTTTGCAGGTGTTGTTGCATGATGGTCTGCTTTTACTGTCCTTGCATCGGGTACAAAATTCAACTCTCCCAGTATGTGTTCCTCTGGATAGGCAGTGTCTCGCTTACAGGGATACCTAAAATACAAATTACAGCTGTACCGAGATACGGGACAAACTTAGGATCTTATTTGAGCCACGAGATGTAGTCTAATCAAATAAGCAGCGTACTGTTTCAGATATGTACGTCGATTAAGCACAGATTCTTTACACTTCGATTCAGAACCTACCAAAAGTACCATACAGTTGATTCCAACAGCATCCAGTAAACAGTAGAATAAATATACACAGGGGTCATCGATGAGTCTTCCTTCACACTGAGTATGAATGACAATTCATCAAAACAATCAATTTCTCTTCTGTGGCATTGTTAAAACCGATTACTTCTGGGATTCTGACATTTATCTTCACAATTTTGGTCATACATTGTTGATAACATTGCCACAATATTTTTCTTCTTTAGACGACAGTAAGCTTGAAGAGTCTGATTACTCCTGAAGGGAAAACTTTGCACTGTTTCGTATAGATCCACGAATGTCTTTGAACAATGGAGGAATTTCTGGCTTGTTTGATTTAATTTATCAATCATATCAATCAATAATAATACTGTCATAGGCTTTGAAAATCTCTAAATGTCTGATTTCTGCCTTAACAAAGCCAAATGTTCAATATCAAATGTAAATAGTTACCCACATGAAAACCACTGAAACCAATAAGGCGTCTTTAAATTACCACCCCTGTGGTAGAAGAATTGTTTCCCGTCAATTTGGGTCAAATTTTCCAGAGACTAAAATCCTCATTTTCGTGGGAACGAAAGTCAACCCAGACCTTGCGGCTGTAATCAATCCAATAACGCTAGCATCTTGAAAAATATGTCACTTTAAAGCTTAAGAAATATGCGACAACTTTTGTTAAAGTTATTTTTACGTTGGACCCTTTATTTTTATTTGTATCGGGTTTTATGTCCTTGACTGATATAAAACTAATTTCATTTCTTAGTCGATTTATATCTTACATTCAATATTAACATTCGGAACTTTTTTCAACATGAATGTTTAATAGCGTTTCTAGATTATTTTGGTAGGTTTATGGAGAGTCAACGTTAAAAACTACGTAAATTGGAAGTATTTTAATGGACTACTGTATGTCGCTATCATCTAGGACTTAACTGCCCGTTATCGGTGTTAAGCACAAGGTCAACAGCGGTAAACTTCGGAATGTTGTTAAGCATAGTAGATTATACCACTGCACAAGAATTCAGCTTTCAGCATATTTTTTTCGAGGTTTGTGCCTTTTTAATTCTTCGTTTCCTGGACTGGGAGCCAGCTGCACTTCCCACGGGAAACTGCCGCCAGACCCAGTAGACCGCAGAGCTGAAGCGGACTGCTCAAGTGCATCCTCGTGGACTGTCTCCACAGCCCGACACGCTCGCTTTACGAATCAGCTTCAAGGATTACACACCCAAAATAGATTTATTTTCCCCTTCGTGTAAACATACCCATAGCCACTCAATACAGCATGTACATTAAAACTGCTTTGATATTTAATTTTACATTCAAGTTAGCTCAAGTATCCGGCTTAACACATTTAAGAGGATTGCGGAAGTTTTTGTCGAAATATGTCGACAGCAACCTTCCTATTACATAATTTGGTCCAAAGTCATGTGTTAAAATTTTTACCAAGTTAAAATAAAACTGTAGATTTTATTGAGATAGACAACAAACAATTACGGAGATGTATAGTATTTTTCTGCTTTTTCTAAACGCTAATTGTGCACATCTTATCAAGTCTGTGTATGTGTGTATTTACATACACATATATACATACACACATACACACTAGGGTTGTCTGAAAGGTTTAAAATGGCAGCACACGTCAACAAAAATTGGGGAATGAGTTTGCTCATGCTTTGGATGTATTCTTTGAAATTTCAGCCGTTTTTGACGCGCAGTTTTTTTAACCATCGTTTGCATGAGCATCTACCACATAGTTGTTTAAGAAGGTGATGGCCTCCTCATTCGACAAAAATATCTGTCCTCCGAGTGCCACTTTTAGCCTGGGGAACAAAAAAAATGTCAGCAGGATATAGATATGGTGGTAAGGAGGGTAGTCAAGCAGTTCAAACTGCAATTCGTAGATTTTCGCCATGGCAGCCGCTGAGGTGTGAGCTGGTGCATTGCCTTGGTGAAATTTGTGTTTTGTTTGTACAAATGAGACCTTTTTCTACAATTTCTGCTTTCAGATTGTCAAGAAGTGGTGCGTAGTATGCTCCTGTCACGTTTGTTTCTTTCTTTTTCCCCCTTTTTCAAGATGATTGATTTAGACAATTCCATAACTATCCAGGAAAACGCACACCACCACTTTCCCCGCCAAAGGAACAGTCTTTTCCTATTTTGGTTTCACGTACGTTCATCGACATCCAAGCTGGTACGGCCATGTTTGCATTCAGCAGCCCGAAATATCCGTGTGGTAAATGATGGTGCAGAGTGCTTACGTGGAAAGCGTCAAAATGTATTTCTAAATTTCTCATATCGAATTTTTCTTTACAAAATGCAATGTTTCAGATACATTTTAATAAATATTTATTACATTAAGAAGTTGTGCATAAAACATTTTTTCTCACTGGTGTATATCTGGCAACAGATATACACAAGGACAGTGCTAGTGGCAGAATCCGTGCATTGAAAAGAGAAAGTAAATGCATGCTGCCATCTAAGGATGAGACGCGCTATACAAGGTGCGCAGAAGCCTGAATTCACTCACTCCATATCTACATTCGCTACGCAATCGAGCGTGGTGTTGGATTCGATTCCTGGCTGGAATGAAGCTCCAAGCGTGGCGTCCGCAACGTGGCCGAAGACTTCCGTACAGCATTCCAGCTAAATTGAACACTTTCAAACCCTTGTTAAGTGTTTTATTTCAGTTACTAGTGCACAGGGAGACGCTTCTAGTCTTTATGCTTTATCGGCTAAAATAAGTGTAAGCCAGTCAACAGGTTAGTTCAAACTTGTGGACAAGGATGACTGTCAGGAACTGATTTCGTACTCAGATTGCCTGAAACGCAACATAAGCGCAATACAACAATCCTGTACGTAAGTTTCTTCGCCGTAGCTTCACAAAAATGGGACTTCAACACCCCCTGCATCATTTCAGGGATGATGGTGGTAAGATTGTAAGTATGGAGTATGCTAAAATATTATAACCGTAAAGTAGATGTACAGTGTATCGATGTGGCACTTAAACACAAGAACATGACACAAGCGAGCTGCGGAATTCTTACCGCTGGAGTACGTCATAGCCAAGAGATCGAGATTCGCAACACTTATTTTGGAAATTATAAACTTCTTGTCATTAACCGATTGTTATATGAAAACAGCGTAGCCTATACTTATTATGTGGATTCGAGAAATTAGACAGTAGTTGTGATAAAGTTAAACTTGTAAATATCACAATAATTAGGCGAATTTTATTGGCTAAATTAAAAAAAAAACACTAAACTAGATGAAACTGTATTGAATTTATCAAAATTTGTTTACATCACCATATTATTATTTAGTCATGTTGAGCCTTCCTGCAGGTAAAATGGTAAAATTCATGAGCAATGTAACATTTTAACATGCATTTACTTTACGTTAGTTTTTTTTTCCCCCGCAATTTTATGTGTGTATAATTCTTTGCTTAGCATCTGATCCTTTTTTTCCCGGGTGCCTGTTAACCGTATGGTTACGAAACCAACATCTAACCTGACGGCTGGTAATATAGCTAGTAATCCCAAACAAAATCTTTTGACATGAGACGCATCTGATATACATTACGCATAGAAACAGAGGAATGTATACAGTATTGGTATTCAATACAAACCTATACACGACAACTGCATGATCTTCGTGCGAGAAGTACGTCGTCATACCAGTCGAGAAGACGGCAAAACATATGTGCAGTATATGCACTGTGTTTGTTTGTAATCTACTGTGCCAAAATTATGATAGTAACAAAAATGGTATTATTTTATCATCTGGTTTACTGTCAAAATAAACTTCCAGTAATTCAAAATTTCTAACAGAAATGAAAAATGCTTGTCTCAAAATAAAAAGAAATATTCACCTTTAAAATAATAAAACACGTTGTGGTGTCACTCCAAGCCACCAGTTCATGTACCCGTTCGCATGTGCTTATAACACAGAGCTGTCCGGTGTTGGTCCGTGTCTTTGGGCGGACGAGAGCGGAGTCCGTTGCTTCGCCGGATACACGGAGATGTTGACATGGTTTACCTCTGGTGGTGATGGTGCATCGCGGACAACGTTGTCGGGACAGGTAGTAGCGGCCAACGCCGTTAGGCAGGGTAGTACAGTGGAAGCAGCCAGTTGCTGTGGGGAACTTGAATGAATGGGACAGGTCGACTGAACAGGAAAAAAAAAAAATGTCTAGGGGAACCAGGACGAACCGCTAGCAACTGGCAAGACGTAACAGCTGCTTCTCTCGGTAGGGTGCTACGCAAGACGGGTTCACGGGTTCACAAGCTCAGCCGTCGCTACGCCGGGAACGCTTGGACGTAACGCATAGCATAAACTTGCGCGTGAAAATGATCTTCACCCTATAACTTGTAACTTACGGCCGGTTTCACTAATAGATTTAACAAATTTATTTAGTTAACATACCATATCATATACATATATGATCTACAATTTAGGATGCACAACTTAAGATATCTCTATTTTCTCAGCTTATCGAGTTTAAAAAACATCAATTATATCGGATGAGGTATTTTTTATCATGACAGTGACGTAGCTCATAACCAGAGTATGTCCATAAAATAATGTGTGTCCATAAAATAATGTCAGCGTTATAAATTTTAATAGTATCAACAGTAGGCGCTGTAGAGTTTTGGTTCAAGTTCACAGTTAAAAAGTAACTCAAAACATTTTAAGATAAGCGCATGCGCGAGTACGGCTTTGTTATTTCTCGCTTGCAGCGTCACCTACACAAAATGGCGACTCCTGAGCGTAAAGTGTTTTGTGTTCTGCAATTTGAGTAATTTTAGTTCAACGTGCGTTTCGCTTAATGTTTAACAGTCGAAGTCCCTGACCGTTGGATTGGTGGTAATGGTCGAGACGACAGAGCTCTTTTTCGCTGGCCTCCACGTTCACCTGGCATAACGCCATGCTATTTTTTTTTCCTTTGGGCTTTATGAAAAGATCGTGTCTACGTTCCGCCGCTACCTAATGATTTGCCAGAGTTGAGATATATAATTGAAGATTCTATTGCTTCCAATACTCCGGACGTGTTAACCGAAGTGTGGAAAGAAGAATTGGACTTCAGGTTGAATGTGTGCCGTATAACTAAAGGTGCACACACTGAACATTTGTTTTAAAAACTAGGATAGTTTAACTTCCATTTGATTTATGATTTGTTGTAAATAGTCTAAATTAAACTGATAAAATATTCCATTGAAATTGGGGTATTCTTTTATGGACGACCTGTATTACTAGTTTTCCTCGGTTTTAAAATCACCGTTAGCGAACCTAGCCCCTGAGAAATATAGATCGCAAAACATCGTGCAGTGAATTTGTTTCCAGAAAATGTTAGTAAGTACTACCTTGATTTGGCTACGTTTTTTGCGTGCACGAGAGAAAATAAAGAAACTGTGTGTTCTCTCTATGCCCGTACGCCCAAATTTCATTAAAAGAGTGTTCAATGATCATAAACGTTTTCGGAGAAAGTGTTGAAAGTGGCTTTTTAAAGTCAAGTATAATACTAAAACGCATTTAGAGAGAAGGCTGTATTAATAGTAAAGCCTCTACAGTCCGGCACGTTAGACCACGGCCTTGCCGGAATATATAATGTCAATGTAGTTTAATCAGGAACACCAAATAAAAATTGATATGAAATACAATGATATCAACACAAGTTGTAAGAAGCCGCTATCTGGCAAGAAAAACCACACACGCGAGCGCTACTGTTTGAGAACTCCCCGATATCACGTTCCGCCCAAAACCGAACGTCCGAATCTAACCGAAAAAATCAAAACAGGGGCGGATTGATCGCTGCCGGATAACAGAATGTGCCGAACTGAAGAATGCGGGATGAAAGAGCTGCGACGTTCAAAAACAGTTTCTGTAACTGGTACCTGAAAGCACGAGACGGCCTCCTAACCTCCACTCAAATGTTCACGTTATTGTTGACGCCAGGTTCGCCGCAGGTTAGCGTTCCGACCGGACACACCAACAACCCCGCCGACCAACCGGCGAGCTGGCGGCAACAGCGGGACGCCCTGCGAACAATCTGCGCGTGCGGAGACCGGCTGAAGACTCAGTCAGCTCACGACAATGGGGCAAACACTCGCGTCGAACCCACGACTGAAACATTTCGACCCACTGTCTTGCTGGTGCTAGTTCCGTCCACAACTCCAGCCTAAACGCCGCACGGACTGAGTTGTCTCTGTGGACAATTCTCGCCATAGCCACGACAACTGGGTAGCTAGTAGACGTGAAGCATATGTGCAGCTGTTTCACGCTGATGATTGGACCACAGAGCTCTTGACAACCTTGAGCCAATCACGATAAAAACAAGAAGTGGTTACCCAATCCGCCCAAGGATGTGACCCTGTAATCCACCTATGAGTACTCCACTCAGGAGAGACAATAGAAGTCTACCCAGCAGTGGAATAAATCTTCAGAATAACCGTGTCTCTAGTCATCACAATCGTCGTGTGTTAAATGGTTGCCTGCATAGCACTTTCTTTTTTCTTTTTGGTTTATAACATTTGTCTTTCCCGGGGAGTTTGTTTTAATATTTTGCTTTTTTTTTTTCATAAACATAATATTCAACGGTGCAGTCTAAATTATTTCTTCACAACGTGCTACTTAAACATCTCAAGTAAATATACTTTCACGTATCTAAGGATTTTAATTTTTGCATCCTGAACTGGAAAATGTATGTATCGATTTACAATTTTCAGTATTTAAGAGAAAGTTCCTTAAAATTATAAATATTTTAATTAATTTTATTAGGTAATACCCCTTCTAAGATTAAATCCCTATAGATTTGATTTTTTTTTCTATTCGGATCACTACCCAAATTTGTGTATAGCATGTTTTTTTTTCTCTTCCCCTTATACATTTTTATCATTGTCACGAATATGTCTTCTCAACATTAGTTAGCATAAATTAAAATAAATCAACATTTTTCAGTTGCCTGGAAAATGCATATTTAAAACATATTCCGACTTAGAGGTACGAATTTCTCAGTAATATATATATATATATATAATACATTATATATATTATTTATATCACACATACACACACATATTCCTACAAGTTGAACTACAGTTTTGCTATACAGTGGGTATATTTTATTACTTTAATTTATATTCTGATGGTGTACGTTATTGAGATTGCTGGTATCTGAAGTTAGCTTTAAAGTGGTTGTTCATGTACTTTTTTAATATCATACATTGTTTTTACGTATCAATCGGTTAAAGTCAAGACCATGATAATTTCCCTCTCTCGGTTATGACGTAAGCCAAAGGTAAGAGCTGAGCAGATCGCTTGTTAAATAGAGTTCAGGCGTTAAAGTAACAGCTCGGTACACGGTTCTTAAATATGGGCAAACTCCAATACATACAATCGTCCCAACCCTCCTGAAATAACGCAGAGCATGTTGGAGCCCTAACGGGTCGCTTTAATGTGGCGATGTTCGTTGGTTTAATATCGATACCTCGGCATGACTCATGTATGAGCACCGAGGCGGCACTCGAGAGGAACTATAATCCTGGCGTCTTTAGACAAGTGGATGACAGTTGCATGTTAAACTCTCTCAAACAAGGATGTCGATGAATAAAGAAATTCACCAATGTGTTTCAGTCAACTGGAGACAAAGATGACATTCATCGGTTATACTTTAGCCTCTCGAAAACAGACGAACATTGCCACCCGAAACTTTCGAACTTATTCAGGCCAAACAATGCCGATCACGTTCGGGAGAATGACCTGGGAGCAGAGTGCTGGATTCAATTTCCGACAGGGTTGGTAATGTTTCCTGAGTTGTACTGAACTCTTGGTCTGCAGACAATTAAAAAACAGCCGGACCAATACGCCCACTCCATGGCTGTCATCGCTGCGATGGGCTGACAGCCGTAGCCTTGTAGTGATCACAGCTAATATCGACACTCTTGAGTTCTTGAAAAAGGATTTTCTCTCAGTTGAGAAAATACCTGCTAACTTTGTTACAACGGGGATGAGTAATAGAGAGTAGAGCTGTAGCAAACCGTATGTATTCGTTACTGAGTAACGGGTGCGGCATCTAGTAACGAGTAACGAAACGTTACACACGAATGCATTTCGTTACTCGCATCTTTCGTATGTTTTACGCATGCGCGCGCTTATTCGTTACAAAGAACGATGTTTGTTTATTAATAAAAGTATAATTTGGAAATTCGTCTTCCAAGTTTTTAACTGTTTATTAAAGGTATTGTGTGTGTAGACAAAGTTTTAGATTCGAACAGAAACAACGTAAGAAAGTATTTTTTACAAATTATAAATATTTATGTTTTTGTTTTTTATTATCGCGTATTTTCACGTTTTATGTTCTTATATTAAAAGATATATTATAATAAAGCCGCTCTAATAAGATTTAATTGTTCTTGGTAAACAAAAGCTGTTAATTATCAAATATTTTTAATTGTTTATATTCGATTTATTTTTATTTACGCGACGTCATACTGTACGCGTACGAAATACGACTCGATTCGTTGCTGTTACATAACATAGCATGTGCCATGTTATGCGGTATCAGAAGTAACGAGTAACGATACGAAAGTAACGAGTACTGATTGTTATAGTAACGAATACATACGGGTACACATTTTTTTCGTTACTTTTACACCTCTAATCGAGAGACAACTGACCTCTATTGGTCTGTGCTGTCTTCGCTGTGTCGTCCATAGCGATTTGCCGATCGTTACTATAGTTTTATACCTATTGTTTATTATTTATCTCAATTTGTTTGGTGTTGTTTCGAATTGTTTTATACACTATTTCTTCTTTGAGATTCCGCCTTTTTTTTCCAATGGCTAATTTTGGCTTATTTTCTGTGTTTGTGCTTAATAACATATTTTACTCATCAGTCTTGGGTTTTTAGCGAGGGATAGATGATCTTCAATGGCATATGTCCATGACTTCTCGCCCAATGTAACTACTTGCACTTGCAGCATGCATGTTGTCAGTTGGAACAAACGTTAAGGCTGTGTGCTGGTTATATTTCGTATCGGGGGTCGACAGTTGGCTGCAGAGTCCTCTACCAGTGAATGACAGAGGCTGATCTCTCATGTGTTGTACAAAGTTTCAATATTTTCCTTGCAGTATTACAAACTATTTCTTTACAACTGGTTTCCAAAGGAACCTTTTGTAAAAGTACAGAAAATATTTTTCTTTGTAAGCATCATGGATCTACTGCGGTGGTATCGCATTATATGCATATATGTAATAGATGTTTTATTATGATCACTATATATAGTGATCATAATAAAACATCTATTACACACTTCAGTTGCCAAACAAACAAATAAGCAGACTATTCATTGATGTACTGGGGTTGACGTATTGTCTACATTGAGTTTCCTACTCCACTCTAACAAATACCTCTGTTCAAGAAACTAAATCCTGGTGTCTCTATCAAACTCTACAGCTTATATGAGAACCAGAATATTGTACTAGGACGAGTCGCTCCAGAAAAAAAAGATATCGATCTTCTGCTCTTGACGAATGTTATTTCGTCCCATTTTACTTCACCAATAATTTTCCGCCTTGGTGCACTTCCAACTACTGACACTATTCATGTATGCAAATGATGCTTCAAGCATTACCATGAATGTGAAAGGTTCGCTGGCTCACTGGTCTTCGGTGTTTTGAAAAACACAGTGAGCTCTGGAAACAAGCTGCTGTTCGAATAGAAATTCCACGGCTTGATGAAAAAGGCCAGCTGCCTGTTCTTCAGTTCAAAAATTTATACTATTATGATATTGCCCATTTGGATTATTGTGATTTTGAGGCTATTCTAGAAAGAATCCACATATGCCAACCGAATCCTGAAGAGCCACACACCCTGCAGTACCGAAAGCATAAGGCATACAGTTACTATAATTATGTAAAAGCTGATAACATAATTCATCCCAAACCTTACTTCACTTCCATAACAACCTGGAGTGTATAGAGGTTGTGAAGCAGAATATAGGTTCATTTCCCGCATTGTCGAAATTGGGCAAGATGTACAAAGAATATTTTCTAAGTCTGTTTCCATAACTCCACTCTCGCATGCACAGAAAACTTCTTTTCTGCAAGAAACGAGGTGCTGATACTGTGGTGGAAAGTTTGGAAGGACTGCAAAAAAGTTCGTGATCACAATCACTTCATAGGCGAATATCTGGAAGCCGCATCTAATGAGTGCAAATCATCTCAGATGCAGGCCGAAGAAGTTGATTGTATTTTTCCACAACCTGGCATATGATCAGAACTTCATTACCAGGAAACTGGGGTAAGATCTAAAGATATATTCGTTATTACTAACTCTGAGGAGAAGCTGATAACTTTTCCCAACAAGTTATGTGATAAATTCAGTATCCAGATTGTTGACATGTTCTGCTTCATGGGCCGAAGTCTCTCTTCACTCGCTGAGTTTTACTCTGCAGACAAGTTTATAAGTACTGTTGATTTTTCGCACCTGATGAGCTAGAGTTGTGTTACCTGGAAGGGAGTCTTTCCCTATGATTTTGTTGATTTATTTGAACTATTAGATGAAACTAGTCATCCATCCATTGATAAGTTATACAACATTCTGACTGATTCTGGGATTTCCGAGACAGATTATACTCAAGTCCAAAATATCTGGGGCAAGTTTCAGTGTACTACATTGGGCGATTATGCTGACTTTTATCTGAAGATAGACGTCCTGATTCTGGCAGATGTGTGAGAATTTTAGCAGTCTGTGCTTGGACACACACAGTCTAGACCCCTCTCATTACATTTCTTCTCCTGAGTTCGCTTTCGATGCTATTCTTCACACCACAGGGATAAAACTGGAGTTTGTGATTGATTACAATATGTATAATTTTGTAGAAGCATGTATTCGGGACGGCGTAGTGCAAAGCATCAAGCGACATTGTGTGACTAACACGTCCTGCGATCTATGATGCATCCAAGCCATCCACATTTCTGGAGTATGTGGATACAAACGATTTGCTCTTTATTCGGAATTTCCAATGGGCAGATTCATTCATCGACGTCATGTCTATTTCAAACAATTCTCTTACAGGATACATTATCTAGTGTGATGTGGAGTACCCTCAAAGTAACAAAGCCATTTCTCTATATCAATCAGTGTCTGCCTGATTCAAAGCAATACAAATTGATGATTACTATGGGTAATAAAGATCATTTTATTGTTCACTACATAAACCTCCAGCAAGTGTTGTCATATGGGTTAAGAGTAACTAAAATACACAGAGTCCTCCAGTTTGAACAGTCAGTGTGGTTGGAGCCGTATATTCGGCTCAACACCACCAAGCGACAGTTTGCAGGCAATGAATTTATAAAAGGAGTTATTTAAGCTCACATTTAGCTCCACCTTCAGGAAATTAATGAAAATAAGAGGCTTGGGCTCAAAATGGTGTGCTCCAAGAAGCGGTTGAAGAAACTTGTGTGCCGTTCGTCCTTCAACGACCGCATGATGTACGAACCAAATTTGACTTGTCCACTGGAATCATGAAACCATTTTTGACAAGCAAATGTATGCAGGGCTCGCAGTACTTGAACTATCGAAGACATTTATGTATAATTTCCATACCACCTCTATGAAACCCAGATACCAGGATAACATTCATTTAGCATATATCGACCATCAAAACACGAAGTGGCGTAACTGCAAAAATGCCGATGTTGAGATATACTGGCTACAGACATATCTTTACGTGGTCTATCATGTCACGAAGTGGCATAACTTAATTCCCAATGGTTTTGAAGATATAATGCTTTTTCATTTCGTCGTAAGTGTTTTGGAGACTATTCAGCAAAACACGTACTGACTTAAGTTAACTTACGCCTGTTCGTGTTTTCCGAAAAAAAAAATTGTTGACTATTTCTCGTTTTACACGAAGTGGCGTAACTACATGTGGGGCGGTCGGAAAATGCAACCTAATTGTTTTGTTGCACAAAGATGGGAATAGAGGGAAAACACCGGAAGGAAGACTGATACCGCAATACCGCACTATCTATATACTGATCTGCACCACTATCTGCTCGTCTGTCCATCACAACACATGCTTTAGATGTAGAGCCCAGGTAAGCATTTTGTTAAAATATTACTTATTAGGCCTACAACCATAACTAACCCTTAACCACAGACGTGAAACTTTTGTGCGTATATACAGGCGTGAGGTCCCACGCTGCAAATAATGCTGACACTAACACAGACGTGAAGTCAGGTGTCAGATAACCACTTATCGCTCCGGCGGCAGAGAGAAGACTGAATGGTAGGAAGGTACTGAAGATCATGTGTCCACGAGGTTACTGGTTACTGATGGCAGAGGGCGTCAGAACGCTGTGTGGTCCCGGGGACCTCATGTCTGTGGTTAAGGGTTAATAAATTAGTCTGCATATAATTTGTACATCAAGAACACTTATGTTCACCTTTAAATGCATTGTTTGATAAACTGTTTATTAGTGAATTATTACTGCAGGTAAAATTAACTCTAGGCTATTTTGAAGTGGACGTTACAACATACATTGCAAGTTTAATTTTGTATATTTATAATACATTACTTATTGTATCTTACAGATCGACGCTGGAGTTTGCATGCAAGTAAGAAGTGGACTAAAAGAAGATGGACGCTTTAGTGAAGTGGACTGACGGCACCCGGAACGTGGTGAGATTAACTGATTTAATTCCAGTTGATAAGGGCAATGCTTTTAAAAAAGGCTCCAAAGTTAAAATGCTTTACAATAAAACATTTTATTTTGGAACAATAATATTGTTAGAAAACAGTGATTCAGATAGCATGTCTGATGAAGACGAACAGGCATTGGCCGAATTTGTGCCTCTTTCCCGCCTTAAGAGCAATAACAGAGATACCGAAGCTGATCACAACCCCAACACTTCATTTGGAAATACAGATATAGCCTCTAATGTAGACTTAAATTGTTTTGGTAGTGAACCCGATGACAGCGACGCGGATCCAGACTTTACAGAACTGTGCGAATTAAAAAAATGTAAACTAGTAGGTGTTCAAACATGTTGTTGTGGATTGCTTGTTTGCAAATCCCACTGGTCAAAAAATGAATGTGACCATATTGTTTTAACTGATAGCAGCGATGAAAGATTCATTGCTAAATCTCCAAAGAAGAAAAAGAAGAAACCCCAACCTAAGTTTGCAGAAAAGAATAATATTGATAATACAGATCCCATGCATTCTACATGTACTTCCAACGGTTGTAACTTAGAGATTTTTGCAGCTTGTGTGAGATGTCTTGAGTTACTATGCTTTAGACATTTTGAGGAAAGTGATGAGTGCAAAAACCATACAGATAATTTAGAAAAATTGGAAACGCTCATCGAAGAGCCAAGAGAGCCAGAAGATTTTGTTACAGAAGGGTCTGCACGAGAATTTCCCTTAGAAAAACGGTACAAAATAAATAGACAGAAAGAAAGAAAACAAAGGAGAAACACTGGTCACGGCTATACACAAGAAAAGTCTTACAATTTAGTTGCTCCAAGAGAAATTAAAGACCGTTGCATTGGTAGATTCTGTGAGAAAACCAAGAAGTCTTGTAGTAAATTTACAGATGAAGACAGACAAAATATTTTCAAGTCGTACTATGCTATGGGTAGTCTTCAATTACAACGAGAGTTCATTGCAAGACACATAGTGTCAGGGGCAACAAAACGCAAAACTACAGTTGGCGACAGTCGTAGAGCACAGTCAAAACAGTATTTTTTAACATTAAAAAATGAAAAAGAAGCAGTGTGCAAAAAGTTTTTTCTTAATACTCTTAGTATTAGTGAACGAACAGCAAGAACAGCTGTTGGAAAAGTAGCAGAGACAGGTGTTTTAGAACCAGAAAAGCGTGGAGGAAGACAGGAAACCCTAGCAGCTAGAGATGCAGATATTCGTAAGCGAATGACCGATCACATCAACAGATTTCCAAGAGTAGAAGCGCATTACTGCAGGGCTAATACAACCAGAGAATTTCTACATGATGATTTGAATATTAAAAAAATGTTTAACCTTTACCAAAGTGAAGATCCCAACGCCAACAAGGGCAGCATCGGGTTATACAGACTTATTTTTAGAAGTTTAAATTTAAGTTTTCATCATCGTAAAAAAGATATGTGTACTCTCTGTATGACTTACAAGACAGGCGATGGAGACACAAAGGACAGAATTAAACAGAGGTATGACCAACACATTGCGGAAAAAACAAAAGTTAGAGCAATAAAGGAAAGGTGTAAAGCAGCAGCAATTGAAAACAAAACTAATGTTTGTTTAGTATTTGACCTTCAGCAAGTAATCTTCTTGCCGAAAACCAACGAGAGCGCCGTATTTTATAAAAGACGCTTATCAGTGTACAACTTTACAATAAACGACTTGGGAACCAAGGACTGTCATTGTTTTACTTGGAATGAGTCAATAAGTAAAAGAGGTTCATCTGAAATTGCTTCTTGCATATTCCTCATGCTTAAGGAGCATGATAAAAACAACGTAGACAAAAAAGTGACTTTGTTTGCTGATGGCTGTTCTGGCCAGAACAAAAATAGTATTCTGCCTGCAATGTTCCTTTACTTTTTGTTCAATAGCTCTAACATTTCTGAAATTAGTTTGAGATTTTTTGAACCTTACCATGGTCAAAATGAAGGTGATGCTGCTCACAGTGCGATTGGCCATGCCATAAATC
The DNA here is from genome assembly GCF_032445375.1 of Bacillus rossius redtenbacheri. Classification (NCBI taxonomy): domain Eukaryota; kingdom Metazoa; phylum Arthropoda; class Insecta; order Phasmatodea; family Bacillidae; genus Bacillus; species Bacillus rossius. The sequence goes on along the minus strand of NC_086330.1, from coordinate 238,169,963 downwards.
AAGCAGGCGATCTGTTTGTTCCTTCCCAGCTGGTACCAATAATTAAACTCGCCAGAAGGGCGCATCCTTACATAGTCCATCAAATGGAAACAAGGGACTTTTTGGACTTTAAAAGACTCTCCAAAGAACTGCGCATTCTCACCATTCGAGAGGATAACGAAAAAGGACAACCCATAAATTGGCCTAACATGGTAGAGTATGCTTTTAAGAAAGACCATCAGTAGTATATAATAGCCGGACCTGGCGCAGGGTCCAGGGTGTGGATTGAAGATTGTTTACATTGTGACGTCACGGCGGCCATCTTGGATGAGTGTAACGGGACACAGCGTAACGGGACATAACGTAACGGGACAAGTAGATCACGGCGGCCATTTTGGATCCGCCATCTTGGATCCGCCATTTTGGATGACGTAATTGTGTGTTCTCGAAAATTCCGGCGTTGTGTGTTCCGCCATCTTGGATGATGACGTCACTGTTGCAATTTCCGTTACGGCCGCCATCTTTAACTTTTTTATTTATTATCCGATTTTAATGAATTTTTTTTTAAAAATTATAAAAAAAAATTAAATAATAAAATTTTAATAAAATAATTACAAAAAACAAACATGTACGACACGGAGTTCGGAGTCCTCGGTTCGAACCCGACGAGTGCAAAAAAATAAAAATGGCGACCGATCCTTCCTCAATGGTGACTGCACACAGACTGACTCCCACCACTTTTTTTAAAGCATATATATCGTCACCTAGTATGACGTCATGTCCGCCATCATCTTGTTTTCGGCTGCTAGAGTACGCTGACGCCATGTTAGTTTAACTCTTACCCGCTAGAGTGCAGTAATCATTTATTACTAAGGTGCCCGCCATCTTGAAATTTGGCCGCCATCTTGAAAATTCGTAATTATTTAGCTAGAAATTCGGGAAAAGTTCCAAAATTCATTAAATAAATCACTCATTAACTTACATATTGATTCGATTGATTCCTGTCCTCGGTTCGATACCCGATCGATGCAATAATGTTTAATTTTATGTAAAAAATAATAATTTCAATAAACCATGTTCAAAATTCATTAAATAAATTTGTAATCTATATACTGATTGATTAGATCGACTAAGGTCCTTGGTTTGATCCCAGGATGATACAAAACAACTTTAATTTTAAAAAAGTACCACTAAAGTGTAAGGTTTGAGAAAATAAAAACACCGCAAGTTCTATTAAAAAATACTTTTATTACATACATACTACACTACTACAAGTACAAAAAAATTACACAGACAAATTACTAAAGCCTTGTGGATTTCTCGATTCAAACAGTCTTCTTACTATACAGACTAAGTCCTTTACATGACTTTAAATGTCTATTCAGTTTATCAGGTCGACATATTGGTACACCACAATTTGCACACAAAGCAGAATTATCGACTTCATTAAAAGGACAGTGATATAATTCGTGTCGTTGTGCACTTTGAATATTTGCCAATGTTTTGTTACAAAATATACAGCTTGATTCCGATGAATGTACAGCCAGTCTATCACAATTCCTGAGGTGCCGTTTTAATCTTCCATATTGTACAAACTTGCTTAAACATCTGTTGCACTGATATTTAATGCGTTCAGAGTTATCACTACAATTGTGTATTACATAATCACGTAATTTCAAGTTTTTGATCTTCTCGCAGTACGTGCAGCCGGATGATGGAACACCGTTGGATGCACCTTCCTTCATCAATGCCACTGGAACTGTTGACAACCATTGTAACACTGCTGACATGTTAACTTCTGAAGCCGTTGAGGTCTGCTCTGCAGAAGATGTTGCACGCGTCGAAATCTCCCGCTGTGCTGAGAGAGCAGGTGTAGCTGTAGACATCGTTGTCATCGGACTCTGCACTGATGATGGTAGACCTTCGATCCAGGTTGGTGTTGATACTGGTAATGATGCCATCGAGTTCTCAAGAATAGATAGATACTGGTCCATTATGTTATACAAGTCTAACTATCCGAGCCGTTCATCACCGCAGCCAGAGACGGACTGAAGTCCATATCACCTGGGGTCTCACTTATATAGTCTCATTAGCCGGTACAACACATGAGTCAAATCAATAACCATGTTCATTACACGTCTCGGAGCATTTTTTATAATGAAGATGCAAGCTATCGAGACGTGAAATTAGTTTATTGCACTTTTTGCACTGAAACAGTATTCTTTGAGCATTATTCTGACAGCTGCTTCTTTCATGTCTGCGCGCATTTGAAGTGAAAGTAAATGATGCGTCACAATATTTGAATTGATGCGATGTATGCTCTTCATGAATTGAAGTCTGGAATGCAGATGGTGAAACTTCAGCTGATGATGGAACAGCACGTATCGTTGTCTCCTCTGCAGCAAGTATCGGGATCTCCACCGCCGCCGTGGTCTCCTCTGCAGTCGGTATCGGGATCTCCGACTCCATTATCGTTGTGCCATCGAGGTCCCAGCTGCTGTCGGTAAACATTCTATTCCGGTCGACATAACTAAATCTCACGAAACTTAATGGAGAGAGCACGTCCGTACTGCACCGCGACCAGAGGTGAACTGCGGGTCCAGTCGTCTGAACCTCGCTTATATACCCGTGGTCTACTGGTATACCTCATGAGTCAAAATAATGTCTGTATTTAAAATTATTTTTTTTCCTATTAGGTACCTAAAAATTGTAGAAATAAAAAGCATACGAGTTCAAGTTTTACACATTTATTTATAAAAATTACACAAATACATATTAGGTTAAGGAATCAAGCATTTTCACAAGCAAAGTCTTTAATGCCGCACGAACTGACACGTCGACTCCGGTCCCAACTGGTTCGTTGACTCCGGTTCCAACTGGTTCGTTGACTCCGGTTCCAACTGGTTCGCAGGCCACAGGATCAGGAACACAGGTTTCCAGCTGGTCATCTTCTGTGACGTTGACAACTCCGAAAAGACATGGTCGATGACGTCTGTGACCACGTCTACGCCTGGGCTTTGGCTCAGTGCTAGTTGGGACAGATTCACTGCCTGAACTGCGACGACGAGACACACACCGTTTGGGCGTCTGCGTAGAAGCATCACAGGTCGCAACAGGTTGCAACACACTCATGTTTGGTGTTGCACATGCAGACGAGGCGACTACCTCAGCGATGCTAGCAGGAAGGATTGTGTGTGGTCTCATGTGATAGACGGCACAGTTTCCAGGTTCGCAACAAGCTACCAGCTGCTGAGTCGGTTCGTAGGACACAGGAAAGTGCGCAAACCGCCAATGCTGAGCACCTCCATCACAGGTTTCTGTATATGTACGTAGATATCCGGAATCCCAGTAGCTGTACTCGACACTGCTGAAGCTAGGTCTTGCGCTCACGTACACGTTAGCAGGATGAAACGTAAACATCTTCTTGCAGGTCGAACGTCAACTGAAGGCACGTACGTATGTACGCCATTTATATATGCAGGCTCCTACTAACATTGTGTGTGCCATTTCTGCATTAGCTGCGAGTTTGTACAGGCAGAGACACGTTCAAACTTGTCACATGGCTGCATGTCGTATATTGCACTAAGCTTGCGCAGGGAAGGACAGCCGTAGTCGGTCTGTATATCTACGATTTCAGCTGCTCCAACATCGCACAGTTCTCGTAGCCATTTCTTCTGTTCAGGTCCGGCAACGTAGATTATTTCGTTTTGAACTAGTAAATCTCCAATAGTGTTTTTCACTTGGTGGTACGGAATTTTTCCTTCGTCCCACTCTAGTCCGTGATAATATTTACATAGCCATTCGTTCGACCGTTTACTTTTTTCGTCTAGTAGTTTCCACGGATACGGAGGTCGGAAGCTGCGGGTTCGAGTCTTGTCTCCAGAGGTGACGCTAATTTCCTTGAGCACGAATCCATTTTGACTCTGGAAACCTTGCAGGTTGCAGTACATCTTGTCGCTAGCAATGCTCGGTCGTAACTAAATTATTATCGAAAACGAAACAGTATTTATGTCAGGATTTTCACAAGTTTGTCTCGACAATTGTACGATGCAAGCCGATCGTGAAGTATCAGACAAAAAGCATAGGTGTTTGGTGGAATATTTCCGCTAGTCGTTATCTCGATCCTACAGTCGATGATGTTTGAATTTATTCGATCATCCTGTTTGGAAACGTCAAACACCATTAACGGTGCCTTGTTCTTGAAACTGCCAGGACTCAGTATCGGTGACTGTCTCCGCCCATAGTAAGCTTGCTGAAACTTGGCATACATTTGATATGCTAGAAGAAATCTTCCACTTTCAAAGTCCATGTTCATGTCAACGTACGGATAACTTTCGCTGTTTAAAAATATTTTTACATTGCGTATTTGACAGTTATCGAATACGGAGCGACTTACTCCTGCATTGAGCTGTCTTCCGGTCTGAAGCCCGACGATGATGTATCTTGGTTTTTCCGTAGCGAAGCTGGACTTTACTATCCAATTGATACGCTGACTATGAGGCAAGCCAGGATAAGTTTCCAGACTCCAGGATCGGAATGGTACATCGAAGTTCTTGCCATTTTCTATGTTCTTCAACATCTTGACTCGTTCAACGGTGCTCACTTGGATGTGGGGCAGCATCCACTCGATAGACTGTAGTGTTAGCGAGACATCTTGAGGGTTTTCTGCAGCGGCGACAATTGCATTAATGTGCGTGTTGGCTAGAAGCAGTACGAGCTCTTGTTTCGAATTAATGATTATATGCTTGTAGTCCTCAGCGAATCCAAGAAGCATGGACAGAGGAACACAAACTTCGAACTTCCCTTCGGCATAAACCGGAAGCTTATATTCATCCTCGAGAGCCCAACCGGCCATCTTTGCAGCAGACAGTTCATTTGGCGTGAGCGAAAGGTAATTTTTCATAGCAGATGTTATGCCTACATCTCTTGTCTGGTCTACCTCGACGCCATTGAGTACATAAGTAATGCGCTCGATTAGGTGAAGAATACCATTGCAGGATATTGACGTCGTTGTCGGATGTGTACCATCCGCTTTTGTAAGCGTGCCTCTTATACGTAGAAATGACTGCGAAGGTAAAGTACAAATATCTTGGTGCTGTACTGCAATGCGTACTTCCGATGGTAGTGCGTACGGCCCGAGCAGGAAAGGCTGGTACTCGTGCAATTCCATTTTCGTAATGCTGTCATCAAAAATGACTGGATCTTCCACGTTGAGGATTTCGTCTTCCATATTTATTCGGCACTTGTCCAATACTGAGAAGATACTTTATGTTGTCAGGTGTTAATGCACCGATGTCTGGTAAAGAACTGTTCTTATTCACGACAATACGATTTCTTTTATAACTGTTCGGTGTTACGAACTTTATGCCCATCGCTTCAAGTGCAGACGTAATGTAATTTCTTCGTCTTGAAAATTCACCAATCGTCCTCGCTGGTCAACGATTCGGACGACGACTTCGTGTGCGCACTTCACGACGACTGGAACGTAAATGATACTTTGCGGTACTTCTACCAGTTTATATCCTGGCGGGACCATCGGCGAAAACTCGTGCAGCATGTTGCTTAGTCTTCCGTTGAGATACATTCCACTTGCCAAATTACAGTTTATTCTTATGACATTCACAGGCAAAATGTTTACTGCGCGCGTAGATTCGTACGTTCTTCCTGTATCATACACCTTTGATTCGAATCCGAGCATCGTACCTATGGTCCCAGGTTTCGTAAAGTCGACATTTTCACTGCATGTTAGAATGCTTATTTGAGTGTTTAGATTTCCACGCAGTTGAAAGTCTACATCCTGTGGTAACATATCCCTCATGTACTTTGCAATGTCGTCAATTTCGTAAGAGCCAACAGGTAAATATATTTCATGAGCGGTCCCATCGCTTTTCAGGAAGCAGATCTTGCAATTTTCTTCGTCGATATTAGGTATGGCATTATACGTTTGAAAATCTACGAGTCCGATACACCATTCTCCGTCTAAATCCAGAGGCGGGAAATGAACCACCCGCAGCTCAGATGCGTGACCTGTCAAGGTAAGTGTTATCGACATGACTAATAAATAATCGTCACTGCACAACCTTTAAGTAGCAATTTTTATTGGTCAGCTAATTTTTGTTTCTTAAAAAGCGAAGACACAAGTGTCCGCAGTTTGTTTGATTTGGCCTCTGTTCCGTTTCGTAATTGTAAAACAACGTAGTGGACCGGCCCAGGTACTGTCGCAGTTCGGACGGAGGCCGTAAATTTACTCGGCCATGTTTCCAGTCTTTACATAGGCCACCCAGTGCGTGCCGCGACCCGCCGACGTGTCTAAATTAATGATGGCACGTTCGTGCGTTTTTGGCTTGCTGGGCAAAGTGTCTCGCATAAACACGCCGCGGAAATTTGGTATTTTAAGTTTGCGTGCGTACTTTATTAAATCTACGTTGGTGAGCGGTCGTTTCGGTAGGGAACTTAGGATTTTCTCTTTGCTCGTTTCTTTTTCATGCCTCGTCCTGTCTTGTGAGGATGCAAGTACAGTCCTGCGCCGTTTTTTTTACCGATGGCAATGGCTTCCATGCTGGCATTGTGTCGCTGTGCTTCTTTTAACTGCTTGCGCTCATTCTTCGAAGTGTTGACTGCCCGCACTATACCGCTCGTTGCACCGATGAGGCCGCCGAGAACACCCAATGCAGGCAAAAGCAAAGGAAGAAATCCTCCTATAATCTTCTTGTCGAGAGTCTGTAATTTTTGCTTGGCTTTTCGCACGCCTGCACCAGTCTTGCGTTTGGTCTTGCACGAGTTAGTCTTTGACTTGATGGAGCCGGCTCGACGAGCGCCCAGTCCTAATTTCGTCTTTGCCTTCATGATTTTGGAAACGCCCCACGCTGCGATTTTCTCTCCTAGTCCCGCGTTCGACGATTTACTTATATCTTCGGCTTCCTGTGCCAATATCTCGTCGGCCCGGTGCCTGGATTCCAGATCCTTGCTTAATGAATATGCGATATCGTGCTGCTTGCACTTTTCGTCGAGAGAATTAATGCCCACGTCACCACGAGCTAACCTTTTCGCTAGTTTCGTGCCGGGGCCGCAAAATCTGTAGCCGGGAATGTGTAGCTCGAATGGTAGATTGTTTATCAGCGAGTTTACGAGTCCCGCGCCGATGTGTTTTTTGTTCTTACCTCTTCGAGTCATTACGCACAACTGACCAGAAAGTATAAATACGCTTCTTTTATACAAATACATTAGTACAATGCAGGTCGTCAAGCAAGACGTGTGTTTGCCCGTGCGCATTACGCAAGACGATGTATTTAGTGCGCGTGAATCACGACATGGCTTACTGTTGCCTTCTGCCGTACATTGCATAATGGCGGGCCCGTCAAACTGTGGCAAGACGTGTGTTTTACTGAGTTTACTGCAGGACCCAAACGGTCTTCGGTTCGAGAACGTTTACTTGTATTCCAAGTCGTTGCAACAGCCAAAGTACCAGCGCCTAGCAACTGTTCTACGATGTGTGGATGGTCTGGAGTATTTTCCGTTTAGCGATAATACCGATGTTGTACCTCCAAGCGAAGCAAAAGCCAATTCCGTGTTTGTTTTCGACGATGTAATGTGCGAGAAACAAGGCATAATACAAGAGTACTTTTCCATGGGCAGACACGCCAAGGTAGACTGCATTTACCTGTGTCAGACGTACAGTCGTATTCCAAAACATCTCCTACGAGACAACGCAAATGTCATAGTTTTGTTTCGCATGGACGAACTTAATTTACGTCACGCTTACGACGATCACGTAAACACCGACATGTCGTTACAGGAATTTAAAGACATGTGTTCCTTGTGTTGGAAAGAAGAACACGGATTCCTAGTTATAGTCAAAGACTGGCCTCTATATAAGGGCAGGTACAGACGAGGTTTCGATCAGTTTATCACCAAACATGAGTCATAGCATTTCGAAATTCGGTCGTAGCAGTCGAGACTTACGTACTGCTCTCAAGTCTCATGACGACGTTATCCGCAAATACATTTCGCTACTGGCTCAAAAAATAGACGGGGTGAAAAAGGAATTACTTGAGTACCTCGTAGCCATAGACCAGCGTGTGGAAGCTTCGGATTCTCGCATTCGCGACATGATCGAAGTTTCGAATGCACAAAGACGGGACGATCTGAGGACCTTTCAAAGTAGTCTGAAAGCATCACTATCTCAATCGTCAACAAATTCAGATTTGGCTAAACACAAGAAAGAAGTTTCTGCGAACGAATAGAAAAGTATAAAAGGAGGTCTTGCAATAAGTTTTCAGCCAGTACAATGTCGGACCTGGCCAGTGACCTTCATCGAGCTATACAGTCTGTTCGCGAAAAATATTTACTTGCTAGACGAACCAGACTTGCACGTGAGATGGAAAATGAGGAGATATTTAAACCAATCACTAGTCGCCTCGACGAACTTAAAAACAAGGAAGAACCAGCATTCATTGTGAAGACAGAAGTTGAAGATGAAATGCCGACTGTAAAGAAGAGAAAGTATGAACCAGATCGAGAAGAAGAGGACTTAACAAGTACAGAGTCCATGCACAAGAAAAAAATACCGAAAAAGGGACATCAAGTTAATGCAATGGTCCGACCATACCTGATATCGTTTACGAGCCGGAATAATGACACGACCTACGGAGTGTACAGAAAACATAATAAATGGTTCCTCGGTGCTAAAGAAATAGACTTTCTACCAGGAAATATCGTGCGCGTAGCAGAGTTCAAAACGCGCGGGACTCCGGGTCTGTACGAATTGCTGTTTCGCAGGGAGCCTAAAGGATATTCTCACAACGACTTACAAGAGTACAAAAAACTGCTAGAGCTAACCAATGCACATTTTCGCGATAACGATCCAGATAGTGGTGTATATAAAGAAGTAGATCATGAAAAAATCGACATTCTCGCTAATCTCTTCAGTGAACTAACAATACATGGCGAAGGTTTAAAAAAGCTAGAAAGTGGTCAGACATTTGACTATGTATATTGGGACGACCCTAATGAATTAGTTGATCGCCTTAGAATTCTACATGCATCGCTTAGTGTAGGAAACTATTCGCACATCAACGAAATAGTCTCCATACTTGAAGAACTGAAGGAAGCCGGCTACATACAATGAGTCGAACCGGAATCGCTCGCGAACTTCATGCTCCTGCTAGACGGAAATACCTTCGTCGCAAAGTCATAGTTCGTGGAATTGATGATTTATTCCAGGCGGACCTTGTTGAGATGATACCGTATTCCCGATTGAATAAAGGTTTCAAGTACATGTTGACAGTCATCGATGTTTATAGCAAGTTCGCTTGGGCTAGACCTGTCAAATCAAAGACTGCAACTGACGTAGCCAAGGCCATGAACAATATTTTGCGTGATGGTCGTGTACCGTCGCACCTGCAAACGGACCTCGGGAAAGAATTCTACAATGCGACCTTCAAGGCTTTGATGAAGAAGTATGGCATCAAACACTACTCTACATTTAGTAACGTCAAAGCCTCCGTTGTCGAAAGGTTTAACAGAACTTTGCGTTCCAAGATGTGGCGGCAGTTCACGGCTAACGGAAATTACAAGTGGCTTGACATCTTGCCGAAACTAATAAGCGAGTATAATTCCACTGTGCATTCTACCACGAAAATGAAGCCAAAGGACGTAAAGGATAATCGCCTGCTTCAAACAGTTTTTCCCAACACGAAGAAGAAAGATCCACGAAAGCGTAAAGCTAACGTCGGCGACATTGTGCGAATCTCCAAGCAGAAAGGTATCTTCGAGAAAGGTTTCACTGCGAACTGGAGTCCCGAACTTTTCCGTGTGACACATGTTCGTGAATCAGAGCCTAGGACCTACTACCTCGAAGATTTGGACCACAAACCTATCCATGGCGGCTTCTATGCCGAAGAGATTCAGCCTACGTTGTATCCCGATACGTACTTGGTGGAGAAGATTATAAAACGAAGAAATGGACTGTCCTACGTCAAGTGGTGGGGCTTTCCACCTCGCTTCAATTCGTGGGTGGCAGATGCAAACGTCGAGAAATCCACAAGGCTTTAGTAATTTGTCTGTGTAATTTTTTTGTACTTGTAGTAGTGTAGTATGTATGTAATAAAAGTATTTTTTAATAGAACTTGCGGTGTTTTTATTTTCTCAAACCTTACACTATAGTGGTACTTTTTTAAAATTAAAGTTGTTTTGTATCATCCTGCGATCAAACCAAGGACCTTAGTCGATCTAATCAATCAGTATATAGATTACAAATTTATTTAATGAATTTCGAACATGGTTTATTGAAATTATTATTTTTTACATAAAATTAAACATTATTGCATCGATCGGGTATCGAACCGAGGACAGGAATCCATCGAATCAATATGTAAGTTAATGAGTGATTTATTTAATGAATTTTGGAACTTTTCCCGAATTTCTAGCTAAATAATTACGGATTTTCAAGATGGCGGCCAAATTTCAAGATGGCGGGCACCTTAGTAATAAATGATTACTGCACTCTAGCGGGTAAGAGTTAAACTAACATGGCGTCAGCGTACTCTAGCAGCCGAAAACAAGATGGTGGTCTCCAGCATCGAAGACAAGATGGCGGACATGACGTCATACTAGGTGACGATATATATGCTTTAAAAAAAGTGGTGGGAGTCAGTCTGTCTGCAGTCACCATTGAGGAAGGATCGGTCGCCATTATTATTTTTTTGCACTCGTCGGGTTCGAACCGAGGACTCCGAACTCCGTGTCGTACATGTTTGTTTTTTGTAATTATTTTATTAAAATTTTATTATTTAATTTTTTTTTATAATTTTTAAAAAAAAATTCATTAAAATCGGATAATAAATAAAAAAGTTAAAGATGGCGGCCGTAACGGAAATTGCAACAGTGACGTCATCATCCAAGATGGCGGAACACACAACGCCGGAATTTTCGAGAACACACAATTACGTCATCCAAAATGGCGGATCCAAGATGGCGGATCCAAAATGGCCGCCGTGATCTACTTGTCCCGTTACGTTATGTCCCGTTACGCTGTGTCCCGTTACACTCATCCAAGATGGCCGCCGTGACGTCACAATGTAAACAATCTTCAATCCACACCCTGGACCCTGCGCCAGGTCCGGCTATTATATACTACTACCATCCTACAACAGTTTTTTTCAAGAACAGCCATCTTGATGAAACGTACAGGTCATTTACTTTAAAACGTGATGCTGACAAGAACCTGAAGATGCCCCTAGATCGTCTCAACGTTCTACCGCAGGCTATAACAAAAGAAAAGTTCAAGGATCTGATATCACTTTGCGAAGGACCTACTCCCGTTGTAAGGGCTGCAGAGTTTCAGAACTATTACAGGTCCTTACCTAATTAACTTTTCAAAGATTGTTGTCTAGAAGAGATGAAACTTGAATATCGTTATTAGTGTTTCTTCTTTGTTATTGATATTTTATCAATCAATATTATTTAGTTAAGATAAGTTTTTTTATCATTTTGTATGGTTTTTAAAGCTAAACAGTACTGTTTTTATTGAAATTGACATCAGGTTATTTTATTTTACTTTTTTTTAAAACAAATTTTTTATTTTATGAAACCAACAAAGTTGAGTATCACTAAGTGGATATTGTAGTTCTGATAATAATTATTTTGCCTAGTTTTTGTTGTTTAGAAATTTTTGTTTAAGAGTGTAGATTTTTCAATGTATACATGTTAGTTTCACTATAGTAAAAATTTTTATGTAAGCAGTTTTCAAACCTCTACTTTTTTAAAACCATAACATATTATGTGAAGCTACTCGATTAAAAATTTTTTTTAATAATACACTGTGTGAAGAAGGCCCAATAATTAATGCTGAGTGATTGAGTTATTTACTGCTAATATGATATACTTTCCTAATAACCTTTAGTGTTTGTACTAACAAACGATTTGTATTGTTATAAGTAATAAAACTTGAACATTTTTCATTATTTAAATGTTTTATTTCGCGGCGTAACTCTGCAATGAATGAAAACAACAAAACACGAAGTGGCGTAACTACAACATTTTTTATATTTTATTATAAATCTTAAAATATAAATTTGTAATAAATAAAGTAATTATAGGTAACCCAAGTCAGACATCTTAAATATATATAAAAAATTAAATGAAGGGTTTTCTAGTTTGGGATTGTGCGGTATAGCACTTCAAACATAGGTGCTTTTCTTATTTTTGCTCTCCTGAAAAGTTGGCATTTTACAGATACGCCACTTCGTGTTTTGATGGTCGATATGGACATGGACACTTTTGTTTATGAAATCCAGACAGCAGACTTATATTCCGACCTCAAAGCCATCCCTATGTTAATGGCTGAATTCGACACCAGCTGCTACCCTCCCAACCACCCATGATTCTCCTCCATCAACAAAAAAAATCTTAGGGGAGTTAATGATGAGTGAAAAAGGGAGGGGGGTAGTAATAAGTTTGTTGGTCTGCGGGCTAAATTGCATGACTTCCGGTGTGGTAGCAAGTTTGACAAGATCAAAAGCATCCAGCAATGAATTGTTAAAAACTGCATAATATCTAATGACTACCTGGATGCCCTGCAGTACCACCACACACAGAGGGTAGCAGTTAAAAACCATACGATCGAGGCAGCATGAACTCTATAGTTATAGCTCGCCATAACAAGGAAGGACCGACAAGCGACAAGTATGCGAGGACTGTATCCGCACAATCCCCCGCGGATATGTTGGAGACGACGAATAAATAATTTTTAGTTTTCTGTAAATAGTTTCATTTTTTTGCTTTTTTCGGTGTATATAGTTTATTATTGTTAACATTGTTTCAATTGTTGTAAATAGTTTTCTCTTCAAGATTTTTTGATCTTATTTATCAAATGAATTGCACAAAATCTGTCTTTTGTTATTATAATAAATAAGATTTTACCTACATAATGTTTATTATTTTAATTTATAACATGTATTCATCAATGTAATCATACTTAAATTGGTCTTGAAGAAGAAAACATAAATATATACACAAACATTAAAATGTCCATTTCCATGCAGCTTTTAAACATGCATACACAAGTATGCTTTAGTTTAGAAGAAATAGTAATAATATATTACTTGTGGATGAGGACTCAGAAAACTGTCTGGTTCCGGTCCTACTGTTTAAGTCGGTGTAACGTCTAGGTTAGAGTAAATACTAAAAATTAATTAATTAATTTGATGAAAGAAAATTAATTAATTTGATGAAAGAAAATTAATTTTCTAATTATTATCAAATTAAAAATTATATAATTATTTTCAAATCAATGTAATAATCGACTCCGCAATGATGAATTGACTAATTTTTCATCTTGTGTAACAAATCGAATTTTTTTAAATGTATATATTTTTAGTCTATAATGTTCATAACACTGGTAGACAATAGAAACTCATTCTTAAATGCACGAGGACGAGCGACACTGGTGTAGTTTAAGAACCAACACCAGAAATGATGGCGTCATCAATCAGATGAAATCAATATGGCGGTCTACAGCAGATGGGAATAATACCTATGACTGTCTCCAGCAGACGAAATTATGTGACGATGCCGCCGTAAGGTGCACGCACAGGAGTGGGATGTTTGATTACAAAAATGGTGATAAATTCTAGAAAACAAAATTGTGGATGTGATGTCATAATTCATGATGATGGAATGTTCTAAAAACAAAATGGCGGAATCTAAGATGGCCGCCGTGGTAAAAGGTCAAAGTCACCGAATATGACAACCCAAGATGGCCGCCGTGGCTCCCCGGCTCCCCAGCCAACTACCAGTGTCCCAGGACGAAACAAACCTACCTACTGATCACCCCTCACATCGCCTTGTTGCCGTGCGCTTAGAGGTGACAACGTGCTAGAAGCACCAGCGGGCTCCCATTACTGTTCCCCGCACTGACAACACTCGTAGGCGGACTGGACCGCCAAACGACGTGAACTCATTTACAAACATTTCAAGATGTATTTAAGTTATCTGATTATGAATAGCATTTAAAGGCCATCGCACTTGCCTATTGTAGTTTGTTTTCACCGTTTCGTTTATGTATAAAAAATCTAGCACACAATATTGTAAGTAGTATAGGTACGTGCAAGAAGTCTATCTTCAATATTTCACCATAAAAATCGTAGTACCACAGCTAAATGACCCACAAAGGCAAATTACTGATGTTAAGGGGCCCGTCTTATCATGGGTGTATCTGTGTTTGTGAGGCGGGATGATAAGTGCTACGCTAGATGGTGTTTGTAGCGCAGTATCGCCTTCAAGCGTAAGGCTGTGAACTGGCGCGTTATCTTCTCGGCATGCATAGGACAACTCTAATGTGAGCAGTAACCAGTAATGAAGACTTTAGTGTAATGTAAACCCTTCAAGTGCTTTCCAGAATTTTTACCGGGAGTTTTATACCTAAATATTATTTGGAAATCATGCGTTTTAGCCATTTACACCCGTCTAAAAATTAAGTTACAAAATAAATACGGCAATTCAACTACCCATTCGCCGTCAGAGTATTTTTTAATGCTTTTCGTAAACAGACCCCACTCTCATATGCTGAGCAGTATGCTGAGAGTGGTTACTTCTGACGCTCTGCACACCGTGTGTGTGCCCGCCAGTTATTGCCTAGCTCGTAGAGAAGAGGCAGGCGTGTGATAACACGAATTCCCCCATCCCCCAGGCGGTTACATTACGGCTCGACCTGTCCCGTCATTCGGGTTACCCTTGTTTTAGTTCGGTCATTTCTTACCCAGGAAAACTTATACGGAGGTTCCATTACTTAAGTAATGCATTTTGCCGCAAATTATTGCCATATTAACGCTACCTGTTGTCTGGTATCAGCAAAACTTCCGCACATTCATCAAAATTTGTGCCTAACTGTTTGAATGCTGGGCACTCACTAAAAGTTTCTCAGATCGCCACGGCGGGGTCACGCACACGCAGTCTCACAAAGCTGCAGTCAGCTGAAGACGGTGCGGTGGCAGGAATGCAAGACCCGTCGAGGCCGGGCTGGAGGCTGTGACCCGGCCGGCTGCCCGCATGCCGCAGCTGGCGGTAGTTACTTCCCACGCCCACCGCCAGGTGCCGTCGCAGCCGAGCGACCCCGCGCCACGCTTGGCGTTCAGACATGACTTCATTTGTCAGTTGTAACGGCGGGAGTGGGCAAGGTGATTGTCCCTTGAGGTGTCGGAGCTGTTGCCGGCTCTAGTATCCGAGACATGATCCAACAGGTTCACGAAATGGGTGCAAGGATGCATATACATAGCCTCTCCGCATCAAATGGCAATCCTCTGCCTCCACGTGGGCACCGCTGTTGGGGGCTAATCGTGGTGACCATGTTGGGATGGGTATCCTCAGTCTCTAGTCATAGCCTCGCCTTAACTAAAGAGGACAATGCCAGGCATAACCCTGCCGCAGTGCATCCTCAATTGCATGTATGGGACCAGAAATGGTGAATTGGCTGAATCTGTGGGCAACAGCAGATGCGTTTGAAACCTTTCTGGCGGGTTCGACTGCCGAGCCTCGGTGTCTTGGTCCCAAAGGGCTCCATAGTGAATGGATCAGGCCTATGGCAATGGAAACGACCGAGAATAGTGCCAGCGTGTTCGGGGGCACCCGGGCTTAAAAAAAAGAGCTGTAAACTGCTCGACTAGGTGCGATATGCTCCCCTAGTCCAGTGGTCGGTGGAGGTACCAAGGTAACCCCGAGGCCCTCCTGCCTACGCACGACCGGAGTGTCATGTCTAGCCAGGGCTTTATGCGGTCGCTGCCGGATGAGTTCAGGCACGTCCGGGCCTTAACCTGCTGTAAACCTGTCGGGCCGAGGTACGGCAGGTCGGAGGGTAGTCCGAGGAGACGAGGACATCCAGTGGAGTGACTCTGAAGAGTGGCAGTCGGCTAGCTTGTTGGCGAACGGTCTCATGCTGTATAGACGCCAAGTTGGTAGATGTAGGTACGGGAATAAAAGAATCCATGAAAGATTGGAGTCCCAGGATTCTGATTGGGTAGGACTCGTACTTGGTAGTGGTGCTCTGATCGCTTGGAGCAGGCTCCAAGGGTTCCCTAGCCCGATGCGGAGTCGACGTGTTGAGCGACGACACAGCTCCGGTACTAGCCTGGATAGCTAGCAGAGGTTGGATAGGCCTCCACTGGACCACGGGTGCACTGGGTGTTTTGAAGGGTTCCAGTGTGATGTGCGAGATCGGGGTAGGCGCCTGCAGTGCTGACCAGGTCTAAGGGCTAAGGTGATGATTATGCTGGGTAGCGCTAGCCTGGTCATGCTGCTCTAGCACCTTCCTGATCAAAAGGGGGGGGGGGGGGGTTATCACTTGACAGCTTTGTGTTAATATTACTTGCTCTGGAATGTATAAAAAATTGATCTGTAAGCCGACTCCCAATCTACCCTAAAGGGCGCACATGCGGGAGGACTGGTGGAGGTTGCCGACTATAGGTTGTAACACAGATGTCAGTTGGAACAGATGAGACAGGCAAGGTTTAAGGTGACTGCTGAAAGGAATTAAGGGGAAAAAATTGAATAGAAATACTCGATATTTGTTTTATAAGTCTTTATGAGATCAATTTTGTACCTCTTAATATTGAAAATTTGCCTTCGTTAAGGCAGGAGCCACACATTAAGAACAGGAGCATTCTTCTGAAAACAGAATATTTCCGGGGAAGGGGGAGGGGACTATAGTCACTTAACTAGCTGTTTGCGTTAAAATTATTTACTTTTGTTGGCGGGAATGATACATTTTTTAAAGATTTTAAGGGAAGGATATATCCTCCCTCCCTCTCCCTGTGTTTGCTCCCCATTAAGAGATTTTCAAAGCCCTACAAAGTTTATATTGACATTATTTAAGTTACACTTATTTACCAAAAAAATTAATTTGATACTCAAGTCCAATGAATTTACAGGGAAAATGATTTGTACCACACACTCATTATTCGCTGCAGGCATCTTATAAGATTATATACCGTGCTTTAACAGACACAAATTTTGAAAACTAAATGATAAAAAAAACATTGATGTCTATGAAACTAATAAAACTAAAATGGCGTCCACTGGTTCCTATCCCTACCCCCTACAGATCAGCTGGAACGCTTTCTAGTTACGCTTCTGGAAGTCCTGTTTGATAGGGCTTGCGCAGTGACTTGTAGCAAAATGATTGTTTTTTTCATTACACATCAGGCAATTAATTTTATTATTTTGCTTAAATGTTGTTTGCATTCAATACCAGCAACGTAAGGTTTTTTTAATTATTAAAATGCGCTATAGAGCATATTGAGCTTCGTCAGAAATGTATCATTATTTAAAACCAGGATACAGTTATTTGGAACGTCCTGTGCCGCGCTGCGACACTCGCTGGCGACGCAACAGCGCGACCACAGCGTGCCCAAGAGAGGGGGGAAGGGGGAGGGGGGAGCCCACATGCGTGGGAGAAGCCGCATTGTCGCAGGGACATGTCCGGGGTAGAGGGGGGGGGGGGTGTTCGAAGGTGCGGGTCGCGGATACAGGAAGCCGCCGCCACCGCACAAGATGGCGGCCGGCCGGGGGCAGGAAACAAGGCGCCTGGCGGGGAGGGATTGGGGGGGGGGGGGGGGCAAGAGGGCAAGGAACCCCCGAGCACGAAGTGACGCGGGCGCGCATTTCCATAATAACCGCGAAAGCGCGCGGCGGACTCGCGGGGAAACTGGTGTCCTCCCCTCCCTCCTTCTCCTACTTTATCCACCACGAAACCTCATCGTCGGTTCCTTGAGAGAGTCTTGCAGCGTTGCAACTGATATTTGCTTTGTTTTCCGTACGTTTATGACACACCTTCGCTGTCAATTCCCAAGGTTTTCTATGACCCGGTGCAACCAGCAACTGAGTTGTCCAAGATATCACATTTAAGGTACCCAATTAAGTCATTCAATGTGAGCGGAAACTTATAGCGGGTTCGTGGTCAACGAAACGTTTTGTAAGCCCTGTTTCTCGCTAGTGTGCACAATTTTAAATAAGCCTTTGAAAAAAAAAATAACAGACCTCATGAATGAATGTCAGTCAACTCTTTACACTGACTAGTTAACATCTAATCACATCGTCAAAAAATCAGGAACATTAGTTGCATGTATTGAAGTCTCATTAAAAAAAAAAAGTAACTGAAATTATTGTTTCTTATACTTTGGAGTAAACTACAAGTGATGGACAATTTTTTGCGTGCTTAATAGAAAAATCCCAAACACAAACGAATGAATATCGACGTGAGGAAATCCCAGACTTATAATACTATTCAGTTCGGAAATAATAAAATAGTATTTCCATGTACTACCGTCTTAGAAATATACTGCGAACTTCAGTGAACAATGAGATCAGAATTTTCTTGTTTTGTTCAGCGCACATTCGAGCATAAAGTCGCGCAGGTTCAGCGCATGAGCTCCAAGCTGCTTGTCGGTGTCACGTGGTCTACATGTGAATGCTAGCCCCCACTCAGCACCACGACAGTGTGTCTTAAGGCTTTACCATTTTTTTTTATCAAGAGTAACTTATGCACATTGATAATTGTATTTTATGTTCAATTGCAAATTTTATCACCACAATCTGCTATCTGATATTTGTAAAAAAATTCACACAAGTATTGATTTATAAAGATTTTTAATTGGCAAATGGAGTAAAGGAGCGATTACTCGAGTAGAGTAAACGGGTTAGCAACTAGGGCAAGTAATGCTATCTTGTTTACTCGACTTACAGGCCGCTAGGGGTTATTTCTTTCTTACCTCAGCTGGATAACGCGCACATATTTTTACAGTTTAATTTTCAAAACATTTATTCGTCAAAATCTGTAAGTAAGTAATAAACACCGAACATCCTATATGACGGGAGTATAAGTAAGCGCAGATAACAAAACACACTTAACTAAGTGTAAAGTGCGCGTAAGAAAAGAGGGCGGCTCAAGTTGCCGTGGGAGGGGAGGCCTTATTATTAAAAAAAAAATCATGAAAGCTGAAATGACGCTCTTAAAAGAATATATCACGCGATTTTAAAATATATTATGAGCTTCAGGACTAAAGAACCGCAATAGTCATCAATAACTGGAGCTGTTGCACCTCCTTGCTCAAGAAATCGTTGGATGGAAGCTGAGTGAAGTGCAACTGAAGAAAGAATGAAGAAGCGAAGAAGTGTCAAGTTAGTATCGAAAACAAAGAACCCCTCCCCCCAACAAAAAAAAAACAATCAGTCGTTTGGATTCATAAGTGCCACAACATAGAAAACAACTAAAAGTTAAAAAAAAAAAAAAGATTTCGAAATATCTTAGACACAGCATGAAAACCCGTTTTTTTACACACAGTAACTTATGTAGGTACATACCACTAAAACCCAGCAGTTCCAGTTAAACACTGAAATACAGCAATTACACAAGTATCATAAAAGCAGGAGAGAGTGAATAAACCTCCAGTTCTACAGTTGAAGAGGCGAGTCTCTACATCCACCACTGATTCAGTATGATAAAATTCAACCTTGCTCCTACGCGGCTACTATTGTAACAGAGCCACGAGGCGACACGCGAGTGCCTGGTCGCTCTGCTAGCAGGGAGGCCCGCGCCAGGCAGTCTGACCCGCGATGGCTCGTCTCAGCACACGGGCCGCCCATGTGCAAGCATGACTGAAGGTCGTCTCAAAGGTTTCCTCGACCCCTCCCCCTTCCTAACACCTCGGGCGCAGAGTGTGGAGGGTGGCTTGCCCGAGTGGCGCAGTGTTTACAACAGAAAACTTGGTCATGAATAACTAAAGTCAAGTCGCAAACAAGTCACTAATATTAAATCGCTTAAAAATCCACGGTTTAAATAACATCAGTGACTTAAATATTAGCAATGGTTCCCTTGAATCCAAAGGTTTAACACCGTTCTTTTAATTCACACATAACCGGACAACCCTTTATCCGTCAACAGTCTCACAAACACAAATAAATGCATGAATGCACATGCTATGACAAATTTATTTAGTTCGAATTATTTTACATGCAAGTCATTTTCTTGTACAAAAATTTAATAATTAATTAAAATATAAATTCCTATATAGTGACTCAGTCAATTAAATTGCTTATAACAGTAATTAAAATTAACTAGGGCTGGAAAAGAAATTTTAAGCTCAGTTATTATTGTAATGAAAATTTAAACGGAAGTTTTATGTCAAGTTTCTAACAGCACTTTATTTATTGCCCTAAAGCAGATAAGGCGAATGATTTTGCCAGGATTTGTGTTCTGCATACCGGGATTGATATCAGTGATATATTAGATTCAGTCATCTGCTACCACGGTTATGCGTGTTATTACAAACTGAGTGTGAGTGTAAATGTTTCGATTTAGTGGTGGAAAATATATCGTGTAGCAGTAAAAGTGATTTAAACTAGCGTGTATTTTCCAAGCGAAACCATTTCAATTTTTCAAAGTAATGTGTGGTGGCGACGTTCTAAGTTAAGAAATCCCTGAAAAATACTGCTCAAACTCGCAGTTACTTTGGCGAGTGTAAGATCGCTGTAACTAAATTGAGTAAACACTATGCTTGTACGAGTTTCTGTTCATGTTTTTCAAGAGAAATGTTTTGAGTTTAAGAAGCGAATGTAGACTCTTTTATACTGGTGTGAAAGCACTATCTTGAACAACATGAATTATTTAATGTCACTTAATATATTTGATGACAACTAGTCAGCACTGAACTAGATCTCTTACTAGTAACTAAACTGTAATTTCCATAATCATGGATATGGATGGAACCAAAATGTTTAAGTAATGCAAAATGTTTTCAGTAATAAATAATTATTTTGTATTGTTTAGTTTTCAATATCTGTTTTCGTAAAAGAGTTTACATCATTCAACGGAATGCAAGAAGTCCTTAGTGACTGGCTGCTACAAATAGTTTTCCAGATAAATCATCGGCGTTTAGTTTCCATTTATTTTTCGGGAATGACTACAATTGCAATTTATTAGAACGTCTGCATATAGGAACTTTAAAGTCTTTGTAGATCTCTCTATGGCCCTATGGGTGATCTCTGCTATTAAGAACGGAAATGTTCGATACGAGAGGATTAAAAATTTTAATGCAGTTTAACTCAAGATTTAATGCCATAAATTGTTAAAAAAAACAAATATGGCGTGTTTAGTTTTAATTCCCCACACTTTTTATTTTAAAGACAGGGGGTGGCCACGTCTGCATCATTAAATGGTAACTGGGTGAAGCCGTTATTTTTCTTCCGCCAATTGTTGAGCCATATTGGTTACAGCCCAAAACACGGGCTGAAGTGATGTGTTTGCATCGTGAAAACAGTTATAAAAACTTTTTTTTATGAAAATGACTAACTACAGATATTCTAATTCATACTTATTAATCATCATCAGATGTTACAAAGCACCATTTTCGCAGTGTTTTGGGTGGAACAATATGTCGATAGCGAGATTTAAAATGACTTCGACTACGTCATAGCATCCCGTCCTATGAAAATTTTTAAATCCAAGTCTTTAAGCGATGAGTCACTTCTTAAGGGGCCCATAC
Source organism: Bacillus rossius redtenbacheri (assembly GCF_032445375.1). Classification (NCBI taxonomy): domain Eukaryota; kingdom Metazoa; phylum Arthropoda; class Insecta; order Phasmatodea; family Bacillidae; genus Bacillus; species Bacillus rossius. The sequence goes on along the minus strand of NC_086330.1, from coordinate 238,148,451 downwards.
GCTATCAAACCATTTGCGTAAACTAAGGCACATACACCTTCCAACAGCTTGTGCAAACCACATTTCATTTTGTGGTATTCTTCGAGAGAAGATGTCCGACACAGAGGAATGTTGTGCCGCGATTGTTATTCCTTCTTTAACGGAGAAGAAACGGAAAGGTAAAAGGAAGCAGAGGGTGTGGGTGAAGAATTGGTAGGTGCAAAGGGGCGAGTTAATTAATGACCGTATTATGCAGAGCTTAGATTAACTTTAGCTGCCGACTACTAAAACTACCTTCGAATTGACTCAAGATACGTTCGGTGAGCCGCTTGAAATGATTAAACCATTCCAGAAAGACGGCCAACTGGTATAAAAGCGGCGACGCTGACCTCCGCGGCAGGTGAGTGAAGTGCGAGTTCAGTGAAGAGGCCGAGAGACTTCCCTTTGCGAGCGGCGCATGCGCGGAGCGACGGGACCGTGCATGTGACCGAGTAGCGTGAGTTCTGTGGACAGGAGCGAGGTAAGGTTGAGTCTAGCTCCAGTGAGGAGTGTGAACTGTGGACTTGACAGATACTTAGTCAATTGTGAACAGACATTAAGTGTGGTGACTTAATTAGTAATGTAAATATTTTAAACAAATAAAACTGTATAAAACTAATTGGGCTATCCTTACGAACCAGTTTCCCCCACACCTTAAATTTGGTGTCAGAAGTGGGAAGCCCGAATTAAATGATATACGAATAATTAATAGTTAACTAAAAAAACATAAATACATTAGAATTTCTGATTTTCGAGATTAAACTTAGTGTAACTGTAGTTAGTTTTGAGTGTAGTAAAGTTGGTGTTAGTTTTGAGTACAAATTTATGTTAGCTCATAGGAAAGTAGTGATAGTGATAGACCGATAGTATATGTGGACAAGGAAGATGACAGCCGACGTACTGAAGGATGAAATCAGGGGACTGAAGAGTAGCCAAGAGAAGATGAAGAATGACCGAGAGGAAATGAAGAATGAAATGAAAGTGTCCAAGAAGAGATGAAGAATAAAATGAAGAGTGAAATGAACTGCAAACATTAATTTGAAATGCCATTAAGACTAATCGATGTCATGAGGGGTCAGGAAAAAATGCGAAGCAAATTGGTATCTGCTGAAGAGGAATTAAACAAGCTGAATTAAACCAATATTCAGTTGGAAGGGAAAGTGCATTGTTTGGAACAGCATCTGGCCCAACAGGAGCAACATCTAGCAGAACATGAAGAACCGATGGTGCAACAGATAGCTAAACACAAGGAGGCTACCGAACAGCGAGGTGGCAGCTGTAACTTAAGAATGCCGACGAATTATCAAGGAAGCTATAGCTGCTACAAAACGGAGAGTTCTTCCGGGGAAGTGAAGGCGCTGCAATTGGCCACCTAAAATCCAAGCCACCCAACTTCGATGGTCAATCGTCGTGGGCTGTCTACAGGCGACAGTTCGAGGCAACTGCCGAAGTGAATGGCTGGGGCGAGGAAGAGAATGCCATAGCACTTGTCCTGGCTCTGCGAAGAACTCAGCTCGAGCTGCTTCAGACCATACCAGTTCCGGAGCAGAAGTCTTCGCTGTGCTCGTAGAAGCTTTTGAGCTGAGGTATGGCGACCGTCACATGGGCCAGGTGTATATAGCACAGCCCTGAAGACATGTCAAAAGCGAACCTCGGAAACATTCCAGAAATTCTACGCCGACATTGAGTGACTCGTGCACCTCATCTACCCCGATGCACCAATAGAGCGATAGCAGCTAGCCACCAGTTCTTTTATAGACAGACTCAGACATGCGGAGGTTCAGCAAACTCTTCCTTTGGCCCGGCACAAGAGGAGCTGCGATGTCTTGGTCCATGCCCTGGAAATTTAGGCAGCACACAGTGCCTCAAGAAACACAAGCATCAGGACAAGGAGAGCTGGACTGGAGCCATACAATGGAGCAAATGTCAGAAACACAGCTAATAAATGAGATATTATCAGGACATTGAAAAGTTTCTGTACGACAATCCAGGTACCCAGATCAGAAGAGTAGTGCTTCGTCTGCAAATAACTAGGACACATCCAGTGGGACTGTCAGACAAGCAGGAAGACATCGCAGAAGGAAGAGAAGCAGGAATAACAACAGGGAAACAAGCAGTAACCTAGTGTGAGGGGGCGCATGCAATCTCTACTGGAAATTGTAGCCCCTGGGGTTTTTCCCAGTATCCTTACTTCGTAGAGGCCATGACAGTCTGTTGCTTAATGGATGGATCAATGGCAGACAAGTGTTTACTTACTGTTGACAGAGGGGCATCAGCATCTACAGTTCGCACAGGAAAAAAGCTGAAGAAAACACCCATCGCATACAGACTCAAAATAGCTTCTGGAGACACTTCACCTGTGCATAAACAGCTGGATTTGGAGGTAAGGATTGAAACTTTGACATTATCACAGACTTATTCTGTTGCTGATATCACTGATGTGGTAATTCTAGGCGCGGACATAATGAACCAGGGCCGCGGGGCGACCCAGGTACCTGCCGGTCAGCGAGCCAGCGGCTCCCGGGCGGCTTGCGGTGACGCACGGTCCGCTTACGTAATGTGTGCCTCTTGAGGATTAGCCGGGTCCTTATCTCTCTCGCCTTCCCTCGCCTCTTCCACTGTCGTCCACCCCGCGGCCTTCTGGAGGTCCCTGCGGGCCTTTCGAGGCCGCGCCTGGAGTGACGTGACTCCGACGCGTCTCTGGACGCTTCGAGCGTCGGGTCGGCCCGGAGTGACGCGACACGTCACAGCCACTCCAGTCCATTCCAGAAAGACAGACAACTGGTATAAAAGCGGCGATGCCAGCCTCCGCAGCTGCTGAGTGAAGAGAGCGTGACCATCCCCCACCCCTTTTTTTTCGAGCGGCGAAGCGAAGGGATCTTGCGTTTGTGACCGAATGATGCGAGCCTGTGTGTGCGGACAGGTGCGAGGTAAGGGGCGGTGGTGATTTAATTAGCAATGTAAGTATTAGAAACAAATAGAACTGTATTAAATTCATTGGCCTATTCTTACGAACTTGTTTCCCCCAATCTTAGCAATACTTAAAGCAGATACTCCTCAATATTTATCCCATCGATTTACGTTTTTAAGCTTGCGTCAGTCTTGGGACCCGGTCAGAATCCAATTGTGAACTTTTAACACTCATTCATAAAACCAAAAACAATGTCAAAATTCTTCACACTTTCCGCATCTCGTTTCGGGAACAGCCTCGACCAAGATGCTAGACACCAACAATCTACTAAGATATTTAAAAAAAAACTCTTATTAAAAAAAGGTTTCTAAATTCACAGACACGTACCTAACCAAGGTAATACTGAGTGATTATGTTTGAGTGTATGAGAGAATGACAGTATCTTAATAATTATAATTATAATTTAATTATTTTCTATTTAAAACCATATTTAATATGTTTTAAGTTAGTATTTAATTATATTTCTTATTTTTTATATTTAATACATTATTTTTAAATGGTTGTGTTAGTAATAAACTTGTATGTTAAATTGGTAGCTTTGCTAGAATGTAATTTTATGTTTGATTCCTGGATCATACGTTTATGTGTAATGGTTCAGTGTAAGAGAAGACGTACAAGCCGTAACTGCGCCAAACAAAAGTCGAAATGAAATAAAATAAATAAACTGCAAGCTTAGAGTTGAAAAATTTTAAATTACGAAAACTATTTTTGGGTGGGTAAATCGTTGCCGCTGAGCAGACGGCCGAGATGGGCCAGGGGATCGATGCGTGAAGCACTTGTCGCGACCAGATCCCGCTGCAGGGGCAGGGGGGAGAGGTGTGGGAGTAGCCCGGCCGGTCCGGGCTGCAGGAATGCTCACTAGCGCCCGTGGCGGCCGGCGACTATGACCTCTCAAGGTCACGCACGGACCGCGGCATATCTCACGGCCTTCTGCGCCCGCCGCTTCTTTTGTCCGAGGGTTCGGCGGCCCACAGCCAGGAGCGCTGCTGGCCGCTCGCGTGTTGCAAACATTATTTACTCACGGTTTGTACAATATGATGCAAGTACACTGCACGCCCAAATTACCCATCACACAGAAGCTAGGATTTGGTAACCTAGTACAAGCATAATATCATTTATAGTGGCTGATGCCTGTAAAAGTTCGCATACAATTGACAGATTTTATGCACACGACTTGGACATACTTTATTTTATTACAATTTGTGATATTAAAGTTCAAGTTTAACTTCTACACAAATAATTACGATCATTTTCATGCTACCAGTAAGAAGAAAAATCTCATTAAGACAGCAAGAAGCCAGGAAATTCCGAAATTAAAGCAGCAATCTTGGTTCAGAAAACAGAGCCTCTTGCATTGTACGTTGCGGGAGTCGAGAGCAGGCGTGAACAAGACAAAAAAAAACATGAAGAATGTTAACTGTAATGTGACATCACGCACACCGTGACGAAACATTTCGAACGAAACGCCCACCACCCACGGAATGGGGTATAGACGCTTCTGCGCGCACAAAGAGAGCATTTATGTGAAGGTTTAATCAGATACGGTGCGCGATTTGTGCGTCAAAACGCGCAGGACACATATCGAAGATAACGCCGTGATTTATTTACAGCTGTATCTGACACGCCGCACCGCTGGAGCATCGTTCACTTCGCTTCCTCGCCAAATTTATTGCTCCGCGCCTCGACAATCCAACTGTAATGCGTGCGACAGCACAGCTATCGGCTGGCCAAGAGTTATACATTCTAATATCACGATGAGGAATTCTTTTTTTTTTTTTTCGTGGTAAAGGGAGAAGGGATATAAGCATCTAGTCAAAATTATAGATAGGAAAAGATATAAGACAATTTAATCACGCCACATTCGTTAAGTTAATTTAACATAGCCCCTTAATTACAAATTAGTTTATACTTGATTTGTTTCAATTATATAGTAGTTAGCTTCATTACACAAAAATTTATCCATCATACTGTTACTTACTCCAAATGCAACAAACATTCACTAGATATTGCACACGGCAGGTATTGAAGCAGGTCCATTTTTTCGAAGAACGTCGATATTAGAACTGGGATAGCAAGCATGGGCCATATTCACATATTCACTTGCGGTTATCACAGATGTTCCTGGGCGTGCAGGAAACACTGCTAATGGCGTGCATAGTGTGGCCACATTTGCAATCAGCGATAACATAGATAAAAAAACTTCCTTTTCGCACCGACTGTGTGCCAGGGAACAATGACAGCTGGAAGGATAGCTCAGACCTACTTGTTTGGAAGAAACCGAGAACTGGAGAAAATGCAATCGCACTCTCCTATACGGCCACGTACTCATGCACCTTGCGGACTAAACACTGCAACACACCTCGAAATGGATGCAGCAAATCTGTGGCTAGGCGAGCAGGAAGAACGACGAGGTCGATTAAAAAACTAGGACAGATTCATTTAAAGGAGAATTCTCATTGAACGAATAAAGACCACTGATAGCAGTAATGCAAATTTACGTATCGACGTTGTCTATATTCGTTTAACATTGAAGATAATTACACCCCACGGCCTAACTCAGTCGCTGCTTCGCTCGTTGAAACGATCCTCGCCACCTGGAACACGTCAGACACCATAGCCTCTCCCATGTCGGCCGACTGGCCCGAGCCATCGTCACGGGAACAGTCATAGAGTGACTAGACAGGCTGGGCGAGATACTGCGATGGCCTTCCGCTGCCTTCCGCACCGAGTCCTGGACCCGGTGATGTCTTTCATAAGTGATATTCCACGACCCTGGCCGGGCATCGAACCCCGAACCTCTGGTGAGTCGTAACAAATCATATATAATAATTTTCTGTCGTGCACATGGCAAATATAAATGCTCCGATAGGGCCAGAAAAAGCTGCAGTGTGCTATTGTTCTACTGATTACTCAAGAACGTTTCTGCGGGACCGACATCAAATCAACAAAGTTCCTTATAAATAACAACTAAGACATAATTTAGATTAGCGAAGATTGTCTATTTTTATGGAATTTCTATAAAATTATAGAAAACTCGCTCTTCAGTGCATTTTAATTATACATGTACACATTTTCACATTTCACATTAGGGACATAAATGAACTCTCTGTATGTTTCGCTATTGTGCAATGGTTTCAGCGTAATGTTTCTAGTCGCTGAGGACTGTATCACACTGTTGCCACGATGGAAGTTTTCTTGGCCACTAGTATGAAATTTTCCAAGAAATTTTTAGTAGTCGAATGGAAGTTTTGGTAGTGCGAAATGCTCTGTGAAAGGTTTCCTTCAAGTTGGGAAATTCAGTGAACCAGTGATCGTTAAGTATACAAACAATCATTGCAGAAGCTGTTGCGTGAAGCATAGTTTGATATAGTCTGGTTCATGTAACTTTAATATTCATTCCCCAGCTCACTAGCAAAAAAAATCACATGATGTTTGTCTAGGGACACCAACAAACCCCCGAGTATTTTAACAAATACCGTTCACAACAACACATATACGACGTAGACCACTGGTAGTACTGCAGACTTTTTTTTCGACTTCTCGGCTTTTCGTATTCACAAGTTAATTGACACAAACAGAAAATATCTACCGTTCATTTTATAACTCAATGCCCACTTGGCAAAATGATTGCCCCAACCCCCTAGCAAAGTTTTAAATACACGCTGTTAGAACTGCAACTAACAAAAATTATATCATTATTTGAATAACAATTGTGAGCCGCCAATTTTATTAGCTTAAAACAAAAATACACTCAAATCTCTTGACTTTAAATAGACTTTAGTGAGTATTTAGTTTCCATGACATTTTACGACTTCTGGTGAGTTTCGTGAACCAGAGGACAGCCTGAACTATCACTGAAAAAAGTTATGTATTCTAATGTAATTTATAGGGATGGCATACATAGTAAAAATTGTATAGGTTGCGAGTTTATTCAGTGACATGTCTCTTATCCGGCAGATTCCATCGAGACACTCGCGCCGGGCTGAAGGCCCGAGGCAGGCCTCCGCTAGGCTGCGCTGCTTCCAGAGGCAGGCGTGGATCGCTGCAGCTGCTGAAGGGTCGGTCCAGCCTGGTCCAGCCCGCGCCAGACAAGTGGCGGGATAGGGCTTTAGTGGTCGCGATTCCATCAATTTTAGTTATTTAACTTTATAATAAACGTCAAGTTGTAGATATTATAAGCACAGGGGTTGCTTCATGAACAAACTTTAATTATTGTATTTTTTTTGTTTGATAATGCGAAGTTAAGTTTTATTTTCGTCACAATTTTCCGACAGTAGGTTCTACCAATTAAAACATCATGTAACGACCTTGATTATGTCTTAATCTTAAGAAAATTCAGTGGCAACGGCATTGTATCTACTTTAATATACAGCAAAAAAATAATTTTTAAAATATACACGTGAGCAGCGCCTGATGTATAGGCTGCGCCGCACGCAGGTTATGTGATAAGCTCCGACGGCCGTGGACAGGAGCGATAACCGCGAGGGGAGCGGCCCCTTCGCCCGCCCTTCCTTCCGACTGTCACGTGACGGGCTGTCTGCCAACAGTCCGAACCTGAGGGCAGTCCATGTCCTTATCCTCCAACTGTCGCACGGAAGACTCCCAGTCTACAAGCGCGATGTCCGATGTCAGATGTCTGATTCTACTGATTTCTAAAGTACTAAATAATTACCACCAAATTAAGTTTTTTTCAATCGTTTTTGCTTGTTTTCATGCATTGTAAATAATGAATACGCAGCTGTTTTAAATATTCATTTAAGTTGTAAATGATGTGGGAGTTGAATAATATTTAGATACTAGCTGCCCGACCCGGCTTCGCACGGCTATACTATTGGGAAAAAAATTAAGCCACATCTCCCATTTACAGTAATGGTAAATAAAAAAAATTCGGTGAAAATTTATTACAATGCTGTATAATGTACCGGAGAGAAAATGAATAACACCGATGGTTTCCCGACTCGTGCACGCAACGTACAACTGATGTACCCGTACTTCCCTACGGCAGTCTACAGGTAGAACGAGAACACAATTCAAATGTGAGTGTTCAAATAATCACACACCGATATCTTATTTGGAGAGGTATTTTATTACTGTCTGGATTGTAACTAAACATGTTAATCTGGGAATCAAAGGTTGAGCTGTAACAAATATAACAAAATCGTTAGAAATATTTGGTTTTTATGGCATTATTATTTGTATATAATTTAGTCATATTCAATTGGCAAATAAAATAAAATAAATCTTCTTAATAAAGAATAAAAATGAAGGTAGGTAATAAAAATAAATCATAACATTATGTGGTTATGTTATTATAAAACCTGGATGTGAAGTTTCGATGCGAATGATAATTTCGCTGTTTTAAATTACTATCATTCGTGATTTTTCTGAGGTTCTCTCTCTCAAGGTCCCGAGAAAAAAAACTTGTTCAAAATACAGGTGCTTTGGGCTTTATTTTTTTCTATACCTAAATTATCTCGATAAATACTAACTTGTGTACATTAAATTATTTTAATAAAAAGTTATATCTACGTTAACAGGAGTCGAATAGCAAGTTTCCTGCGGAATGACTGTGAAAAAGAAGGGAAGTAGGTCTATAACAATGAAGGAAATATTTTTACGTCCAACAGTCATAAGCCGAGGCTACAGAGTACAAGCAACTCGTGAGGGACATACCACTTGGGTGAAATATATTAGGTCACGCAGGGAATTAGAATAAAATTTCTGGACCCTTGTAAACCATAACCACGAGATTAAAATATACTTATTGTAGGAAAAAATAATGAAACTATTTTATTATTTATTACATCATGCTTTGGTAACATAGTGTATACTGCACTGAAGTATTTTAATTTGTCGCACATCTTAACTTGTTTCAATCCAATGATAAGCTAATACAAAACTATTTCAAATGCATATAAATACTACTGTAGCAAAGCTTGTTACAAACGGCGCGGATTTTGCTGATATTTATTGTCAAGCAGATTGTAAGATACTATAATAATTTCCTAATAATATTAGGAAACGAAAAAAAGTTTACGTGTGAGTTTATCAGAAAATTATATGCCAAAAACGAAGCCATTGAAAAGAAGACATTTTTTTTTTAATTTTTGTGGAAATAACTAATTCTCCCAGTAGACAGTAGAGACTTCACACTATATTCTGTTTAGATCCTTGAATCACTATATTATGTATCACTATAATATGGTATGCAACTATATTAATTGTGTTGTTCATCACAGCAGACTGCAGAGCGCCAGACGGCCAGAGCTAACAGAATGCCGGTCCTCAGCAGCCACGGTCCTGGAGAGGAGCCACACCCCGTGGACTGCAGCCCCACGTGAGGCCTCACACGTAGATAACGCATGGCAACGCCGCGTAGTGACTACCGTGTCCCTCCTGCCACGCGCCGGCGACAGCGGCGCCCGGGAAGATATGTCCGTGAGAACTACTAGCGCTCTCCAGCGGGGCAGATCACAACCGTGACCTCGACCCGAGCCCTTAAGGGTGACAGGCATGGTGCTAAATGTAGTCCCAGCCATCTTTGATTTTACCTTCGTTTGCTATAATTCCATTCTCGACCTATTTGCCCAACCTCTTTTTGATATGAAAAAGATATAAAAGTTTTTAATGCTTAGTTACAATTTGACTATAAAGTATAAACAGGCTCCAGTTTGTAACTGCCAGGTCGAAATAATTGACTACCTAATACGAGCAACTACAACTATCATAATAATTACCAAACCGCATGAATGTTAATTTCTATTAGTGCCGAAAGCTAGGTCATATGCCTTGTCAAGTCCATGAAACATTACGAAGGCTGTATTGCAAGATGTGGTAAAATATGTGAAAAGCTAAAATGTCGGTGCTGTGATCGTAAAACACGTCATGCCAAATGGCTACGGTCGTAGTTATCACCATTGAATATTCAATGCTATCACTACATAACGTCCAACTTTATTTATGTATCCAAGTGCTTCTGGGCCCACCGATTTCCGAGAACCCGTCACTGCAGCCTCGGTCTATAACCATGTGACATGATGGTTGAGCAGTAAACAATTTGTGTGTTCTTTTAGTCAAGACGTACTTGGACTATATTATCTGAAACAAATAAGTGACTTGACAATATGTACTGATGAAAGGCTGACCGCAGCGGACAGACAGACTAGTGGCTCTACTGCGACACACGAGGCGGGCCACTGGCCTCCTGGACACTGAGCATGACATTTACAAGAAACGTGGTTTCAAACAAACAGCTCTTTAAAGAAACTAAAAAAATACTTTTTTGCCACCTATTATTTTTATAATGTCAACTAGTTCTAGGCTTTAATCAATAAATATACATATACCGTTTATACAATTAAGAAGCATTCAGGTTAGTAGGAATGATATCCAATTTAAAATATATATATATATATATAAACATAGTTCCACTTTATCAGTAAGCTTTAAAAGAACACGCAGTAAATGAATGAAAGTAGCGATTTCAACGAACATCTTAAGTGTTAAGTTTAGAGTCCTTCTCGAAAAAAACATTTGTTATAAAAAAAATATTCGAGTACAAACAATTAGCTAGCTAAAGGCAAAGTAAAATCGCTGATTTACAAAAATGTAACAACTAACTTTTACAATATTTAATACATTTTATAACATAAAAAAGGTCCTGAACCTCCCCGAAAGTAAATGACATTTTTATTTAGTGAAACAATTATTGAATGTCAAATATGTAGCAAGTAATTAAATCTGTAAAAAAAATGTAATAATAATAGCAATTTAACTATAACTAGTAATTTGGATGATTTTATAGTCGATTCCAAAACCAGAGAAAAGTATATAAACGTTTTTTCACTGTTGCGCTAAATTTATAAAATTCTCTCTCTAAAGTTATCTCACAAGTACAAAATACCATAGCAAGAAAGCAGCAACACTATTATGCAGTTATAAAACTCGCAAAATTAAACAGAAATATATGTCAATGCTTTCAAAATTCTATCTCAACAGGTATCGCTAATATCCCTAGTAAAAATATACTTTAAAAATAATCCTAATTTATTACTCCTGCACCTCACATTTTTAATAAAGCATTCATTTGTTTTTTTCAGATGGAGAAAAAGATAACTAAAAAAGCCATTTTTTCTCCTAAATACCATGTTGGAAATGGTTAGTTTAGTAATGAAAAATGACTTATTCGTTATCTCACCATGTTTAAATTACTAAATATATTGCAGTAATGACTTACCAAAGGAAAGAGTTTAAAAAAAAAGCTACTTACTGCTGTATTTGCATTTAATTTACACTATGTATGTGGGAATATTTCTTGACATGTCGAAAGCATTATATATAGTGGATCATATCATACTCTTAGATAAATAAGAGCACTAAAAAAATTTTAAATCATACCTCAGTAAGAGAACACAAGTAGCAGAAACCACTGTTGTTTAAACAAAGGTTATACCAAGAAAGATTTTATTCTGACCCTATGACTATCAACATTAAAGAACCACATAGGGTTCTCTATTACTTAAGCCAAATTCCCTGCGTTTTCACATCTCATCAGTAAATCTAGCAAGATAGCAGATAAACTACAATACAAATTATCATTAACACACATTTCAAGGAACATACAAAATTGACTACATAATGTTTTCCTGTAGAATATAGTTTTCATTGTTATCTTTGTCATCTAAACTACATAACCAAATAACTCTGTCTGACTGAAAAAAAAATTGATCAAACATTGGAAAAATAAATTATTGACTGTGATTATGAGAAAGACTACAGATAAGTGATTGTGCTTCAAATTAAAACTTGTTTGTACCCCTTACATTTAATTAATGATTCTGAAAATTAGATAATCATTATAAACAGCATAAGAAATAATTATTAAATACATAGTAAAATTCCAGCAAACATATTTGAGAGTTGCCACAACTACCCCTATCTGGACTCCTTTATTTTTAATAACTCTGCTAAAATCTTTAGTTGTTCTTTGATTTAGTAAATTGTTGTTAGGATGAGAGAACGTCAGATAAAGTAAGAGGAATAAGTGAATAAAGTAATTTTTTCTTCATATTTCTGCCACGTGCATCAGATGCAGCTCCCAGTGGGTGCGGGGATTGTAGACACTCGGTCTGGGAAAGTGCGCCACTTTGGCACACATATTGTACCTGAACATTGGTAAAACCAACCTTTAAATATGCATATCAATGGGGAACAAGAAATCTGTGAAGCTTTGATTCTAGGTGTTATAATTTATGGTACATCCAGTTGTAATCACTTTATTAAACATTATTAACAGCTTGTTACCGTCTTCATATCTCATCCAGTATATAAAGTTTAAAAAACTTAAAAGCTGCAATTTCTTCTTATACATTCATAAGTCAGTCAAAAAGTTTTTTTTTAAATCCACATACAAAACTACTAAAAATAATGGTCAACCAATAATTCTAAAAAAAAAAAAAAAAAAAAACCGCATCCCACACGGCCTTTTAAAATACTTTCACCACCTTGCATATACACAACACATCTATACCACTTATCCATGAAACTAGTAATAGCCATTGCCAATTTAACATAGGATAAAAACTAAATATTTGTCTAACTCATGCTAATAAAAAGGACAATGAAACTTCTTCAGTTAAAACATAAAATATTTACAAAATCTACCATCTCAACTTGAAAGAATTACTAACTACTCAAAATTCCATCATTAACATTTTGATTTATAATAACTATTGCTATTATAGACTTTACCAATTTTTTTCACAACAGTTTCAATGCAAAATATTTTTTTGTAATAATGAAAAATGTAATGGTTTTTAATTGTTGTTAAGCTATATGAAACACAATGTAAACAAAATGTGTAATAATTATGTGGTTGCATATTTATGTTGTACTAACTTTACTGTTTTGTGTTATTAATTTGACTGTATAGTGACATGTCCTATACTGTCTGTGATGGTTTAGTCGATGCAATAGATATAATAAAATGTATTTGTGAGATTAAAATTAAGTAGCCTACATCTTAACCTTTTCTCTTTTCTTATGTAGAATGCTGACAAGTTACATTCCAATAAAAAAAACAAGTGGTGTTTTAAGAAAATAAAGAATATTATATAATTAGTATGTTATCATTGTATTTTTTGTATAACATTACTTATCCAATATCTTAGTGCAAACTTGTACACAGAAAAAAGATGTAATGGCTGCAATAAAATAAAACAAAAGATCTATACAGGTAGCTTGAAAGATTAATGTAGTAAACCTCCAAATGTCCATGAGAAAGTAGCTGTGTCCTATAACAGTTGAGTGATGTCGAAAATGAAGGAAATAAACCCCGTACAGCCTGAGGCTGTACGCCGGAGTGACGGTTATGCACAAAGCACGGACCTGTACCTACTACTGAGGTACTGTGTACTTCATAATTTATTGTGGTAGATGCAAGCTCCTATCAGAATTATGAACAGTGTGAGAAATAAAATTGTAAGTGATCGAAGTTCGGTGGTGGAATGGAATGTGTTACATACCTACAGATAGACATGTAAAATAGTAGTTTTAAATGGATTATGGAAATTTTTCAAAATAAAAATATACATTCACAGTGAAACTATGATGTGGGATTCGCAATATACACTAAAGAACTTTTACTTACAATAGATCATACAAACCAGGAAAACATTATTTTAATATGGTAAGTTGTGAACCCCGGTAACCATCGCGCACAGGAATAACTATTTCTGTCTTTGAAAGAAAATTATTTTATATTAATTGAAATATAAACACAAATATCAACCATAAGTTTTTGATATAATTTTCTTTGATATTGGTAATTTTCTTATGTCACGGTTTTTAAAATCTTAAATTCCAAAAACACTAAAAAAGTTCCTATTTTTACCCTTCAAACAGCATTTCTAAATTCAGACTAGTAAATGAAAAATACCCGGATGTAGGCTACATTACAATACCTGCGCAATGATACTGCCGCTACCATTTACTGTTTTCACACGCGGGCTTTAGTCAATATAGGTGTTACTTTACTCAACAGTGTAGTTAACATTACGAGTGTATTGCATTAAAATGAAATTTTAATGTTTATACTAAAGACGTTCCTCTATTTACCCTGTAAACAGCGTTTCTTAATCCCTACTTGTATCTGAGAAATTACCATTTGTAGTTCACATTTGATAGCCTATGCAGTGAAGTGGCCACCGCTATGTTTTTCAGTTGCGTTGCTGATCCTGTGGTTTTCCTTATTTAAGAACGTGTACATTCTTGATGTGGATATTGCACCGCAAATAATAAATTTAAAAAATTACGCGAGTCCCTACTGTGCATCCAAACTCAAGCGTCAACCCTTCATGTTTTTTTTTTTTTTCCAGTACGGAGGCGCGAAGTGCCTACTTGTTATGCGCGATAGCACGTAACTTGACGTATGAAATGGAATTGTCATTGCGTGTATCAAACATAATAATTCCGTTAAATATACTAGAATCGCAACCTAGTGTCAATTACGATTCAGTAATGAATTGCTGTAATGCAAATAAAACCATAAAAGTTAGAATTATACTTTTCTTGAGATTTAAAATAATTGATATAGTAAAATATTGGCTACTAGAATAATTGGGATTCTCGTTTACTACACATTAACTTTAGTATTGACTGATTGATCCTGATACTGCAGTTGGGCATGGTATCGTTCAAGCCATGGGCGTAGATCCCGGGGGGGCCAGGGGGGCCCGGGCCCCCCCTGGAATTAATGGGCCCCTCCTTGGGGCGGCCCACTTCGTGATTTTAAAGTTAATGGTGTACACAACACATATATATATATCAGATTATTATTTACAACGACGACACTTTGACATGATTTACATTCCTAACTTAGAGTTACGTAGTTATTTTCCCTTACCCCTTCTGCGAAAGCCATGGTATGGAGTTTTCCAGTGAGAACTTTGAAACCCTTAATTCCTAGAAACCGTTCATTCCAAAGGACGAAGCTAGGGTAGGGTTCCGTTAGCATTTCCTCCCCATTGTTACCCACACTACCTTGTCCTCTGAAACGACAGTATTATAGGTTTCAGGTAGTCTGTTTTTAAAGTGGTTTTGCTCTCGTGTGCGCCAGTCTTCTGCTTTCTTGGCAAACATCAACATTGATAAGTTCGTGACGCGGAAGAAACGGGAAACAGAATCTGATTCTCACCTGGTAAGCTTGATTGTTTTATAAGTAATGACTATTATTTAGGTAATATATTTTATTTAAGTGATTATGTAACATTATTTTTTCCAGTAAATAAACAACTTATTACTTTAACAGTAATTATAGCAGAATTTAGTTTATTTACGAACTGAAACATATATACCATTTTCTGGAATTTTTTTAGCTAATCTCCATTCTGTAAGGATAGCACCTCTGTATGTTACATGTGAATATACAGGGAATAATTTTTTTCCCTCGTCAATATGGAATTTAAAATCACTCCCCTTTTATTATCAAACGATAATTTACACAATTCATGGCCGATAATCACTTTATAACATTTGTTATTTGATAACTGCAACACTGCACGAGTAAACAGAAGTAAGAGTGAGAAAGAAGTATTTAAACGTTACACATCGGTATTTAAGTTAATAAGGAAGCAAACGCGTCTCTTTAATAACTAATCAAGCGGCATATTTTAACATCATATTTTTCATCCGCAGTGAATATTCGGCCACTTTGTCCTACTAGGTGGTTAGCTAAAGTTTTGCCGATGAAATCCATCCTTGAAAACTATGAAACCATAATGTGCGCCCTTGAAGAGATGCAAGGTGGAGGATCTAACAAAGCAAATGCTCTTAAACATTCTCTGAGTGACGGAAACATTATTCTTGGACTTTGTATGGCTGTTGATATTTTAGCCCCTCTGGAAAACATGAACAGAGTTTTGCAGGGTGTTTGCCAAACAATCAGTGGAACACTTCAAGTCGTCAAAACGGTTACACAGGCCTACAAAGATAACAGGACCGAAGAAGGTTTTGCAATTGTATTTAAGTCAGCAGAAGAAATCACAAAGAAAAATGGTTTACGGCCAATAATGAAACCCAGGAGAAGCACGGAAAAATGGAAAGAAAGGCATTTTAGAAAGGAGTATTTCGCCATGATTGATACAGCAGTGATGCAACTTGAAGAAAAGTATAAACAACCTGGCATTGAACATTACAAAAAATTGGAAGATTCACTTCTTCAAGGTTGTGTTCTCGATTCTCTGACAGAATACACAGAATTTAACCATGCAATTTTGCCTGTTCAACTGCAGATTTTCCATGCTCAATACAAGTATATCAGTGTTCATGATGCCATCGGGGTGCTGAAAGCTATGATTCCAGAGGTATATAGTTTCTTTTTTTTAAATTTAGCCTTTTTTAATAGGTTACGACTTAGGACAATTTTAAAAATATATATTGTATTATCGTCTTTGTATATAAGCTATATATAAAACATTTAGTACATTGTTTTGCTTGCAGGTGAGGAAATTATTTCATCAAGTAGAGCAACTGGTGAAATTGCTCTTAGTTATTCCAGCTTCTTCATGCGAAGGTGAGCGCAGCTTCAGCGCTCTGAGGCGTCTGAAGACATGGTTAAGAAGTACCATGACTCAAACCCGTCTCAACTCAGTGACTGTGTGACATGTTCACAAAATTCGTTTGGATGAACTTAGCTAAAGATTTTGCTTCAAGATCTGAAATTAGAATAAACACTTTTGGAAAATGGTAATGTATGGGTGGGGTGTTATCTATTTGCATTATATTCAAGTATATTAATTTTATAGATTTTTTCATGGATATTTTATTTATTTAGGTTAGCAAATTATTCAAACATGTTTGAGCGATCACTTCTTATAGTCATTAATTAATAATTACTAAAACATATGTTGCTCTGCTTTATTGTTAATATCACTTACGTAAAAATAAAGTGTATAACATACGAGCTTATCATCCAGAGAAGACTTTTTTCGGTTGACCTTTAGCGCAAAATTCTTTACCACAGAATTCACGGGCCCCCCCCTGGAAATCCTACAGATTTGCGCCCATGGTTCAAGCTATTGGATACAGTGAACTGAAGTAAAATTAGTTGGAATTCATTAAAAAAAAAAAAAAATCTCATCTCCTTGATTCACTCATAATTATTAATGTACAGATATGTCCTTGTTTCAAAATGTTCATCTGTGAATTCGAACATCCTCATACCCTCATTTGCTGGCGTTTCGATTAGTCGATTGATATCTCAGGAATGTGTTTAGAATTAGCAAAATTGTATTTTCGTATTATTTTGATTGAAGGGGAGAGGTGACCATTAAAACAATTAAGGAGAATGAGATGCGGTACGTCTCCTTGCCTTAAAAGGATATTCTGGAGCGATTTCTCCCCTTCATGTGAATTCGAACAGCCCATAGGGACGTCACAACAACGATGCATTTGTCAAGAGGACGAGTAAAGCAAATGCCCTTGGAATGCACATTCGAATATAGTCATTGAGGTCTTCAAGAAAAAAAGTTACTCGTGAAAATAGTTACAGCAACAATGAATAGAAAGTTACATTGCCGTTTCAAAATTAACACAATTAAAAGCTGAATATACAGATGAAACTTTCATAGAACATATCAAAAACTAGAACTACGTTCTGTTCCCCGAGGAATAAGTCAACAACAACTGGAAGGAAACAGATCAAGGTCAGATTGTATGTTCGCGAGCAACGGCCAAGGACGTGACCAAGGTAACGGAAGAGCCCGGCATATCTTCATTCAGGATATCCGCAATTCTTGTGGTAACGCTACGTCACGACAGGGGCGTAGCCGGGGGGGGGGGGGGGGGTGTTAGGGTTTCAAACCACCACCCCCCCCCCCCCCTTAGCACCAAATCTTTAATTAATTTCTTATTCATCACTCAAACAAATTTCATATTAAATTTAATAAAAATTTTAACATTACAATATTTAAATTTAAGTACCGAAAACTGCTAAAATAGCACTATTTTACACCTTAAAATCCCAATTTTCCCGGGGACCACCCGCTTTAATATGGGGGGGGGGGGAGGGGGGCCATGCTTCTTAACACCCCCATACACAAATCCTGGCTACGCCACTGCGTCACAATAGCGCCGAGCTGCAACAACGGCGGTCCCCACGCACAAATGCATTTCTCCGAAGGTAACCAAGTTCATCAACTTTTTCTGTTCGCCAGCCGCAAAACATACTGTGCATATTGTACATACATACTATACTGTACATAAGCTTATTTTAGTCTTGACGGCTTTGAGAAAGGTCACGGTAGGTAACCAACCAATAGCAATCCGGTATCGTAAAATGAACTTGACCCACTTAAAATAAATAACTGGTAGCATAGGTAAATAATACTTCAAATAGTGAAGATATTACAATTCTAGCAAAAATTATTTTTTTTTTCCTGGTAAGATAAGGTGATCATAATAACATAAGTAAAAATTTAGTTGTGTTAGGTAAGTTACACAAATAATAACGAAAAGATGTTTAACTGATACATAGGCGTTCGAAAAGTGAAAATTTGGTTACGCAAGCGACATTTAACACTCCCTAATATTGTAAAAATATATATGAACCCAAAATTTTTTTTTTTTTTATATTTTCGACTGAAATCTAAAAATATTAGTAGTGACAGGTATTAAAGTCGGAGAAGATTGTGCTTAACATTTTTCTCATTTTAATAATTTCTCCACACGATTCCTTTGGACTTCGGGGCTGTTCCCAGTATTTCAGAGAAGCAAATGAGAATTAAAAATCGCCCCTTCGCAAGACAATCAAGCAACTTTAAAAATACCATTTTCCTCTCTCAGAATAGCATGCCTTAACTCAAATTGTATTAATAATGTAAATACGGTAAATAAAAGGTATTTATATACATCCAACGGATATAAAGGCCAGCATTATGCTTACCACATGACGTGAATTGGCCACAGCGTGAAATAACTTCGTACATGTGTAACTAATAATGAATATAGCATACAGGCGTAAGTAAGATAAATACCGGTTTTTTGAACACACAAAAACGCGCATTCGTCGTCGACAATTTAGTTCCACGACGCTTCTAAAGAGTCGAGTATTAAGTATTTACTCATGTCATACTCACTAAACATAATTATAAAAGCATGTTATAAAAATACATATGTATAACATGTGACGTCACCACATAACTGTGCGAGTTGAAGATCGAGCGAGCGCACAGTCAGGGAGCAGCCATTTTCTAACGCTCTGCCAACACGAGGGGACTGGAGGGGCACAGCGAGCACACATTCCCCCACGCTGTATCGCCAGCGAACAGACTGCCAACTTATCGGCTCTCCTCCCGATACGGCGCTCGCGTGCTGTACTTCCTGTACCGCGCTCACGACCGGCACTCGAGATAACGACGTCGCGAGGAGGGCGCTTCCTGGCGGCTGTGCGGGGACTCACCGACTTGCAGTACGCCGTCCACACAGCCCGCCTCCAGGAGCTTGACGCCCTTGTAGAAGGACAGGTTGTGCTGCTCGGAGGCGGTGGTGACGGGTGGCACCCTCGACAGCGACGAGTACATGCAGATGTCGCGCTCGTTGCGCGGAAACGACCAGAAGATGACGCGGCGCTGCACGGGCTCGGGTATGCGGTCGTACCGCTCCTCGATGCGCTGGAACGGGATGCTGGCGGCCACGATGCGCGCCGCCAGGTCGAGCAGGCTGTCGGGCGAGCGGGGCCGGGGCGCCGGCACGGCCGCCGCCGCCGCCGCAGCAGCCGCCGCCGCGGCGCGCGCGCAACACAACCGCTTCGCGCTCGACATCGCTCTCTCACCGACTGACGAGGTCCGGGCGACTCGCTCGACCCCCACCACCAGCGGGCCGGCCGCGCAGACCTGCGCGCGCAGTGCTGCGCACTGGCCCGACTCCCCGCACGCTCGCTCCGGGGCCACGCGCACAGCTGACACACTGCCGGCGCCACTACTTCCCTCTTCCTTCCTTGCTTGGTCGACGCTCACGTCGAGATGATGCATCTTTTATCTCGAAACTATTTTTAAGTACATATATAATATTTGAGGCTCACGTTTTTTTAGTAGCAAACTTGTCAAACACATTTTAAGTTAATTAAGTAAAAAAAATGATTTTAATAAAATATAGTTACAGAATAAACAGACGTAAAATTTTAAATTGATTTTCCTTGAAATTAAGTTTTTCGAGTATGAAGAACGTTATCACGACTTGTCAGACTACATGTAGAACAAAGATACACAAGTAAATCTTCCTGTCTATAAAATAATTTCAACTTTAAATAAATTTCAATAAGAGGAAAAATTAAAAATCTGCAATTACTTAAGGAAAATTGTTTCCCTTCCACGAAAAAAAAAATTCTCCTAAGACGTGGGTCTCTTTTCACATACCTTCCCATTGTCTATTAAAATCGCACAAAAATAATTTAATACAAATAAAATATTGCAGGGCCAACACCATATTAGTGGAAGCCACATACATTCAACTTATTATGATAACTCACAGTCTTCACTCTTGACTATATGCAAAACCAATTCTTCCTTACTTCCTGTACTATACTGGAACCATAATCGTAAGTTTAAAAACATTATCAAATAAATTTTCTTCTCATTATTAGTATTGCAAAATTTAGTCACACCCATTCATTCAAAGTATACAAAGACTTGAAGTTTCATCGACAATTCAAGTTTAACTATACTTAAATCCCAATATGAAGAAATTACGTTTCTATCACACACAATTTTTCCAGACGCATGGAGCATACAGTGTAAAAAATTCACTAGAAAATACAGGTGTAAAGCTGTAAATGACACACAGAGAGCGTGATAACTATTACACACTTTTTTTGAAAATTCTGGTCTATGAGAAAACTTTCCATAGGAAATCGAACGTGCAAGATTAATCGAAAAACAGGTGATGTACGATAAAATATAGGAGTCAATTGGTACATTTAATTATATCATTTTACGAATAAAAAAAGTTTTTAATCATACCGCTTTTAAAAAAAGATGAGCATGTGCCATTTTCATTACAAAAATAATTAAATATCTTAAAATAATTGTATGCAGTAAGAAACACATATTGATACCTGCAGACCTAATTATCCATTAATCGTGATAATAGCACACAATGCCCTTTATACGATAAATCACACTTTATTTCTTTAAAATTATCCTTTTTTTTTCCTATGAAGAAAGTATTTTGAAGAGATTTTCTGTTCGCGTTATTAAGCTGTGCAATTACGTTATTTAAATTATTCATTCAATGGGGAATTTGGTTTTAATACAATTTCTTGGACATACGCCATTGCAGTTTTGCACTGTTTGTATTGGGAAAGCCTAGGCTAGTTTCTGTGGGTTTATGTTTTCATTTTTATTTCTTATTTTGCAATTATGAATCTTTCCCATGACAAACAGTGCAAACAAAAATGCAATGGCGTATATCCAAGAAATTGTATTAACACAATTACATTTCACCTAATCGTTTATGGAACAGAAAAGTTTGAACGGCAAATTACCTGTTTATACTTTGACTATGTCTGTGGCTCACATTTCATTCAAATAACATCAAATTGTCTCATGAGTTATTTAAGATCTTGTGGACAGCGATTTTCTCATAATTTTATCGTAAAGGAGCGTGCACTTGTTAGGTTTGAGGTTCACATTCCATACATAAACTATGGTTATATACATGCTAGAACTTGCCGGGAATGCTACGAAGCCCTGCGTCGTAGATGTCAGAATGAAAGTTCTGTCTAATGTCGGTGTTGAGCGACGACTGCGCAGCGCGTGGCGCGCAGGCATGCGCGGTGGAGACCCCGCCCAAGGCAACGCCAGGCGGGACGCTCGGTCCGGGGCCGCCGACACAGCTGACAGGCCCCTCTCGGAGCGTCGTACTATTTGTTTATGTTCTCACACGCGCAGCGGTATGGATGAGGGGGAAGTGGGGTAAGGAGGGGAAGGGTGATACGGTCACCCAGGGAGAGAGGGGAAGAAGGAGGATGATAGAGGAGGGGCAAGCGGGGCAACGTCCCGTAAAACACCCCGCTGTTCCTCTCGTCCGTACTCAACCCTGCCTCCCTCCCTCCCCCCATCCAGGACCGCGCTGGGGGCAAGTGTTCCCACAGCTGCGCGCCTCCAGGAATCCCTCGCAGAGCGACAGAGAAGGTTACCGCGCTGGCAGGGGCGGCGAGCGTGATGGTTTGGCAGGGCAAAAGAGGCAAAGGAAAAAACTTTCCGCCAGAGCCAGGTTCCTCTGCTCCCTCCCCGGTCGTATCCCCACCACGAGCACGCCTGCTGCATGAAATGACATTAGAAAAGCCGGGCCTCGGTGCGTCGAACGGGATCAATAGCGAACGGCAGAGGAGCGCCATGCGCGCAGCCCTTGCCTACCAACGATTTTTCCACCACAAAGCTACAAATTTCTTCCTAACGAATGGTTTACTTTCCCAAATCATTTTGCTTCTGTTTTTTTCTTTCTTGTTTTAGCTTAGTATTTAAAATAATTTTTTATATATACATAGGCCTATGGCTAATTGTTTAGTTGGTTTCCTGCAAATCCTGAAGACTCTAGTTCAGAAATTTGGGAGAACCAAATAGGTATTGATTTATTACATGCAAAGATTAAAGAGTTTTAAAATACAAGCGGTCAATTCAAATCCATACACCACACGATCACATGCCCTCAGTTCATGCTAGAGTTTAAATATATATTGGCCCATGATGTTCGTAATAGGCTACATTTAATCTATATATTTAAAAATGAATTTTTGTTTGTCCCGTATGTGTTCATAAACGACGGAATGAGGCTTTTTATACTTATTATAAAACTCTTAAATGCAATGACGTAGCGTCAAGTACTATTTTCAAAATCTACAGTGTTCTAAGAAATAAATGTATCCAAGAAGTGCGGAAGGCTAAATTTGCAGACACCTCTAGTATCGGTCAGCGACATTCCTCGCCTGCTCAGATATGACGTAATTTAAGAAACGTTGGGATAACAAACCAAGATACGACCATTGAATATACATTATATATAGAGACCCGGAAAATATGCGGGTTCAGTAACCTCCAGGATAGACTCCAATATCCTCTACACACTCGGGAAAATGCCAACTGTTCACTGGCTGCTGACTTGAGAGTCGTCTCGACTGGGTGGCCTGTGATTCGACACTTCTATGAGTGAGGGTCTCTAATTGGCCCTCAGTCCTCCAGATTAACAGTGAACAAATGACAGAAGCAGCACTAAGGTATAATTATTTGAATTTTAGCATAACACGAAATGAACCCGCCAATTTTCCGGGTCTCTAATTATATATATTCAGTGATACGACTGCAGTACGTGATATTAATTCTAATGAGTTCAACTCTCATTTCTTCAAAACAATTTCATTTCTATGGCTCCTGTGATCAAAAATCTAACAATAAGAAAATTACAAACAAACTTTAACGATGAAGTTTAAACATTTGACTTTGGAAATGTAATCATCAAAGATGTTAGAACATTAGTTTGCCGTATAAAGAGTATGGCAATTGGAACTGATAGTTTATCTATTTACTTAGTTAAATTACTCCTCCCTTGTCTGATTTTCCCTCTTTGTGAAATATTTAATTTTTCTTTTGAAAACGCGCAATTCCCTACAGCATGTAAAAGTGTTTACGTAAAGCCTATCCCTAAAAAGTAGTATATAATAGGGGCGCCGAGCGCAGGTATCAGGTAGTGGATTGAAGATTGTCGGTCCGCCATCTTAGATTCTGACGTCACGGCGGCCATCTTGGATTGTGACGTCACGGCGGCCATCTTGGATTGTGACATCACGGCGGCCATCTTGGATAAGCGTAACGGGACACAGCGTAACGCGACATAACGTAACGGGACAAGTAGATCACGGAGGCCATTTTAGATCCGCCATCTTGGATCTGCCATTTTGGATGACGTCATTGTGTGTGTTCTCGAACATTCCGACGTTGTGTTTTCCGACATATTGGATCCTATTAATGCTGCAATTTTTGTTACAGTCGCCATCTTGAAATTTGGACGCCATCTTGAAAAACTTTAATTATTATCCGATTTTAATGAAAAAAATACCAAAATTCATCAAAAAATTAACTTATTCGAAATCTGATTGATTATATCGATCATCGTCCTCGGTTCGAACCCGGTGAGTGCAAAAAAAAACTAAAAATGGCGACAGGCTCCTTCCTCAATGGTGGATGCAGGCAGACTGACTCCTACCACTTTTTTTTTCAAAGCATATATATCATCACCTAGTATGACGACATGTCCGCCATCTTTTCTTCGTCCGCTGGAGATCACCATCTTATTTTCGTCCGCTAGAGTGTGCTGATACCATGTTAGTATAATTATCTGATCACCACACCTTACACCTTGACATTGAAATTTGACCTTGACCTTGAAATTTGACCTTGACCTTGAAATTTGACCTTGACCTTGAAATTTGACCTTGACCTTGAAATTTGACCTTGACCTTGAAATTTGACCTTGACCTTGAAATTTGACCTTGACCTTGAAATTTGACCTTGACCTTGAAATTTGACCTTGACCTTGAAATTTGACCTTGACCTTGAAATCTGACATTGACCTTGAAATTTAACCTTGACCTTGAAATTTAACCTTGACCTTGAAATTTGACCTTGACCTTGAAATTTGACCTTGACCTTGAAATTTGACCCTGACCTTGAAATTTGACCTTGACCTTGAAATTAGACTTTGTCCTTGAAATTTGACTTTGTCCTTGTCGACCATCATAAATCCGAAATTTTATGTTCAGTACAGGCTACAAGGAGCTACCACCTGCTGGAGTACGCCATCTTGTGTGTGTACTTGTATTATAGAGTACATTTCCATGTGGATAATTTTATTCTAACCCGCTACAGTGCAGTAATCATTTATTACGGAGGTGCCCCCCCGCCATCTTGAAATTCGGCCGCCATCTTGAAATCATGTAATAATGTAGCTAGAAAAGCGGGAAAAATTCCAAAATTCATTAAATAAATCACTCATTAACTTACATATTGATTCGATCCGCTCCAGTCCTTGGTTCGATCCCTGAATGATGCAAAACATTTAATTTTATGAAAAAAATAATAATTCCAATAAACCATGTTCAACATTCTTAAAGAGACTTTAAAACATCTACTACCATCATCCTATCAGACATCAAGACCACCATATTGGAAATTCGTAATTGTAATGCTAGAGATTCGGGAAAATAATTCATTAAATAAATTTGTAATCCATATAATGATTGATTGGATCGACTAATGTCCTTGGTTCGATCCCTGGCCGATACAAAACAACTTTAATATTTTAAAAAAAGTACCACTAAAGTGGCAGGTTTGAGAAAATAAAATACACCACAAGTTCCTTTAAAAAAACTTTTATTACATACATACTACACTACTACAAGTACAAAAAAATACACAGACAAATTACTAAAGCCTTTTGGATTCCTCGATTCAAACAGTCTTCTTATTGTACGGACTAAGCCTTTTACATGACTTTAAATGTCTATCCGATCCGGTCATCACCGCAGCCAGAGACGGACTGAAGTTCATATCACTTATATAGTCTCATTAGCCGGTACAACACATGAGTCAAATCAATAACCATGTTCATTATAGGTCTCGGAGCATTTTTTATAATGACGATGTTAGCTATCGAGACGTGAAATTAGTTTATTGCACTTATTGCACTGAAATTGTATTCTTTGAACATTATTAGAACAACCGCTTCTTTCATGTCTGCGAGCATTTGAGGTGATAGTAAATGATGCACCACAGTATTTGCACTGATGCGAAGTACGCTCTTCATTAATTGAAGTATTCAATGCTGATGAAACTTCAGCTGATGGTGGAACAGCACATATCGAAGTCTCCTTTAGTGTTGTCAGAGGCGTTGCCAACGGGATCTGCTCCAACATCGTCGGCGCTGACGTCATGGTTCCCGTAGTCGATTCTACATCCTCCATCGAGTTCGACGTTAAAGTCGGTAAAGATGCCATCGAAGTCTCAAGAACAGGCAATTACACGACTTATGCACCAGAAGAAACAAACTAGGTGATCCGTACACCGTCGACGGCAGTAACAAACTGAGCGTCCTGCTGTCTAGGACTCGTTTATATACATGCACCGGATGGAATAATACGCTAGTCAAATCGAGAACAATTTACTAAAATACTAGAGTCAAAACAACATTAAAAAAATAGAAGCACCATCAAAAAAGGAAGCACATTTGGAAGCATCATCAAAAAAGGAAAAACCATAGGAAGCACCGCCAACGAAAAGGCAGCACATTTGGAAGCACCGTCATCGAAAAGGCAGCACATTTGGAAGCACCGACTACGAAAAGCAGCACATTTGGAAGCACCGACAACGAAAAGGCAGCACATTTGACAGCACCGACAACGAAAACGCAGCACATTTGGAAGCACCGACTACGAAAAGGCAGCACATTTGGAAGCACCGTCATCGTAAAGGCAGCACATTTGGAAGCACCGACTACGAAAGGCAGCACATTTGGAAGCACCGACAACGAAAAGGCAGCACATTTGGAAGCACCGTCATCGAAAAGGCAGCACATTTGGAAGCACCGACTACGAAAAGGCAGCACATTTGGAAGCACCGTCATCGAAAAGGCAGCACATTTGGAAGCACCGACTACGAAAAGGCAGCACATTTGGCAGCACCGACAACGAAAAGGCAGCACATTTGGAAGCACCGACTACGAAAAGGCAGCACATTTGGCAGCACCGACAACGAAAAGGCAGCACATTTGGAAGCACCGACTACGAAAAGGCAGCACATATGGAAGCACCGACAACGAAAAGGCAGCACATTTGGAAGCACAGGTAACGAAAAAGGCAGCACATTTGGAAGCACCGACAACGAAAAGGCAGCACATTTGGAAGCACCGTCATCGAAAAGGCAGCACATTTGGAAGCACCGACTACGAAAAGGCAGCACATTTGGAAGCACCGTCATCGAAAAGGCAGCACATTTGGAAGCACCGACTACGAAAAGACAGCGCATTTGGCAGCACCGTCAACGAAAAGGCTGCACATTTGGAAGCACCGATTACGAAAAGGCAGCACATTTGGCAGCACCGACAACGAAAAGGCAGCACATTTGGAAGCACCGACTACGAAAAGGCAGCACATTTGGAAGCACCGACAACGAAAAGGCAGCACATTTGGAAGCACCGGTAACGAAAAAGGCAGCACATTTGGAAGCACCGACAACGAAAAGGCAGCACATTTGGAAGCACCATCATCGAAAAGGCAGCACATTTGGAATCTCCATCAACAAAAAAAAAGGGCAAAAAGGAAGCACAAGTTACGAGATCTAAGTCTTAGTTAGAAATCAGAATACAAGAAAAAAAAACATTAAATTCTTATAATTTATTTTATTTATTTTATTGCTTTACATTATACAAATTCAAGTAAAACAAGCCATTATTGTATGTAGCCAGCATTCCTCAGTTCCTTGAGTATGAAGGATATTTCTTTGATGCACGAATAGTTTCCTGCACAAAGCGACCCATGTAGAAGTCTTAGCCGGTCAACCAATATGTTTGGATCTTTCCATGATGTGTAATCATTCTCTTCTACCACCATCTTCCTTGCACCTTTATAATAAATATTATGATCTCTGGTGTCTTCCGTTTTACCACCAACCTCAGGGTAACTTTCATGTTTGAGACGGCGATCATCACAAGCTTAATCAGATTTATTTAATATATCACGTCGTTTCCACCGTTTCGGTCTCAGGACACCGCTACATTCTTCGATCTTGGCAGCTTTAGGTGCTTCATCATAATCTATGTCTTTGTCAACAGCCTCAGAGTCACTGTAACAATCACCGTTGAAGGAATCGTCTTCACACAATTTACCGTAATAATTCGATGATGATGATGTTGAAGTGTCTTCATCGTCTTCATGCTTCCTTTTTA
Organism: Bacillus rossius redtenbacheri; assembly: GCF_032445375.1. NCBI lineage: Eukaryota > Metazoa > Arthropoda > Insecta > Phasmatodea > Bacillidae > Bacillus > Bacillus rossius. Next base: position 238,120,472 of record NC_086330.1, on the reverse strand, counting down.
GGAGTCCATCATTTTTACAAAGTAGGAAAGATCTACTTGAATTCGGCTGGAATATATTCTCACTTTTCACGTTAAGGATTCTTCCATTGTCTTCATTCTTCCGTAAATCATCAACCTCCTTCAATTTAAGTTCTTTGTCGAGATCGGAAGAGCCAAGAAAATTATTGTCGTAATGCAGATCACTCTTCCTTAGGCTAGTAGATTCATCGTTGTCCTCTAGCTTGTACGCAGGCTTGGCGCTACAAGTTCTGCCATGTCTTTTTAGGCTCTCTCTCCGCGTAAACGACTTGCTACATCGAACACAACTTATCATATTGCGCAGTGGATTTTTAACACAGTCATTCTTCTCGTGTTGTCTTTTATTCTTTCTCAAGATAAACTCTTTACTGCAAAACTTACACCTATGTTCTTTCGATACAGCGTCAGATCCCAAATCGGAATTCATATTAGTTACTGAGACTAATGCCAGATACCAATTGAGTGTTTTAAATTAGATGCAATACTTAAATATAAATTTTTTCATATTTCATCAGCGAGAATTAATATATCTCATGCAAAAGTACTTTATGCATGTAGTTCTGCTTTTCAACAACAGATGTCGCCACATGTTGCTTGCAGGTAAATAATATTTAGTTCTTTTATGCGGGATGCGGGATGGTCACTAACGATCGCAAAAGAAGGATGGCTTCGCTAGACTCCAAGGAAAAGGAAGTTCGTCTTGCATGTTGGTGCTCCACAGATGTCTCATGGCGTAATATTAATTTGACTGAGTAATGATATTTTTTAATTCCACCTGATAAAAATATTGCAAGTTTTGATTTAGTAGCAGAAATTATCGAATTAAATGTAACTCCAAATAAAATGACATGTCTCATCAGACAAAAAAAAATCCATGCAGAGAGTGGTTTCTCAGAATAGTCAGAAACACTTGAAGAAACCACAGGAATGATTGCAAGAACACGGGAAAAACCATCAAAATATTGACAAGAATAATCAGGAGCGCACGGAGAAAACCACCATAATATTGACAAGAATAATCGGAAGCACACGGAGAAAACCGCCACAAGTTTTCTTTGATATCATAAAAATACAAAAAAAAAATTAATAAAAAATTAAAAATAAAAACGAAAAAAATTCAAACATTCTGGCTTGTACTAGAATTATAACTTTGCACATCAAAGAGAAGTTCACAAGCTAGCATAATGTTTGAATTTTTTTCGTTTTTATTTTTAATTTTTTATTAATTTTTTTTTGTATTTTTATGATATCAAAGAAAACTTGTGGCGGTTTTCTCCGTGTGCTTCCGATTATTCTTGTCAATATTATGGTGGTTTTCTCCGTGCGCTCCTGATTATTCTTGTCAATATTTTGATGGTTTTTCCCGTGTTCTTGCAATCATTCCTGTGGTTTCTTCAAGTGTTTCTGACTATTCTGAGAAACCACTCTCTGCATGGATTTTTTTTTGTCTGATGAGACATGTCATTTTATTTGGAGTTACATTTAATTCGATAATTTCTGCTACTAAATCAAAACTTGCAATATTTTTATCAGGTGGAATTAAAAAATATCATTACTCAGTCAAATTAATATTACGCCATGAGACATCTGTGGAGCACCAACATGCAAGACGAACTTCCTTTTCCTTGGAGTCTAGCGAAGCCATCCTTCTTTTGCGATCGTTAGTGACCATCCCGCATCCCGCATAAAAGAACTAAATATTATTTACCTGCAAGCAACATGTGGCGACATCTGTTGTTGAAAAGCAGAACTACATGCATAAAGTACTTTTGCATGAGATATATTAATTCTCGCTGATGAAATATGAAAAAATTTATATTTAAGTATTGCATCTAATTTAAAACACTCAATTGGTATCTGGCATTAGTCTCAGTAACTAATATGAATTCCGATTTGGGATCTGACGCTGTATCGAAAGAACATAGGTGTAAGTTTTGCAGTAAAGAGTTTATCTTGAGAAAGAATAAAAGACAACACGAGAAGAATGACTGTGTTAAAAATCCACTGCGCAATATGATAAGTTGTGTTCGATGTAGCAAGTCGTTTACGCGGAGAGAGAGCCTAAAAAGACATGGCAGAACTTGTAGCGCCAAGCCTGCGTACAAGCTAGAGGACAACGATGAATCTACTAGCCTAAGGAAGAGTGATCTGCATTACGACAATAATTTTCTTGGCTCTTCCGATCTCGACAAAGAACTTAAATTGAAGGAGGTTGATGATTTACGGAAGAATGAAGACAATGGAAGAATCCTTAACGTGAAAAGTGAGAATATATTCCAGCCGAATTCAAGTAGATCTTTCCTACTTTGTAAAAATGATGGACTCCTAAAAAGGAAGCATGAAGACGATGAAGACACTTCAACATCATCATCATCGAATTATTACGGTAAATTGTGTGAAGACGATTCCTTCAACGGTGATTGTTACAGTGACTCTGAGGCTGTTGACAAAGACATAGATTATGATGAAGCACCTAAAGCTGCCAAGATCGAAGAATGTAGCGGTGTCCTGAGACCGAAACGGTGGAAACGACGTGATATATTAAATAAATCTGATTAAGCTTGTGATGATCGCCGTCTCAAACATGAAAGTTACCCTGAGGTTGGTGGTAAAACGGAAGACACCAGAGATCATAATATTTATTATAAAGGTGCAAGGAAGATGGTGGTAGAAGAGAATGATTACACATCATGGAAAGATCCAAACATATTGGTTGACCGGCTAAGACTTCTACATGGGTCGCTTTGTGCAGGAAACTATTCGTGCATCAAAGAAATATCCTTCATACTCAAGGAACTGAGGAATGCTGGCTACATACAATAATGGCTTGTTTTACTTGAATTTGTATAATGTAAAGCAATAAAATAAATAAATTAAATTATAAGAATTTAATGTTTTTATTTCTTGTATTCTGATTTCTAACTAAGACTTAGATCTCGTAACTTGTGCTTCCTTTTTGCCCTTTTTTTTTGTTGATGGAGATTCCAAATGTGCTGCCTTTTCGATGATGGTGCTTCCAAATGTGCTGCCTTTTCGTTGTCGGTGCTTCCAAATGTGCTGCCTTTTTCGTTACCGGTGCTTCCAAATGTGCTGCCTTTTCGTTGTCGGTGCTTCCAAATGTGCTGCCTTTTCGTAGTCGGTGCTTCCAAATGTGCTGCCTTTTCGTTGTCGGTGCTGCCAAATGTGCTGCCTTTTCGTAGTCGGTGCTTCCAAATGTGCAGCCTTTTCGTTGACGGTGCTGCCAAATGCGCTGTCTTTTCGTAGTCGGTGCTTCCAAATGTGCTGCCTTTTCGATGACGGTGCTTCCAAATGTGCTGCCTTTTCGTAGTCGGTGCTTCCAAATGTGCTGCCTTTTCGATGACGGTGCTTCCAAATGTGCTGCCTTTTCGTTGTCGGTGCTTCCAAATGTGCTGCCTTTTTCGTTACCTGTGCTTCCAAATGTGCTGCCTTTTCGTTGTCGGTGCTTCCATATGTGCTGCCTTTTCGTAGACGGTGCTTCCAAATGTGCTGCCTTTTCGTTGTCGGTGCTGCCAAATGTGCTGCCTTTTCGTAGTCGGTGCTTCCAAATGTGCTGCCTTTTCGTTGTCGGTGCTGCCAAATGTGCTGCCTTTTCGTAGTCGGTGCTTCCAAATGTGCTGCCTTTTCGATGACGGTGCTTCCAAATGTGCTGCCTTTTCGTAGTCGGTGCTTCCAAATGTGCTGCCTTTTCGATGACGGTGCTTCCAAATGTGCTGCCTTTTCGTTGTCGGTGCTTCCAAATGTGCTGCCTTTCGTAGTCGGTGCTTCCAAATGTGCTGCCTTTTCGATGACGGTGCTTCCAAATGTGCTGCCTTTTCGTAGTCGGTGCTTCCAAATGTGCTGCCTTTTCGTTGTCGGTGCTGTCAAATGTGCTGCCTTTTCGTTGACGGTGCTTCCAAATGTGCTGCTTTTCGTAGTCGGTGCTTCCAAATGTGCTGCCTTTTCGATGACGGTGCTTCCAAATGTGCTGCCTTTTCGTTGGCGGTGCTTCCTATTGTTTTTCCTTTTTTGATGATGCTTCCAAATGTGCTTCCTTTTTTGATGGTGCTTCTATTTTTTTAATGTTGTTTTGACTCTAGTATTTTAGTAAATTGTTCTTGATTTGACTAGCGTATTATTCCATCCGGTGCATGTATATAAACGAGTCCTAGACAGCAGGACGCTCAGTTTGTTACTGCCGTCGACGGTGTACGGATCACCTAGTTTGTTTCTTCTGGTGCATAAGTCGTGTAATTGCCTGTTCTTGAGACTTCGATGGCATCTTTACCGACTTTAACGTCGAACTCGATGGAGGATGTAGAATCGACTACGGGAACCATGACGTCAGCGCCGACGATGTTGGAGCAGATCCCGTTGGCAACGCCTCTGACAACACTAAAGGAGACTTCGATATGTGCTGTTCCACAATCAGCTGAAGTTTCATCAGCATTGAATACTTCAATTAATGAAGAGCGTACTTCGCATCAGTGCAAATACTGTGGTGCATCATTTACTATCACCTCAAATGCTCGCAGACATGAAAGAAGCGGTTGTTCTAATAATGTTCAAAGAATACAATTTCAGTGCAATAAGTGCAATAAACTAATTTCACGTCTCGATAGCTTACATCGTCATTATAAAAAATGCTCAGAGACCTATAATGAACATGGTTATTGATTTGACTCATGTGTTGTACCGGCTAATGAGACTATATAAGTGATATGAACTTCAGTCCGTCTCTGGCTGCGGTGATGACCGGATCGGATAGACATTTAAAGTCATGTAAAAGGCTTAGTCCGTACAATAAGAAGACTGTTTGAATCGAGGAATCCAAAAGGCTTAAGTAATTTGTCTGTGTATTTTTTGTACTTGTAGTAGTGTAGTATGTATGTAATAAAAGTTTTTTTAAAGGAACTTGTGGTGTATTTTATTTTCTCAAACCTGCCACTTTAGTGGTACTTTTTTTAAAATATTAAAGTTGTTTTGTATCGGCCAGGGATCGAACCAAGGACATTAGTCGATCCAATCAATCATTATATGGATTACAAATTTATTTAATGAATTATTTTCCCGAATCTCTAGCATTACAATTACGAATTTCCAATATGGTGGTCTTGATGTCTGATAGGATGATGGTAGTAGATGTTTTAAAGTCTCTTTAAGAATGTTGAACATGGTTTATTGGAATTATTATTTTTTTCATAAAATTAAATGTTTTGCATCATTCAGGGATCGAACCAAGGACTGGAGCGGATCGAATCAATATGTAAGTTAATGAGTGATTTATTTAATGAATTTTGGAATTTTTCCCGCTTTTCTAGCTACATTATTACATGATTTCAAGATGGCGGCCGAATTTCAAGATGGCGGGGGGGCACCTCCGTAATAAATGATTACTGCACTGTAGCGGGTTAGAATAAAATTATCCATATGGAAATGTTCTCTATAATACAAGTACACACACAAGATGGCGTACTCCAGCAGGTGGTAGCTCCTGGTAGCCTGTACTGAACATAAAATTTCGGATCCATGATGGTCGACAAGGACAAAGTCAAATTTCAAGGACAAAGTCTAATTTCAAGGTCAAGGTCAAATTTCAAGGTCAGGGTCAAATTTCAAGGTCAAGGTCAAATTTCAAGGTCAAGGTCAAATTTCAAGGTCAAGGTTAAATTTCAAGGTCAAGGTCAAATTTCAAGGTCAATGTCATATTTCAAGGTCAAGGTCAAATTTCAAGGTCAAGGTCAAATTTCAAGGTCAATGTCAGATTTCAAGGTCAAGGTCAAATTTCAAGGTCAAGGTCAAATTTCAAGGTCAAGGTCAAATTTCAAGGTCAAGGTCAAATTTCAATGTCAAGGTGTAAGGTGTGGTGATCAGATAATTATACTAACATGGTATCAGCACACTCTAGCGGACGAAAATAAGATGGTGATCTCCAGCGGACGAAGAAAAGATGGCGGACATGTCGTCATACTAGGTGATGATATATATGCTTTGAAAAAAAAGTGGTAGGAGTCAGTCTGCCTGCATCCACCATTGAGGAAGGAGCCTGTTGCCATTTTTAGTTTTTTTTTGCACTCACCGGGTTCGAACCGAGGACCATGATCGATATAATCAATCAGAATTCGAATAAGTGAATTTTTTGATGAATTTTGGTATTTTTTTCATTAAAATCGGATAATAATTAAAGATTTTCAAGATGGCGTCCAAATTTCAAGATGGCGACTGTAACAAAAATTGCAGCATTAATAGGATCCAATATGTCGGAAAACACAACGTTGGAATGTTCGAGAACACACACAATGACGTCATCCAAAATGGCAGATCCAAGATGGCGGATCCAAAATGGCCTCCGTGATATACTTGTACCGTTACGTTATGTCGCGTTACGCTGTGTCCCGTTACGCTTATCCAAGATGGCCGCCGTGATGTCACAATCCAAGATGGCCGCCGTGACGTCACAATCCAAGATGGCCGCCGTGACGTCAGAATCTAAGATGGCGGACCGACAATCTTCAATCCACTACCTGATACCTGCGCTCGGCGCCCCTATTATATACTACTCTAAAACAAAGATGCTGGCCTCTAAGACACTACCGTCCCATATCTATACTCCCTGACCTCTCTGAAGTCTTTGAATACGAAGTACTAGATCAGTTAAGATATCATCTGGATTCAAATAAACTCCTTGACGAATTTCATGCTCTTCATAGTCAAGCACTGCACCTGTAAACATAATTGATGACAGAATTGCTATTGACACAAAAAAGTTACTATTCTTACACTTTAGATTTCAGTAAAGCTTTTGAAAATGACGACCACGAAATTTTGTTGGCTTTTTATTTATACAAAGAATGCAGTAAATTGATTTAAGTCGTACATGTCTTCTAGATGTCAAAGCGTCATTGCTGGTAACTCAAAATCTGACAGGTCCAACATCATAGCTGCAGTACCACAAAGCTCGGTGCTTGGACCTGTTTTATTTTCTCTGAACATAAATGACCTACTTAAATCACTTAAACACACTCAGTACCATTTATATGCTGTCAATATTCACAATATTCATCGTTCTCTCCCTCTGACATTGTTTGCAATGTTGCCTGATTAAATATGGATTTTGAAGATGTTAATTGGGCGACTGATAACGGGCTTCAAATTCATCCTTACAAATCAAAAGCTATTGTGTTTGGTGCTGGCAAGTCATGGGATGATTTTATCCCTGTTGAATTTCCAAAAACTACTGTAAAAAATGTTTAAATAGACTATAAGCGCACCTTTAAAGATTTGGGCCTCACCTTAAACAACACACTGAACAGGTCCGAGTATATTGCGATATAAGCAGGAAGGCACTAGCTACGCTGCATTCTTTGAAATGATTCCAAAATTGTCTTCCTGAACGTACTAAAAAATGTCTTGTTGAGGCACTCATATTTCCGGGTCTCGAGTATTGTATTGTAGTGACCTTACCAATGAAAAAGCAAACAGACTTCAGAAACTTCAAAATGTATGCATCCGCTTTATTTTTAGTTTAAAAACACGAGACCTCGTTTCTCCTTACTACAACAAGCTTTTGTGACTAAGACTTGACGAAAGACAACAACTACACAGCCTACTTCTCTTGAAGTATATAATCATACTGCCCATTGTATATACCTAAAATATTTCACTTCCTAAATTCCTGTCACAATATCGGTACTTGTTCCAAGAGCAACTTGTCTTTGTTAATTCCTATTCCTGACTCCGGCGCCTGTCTAAATCTTTCTCTATGGCTGCAGGGCGCTCTTGGAATGCACTTGAAGAGCTAGTTGGGCAACAAATTGTCACGTTCATTTTTCAGGGACGTCTGTTATAAAATACCTCAAGAAACAATAAAACATTGCAAACGTGGAATAAGAAATGGATGTGATTCTTATTTTTATAAACTTTGAACAAGTGTGTGTATTTATTTAAATTGTTTGTTATACGTTAAAAATTTATAATCTGCAGTTTAAAGATGATTAGTTTTTAGATTTCAATGTTTTTGGCACGAGTTTAAGTTAAAAATTTTCTTTTTGTAAAATATGTTTCTGTCCTGTGTTTACTATTAAAAAATGTATAAATTGTGATATCAGTAACATGTAACATGCGTGAATCATTCTTCATTACCTGCTAGTAATTGTTTTGTTTATTTAGTTTTTATCTTAATTTTTCAAGTTGTTTAACATGTCTTTTAATTAGGTTAGCCTAGTTATGTATATGTTTTATGTAACTTTGCATTTAATTGTATAACATAATCTGTGGTTAAGTGGTAGACAAGGTGGCACGCCTAATTTCACCTTATAAAATAAGCCTATAGAAAAATAAATAAATAGGTGGCACGTGAATATTTTCAATAAATTTGTGTGTTTCATATAATTTAGCTGCAATTCGTGTGTGTTCGTCTTCTATTTTATTCGTGTTCTATGTGTTTACGCATCGTTCATCCGATCTCGATAAAATTTTTCACACATGACCTTTGAACACGAGGAAGGTTACATTATAGGTGAGATTTCGATAAAACCAACACTTAAAGCATAATTTAAGTCGGCACGTGAGTCGTATCGAATATCTACCAGAATCTAAGTAGTTCATGACTGTTCTATGTTCCAAATAATAATTGAAAACGATTTTGATATGTACTTAAAATAAATAGTAAATATTTTATGAGAGTTCCTCTTTTATATGGTCCGAATAATAATGGTGGCACGCGAGTCGAGAGAAATAGAGAGATAGAGAGAAAGAGGGATATAAAAGAGGTAGAAAGGTATAGAGAAATCAATAGAGGGTTAGAGAGATATAGAGAGATAGAGAGAGGGATAGAGTGACAGAAAGAGAAAGATATTGTCACGATCTGAAAATTTCATTACTTTTATTTCTTAAATTTTATTGTAATTTTGTTTCTCGTCAGGTTTACGTGTTGGTGTACGTGCACGTTTCCAGGCTCGGCCGGTTGATTTCGACACGCGGGTATGGGAATATAGGTTGCTGCGACATTAGTTTACAGGCACCGCGGGCTTTTGCGAGGCTGCGTGGTTAGCTAATTCTCGCGGGTTGCTGGCCAGGGCCCGCTGAGAGGTTGCAACACGCCGTTCCAGAAAAACCTGCTACGCTACGCTAGTCTCTTGTTTGTCGCGCGAGGCTTTTGAGTACGCGTTTCGAGGACTCTGTCCTGATTAGTGATGCCATCTTGCGTCCGAGTTTGGAAACGTAGACGGAAAAATAACAATCGAGCAGCGCAAGAGGGAGAGGGGGAAACTCGTGCGCGCCTGCGCGGAAGGAATAGCTGACTTCACTTGTTTTTCATTTTTTTCCTTGTGGGAAGGGAGGGGACCGCGAGTTGCCTTGTGGATAAGTTTTCCCGGTGTTCGTGTGTTTTTTTTTTTGTTTTTCCGGCATGGCCTAGTTTTGTAGTTAAAACCTCCTTCCAGGGAGGGGCCGAGGCTTTTTTGCCTGGGGACCTCTCTGGGAGCCGGGTCCACGTCGGTTTGAAACAACTTTGCTTCGCCTCAAGTCAGAAGGGTAAGTGGTTGGCCATGGCTCGTTCGCCACAATCATTTCTTGGACGATCTTCGTCTTAATCTTTTAAGTAATAATGTAGTATTCCACCTCTATTATTTATTATTTGGTTTTGGGAAAAATCGACGTCTGGTTATAAGCATGCAGGTAGTGGTAACTGGGAAGTATACTATCCTTCCGCGTAGCTGTGACGACGAGAGAACCGCCATGTTGTAGAGATAATTGTTTGCCGGCTGACGTCACTTTAATGTGTATTTAATGTATTTATCTATTCGTTAATCCCATCCCATTGTAAAATGCTTTATTATTAATTTGTTAATCAAATATTTGGTTGATTATTATTATTTTTTTTATTATCCTAGTGAATAAAATCTGTGCTTGAATGAACTAATCATGTTTCTTTTCAGTACATAAATTATACCCTACACTTCCTGTATAGGGAGAAGACTTGATCTCGAGTACCATGCTTACCAACAGCTACCACCCCCCAAATGTTATAGGTTATTTATTGTTATGTGTATAGTTGTACGCGGGACGTCTGACGGAGCCCCGTCACAAGTGGTGGAGGCGCCGGGTAAAAGTCTGTTGTAGGGTATTTTGTGTTGTTTTCAGATTAATAACATTTCTTTATTTCAGGATGGAAAGAGAAGAAAGGCCAGTGCACCTATTGTTTTATTAGTTACGTTTGATTTCTGTTAATAATACATGTGTTGTTTTTCAGACTTTATAATACTTAAGTTAATTTTTTTTTCTCTTACAGCAGCCTGTGTTAGGAGGTCCGAGATTAAAATAAGAGCATATTTTTTTTTGTTGTTGTTGTTAGGATAAGCAAACTACCTATTTAATTACTATGTTATCAATTAAGTACATTTAAATTATTTTTTTTTTAAATTTAAGTTATGTTATATAAGTTGCAATTATTTAGGTTAAATCATGAAGCATTAGTTTTAATCAAGCACTGAGATAAACTACCATGCTATTTAAGTTATATTTGACTTGTTCACTTTAATTAATAGCGAGAATTTTTTTTATTTTTTTTATCGCCAGTCTGTTTATTATTGTTTTATTAGGATGAATGATCATTGATTCACTACTTATCTTTCGGGTGGCGCAGACAGTTATATGTATTTTCTTAAAATAATATTTTTTTTTTTTCTCTCCTCTCTCACATATAGTAAACATTATCGGCTCTGAGTTAATTTAAGCTTAAATTATTTTAAGGGTTGAGGTATGTCACAGAGGTTCACCATAAGCTTATGTGAGGATGATAAATCAGGAATACAGGACGTAATAGGGAATAGTAGCTCTGATGAAGAACCTTTAGTGAACTTACAAGATAGAATTAGATTACTGCAGCTAGCGAATTCTTGTGGAGACTCCGAAAACATGGAGGCAGGAAAATTCTATGTAGACCCAGGTCATTTTTGGGGAAAACAGTGTGAGGATGTGGAAGAATTTTTGAAGCAGTTCAGGAGAGCAGCCAAGGTTAATGGGTGGAACGAACAAAAATGTATTTCTTATCTACCAACTTTCCTTAGGGGACCTGCTGGGCGTTGGTACGATAGTTTCGAAAAAACTTTAGAAAACCTAACCACATTTGAGGAGCTAGCCACTGCATTGAAAGCAGCATTCACCCGAGTAGGGCAAGTAGAAGATTTGGAATTAAGACTTCAGTCAAGGATACAGGATAGGGATGAGCCCTTCGAAGCTTTTGTTTATGATGTTTTACATTTGTGCAATAGACTCGATTCAAAAATGTCTGAAGCCAACAAGGTTAGATACTTACTAAGAGGACTAAGGTCGGATATTGTTGAAAAGGTTATGCTATTTCCAAACAATACAGTTGAGCAACTATTAGGGAACCTTAGGAACATTGAGGCAGGACTATACTACGCAAAAAGCCATGACAGGATACAGGGAAGCAATGGGAAACCAGAACACGTTCCCGTTAGGAATATTAGGGATACGAATGACACCAATGCTACACTTGAAAGCACCTTATTTGAATTTGGGAAACAGTTAAAGCAATTACGTGAGGACATGAAAACACTGCGTGTTCAATCAATACCACAAAGGAGTTTTAAGCCAAGGGAGGAGTATAGACAGGGTGTGCCCAATAATTTGTATCCACCAAACAATCAGTTTAGAGGTAACCCGTTTAGGAACACAACACCAGGCTCGGGTCCTAGACCTCTCAATAGGCCTCAGCGGACGTCTGATGGACGACCCATCTGTTTCAACTGTAATAAGCCCGGACATATGAGAAGGGGGTGTCCATCTCTGCACAACAACCAGAAACAGGGAAACTAGCCTGGGCGGGGTACATTCGGGGTGTGCACTCGTCCTGGGAAAACAAAATGTCCCTTTGTAAGCGCGATGGGGTGTTGAGTTTAACAACTAAAATTTTTGGGACAGAAATCCCCGTGTTTATTGATAGTGGGGCAGCTGTTTCACTACTAGAGAATCGGTTGATGCCAAAGGACTACTGGAAACCCGCTGAACCTAGAGTGTTCTCGGGAGTGTCTGGCCAAATTCACCAGTTGAAACACATGAGTCACCTACACTTTAGACTCGGTAGTTTTCGATATTCTCACCCTGTGGGGCTTGTGGAGACACCAATAAAAGGGCTTATTTTAGGGTGTGACTTTTTGAGCAAGTATGGGGCTGTCATTACATGTATAGGAGATAGGAGTTTGTCTCTGACTTTAAATTATCCTGATTTAAGTATCCCCACTAGATGCTCGGAGGTGAGGGAAGCCAAAAACAGTCATCGTGCGAAATGTAAACAGACTGAACAAAAACAAATAAATCCTTTCCCTACAATTGGTAAGGACAACCAGTCAGCTGTTCCGACAGAGCAACCTAACTTAACCCAAATTCAACCAGAAGGGATGGTGAAGATAGGTCACGTGGCAGTAGCCGAACACTTGCGTCTAGATGCTCGAACACACCAGCTGATACCTGTTTACTTCCAGGGAGGTGATCTACCCGATGAGGTTTTGCTTGAGCCTAAAGAGGATGTTTATAGTAGATTTTCAGTGTTAGTCCCTCGTAGCATCGTAAATCAAAAACAACATAACCACATATGGATCACCAACACCGCACCCCACCCAGTGGTCTTACATCCAGGGATGAAATTGGGGTACCTACATGAATTTGAAGGTACTGCCCCCTCCACTTCTGAGGAAGTAAGTACCATCTTACAAGCTAAAGAGGAAAACCAATTTGATCTGACACAATTGAATATCAATCCTGAGTTGCCTCCTGACCAACGCGAGAAGTTAACACAACTGCTTTACAAGTACAAGGGCTGTTTTAGTTGGAACCCCACACAAATAGGACGCACCCACGAGGAGGTTGTCTTCCTTGATACAGGAGATAGCCCTCCTATTTCTTCTGTGCCTTATCGCGTGTCTCCAGGAGAACGCGAAATTATTAACAAAATTGTGCAAGAACACATAGATAACAAGATAGTTCGGCCATGTGACACCAGCTGGTGTTCTCCAGTTGTGTTAGTACGAAAGAAAGATAACGACTTTCGTATGTGCGTTGATTATCGTCGGTTAAATGTAGTGCTTAAAGACGATAAATATCCTCTCCCTAGGATAGATGATTTCTTGAGCCACCTCACTGGGGCCCGATATTTCACTCACCTGGACATGAATGCTGGGTATCATCAGTTGAAAGTAGCCGAAAAGGATAAAGAAAAAACTGCTTTTGTAACTTCCGATGGGACTTACTGTTTTGAAACTTTGCCCTTCGGTCTGAAAACAGCCCCTTCTATTTTTCAGAGATACATGGATAAAACTTTAGCCGGATTAAAGTGGGGTTCATGTTTAGTTTATCTTGATGACATCCTTGTGGTGGGAAATTCATTTGACCAACACTTAGGCAGACTTGAATTAGTGTTAAAAAGAATGCAAGATGCCAACCTAACTTTGAAACCCTCTAAATGTACATTTGGGTACTTCGAAACTGAGGTCCTGGGACATGTAGTAAACAGTGAAGGCATTAAGCCCCACCCCAGAAAGATTTGTGCAGTCAGGGATTTTCCCCAACCTAAGGATCAACGAGGAATTAGGAGTTTCTTAGGACTTGCCTCGTTTTATCGTAAATTCATTCCAAATTTCTCTCAAGTTGCGAAACCTTTGTCCTCTTTATTAAAGAAAAATGAGAAATTCATCTGGGGAGCAGAACAGGAAAAAGCATTTCTAACTTTGAAAGAAAAATTAACGACAGCCCCTGTGTTGGCCCATTTTCAGGAGAAATTACCCATTGAAGTGCACACTGATGCCAGTACATTGGGTATTGGGGCTACCCTGTTACAACGAGTAGATGGAAAGTTACAACCCATAGCCTATGCTAGTCGTACTTTGACAGATGCAGAAACCAGATATCCAATAACCCACCTGGAATGTTTAGCTTTGATTTATGCTCTTGACCAGTTTCGATCTTACATCTACCTCAAACCGTTTAAGATTGTTACTGACCACCATAGTTTATGTTACCTTGATAGGTTAAAGTTCAATGCACATAGTGCAGGTAGATTGACTAGGTGGGCCTTGAAACTGATGGAGTATGATTACACTGTGTGTTATAGTAGTGGTAAGGCACATGGTCATGTGGACAGTCTGAGTCGTAATGCTGTAACAGAGGGAACTTTAAGTGATGAAGATAAATCTCTGGAATTACCAATATTTGTGTTACAGGATGTTGATTTAGCTAAATTACAACAATCTGACCCTAGTCTGGCACCTTTAATAAATGAAATGAAAAACCCTTCTGGACTCAATAATAACCTTAGCAGACAAATCAAAAATTTCTCTTTGATTGGCGATGTGTTGTACAAAAATAACCCCAACTCGGTTGGTAAAGAAAAATTGTTAGTGGTACCTGATAATTTGAAAGCTGAAGTTTTGAGGGAATGTCATGATAACCCTATTTTCGGAGGACACCTAGGCGCAGCGCGCACGATAGATAAAATCACCCGTCGGTATTATTGGACTAACATGATTAAGGAAATTCAAGCATACGTACGTAGTTGTAGGGATTGTCAAGGGAAGAAAGGGGTCCCTCAAAAGAAAGCTGGGCTACTTCAACCCCTACCTGTTTGCGAGCCCTTTGAACGCATTGGAGTTGACATTCTAGGCCCTTTTCCCAAGACGACGTCAGGAAATAAGTATGTGTTAGTTGCAATAGACTACGGTACTAGGTGGGCTGAAACAAAAGCCACTCCTACTAGCAATGCAACAGATGTAGCTAATTTCTTATTGGAACAAATTATTTGTCGCCATTCTGTACCCTCTTCTATCCTTACCGATAGAGGAAAGGTTTTCAGTTCAAAAATTGTCAAGGAGCTGTTAAAATTAATGGACATACAGTCTTTAATGACCTCTGGTTACCGCCCTAACACTAATGGTCTTTGTGAACGTTTAAATGGTACCCTAGCCATGATGATGTCTCAGTATGTATCCAGTTCACAGAAAAATTGGGATGAGTATTTACCTTTGGTAACTTTCGCCTACAATTCCTCGAAACAAGAAACCCTTAATTTCAGCCCTTTTGTTTTGCTCTATGGACGAGAACCCGTCCTACCATCAGAGATCAACTTAAATCAGCACGTAGATGAGGACGAGAGTCTGGGGTTGCGCAGTCGGTGGAAGGATGCACTTCGCCAAGCAGCTGAAAATTTGAAGAAACAGCAACAGGTAGACAAACGCAGGTTTGATAAACGTAGACGAGCTGTAAATTACAGAATTGGGCAGGAAGTGTTGGTGTTTACCCCTATTCGAAAAAAAGGTCTGTACGAGAAATTGTTTCATCGCTGGTTTGGACCCTATGTAGTGGAGGACAAGCTGTCGGATAACCTATATCGATTGAAGAAGAGTCGACGTGGGAAAGATGTTTTTGAGGTGACAAATGTGGAACGTATGAAACCCTTTTATTCATCCTGAGTTTCCTTTTGTGTATTTACTGGGGTCGTCTCAAAATCTATTCTGATGTTAGAGAAGTAAGAATGTGTCCAGATGTTATGTTATGTTTAATTTATTTCTTGCAGGTTATGTTTCCGTTTATCGGTAATAGTGTGTCTAAATTGATAACAGAAGTTCGATTATGTTTTGTTTTGTTTGATAAAAGGCTGTTGACTGTGCTCTAGTCTCTATTTTGTACCTAAAATCAGTATTTAAGAGTGTTATAGGTTGCTACAAGTAAGCCTCTCGGGCCCGCGGTCAGAAGATGAACTTCTGGGTGCTGGTGGGGGCCGTGTTGGTGGGGGCCATCGACGGTTCGGCTGCCTCTTCCCCTCATCAACAGCGGGACGCAGTCGGAGTAGTGGCCGGGGCCCACTTCGAGCCGTTGAATCAGGTGATGTTATACACTCCTTCGGTCCCCCTCAATTTCAAGGTCTCGTGGCCAACCAAACTAATTGATATTCAGGAAAGCATTGTTCTTTTAACTTCCTGTCCCAGGGATGGTTCCAATGATTGGTGTAAAATTTTCAAAGAACTGAAACAGGTTATGTTTCATTCTGATATGTTAATTTCAAAATTAAATGATGCTGCTGGAGAGGATTTGGTTTACAATCAGGATGACGAGAGAGAAAAACGGGGTTTATCCTTTATTGGCGAATTTGTTAGGTGGTGTTGCGACATCGCAGTCACCAGCCAAGTTGAAAGTTTATTTTTGAATCAAAAACAAATGGCTCAACATGTTAGATTAATGGAATCACAAATTTTAGATGATCATGTTGCTCTGGCTAATCTAAGTAATACCATTTGTGTGGTTAATGAAGCTATGTCCGGTGTGCTAAAACGAATTCAGTTTAAGTTTGTTAACCTTACTAATTACCTTAAAGATTTGAGAGAATCTATGACAGTGAAATTTTCTGGAATGGTACAAGAGATAGGGCATTCTTTTCAATTTCAGCTCTTGTTGGCAGCACAACTGCTCAAGCAATCCCATTCTCTGACTCGAATTGAAATTTTGGACCAATGTCGTTCCCATAAGATACCCTCTGTCTTGGTTACTCCTGATCACTTAAAACAGCAATTGCAAATTTTGGAGACTATTTTAAACAAAGACGGTTATAGATTAACTATTAGTGTTGACCAAGTACAAAAGTATTTTCATTTACCTATTTGTCGCTGTCACATTTATCAGGAGAACTTGTATGTCAAACTTAAGATACCTATTGTTCATGTTAATTCCAATTGGAAATTATTTCAGTTTGTTGCGGTACCTTTCCGCTGGAAAAATAACACTTGCCACTTGGAGCACGAGCCAAACTTTTTAGCCGTAAATAATGAGCAACTGGTGACCATTCAGGGTAGAAATTTGTTGGATTGTCGTCCCTTCGAAGACAGTTTATGTTTTGTGCCCAGATTTTCAGGTGATGCCATGGGAAGTTCTCTATGTCCTAAAGCTTTGTTTCAGGGAGTGACTGCAGAGAAACTTGGTGAACTGTGTGCTTACAGATGCCATTCGGGAACCCACCTCCTGATTACGCAAGCTGGTCCTGAACGGTATTTTCTAACTAACCCTGTTGGTAAACTAGAAGTGCAATGTTTAGTGAATAAGAACCAAACCTTGTTTTTAGCGGCTGCAGATCGACCTGGCGCGGTGGACATTGAGGTCCCTTGCGATTGTCGCCTGTACATGAATGATGAGCTTAAAATTAATGAACTTTATCCGTGTGATTTTCTTTCTAAAGCTAAATTCCAAATGATTCATGTGATTCCAGCTGCTTGGTCAAAATTAAAAAAATTAAAGATTTTACCTTTAACAGCATCTTCACACACAGTTTTTCCTTCATTAGAAGATTGTTTAGACGAGGATTGGCCTTCTGTTATTCCTCACTTGAATTTGGTCGTTTCACGTTCCTTTACGAGGCCCGACGAATTACAGCTGCGAGACCCGGTGGAAGTTGTAAGCTTTTTGTTAAAACATTTACAAAGTATTTCTTTATTTGTGATTGGTGGTACTTTATTACTAATTGTTGTAAGAAACCCTTATCTAGTGGGGATTGGTACCTTCCCCCGCGTATCAGCTTTTAGTGAAAATGTCATGTTAACAATGGAGATAAGCATAACTGTATTTATACTTGGTGTCATCATGTGTATGATTCTTTTTCTGCTATGGAAATGGTTGTCACTCAAGTGGAAATTACGGAAAACTGAGGAAATCTCACCTACTGTACAGACTGATGTTGCAACTACAAGTGAAACCTTTAACTTACGTGATCAATTTTCTGAGAACTGTCGATTAAAATCTAAGTTGGTTAGTGAGTCAGGTGAGGAATTTCATGTCTACCTCACCCTGTGTGATTAATTTTATAGAACTGATGTTTATGTTTGATTTGTTTTCCCCATCAAGGGCACATAGTTGTTAAACACGTTTGTGGTTAGGATTTATAATGTTTTTGTAATTAACTGTTCAGTTCAGAGGTTTTACTTTTTGCTTAAAGAATAAAAAAAAAAAAGAGACGACAATCGAGGATGAATCTAGGGGTCCAAGCAATTATTAATCTAGGGTTAATTTTTTTTTTTAATTTATTTGTCTACGCTCGCCTTTGATTTAACCTGGGTAGGGATACCTTGTTCCTGGTCTATCCCCTCCCCTGTCCGAACCTGTGTGCACTCGTGCCTCTGAAGACAGTGTAATTCCTTTTTCCACAGACTCAAGTGAGGCAGAGTTGTTAGCAACAAGTGTTTATGTTTTCTTTTTCTTTCTTGAAGAAGAGACAGTGCATCGATGTAACACATCCAGAGACTTCAACGATTACGTTACGTAAGTTATGTGAAGAACTTTCCTTCGCCATGTATGTCCTCCTGACTGAGGACCATGTGTTGTGCAGCCATTGAACTTGTGTGGGAGATGGACTACTGTTTCCTCCCCTGTTGTGTGGTGGGCTGCTTATAACTCATGAGGAGTTATACGGTGGAAGCCCCTTCCCAAATTGGTTGCTGTGTGTATGCGAACTTTCTGTCTAAAAAGAATGAAGAAACGGATCAGCGTGGGGCTCGTTTTCGTCGACTTGGGCCGAACGAAGAAATCAGTTACTCTCGGCCAACCAGTGACAATGCTAATTTTTTTTTTCTGTTCTGTAGCTAGTAGCTGCAGAGGCGTGTTATGAAGATCTTGGACTTCACCTAATCCTATGGACATTTCAGGTTCCTTTCCTGATGTTTATCCTTTGTTTTCCTGACTTGTATAGTCCATTCCTTTGTTTTTCTTGGAGGCCAAGCTCCCATTTTACTTTAGCTGTGTTTGTTTCATTTTATTGACATATTTATGATCATCTTTGTTGTTGTTGTTGGAGAATAGCATGCCCCTGGACTCATCCTTGGTTAGTTATGCTGTTTATGGAACTGATAAAGAGTAAATGTAGGGTGGATCTTTTTGTGTTAATCAGTCACTTTATAAAATGTGAACATTGTTTGCTAATTATTCAATAGGGTCACTTCACAGCTTTACTTAATGGAATAATTAACTTTTCTTTTTTTTGTTATCAACCTTGTATTAACATAATGTTTTGATATGACGTTAAGAATAACCCCCCCCCCCCCCTAATTAACTTGTTTAAATAGGCTTGACAGTGTCGTGTATGTTCTTTGGTGAGATTTTGATACTGGTGTTGAAATTTTTGTTCAGTTTCACTGGGGAGACATCCCCGATGACATGCTGCGAGGAAGGCAGGCTGAGGGCAGAACTGCTCTGAAGGCTGGATCCTGGGTGTGAGCTGCAGATCACACTTCAAGGTCTCTTCTCTCCAGCTTCAACTAGGGCTGATCTGTCCACGGTTCATGCCTCTCCTAGTTGTATGTCGTACGAGTAGTTTTACGATGTGCCAGCCACCATCGATTCTTACAGGAAAGAATTGTTTCCTGGGCTATTTTGTATTTTGTATTGGTTTAACTTTTTCAGTTTAGACTTTGAATGTAATTGTTGTGGTAAAACCTAACCTTCGTGCGCTGTCTTGGTCGAGTAGGCATTTAACTTATAAATTTTTGCCCCTTGGTCTTATTCATTGTTAGGAATTTTTATGGCTTGTGGGGCACAAGCCCTTGTAGACCGGGGTAATGTCACGATCTGAAAATTTCATTACTTTTTTTTCTTAAATTTTATTGTAATTTTGTTTCTCGTCAGGTTTACGTGTTGGTGTACGTGCACGTTTCCAGGCTCGGCCGGTTGATTTCGACACGCGGGTATGGGAATATAGGTTGCTGCGACATTAGTTTACAGGCACCGCGGGCTTTTGCGAGGCTGCGTGGTTAGCTAATTCTCGCGGGTTGCTGGCCAGGGCCCGCTGAGAGGTTGCAACACGCCGTTCCAGAAAAACCTGCTACGCTACGCTAGTCTCTTGTTTGTCGCGCGAGGCTTTTGAGTACGCGTTTCGAGGACTCTGTCCTGATTAGTGATGCCATCTTGCGTCCGAGTTTGGAAACGTAGACGGAAAAATAACAATCGAGCAGCGCAAGAGGGAGAGGGGGAAACTCGTGCGCGCCTGCGCGGAAGGAATAGCTGACTTCACTTGTTTTTCATTTTTTTCCTTGTGGGAAGGGAGGGGACCGCGAGTTGCCTTGTGGATAAGTTTTCCCGGTGTTCGTGTGTTTTTTTTTTGTTTTTCCGGCATGGCCTAGTTTTGTAGTTAAAACCTCCTTCCAGGGAGGGGCCGAGGCTTTTTTGCCTGGGGACCTCTCTGGGAGCCGGGTCCACGTCGGTTTGAAACAACTTTGCTTCGCCTCAAGTCAGAAGGGTAAGTGGTTGGCCATGGCTCGTTCGCCACAATCATTTCTTGGACGATCTTCGTCTTAATCTTTTAAGTAATAATGTAGTATTCCACCTCTATTATTTATTATTTGGTTTTGGGAAAAATCGACGTCTGGTTATAAGCATGCAGGTAGTGGTAACTGGGAAGTATACTATCCTTCCGCGTAGCTGTGACGACGAGAGAACCGCCATGTTGTAGAGATAATTGTTTGCCGGCTGACGTCACTTTAATGTGTATTTAATGTATTTATCTATTCGTTAATCCCATCCCATTGTAAAATGCTTTATTATTAATTTGTTAATCAAATATTTGGTTGATTATTATTATTTTTTTTATTATCCTAGTGAATAAAATCTGTGCTTGAATGAACTAATCATGTTTCTTTTCAGTACATAAATTATACCCTACACTTCCTGTATAGGGAGAAGACTTGATCTCGAGTACCATGCTTACCAACAGCTATAACCCCCCAAATGTTATAGGTTATTTATTGTTATGTGTATAGGTGTACGCGGGACGTCTGACGGAGCCCCGTCACAATATATATAGATAGAAAAATATACAGAATTTTTTTAGATATATAGACAGATAGGGAAACATAGAGAACATAAAAATAGGTATAGTTATAAATATAGAAATAGAAGTATAGAGGGATATATAGAGGGATAGAGACTTATAGAGGGATAGAGTCACATAGGGGGATAGAGAGGTATAAAGAGAGATAGAGGGATAGAGAGATATAGGGATAGAGAGATAGAGGGATAGAGGTATAGAGAGATATAGAGATAGAGGTATAGAGAGATAGAGATACTTTGTGTATGTGTACCTGCTTCAAACAATTTACAAAAAAAATAATGCGGCATTGCAAAGCATGCCGGGCATTAGTTAATCTATATCTATATTGTTACGAACGCAGCATCGCAACACGCTCTAGGTGCGGAGCTGGTTGGTGGCCCTGCACGGTCACTGGAGTCACGCGCGTTGTGTCGCGTGCCGTCCACTGACGTAAGGCACGCCACGCGTGCCTGGCTGGATTACAAGGGTCGTCGCTACATCTTCCCTCCCTCCACTTACCACGTATCGTCCTGCCTTGGCACTGTTATCTAGCTCTGAGCAGCCTTGGGAATTCCGCGGGCCACCGCGCGGAGTGGTGAGAATAGACGCCGCCCTTCTTGACTGTTCGGGCGTTGGGTCGGCCCAGGATAACGCGACTCGTTACAGTCGTTCTCGTCTGTTCTGGAAAGTTCTTAAGCAGCGACGCCGACCCCGGCGGTTCCGAGCGGATTACGAGCGAATTTAAGTGCGACATTGGCGAAAAGGGCAAGAGACAACCCTCCCTCCCACCTGAGAGTGACGCGACGCGAATTTCGACTGGATCGTGAGAGTGCGGCAACTGAGTGGCGCGAGACTGTGTGTGTGGACAGGCGCGAAGTAAGGGGCGAACCACTGTTGAGCCTAGCTCCAGTTAGGAGTGTGAACTGTGGAACTTGACAGACATTGAGTGACTTGCGAATAAACATTTTTAAATGCCAGTGATTTATGATCGGACATTTTTAAGTACAATTATTTATTATTAATGTAAATATGAGTAATCAATAAAACTGTAATAAAACTTAATTGGCATATTCCTTCCGAACCCAGTTCTCCCCACATTATAAATCGTAACATTTTGGTGTCAGAAGTGGATAAGCCCTAATTAAATAATTTACGAATAGTTAATAGAGATAAAAAATAATTAGAATTTAGATTTTCGGTATTAAAATTAGTGTAGGAACTGTAGTTAGTTTTGAGTGTAGTTGCAGTAAAGTTAGTGTCAGTTTCCAGTAGAAGTTTAGTTTTGCATGTAGATCAAAGTACACTGTAGATCGTAGGACAGTAGTGATAGTGACAGACTGGTTGTGTATGTGGACAAGAAAGATGGCTACCGACGAGTTTAAGAAGGTAATGACTTTTCTAGTTGAGTTTAAAAATGACGTGAGTGAATTGAAAAGGGGCCAGAAGGAAATGAAAAAAAGCCGAGAAGAAATTAAGAAATGAAAAATGGCCAAGATGAGATTAAGAATGCCATGAATACCGATATCGAAGACATCAAGAAAAACCAAGAGATGCGAAACGAAATAGAAATGAAGAAGTTTTACGAAAGAAGCATCCAGTTCGACGGTCAAGTACAGTGTTTAGAGCAGCATCTACCACAACAAGAACTAGCCAGACATTAGCTACAGCTAGTCAAACATGAAGAACTAGGGCACAAAACTAGCTCATCTCGAGCAGACCACCAAACAGTGTGTAGCAGCTGTAACCGATGAGTGTCGTCGGATGATTAAGGAAGCTTCAGTTGCTGCAAGCCGGAAGATTTACTCCGAGGTTTTTAAAGCGGAGGGAACATAAAATGGCCACTAAAAATTCAAGTCACCCAACTTCGATGGTCAATCTTTGTGGACAGTTTTCAGATGACAGTTCGAGGCAGCTGCAGAAGTAAATGGGTGTAGCGAAGAAGAAAAGGCTATGGCATTCGTCTTGGTTTCGAGAGGATCTCAACAAGAGCTGCTGCGGTTTAGCAAACTCATCGTTTGGCCCGACACAAGAAGAGCTGTGAGGCCTTGGTCCATGCCCTGGAAATCGAGGCAGCACACAGTACCTCAAGAAACACAAGCAACAAGACAAGGATAGCTGGACTGGAGACCTACAAGGGAGCAAATGCCAGAAACAGCACTAATGAAGTAGATATTCGCAGGACATTGAAGAAACTGTTGAATGACAATACAGGTAACCAGATCAGAAGAGCAGGAGGACGCCCGTGGTCCTTCGTCTCCAGTGAACCAGGACACATCCAGTGGGACTGTCCGACACGCAGGAAGACATGGCAGCAGGAAGAGAAACAGGAAGATCAACAGGGAAACGAGCAATGGCTGGTGTTAAGAGGCGCATGCCAGCTCTACAGGAAATAGTATAACCTAGGGTTTTTCTTGTGTCCGTATTTCGTAGAGGCCATGACAGTTTGTTGGTTAATAGATGGATCAATAGTAGACAGTGTTTACTTACTGTTGACACAAGGGCCTTGGCATCTATTGTTCGCACAGACATTGTGGTGACAAAATAATCTATTATATGGAGACATAGAAGAAGTCACAGCTTTTCTGGTAAGCAGCCAGGATGTCTTTTCCTTAAGGGATACTGACCTTGGGAGAACAAGCCTGGTTTACTATCGCATCAACCCAGGTGATGCAGAGCCAATCCGACAGGCACCAGGATGGCTGCCTATAGCAAAACAGGAAGAAGCAGAGAAGTTGATGGAGGGTGGTGTAATAGAACCATAAGTGAGTCCTTGGGTTTAAACAGTTATTTTAGTGGCGAAGGATGGCTAACTGAGGTTCTGTGTGGACTACCGAAAGCTGAATGGCATCACTAAGAAGGACAGTTACCCCCTCCCACGTATCGATGACACACTGGATACACTCTCTGGCACCAGATTGTTCTCTACACTGGGTCATTGGTAAGTGGAGCTGCACCTCGAGGATAAGGAGATGACTGCTTTCACAACAGTAAATGGGCTGTTCCAGTTCACTGTGTTACCATTCGGGTTATTTAATGCTCCTGTAACCTTTGAGAGATTGGTGGAACTTGTCCTGCATGGCTTGAATTGGAAAATATGCCTAGTATACCTGGACGACATTATTGTGGTAGGGAATACAGTGTAGGAACATTTGCGAAATCTTTAGGATATTTTTGACTGTCTTCGCCATGCCCAACATAAGCTAAATCCTAAGAAGTGCTTCTTGTTCCACCATATTGTATTACAGGATGGAGTGCGAACAGATGCTGAGAAGATCCGGTCTGTTAAGGAGTGGCCTCAACCTAAGATTAAGCATGAAGTAAGAGGTTTCTTAGGAATCTTTACTTACTATAAATGGTTTGTGCCTGGGTTCTCGACAACCGCAAAAAAAATATATTGCACCAGCTGACCGAGGACAAGATACAATTTATATGGACTTCAGCATATGAGACTGCCTTTCAAGATCTCAAGGAATCCCTGTGTACTAGCCCTATACTTGCCTACCCCCACCAGCCTTGAGAGTATATCCTCGACTCAGATGCAAGCGGAGATGGTTTGGGTGCTGTACTTACCCAGGTTCAAGACCGAAATAAACTAGTAATAGCATATTACAGCAAAGTTTTGTCTAAGCCTGAATGCAACTATTGTGTTACAAGACAAGAACACTTGGTTGTAGTGAAACTCTGCATTTCTACAAATATTTATGTGGGAGAATATTCCTTTTACGCACTAACCCTGCCGCACTTAATTGGCTACTGCAGTTAAAGAATCCAGAGGGACAACTTGCTAGGTGGATTGAGCAGATACAGCAATATGATTGTCGGATAGAACACAGGAAAGGCCGAATTCACAGTCATGCCGATGCCCTCTCCCGAAGACCTTGCAAGGTCGACTGCAACCATTGCAATAGGGCGGAGAAAAATGAGGGGATCGAAGATGTTCGTCGAACAACGATAACTAACAGGGAAGATAAATTAGATAACGCTAGCTTGAAAGCTGCGTAGCGGCAAGATCCTGACCTGGCATCTATTATAAGCTGGCTAGAGAGTGGTTCTGTATGTTCAATATGGCTTGATATCTCCAGTGACCGAAGGGCTGTGAATGCTTACTGGAAACAGTGGGATTCTTTGAGGATGGTGAATGGGCTACCAATGAAGGTATAGGAGAGTCCAAATTGAAAAATAATTACAATGCAATTACTTCTGCCAAAAAGTCTAATGGCAGAGGAGTTGAAAGAAATCCACGATGGTACATCTGGTGGTGTGAACAAAAATCTAAGTTAAGCCCCTTCAACACTACTATAGATTGAGGTGTCACCAGGATGTGGAGGCTTGGTGTAAACATTGCGAAGCATGCTAGACTAACAAGGGGCGACAACACTGAAGTCGTGGGAAAATTAGGGCCTAAAATGTAGGGGCCCCCTTTGAGAGGATAGCCTTCGACATCGCATTTCTCTAGATTAAAGATGGTAACCGGTATATTCTGGTAGCAATGGATTAGTTCAATAAGTGGCCAGCGGCTTATGCACTTCCTAACCAAGAATCCACTACCATTGCGGCTGAAATAGTCAACAACTTAATTTGCAGATTTGGTGTACCAATGGAACTCCACTCAGACCAAGGCCGCAATTTCGAGTAGAAAATATTTCAGGAGGTGTGTCGGTTACTGGGAATAAATAAAACCAGGACTACATCCCTAATCCTCACTCCAATGCCACGATAGAGATGTACAACAGAAATCTCGAGGAACACCTTGCCAAGATTGTGACCGAGCATAAACATGATTGGGATCATCACATACAGTTGTTCCTGATTGAATATAGGTCTCCCATCCTTGGCTTCACTAGGCAGACCCCTGCGAGGCGAGTATGGTGTTTGGACAGAAGTTGAGGCTGCCCTGTGATGTAAAGTTTGGTCGTCCTCGCAGGTAGCCGACCAGCACCACTGATTATGTGAATCGTCTAGAGGAGCGAATGGCACTTATACATGAAGAAGTCAGCAAAAATCTTTGATTAGCGACGAATTGAATGAAAACGAGTGTAATCGTGGTGCTGTGCTCAGGATAAAACCATAATTATTAATAATAAATGTCCGGTGGAAGCGTCAGGCTAATTATCTAAAAGGACTTGCCAGAGGGGCACAGCCCACTTACAAAACACAATTTAAAATTAACCTCCCTGACAGTAGGAAAGGTTACGTGGATTGTGGTTTCAAGTAGCAGCAAATGAAAACAATCGTATGGTTTGGTTTCATTAGAGGCTTTTACTTTTGATTAGTAGTTTAGTATCTTTTTCATTGCCGGTTTCTTACATTTGAAAATATCTTATGGCATTACAGCCATTACAAACAAAACAGGTAACAATGTTAGATTCTTATTTTTGATACATTAAATTGAGTACACTAACGAATAAAATAGAAAAAAGGGGGCCGGGGGGGGGGGGAACACCATTTCATGCTATACTAAGTTCAACTGTTTAGGAACATTGAGCTCGCAGGCTCATAAAACAAATATATGTGTTTAAAATACAATATTTTATAATAATAAGGAAAACATCCTAAAACTGGCGGAGTTATCAAGATGTTCTACACTTCTTTTTGAGGGGTGTCGAAAGATGGAGGCAGACTCCGTTATAGAGGCTAACGAGTTACATTTTGAGGTGCAAAATGTGGCGCCGGAACTGGGCCGCCATCTTGAACTGGTCTGGGGTCCTTGAAGCACTCTGGAATTCTTGAGTACTCTGGGATTCTGGAACCCTCTGGGATTCTGGAACCCTGCCTATAACCAATCATCCAAATGGATTAGCTTGGTTAGCAGGCAGTTTATGCCGGGCGAAGTTATGCCCAAAAAAAAAAAGGCAACCGAACAGGTTTGTGTGGGACGAAGTGCAGCTTACCTTAGCTGGCAGGGTGAAGTAGATAGTGGCTGTCCCTGAGGGTGATCCGGGGACGCGCGGCGCGGGAGTTCGCGGTAGCCATAGAAGAAATAATTATGCTGAAAACCAAAAAAAAACTAAAGTTAAGCTTAACTATTTGGGCAGCTACGAAGAAAAACTAAAAAAATCTAGGCGACATGGCCTGGCTCAGAAAGCAACTACATTATTGTCGAAAGCGGATCACGATAGCTGTTGGTCGTTACTGAGACCTGTTGCGAAGATGCGCGCTGGACGAGAGCTGCCCTAAAAATCCCTGAAATGGCGCCGGGACGCTAACTTAAAATTAAGCCCGGTCGTCTGTTCCTCTGGAGGAGGGGATCGGGAAACCCGAAGTGCTCCGAAGGGCTCCGAAAGAAAAAAAGGGCTCCTGCGACCTATCGACTGAGTGTGAGGTCGACTGTTTCTCCTGGTGGGGATAGGATGGTCAGTAGTGCGCTCTCGCTCTCAGCTGGTTCGTCCTTTCGCCGATATATGGTGTGGGCATGCGGATCGGAGTCTCGCAGAGACCATCGCGGCACTTGGTGGCCGCCATTTTGCAAGGGGGGGGGGGGGGAGGGGTGGGGGAACACCTGGTGAATGACCTGCCCTGGGAGAGTTCGCCATCCAGACGTTTGAACGTGCGGCGGAGCTTGAAAAAAGGACACCAAAACGTGTTAGAGACCGCAAACTTCAGCACACCTCCGAGAAGGGGTGGAGGCGACCATGGGAAGCTTAGGGCGGCTACTTTCGTCACGCGTAGCGCTAAACTCGTGACGAAACGCGACGGCCAGTGGATACCGTTGCTGATGATAGCCCTGTAGTCGGCTAGACCCAGCAAATTTGGTGGGAAATGGCAGTGAGAGCACTATACTGCTCATCAAGCTAACCTGCCGGTACACTCGACCGAACAAGTTTGGATGGGGCGAAAGCAGCGGGCGAAAGAGTAAATTTAAAGTTATAAAAAAATTTTAAATATTGTAAAACTAAGAAAATAAAAAAAAATTCGTGCCTAAAGTAACACTGATTCGGCACATACTTCCCCCCTGAAAGACGGAGTCAGGGTGGCCAACTTGAGCCACCACAAACCTAAGTGACTTACCATGTACCAGGATCTACTGTAGTAAACTACTTACAACCGATAAGAATTCTTACACGTTTAAATAAGAGCTAAAACTTACAGATAACTTATTGAATAAGTGGCGCCACATAAAACTAGACATCTTAATATAACACAATATAACAATTCTTAACTTAAATATCTTATGAAGTAGTACCATGGTTTTTTATATTACTTATAATCATGACCTAGGGTTTTTGATAACAACACTGTGTGTTGAGTCTGGCATGCCGAATAATTGGCGCTGTTCCTTGCAGAAGGAAAACAGTGAAGAGTGCCCTTACTTTAGGTTCGGGTGCACTTTCTTCAGCTGAGATATGTGCGCG
This sequence comes from Bacillus rossius redtenbacheri, assembly GCF_032445375.1. NCBI lineage: Eukaryota > Metazoa > Arthropoda > Insecta > Phasmatodea > Bacillidae > Bacillus > Bacillus rossius. The sequence continues at coordinate 238,092,248 of NC_086330.1, read as the reverse complement.
CGCGCGATATTCGCAGGAGGTGGGGTCGGCTAAAGCGACCGTGACTGGCGTGAGGTATCGTTGTATCTGCCAGGGGCCATTCCAACGATACGAAAGCTTGGCTGATCTCTTGTCGATCGCCTTGCTGAGTGTGTGTGCTCTGCACAACACTAAATCGCCTACTCTGTAGGGATTGGGATAACGTCTTTTGTTATATTGTCGCCTGCTTGCCTCGTGGGCCAAGTTCAGGTTTTTACGAGCTCTACTCCAGACTTCCTTAATGTTCCTGGGGTCGTCTGGTAGTAACTCTTTTAACGTCCATTGATTACAGAGTGGGGTGTTGGGCTGGTATGTAAACATGAGTTCAAACGGTGTTGTTTTGTGACTTTCATGTCTGGCGGAATTGAAAGCCATTTGCAACCACACGAGATTGGAATCCCACCTATCCTGCGAGTTCGCATGGAATGCTATTAAGGCAGACCGGAGGTTTCGGTTGAAACGCTCCGCATGTGAAGGCTAGGGGTAGTAGGGAGTCGTGGTCACATGCTGAATCCCGTGTGAAAAGCACATGTTTTTGAAAATTGTCGATTTGAAGTTTGTGACGTTATCGGAAACAATGATGGAAGGTACCCCGGAAATTTTGAAAATATAATTTTGAAGGGCTCGAATGGTGATTTCGGCCGTGGCTCTTCTAACAGGGATTAGCCACACAAATTTTGAAAATGCATCTACGCATACTAGAAGCATCGAATTTCCATCTTTTGACCTTGGGAAGGGTCCCACAAAATCAATGAAAAGTTTTTGCATGGGCCTTTCGGCCACATCGGAACTCAAAAATCCGAATTGTGTTTTCTGGGCAGGTTTGCTCAAATTGCACAACTGGCATAATTTGACCCTCTGGGTTATGTCTTTATGCATTCCGTCCCAGATGAAATGCTTGCGGATGTTTTCAATAGTTTTGAAAATGCCTAATTGTGCGCCTAAGGGTGATGAGTGATAATATTGAAAAATCATGTCCCTGAGATTTTGAGGTAAGGCTATTTTAAAATTCTTACATTGCTGAGTTCTTCGATAAAGAATTTTGGGGGTGAACCTGAGTTTATTTGCGCAATTATGTCAGACAGTTGCGGGTCCGAATTTTGGTGGGATCGTAAATCCGAAAAGGCTAACGGAATATCTGTGAGCAATGCGTGGCAGGCAATGGGAATTTCTTCCTGAATATAGGAATTGGAAGGTGACTCGAACATTCGAGAAAGGGTGTCTGCCACGATGTTTTGTGAACCTTTAATATGTTGAATTTTAAATTTGAGAGAAGCAATCTTGACAATCCAGCGTCCTAATTTACCTAATTGCTTGGGGTGAGCCAAAAGCCAAGCAAGGGCCTGATTATCGGTTTCCAGCAGGAATTCTTTATGTTCCAAATATGGCCGGAACTTGTCTATGCCGAAAACTACAGCAAGGCACTCGAGTTCATACACCGAAGAGGCTTTTCTCTCTTGGTGCGTTAAGGTGCGGGAGGTGAAAGCTATAGGCTGCCTACAACCATCAAACTATTGTGAGAGAACTGTGCCTATGGCTACGCTGGAGGCGTCGGTCTGAAGAATGAACGGCTTACTGAAATCTGCCATTCGGAGCACTGGAGGGCTAATTATGGCTTGTTTGAGGAAAGAAAATGCTTTGTCTTGTTCTGGACCCTAATTGAAGACTGAATTTTTCTTACGTAGAGCATTCAATGGTGCTGCATGCTCAGCAAAATTAGGTATGAATTTAGAATAAAAATTTGTCATGCCGATAAATCTGGCGATGCCTTTAGCATCTTTAGGGGGCTGAAAATCCTTGATCGCCTGTGTTCGGCTTGGGTCTATGGTTACTCCCCTATTAGATATTAGATGTCCTAGGAAAGAAATTTCTTGTACCGCAAATTTTACCTTTTTGGTATTGACCGTTAGGCCGGCATGGCGTAGCCGTTTAAGGACTTCATGCAAATGAGCGAGGTGCTCTTCAAAAGTTTCTGAATAAACGACAACGTCGTCCAAATAATTGAAAACGGACTTGAATTTTAGATCGCCGAAAATTTGATCTAGAAGCCGTGTTAACACTTGTGCGCCAGTGGCTAGGCCAAAGGGTACTACTTTGTATTCCACGGCACGCAGAATCCGGTGACGTGTTTTGACTCTGGGGTTAGTGGTATTTGGTGGTAAGCCGAATTAAGGTCAAACACACTGAAAAATTTGGCTTTACTGAACCAGTGACATGCTGAATTTAGATCTGGTAATGGCGTCATTTCTACTTCAATTTGTTGGTTCACCTTACGAAAGTCAACAACGACGCGGTGACCTTGACCTTGATCCTTAGGTACCAAGAAGGCTGGGGAAGCGAAATTTGAGGCTGAAGGCTCAATGACGTCTTTTTCTAAGAGTTTTTGTATGTGTTCACGCATTAGCTGCATTTTTGGTCCTAACAGAGGGTACGGATGACACCGAACTGGGGTTTTGTCCAAAAGTTTTATCTCATATTGAGTTAAGTGAGTGCGTCCTAATTTCTCACTTAAAACGTCTGGAAAACTGTGACACAAATTTTCTATTTATTTTCTTTGTCCGTCACTGAGATGGGCAAGTGAAACGTTGTTTTCCCCGTTCGAAACTGACTGGATGGTGTTGACATGAGTCTGACTCTGCGTGTCGGGGGATACAAAGGAAATTAAAATTTGCTTATTAAATTTGAAATGAAATTTACGTGCTTGTAAATCAATTATCATGCCAGTTTTTGCAATAAAATCAGAACCAAAAATTAAATCAGTGGCCAAATCATCAGCTACCAAAAATGGAAAAGTCCACGAAAACAAATCAATTTTAATTTTAACAATAACTGCAAACTTTACTTTCAAAGGCTTTTCAGCCGCTGTGAAACACTGTATATCTATGGGCTGTGTTTTGTGAATGATATTATCTTGTAATTTTCTGAAGAACTTGCCCGACACGAACGAGCGCACTGATCCCGTGTCAATTAGTCCTGGGATTTATTGTTTTCCTACGGTTGTGTTGGCATAGGGTAGAACTGTCGGTAGATTAGCTAAAATATTATGACACATTCTTTTGTCCGTGGTTCGCGGACAATTACATCTTTTGCACATAGGTCTAACAGTGTTGCAATGTTCCATTTGATTGACTTGACGAGCTTTGTTTTTCTTAGTTCGCCTTTGTTTTTGTTTTCATAGTTTATTTTTTTCTCTGTGTGGGGAAGCTGTGTTTTGTTGAAGTTTTTGGTCGAATTTTGCATTAGGGACGGTGTGAAGGGAAAAATTTCTAACTGTTGTTTGGGCGGCTGGCTCAGAAAGAATTTTTTCTGGCCAGCGATTTACACGTTTTTTGAGTCTCGCGAATTTTGATAGTTTGGGCGATAGTTTTTTGCACGACACTGTTCAATGTAGTGCCCGGGTTTTTTGCAGTACCTGCAGACAGGTATCCGTTCATCTTTATTTTGAGGCTTAGCGACTTGTTCATTGCTGTTTTTTGTTGCGAATTTTTGTTATAATACTGCTGTTTTTTCTGTTATTCTGGTATTGTTGTGGGCGTAGACATTAGCTTCTCGATTTCGCTGGTGGTCTGCGTATTCTACATTTTTGTTGGAGATGCACAAGCGATCAAGCTCGGCAAAATTTTGTGGTCGGGCCTGGAAAACTGCCCGCGATCGTTCTTGAGGGTTAATTCCATCAAGTATGTTAGAAACTATCTCACTCTCAGACACTCGCAACCGAAGAATTTGAGCGGCTAGTTTGATGTCTGCTATGTAATTAGGTAAGGCTTCATTTCTTTGTTGTAGCCTGTTGTACCATTCCAACCTGATGTTGGTCATCAAACGGGCTGGAATAAAATAATTTAGTATATCTTCGTGAAATTGATCAAATGAATAATTTGGTTCAATCGCGAGCGTAACTCGCTCGCTCATGGGTGGTTGTGTGAAGGGAAAAATGATTTCCAGCAGTTCCCTGTCCGGAAAATTAGCTTTTTGTTTGACCCTAAATAAATGTTTGAGAAACTCGATTAGATTTCTGGGTTCCAATCGTGTGGTTTCCTTAAAATTAGCTAAGAGCCTTTCCACGGGATGTGGAATCTTAGCATACAAATTACCTCCAACTGCTTGATTTGAGTTAGAGAATGCAGGTACCGGGTTCGGTGCTGGATTAGGGGGTGGAGGTGGAGCTGGTTGATGTTGTGGATGATTTTGAGTCTGATATACCTGCGGGGCCAATGGCAGGTATGAGGTGGCTGGGCTGATGTATGGCAGTTGTGACTCTACTCGGTCACCGGGTGGCACGGATAAGTTATGTGGCAAAGTTACTGCCAGGTCGGAAGTGAAATTTAGCAGCGGCGAAGCTGACCTTCCAATGGCCGAGGAGATGGGGTGGGTTTCCGGGGAGGTTTGAAGGGATGAAAAGGTGGACCTGAATTGCCGATAGGGGTTGAAAATGGCGGGTGAGGTGGAGGGGAGGTATATGGGTTTGGGGCGATGGAAAGGGTGAGCTGCGAACGATTGGCTGGGATGGGTGTAGGTGACCTTGGTGCTCTGGTGATCACCAGTCGCCATGACACTTGCGGAGGAAAACTGCTCGTTAATGGCTGTTGCGGTGATGACAGGAAATGTCTCACAGCGTGGTGTTACTGGTGGAGATGGAGGGGAGGAGGATAAAGGAGGGGGTGTAGGGACTGGGCTACCTCCGGTTTCCATTTGTTTTGGAGGTTGCAGTACTTGAGTGTGAAACTCTGCTCCTGCAGCTGCAGTTACAGGTTCTAGGGATGTTTGATCAAGTGTGTCCAACTTACTCCGCAGTTTGAAACATAGGGCAGGGATCTGCTGCCTACATTTGTCAATCTCGGTTTGGTAGATTCCATTTAATTTATTTGCGGCTACTATCTTGAGGTTAGTAAACCTCGTGCCGATATGTGTCAAGCGAGTTAGCGCACGGAGAATGTTGTTTCTGTTTGTTTCCTCTCCGACATAATTGATGTAGCTGTGTAGGTCATAGAACTTGCTACAAACACAATTAAACTCACTCAACGGATCTAGGTTTGTGAGGTGCGTAATGTGTGGTTGTATTTCCTCGGCGCAAGCAGCTCGGAGTCTTTTCCGGAGCGTGGCCACGTCGCCGAGATCTGATAAGCCTCGAAACTTGAGTTCGTATGTTAGCTCGTCACGGAGGAGGTACTCCGGGGTGGGCATGATTGCAATTTAGTTTTTTTTGAAGTTGGTACAATCTTACAAATACAAAACAATAAACTAAATTTTTGGTGTGAGTTGTTCAAAACTAACCCACGTAGAACTTAAACTTATTGTTTAAAATTACCTTAAACTCTATACATAAGACACTATTAAATTAGCTTAGTTTAATAATATAATCAGTACCACAGCAGGTCGGGAAGTATGTGCCCAAAATAATAAAAATATATTAGTTTAGTCAACATTAATTTGGTACTTCTGCTGCTCGAGAAAAGATAAGAACATGGCCACAGCGGGCAGACAGTGGTCTGCGAAGGTCGTGCAGGACGCACAGGGCGGTGAACTGAAGACGAAACCACGAACGTGCGCCGTGAGAGATAAGCGGCGAGCAGGGACGGGGGAGGGGTGGCTGGGACACGTCCTCAAGATAAGCTCACAGCTGGGGGTCCGACGCTCGCGGGCGACCTCGGGCCGCGTAAGAAAGACGTCGCTGGAAGTTAACTGAAATTTTAACTTACAAACTTACTAGTAAAAAGTTAAGCCAGTTTTAGGACTTACAATAATACTATATAACGAAAATCTTAGTGACAAACAAAAAAAAATATTTATACCAAATAAATTTAAAGCATTCTCATAAATCAAACCAAAATACAGTTAACAATTTAAGAGTAACCATAACCACACAAACTGCTACCACATTGTAACCATAACCATGCTCTGCTACCAATTTTTAATTGTGGTGCTGTGCTCAGGATAAAACCATAATTATTAATAATAAATTTCCGGTGGAAGCGTCAGGCTAATTATCTAAAAGGACTTGCCAGAGGGGCACAGCCCACTTACAAAACACAATTTAAAATTAACCTCCCTGACAGTAGGAAAGGTTACGTGGATTGTGGTTTCAAGTAGCAGCAAATGAAAACAATCGTATGGTTTGGTTTCATTAGAGGCTTTTACTGTTGATTAGTAGTTTAGTATCTTTTTCATTGCCGGTTTCTTACATTTGAAAATATCTTATGGCATTACAACAATTACAAACAAAACAGGTAACAATGTTAGATTCTTATTTTTGATACATTACATTGAGTACACTAACGAATAAAATAGAAAAAAGGGGGCCGGGGGGGGGGGGGAACACCATTTCATGCTATACTAAGTTCAACTGTTTAGGAACATTGAGCTCGCAGGCTCATAAAACAAATATATGTGTTTAAAATACAATATTTTATAATAATAAGGAAAACATCCTAAAACTGGCGGAGTTATCAAGATGTTCTACAATTCTTTTTGAGGGGTGTCGAAAGATGGAGGCAGACTCCGTTATAGAGGCTCGCGAGTTACATTTTGAGGTGCAAAATGTGGCGCCGGAACTGGGCCGCCATCTTGAACTGGTCTGGGGTCCTTGAAGCACTCTGGAATTCTTGAGTACTCTGGGATTCTGGAACCCTCTGGGATTCTGGAACCCTGCCTATAACCAATCATCCAAATGGATTAGCTTGGTTAGCAGGCAGTTTATGCCGGGCGAAGTTATGCCCAAAAAAAAAAAAAGGCAACCGAACAGGTTTGTGTGGGACGAAGTGCAGCTTACCTTAGCTGGCAGGGTGAAGTAGATAGTGGCTGTCCCTGAGGGTGATCCGGGGACGCGCGGCGCGGGAGTTCGCGGTAGCCATAGAAGAAATAATTATGCTGAAAACCAAAAAAAAACTAAAGTTAAGCTTAACTATTTGGGCAGCTACGAAGAAAAACTAAAAAAATCTAGGCGACATGGCCTGGCTCAGAAAGCAACTACATTATTGTCGAAAGCGGATCACGATAGCTGTTGGTCGTTACTGCGACCTGTTGCGAAGATGCGCGCTGGACGAGAGCTGCCCTAAAAATCCCTGAAATGGCGCCGGGACGCTAACTTAAAATTAAGCCCGGTCGTCTGTTCCTCTGGAGGAGGGGATCGGGAAACCCGAAGTGCTCCGAAGGGCTCCGAAAGAAAAAAAGGGCTCCTGCGACCTATCGACTGAGTGTGAGGTCGACTGTTTCTCCTGGTGGGGATAGGATGGTCAGTAGTGCGCTCTCGCTCTCAGCTGGTTCGTCCTTTCGCCGATAGATGGTGTGGGCATGCGGATCGGAGTCTCGCAGAGACCATCGCGGCACTTGGTGGCCGCCATTTTGCAAGGGGGGGAGGGGGGAACACCTGGTGAATGACCTGCCCTGGGAGAGTTCGCCGTCCAGACGTTGGGACTTGCGGCGGAGCTTGAAAAAAGGACACCAAAACGTGTTAGAGACCGCAAACTTCAGCACACCTCCGAGAAGGGGTGGAGGCGACCATGGGAAGCTTAGGGCGGCTACTTTCGTCACGCGTAGCGCTAAACTCGTGACGAAACGCGACGGCAAGTGGATACCGTTGCTGATGATAGCCCTGTAGTCGGCTAGACCCAGCAAATTTGGTGGGAAACGGCAGTGAGAGCACTATACTGCTCAACAAGCTAACCTGCCGGTACACTCGACCGAACAAGTTTGGATGGGGTGAAAGCAGCGGGCGAAAGAGTAAATTTAAAGTTATAAAAAAATTTAAAATTTTGTAAAACTAAGAAAATAAAAAAAATTCGTGCCTAAAGTAACACTGATTCGGCACACGAGGTACTACCTGAAGGCTAACTCACCGGATTTCTGGAGGGCGATTTGGAGTGGCTGTACAACCCACAACGAAGGAAGAGATGGTGCCCTAAGCCTCAAGCTTGCATTGGAAGGCCCTTACGAATACTTGAAGCGGCTTAAAGATGTGATCTACCGCATCTATAGAGGAAATAGTTGTATGAAAGTGTTACATTTGGACCTGTTGAGAGTATATTCTTAAGGGATGCGTTACCTTTGCGGAACGATAAGATTTAAGGAGTGGGTAATGTTACGAACGCAGGACTGCGACATGCGCCAGGTTTGGAGCTGGCTGGCGGCCCTGCCAGGCCACTGGAGTCACGCGCCGTGTCACGTGGCGTACACTGACGTAAGGCATGCCTCGTGTGCCTGTCCGGATTACAAGGGTCGTTGCTTCCCTCTCTTCTCCTCCTCTCACCACGCATCGTCCTGACTCGGCACTGTTATCTAGCTCTGGGCGGCCTTGGGATTTCCGGGGGCCGCCGCGCGGAGTGGTTAGAATGCACGCCGCCTTTCTGGACCGGGATGACGCGACTTGTCACAGCTTCTCACGTCGATTCTGTAAAGATTACTTAAGCCGCGATACTGGCTTCCGCGGCAGTTCCGAGCAGATTCAGAGCGATAGGAAGTGCGACATCGGCGAAGAGAGTAGAGACCCCCGTCAACAGTGGCGCGACGTGGAGTTCGACTGGATCGTGAGAGTTTAGCGACTGAGTGACGCGAGACTGTGTGCGTGTGTGTATAGGCGCGTGGTAAGGGGCGAACCACTGTTGAGCGTAGCTCCATTGCGGAGTGTAAACTTGACAAACTTTGAGTGACGAGAATAAACATTTTTTTAAGTGCCAGTGGTTTGTGATGGGACATTTTGAAGTACAATTATTTATTATTTATGTCAATATTAGTAGTTAATAAAACTAATAAGAACGTTTGCGAACCCAGTTCTCCCCACATTATAAATCGTAACAATATACTATTATAAAAATGTAACTCTCTGTGTGTTTGTTTGTTCTAGCATCATGCAATAACTACTGGACTGAATTTGATTAACCTTTTGTGTTTTAAAACATACAATTAAACTTAAAAATTTGTGTATATTTTATTTCCTTACGTTGATGGGAGCCGGAGCTATTATAATAAAACATTTTTTTTTGTTTTACACTTCTTAGAGAGACCTGTCCGCTTTGTGAAGCTTGTGGTGGCTAGCAAACTAATTGCGCTAATAACAGTTTAGTTATAAATTTCCTCAATATATGGCATTGTCTTGAATTTGAAAGGCATTATCGCTTGGTGCGTCCGTCACATTTTTGTTCGAGCATCACACAAAAACTAATGGACCAATTTTTATGAAACGTTTTTTGTTTAAAAGCTTATTATTAGACTTAATAACTTTTAGATATTTTATTTCGCTAGAACACGAGAGTTTCTCGATAGAAATTACATTTTGGGAGCAAAAGTGTGTTAAAACAAACATGGCATCAAATATATTTAACATTTATTGATTCTATAAAAAATTACGAACGAGGTGCTATCTTTTATATTTTTCCAATTAAAAAGTGGCATTTCAATAGATAGCTGTTTAGTTTTTCGCTAAGTAATAATAGTAACATTGGATTTTACGGCACATAATTTATAATACTGTATACAAATAAAAAAAATAAAAATATGTTTGCGAGTTATTCGCCTTTAATGTATAGGTATCTAATCACAAAAACGAACGGAATCATGTGTTCTAATGTTGCAAATAAACTTATAATACGATAATTTAATGTCTAATTATTTAAAATAATGCCGAGGATGATAAATATACGAAGAGCATTCATTTAAGGAAACTTTAATTTTTTTTTTTTTTAATGTTTTATTTCGCATTTTGCATTTTGCACACGAATCGAAAAAAAAATCTGTATCATAGTAATAATCTAATCACAGAAGCAAATAATGCGGTATGTAATAAGCCAAGGGCGAATAATGTATGAGTGAGAAAGATGGTGAAAAGTTAGTAAGCTTTAGTTTATAAAAATAAATCATTTTAACGAATCAAGTGGGAGGGTGAATATTTTTTTGAAAAATGTATTTATTAGTATTAAACATAACTATTAATAACGGTACTTACACTTACGATGAGAAAATTGATACATGTATTCTACCTCTCAAATTAATATGTGATTGTTAAACAAATCTTAAAATAATGTAGATGCTGTAATGAAATGAAAAAGGGGGAAGTTTAATTTTAATCATCCTGTGCCTATAATAAAATTAAATGCAAATGTCAGAGATGACCAAATATAGATTAACATTAAATAAGAAAGTGTTTAACAAATTTTAAAATAGGCTAACTCATAATATGAAAAGAAAAAGAGATTAGTGTAATATCATCATCTTCGAACACACTAAAAAGAGAATTATAAAATAGGTGTATGTACTTAAACTATATTTAAAATGAATCATTATTACTTTTCACAGCAGTAAGAGGTGCCGTGGTCGAGTGGTTATAAAATTCACCCCTCAAAACCATGTAGACACAGGTTCGATTCCCGGCGGAGTCGAACACGATTTTCTCAAGTGGGAAATGTGTCGGACGATGCCATGGCCTGTAGGTTTTCTTGGGGGTTCTCCCGTTTCCCGCACCAATTAATGCCCCATCTCATCTCCTGTCGTGCATTCTCCCTCGGATAGGGCAACCCCATTCCATCCATGTAGACCCTGCCCCAGGCGTTCTCGAGGTACTCTTTACAACATTACAAATTCCAACCTTATATAGTTTTGTTATATATAAAATATTAAATATATTTTTGGAATTTAATGAGTTATTTTACATTAATATTATCGGAATTATTTACAAATAACAGCAATATCCTGAGGCTGCCAAGAGCGAAGCCGCGGGTTATAAGCTAGTCTATATATAAAATGAATGTTTTTGTTTATTTGTCCCGTATGCGTTCCTAAACCATTCATTCAAACGTGATTAAATTTTCCACTCTTGACCTTTGAAACGCGAAGAAATCTTCGTGAGATTTCGAAAAATTCGCCACAATCCCCCGTTCCCAATCTTCTAAAAAAAACTTTAACACTACCTGATAAAATTTTCTTTCAATTTGCTTTCAAAATAAGGGTACCATTATTGTATTTAATTGAGTTCTATAAAGGAGGTGGTTAAATGTCTACACGAAATAAAAAACACCCCATCCCTCTGCCACTATTTAAACGTAATTTTTGTACTTTTTGATTAAATTTAGTACACTATGCGTTTAAATTAATGGGAAACTTACTGCCTTTAACTGATAACGAAAAAAAGGTCATGTCGAAACACCACCCCCATCTCCCTGTCCCACACTTTAAGGCAGAAATTTGGTACTTCTTGATGAAAATTAGCACACATGACGATCAAAATAAGAATAAAATTACTGTTCAACATATTTAGAAAACAGTGTAAGGTCACTATCTACATGAGATTTTGAAAAACCACGCCATCCCCCTTTTTCGTCCCTTAAAGCATAATGTTCGTACATACAAATAAAATAATGCACAACTAATTTTAACAACAAGAGGAAATTTAGTGCTTTATCTGATTTGAAAATAGCCACCCCAACTTCTTGTCCACATGAGGTTTCAGATACTGCAACGTCCCTCATACCGGTCCATTAAAACAGGATGTTGGTACTTCGTGCTGAAATTTTGCAAACTCGCGTTTAAGCGAATAAAAAATCAACTGTCTACATTTAATTATAAATTTATCTCCAACAAAATATCTGTACGAGATTAAAGTAAAGTAATGGCACAACTTGATGACATTTTGCATACTTGACGTTCAATAAAGGAGATAAATTACTGTCTACATCTAATTTTAATAAAAAAGAGTAGGCTATTCAATTTATGATATTTCTAAAAACGACCCCATCCCTCCTGTCTCACCCTTTAAGTAGGATTTTTCACTCCTTGATGAAATTTTTTACACTTGATGTTAAAATAAAGTTACTGTTAACCTACCCTTTTTCTTAGTTACATGAAGTTTAGAAATAACTGCCACATTCCACTTTACTACCCCGTAAAGAAGATAATTTTCTCTTCTTGGAAAATTTTTGAAGAGTACACGTACAAATAAGAGAAATTTATCTTCAACATACGCGTGCAGAAAAAGAAGTTCACTAAAACATGAGATTACGAAAAACCACCACCATTTGCATTTCCTACACCTTAAAGCAGTATTGTGGTCCTCCTAGATAAAATTGTACACACTTAGCGTTAAAAAGAACAACACTACTATCTACATATGATTTTAACAATACGTTAATTGAATACATGAGGTTTTGAAATTATATTTTTCTCTGGCATGTCTCCCCCCACGCCCCTCAACACATCACCCTTTTATACCCCTTGAGTCATTATTAGGGCAACTAATCGTAACAATATACTTGACGTTGATATTAAGAAGATTATACTGTCTACATCCAATTGATGAAAAAAAAAAAAATCTTCAAACTGTGTTCAGTCCGGGAAATGCCGGGTTCTTCAGCTGGTTCACGGTCGGGAGATGTGTGTCCGCCCACCATCTTGGATTGTAACGCCACGGCAGCCAATTTGAATGACCTTGACCTTTAAACTTTACATATGACATCAACTTCAGACATTTGACCTTTACTTTTAGCTTTAAACTTTACCATTTACCTTGACCATTGAAATTTGCCTTAGACTTTGCAAATCAATACATTTACAAGACCGAAAATTAAATAAGGTACATAAAAAGATAAGACACATATTCGGATTTGTAAAGTTCTTTAATTTGAACCTGTTGGAGGCCAAGCAGTAGTATAGGATAGCCGGTCCGGGGACAGGATGCAGGATGTGGTGCCGGTGCCGGTGTCCGCCATCTTGGATTCTGACGTCACGGCGGCCATCTTGAACGAGTGTAACGTGACAATGTGCATAACGTGACACTTTTTCGTGCGTGCAGCAGGCGTAACAGTAGTATAGGATAGTATTTTCTGGGACTGGCTTCTGGCTGTGGAGCCTGTGGAGCCGACCGCCATCTTGGATTGTGACGTCACGGCGGCCATCTTGGATGACCTTGACCTTGACCTTTGACCTTGCCCTTGACCCCGGCGGCCATTTTGGATCCGCCATCTTGGATCCGCCATTTTGGATGACGTCATTTTGTTTTCTCGAACTTTCCGCCATTTAGTTTTCCGCCATTTTGAATTATGACGTCACCGTTGCAATTTCCGTTACGGCCGCCATCTTTAACTTTTTTATTTATTATCTGATTTTAATGAACATTTTTTTAAAAATTATAAAAAATAAAATTAATAAAATGTTAATATATTTTTTTAAAAAATCGTACTTTTTAGACACAGAGTTCGGAGTCCTCGGTTCGAACCCGACGGGTGTAAAAAAAAATTAAAAATGGCGACAGGCTCCTTCCCCCGCGGTGGCTGTAGGCAGACTGACTTACCCCCACCACTTTTTTTCATAGCACATATATCTTCTTCCCCCCCCCCACCATCGAACCCTTTTTTTTCATTATTTTTTTTATCGTAAAAAAACTACTGTTGTTGTTCTCCCACCCATCCCTACATCTCTCTCTCCCACCCCTACCCTCCTCCACCCCTAATTGTTTTAAACGCTATAAATACCACCTTCAGTGCCCAGGGTACCCTTCAGTTTGACGCAGCTCACCGACCAGTACCGACCCTGGGAGGAGAGTGACACGAGTTTGTACCTTACGAGTCGAAAAAAAATCATGTGCAAGTCTCCGGAAATCCTGGAAGCCACGGATCGGTTCGGGGAGACGCCAGTTTTACAAATTAATCCTCAAGATGCAATCAACGAGATCGTGGTAGGATACGACGGCTTCGAAATGGACAGTGTTCGACATAGCGTGGCAGCAATCAACGTCGAGGTAAATGCATTGTTCCCGGACCCGATAGATGTACTTGTTTGCAACTTTATATCCACAACAATAATTTCATTATGCGAGGAAAGAAGAGCGCTGTACTAGCATACAAAGAATTAAATCATCTCTGCTACTGCGGAAGGTGGACCGCCGGAACCGACTACGGTCGACCATCGAGTGCTGCAGACGACAGGGACGTCGCTGGTCGCGAGACGAGCCATGGGGTCGATCCCCCGATCGTGACCCCTCACCAGTAGAGTCTGCCCTTCAAGTGTTTGGAGAGGCGGGCTCTCGTCAGTTCGTGAACCATGGACCATCACGTGAGGCGTCATTGTCCCACACAACCATTGCTGGTGCTGCCCGAGAGCCTGATACATCTCGTGACGGATCTCCATCTTTGTCATCTCCCACACCGTCGAGACCATTAACGCCACTATCGTCAATTGCATCACGCCGAATGTCAAGTTCTGCAATGTCTACACCGTCGTCATCGCGACCTCATCATCATCCCGTGTCGAAGTGTACGGATAGTCATCGCTCCATACCAGAGTCCACAGAAGAACAGTGATCTGCGTGACGACAAGTATAGCGTGAAATATTTACAGTGTTAAAGTTTTGTCACTCCTGTTGTAGCCATCTGTGTTCCGTGGCCAGGACTCGGCTGTTGTTTGAAGCCAACTTTTCCGCGGCAAAGCATGTACAGAAACAGTATGCGAGAACCAGCTAGAGTGTTTAACAATTGTGTAATAATAATCTTAGAGATGTGTGTGCTTATCAATGTCATGTTAAAAAAAAACTCGCATAAAAAAAGTCATGTATATAAAAAAAATTTAACCTGATCCATATATGTAAAAAAAATATATCATAAAGCTGTCTCTCTCCTCTGTACGGGCCGTGGTATTGGTCGGTGAGTTGTGACAAATAAAAAAATATATATATTTACGTGTATGTTGTTATTAGTAAATAATCTTCCCAATCCCACAATTAAAAAAAGAGTACCATGTGTAGTATTTTCCATACTAGTAATTATGACTGGAAACAAATTTCATTTTTTTTTTTAAATTATTCAGGTGTATTTCGAAAAAAAAAAGTTTCAAGTATGTTCTAGAAAAAAATTTCAATATTAAAAAATATATATTTCAAGTTTAATGAAAAAATCTTTCAGATTAGACACTGAATAATTTTTCAAAAAGCCAGCACAGAGGCGGCGAGAGATCGCTCGACCTTGACGAGGTACCAGCACGAGGTGGGAGTGGGACAGGGGAGGAGGGAAAAATTTGCAAGCGCGCATGTCCGCTCACCGGCGGAAGCGCTAGCCCCGCCTCCGCCAGGGCCGCATGGAGGGGGAAATCTACCTTCATTCCTCCGCTGGACGCGGCAGAGAGCGCCGCGCCGAAGACACCGCTCCGAACATACACACAATATACAGCAATTAAAATTTTTTACTACGTACATTAAACAAAGGAAACACATTCAACCATAGAAAAAAAAAAAAAAAAAAACGGAATGAACACACCGACACACAGGAAAACGGAATTTACACACAGGAAAACGAAAAGTTCACACAGGAAAACGAAATGTACACACAGGAAATCGGAACGTACACACAGTACACACAGGAAACGGAACGTACACACAGTACACACAGGAAACGGAACGTACACACAGTACACACAGGAAACGGGACTTACACACAGGAAACGGAACGTACACACAGTACACACAGGAAACGGAACGTACACACAGTACACACAGGAAACGGAACGTACACACAGTACACACAGGAAATCGGAACGTACACACAGTACACACAGGAAACGGAACGTACACACAGGAAAACGGAACGTACACACAGGAAAACGAAATGTACACACAGGAAAACGAAATGTAAAAACAGGAAAACGAAATGTACAAACAGGAAAACGAAATGTACAAACAGGAAAACGAAATGTACACACAGGAAAACGAAATGTACACACAGGAAAACAAAATGTACACACAGGAAAACGAAATGTACAAACAGGAAAACGAAATGTACAAACATGAAAACGAAATGTACACACAGTAAAACGGAATGTACACACAGGAAATCGGAACGTACACACAGTACACACAGGAAACGGAATGATCACACATACAGTAGCGGAAACACAGGCTTATTTGGAAATCAGGATACAAGAAATAAATCATACTTTTTTAAAATATAAATAATTCATTTTATTTTTCATTAGTACACACATGACAGTTAATCAAATGATTATTGTATGTAGCCAGCGTTCCGAAGTTCTTTAAGTATGGTCGATACTTCCACGATATGCGAGTAGTTCCCTCTACGAACAGATGCCACCATCAGTCTTAGCCGGTCAACCAATATTTTTGGATCTTTCCATGATCTGGAATCAATCTCTTCTGCCACTATCTTCATTGCTTGTTTATTATAAATATTATGATCTCTGGTGTCTTCCGTTTTAACACCATCCTCAGGGTTACTTTCATCATCTAGCCAGCGATCATCACAAGATTGATCAGATTTATTTATTATAACACGTCGTTTCCATCGCTTCGGTCTCAGGACACCACCACAGTCTTCTGTCTTGTCCGCTTTAGGTTCTGCATCTCAGTCTTCGATCACGACGACAGTTTCAGAGTCACTGTAGCAATCACCGTAGAAGACAACGTCTTCATCCAGATTACCGTATAAGAACTCGTTATCTTCGATGTCGAAGTGTCTTCATCGCCTGTATGCTTCCTTTTCAGGAGTCCACCATTTATACAAAGTATGGAGGATCTGCTAAATATAGGCTTGAATGTATTCTCACTTTTCACAGTGTTGATACCTTCATTAGTTTCAGTCTTCCCGATACCATCAACATCCTTCAATATTTGTTTCTCGTCACGATCGGCGTGCTAAGGCTTCCATCTTTTCTATATTAATAATATTATTTGTCTTAAAATCTCCGCGTCCGTGTCACTATCACAGATGTAAATCATTATCATAGCCGTCATCAATATTATCATGAGTTGCATCAATATCACTCATTTTATGATATCGTTTCCTCATTTCAGGTGTCAGAGATGTACCACAATCTATGATCTTGTGAGCTCCATTCTCATTTTCTTTAAAAGCCTATGTGTACAGTTTTATTATTTAATCCTTCATCCCATCATCCCAAACTCAATTAAATCATCTTAGTATATAGAAAAAAAAATCATCATCAAAGTTCCTTTCATTTAATCTTAGGAACCGCATCATCATTTCCACATATAGTTTAGTTTCTTGAGCCCAAGATTCTTTCATTATATATACCATGCAGTGTTCTTCAAGAGATGTGGTATACTGCCAGTTCTACATTCAAATCCATCCTATCAATGATTTGTTTACACAGAAAAAAACCTTCACATTATTTTTACGTGTTTTATTAAATTACCACTTCGACTAAAATAATTACCACACCTAGTAATTTCTACAAAGGACACTTTGTCCAAGACATTTTAACCATCATCTGTCTGAAAACAACCATGTCCCATCTATATCACAAAGTAAACTAGGGGTAGTGGAGATAGGTCAAACAAGTGCTAGTCACTCATAGGGTAAGATCCATGTGTTCGATACCTATATCAGTCAATGTAGCATCTATGTACTTTTCTTACCTCATGTAGAAAAATATGTTCCAATGCATACGAATTTAAACTTATTCACGTGCGTCTAGTCAAAAGTACATAAATTTAATCACGTTAATCTCAAAGAAAATTTAAAAAAAAATTCTCAAGGATAGAGGCAGAGACTTCTCGATCGAGACACGACTACCGTCTCCCGCAAATGAACATTGACCCCTCGCGCGGGAATTGCAAGCTTGCAGAATGCTGCGGCAGTCATATGTTTGCTCGAGTCATGCATACATCACGTCGCTAGCCTTCCAACACATTTCACGTAAAACTCCAGTGAAATCGTAATCCAGCATTAGTAAAGTACTTGCTGGAACCACTTTAAAGTATACAGCACTGAACCAGAGCAGAAAATTAGCTTACACATGTATAACTTGCTACCAACAAAAAAATTTGTAGCACATATACGAGAGGAGTCGATCCCTACATACCATACTGTGAAAGTCGATACTCCGATAATTATAAGCGGCAAAATATTTTAAATCAAGACCCCGCTCAGTATATAATATTTTTTTCATGTTTTAAAAATCATGTTAGTAATCAGCAACAAAGGAGTGAGTAACTTGGACGAAGAACCGTTTACCAAGTATCCGGAATCTTACTGACACAGCCCATCCAGTGCACCAGAATACCCCGAAGTGTGGTCAATTGATAAACATTCTTTTATTTTTTAATATCACGTCCGTAGTGTTCAACAATATATGACAGGTTACGATTTAAGACCATAAATTTTCCACAAGGCTGTTAGTTTTATTTCGGGGAGTAATAAATTATTCCTCAAAAATAATAAATCAAGTTCCTATCAGATTTGCTCTAATGTTACGACATTACCTGTACCTGCACAGTACCAAAACATCTCCCATAAAAATCTTAAGAATGCAGATGGCATACTCAGACAAAAATAATTTTAACAAAAAAAAACTGTCTTCAGCATTATTGGTAATAAAAATAATACACACAAACAAGACAAAACAGACATTACAAATCCGACCTAAATTACGTGTCACATGTAGTTTATTACATTAAGATAAACGATGTAGGGTAGGAAAAATAAATTAAAAAAAATTCTTTAATTCATTTTTTTTTTAAATTGTACATTTATACACAATAAAATCTGACATGGTATATATATCGTATACATTTTTCAGTCCTTGCAACATTCATTTTTATTACAATAAATTATTATATTTCGTTTTAAGAGTGACAAAATTCAACTAATTCATACAGATCACGATACATCAGATCAGGAGTGTAACACCTTAGAGGACCAGAGATGATGCTAGAAACCCACCTTTACAAAATTTATAATGTTTTTTCAAGTAAAATTTTCGTGTAACCTGTACACCACACTTCTCACACAGAAATTTTACACGGTCAAGATTTCTTCTGCAGCCATTATTTTCATGGATGCGTGTACTTCGTAGTCGTTCAAAACGTTTACAACAGTAGCGGCACTGATATAAATATTCATCGCAATTATCATCGCTTCCCCGATGTTCAACTTGCAAATGAACTTTGCTTTTACAATGCCTAGTCAAATTACTTCTGTTTGTGAAATGTACACCACACGGGTCACACGGAAATGTCACACGATTAGCGTTTCTTCTACAGACATGATTTTCATGTCTTCTTGCATGTTGACGGTATTTAAAACTTTTGTCACAGTACGTACACAGATGTCTTGTCGTTAGACCTTGAGTCACCGACGGCTCGGAAAGTATCTTACTTTCAATGCACACTGCTGTTGTAGACGACGAAGTCCCGTATGTTGCATGAGCTGGAGATTTCCCAGTCGACATTGACAGGTCATCTGTACTGGATGCCAAAGATTCTGATGTATACACGACTGATGCAGAAGCTGGGAATTGCTCACAAAATGTTGTATTTACCAAATGCGATGTAGTTGCAGGTATCGAAGTCTCCTCTGCTTTCGATAATGCACACATTGAAGTCTCTTGGAGTGAAGAGACAGTAGATTCAGCCATCATCGGGATCTCTGGAGATGGTAGCCTCGTTACCATCAGAATCTCTGGAGCTGTCCTCATCGTTGTCATCGAGATCTGCTTCGTCATCATCGCCTCCGTCGTCAGGGACCCCGGTGAAGACGCGAGACCCTCCGTCAAGATCTCTGCAGTCGTTGACCCCGCCACCATTGGGATTTGTACCGATGTCGACGTTGATACCATTGAGTTCGGATACACATCAATAATCATATACCAGACTTATATACAGCCAAAGACTCGCTTAAATAACAGTGTCCGCTTGTATAATACACAAGGCAATACATCATCCATTGTTATTACTTTAAAAAAATTAGGAATTTCAAGGAATAAGAATTTAAATTATATATACAATCAACTAATCACACATCATACATACAAGGTTCATTTAGACCTACAAGAGGAGCAAGAGTCTGTAATCAATGGAACTTTCAGAATCCAAACAAAATTTAAACTACTCAAATGTAAATTTTATTATGTACAGCTACACATAACCTCCAACTGACTTCAAATTTCTACAACACATGACTAATTTATTTTATCCGATACCAGGCTAGGTCCAAAGTCAATTATTTTTTGTACCTCTCATCTACAGTTCAGGGGAGCTTCAGTGCTGATATAGCTACAGCCAAGACATGCTCAGTACCACACATCTTCAAAATCCTAACCCTTCAAAGTCGATCCTTGTTTAGCCTTACGACAAAAGTCTCCGAAACAAGAGACCTACTCTATAATTTTACTAGACATTTTTAAGCTTTTCATAGCACACATCGATAAATATTTTCGTAAATAACCCAAAATATTATTAGACCACTAGCATTTGATTTATGCACATACTGTGGGTCACCAGCGTATTCATCAACACATGACCATTCAACATTAAGCTCCCCACTTACTTCCATCAGTCTACTAGGCTCCACGCAGCACACAAACTAAAAGAAGTCAATTAACAACCTATTATTTATTTACATTCGAATATTTAACAGCATACCGTCGACTAGTAAAATAATCCTGTCAGTGAACATATCAGCAAAGTCTACATTTATATAGAACCAGGAATCCATTGAACATTCAGAACCTAGCTACACATACACAGTGCTGGATGCAAGTTAATTCTACACTTATTTATCATCACTGACACTCATATTACATCATAGGCACTTGAGTCATCACTCATTTTCCATCAAATGCAAATTAACCACCATCGACACTCAATGCAACCAACCACTTTCCATAATCTAATCTCAATTCGGCACTCATTTTCCAACATCGACACTCAATTCAACACTCACTTTCCATCATCGACACTCAATTCAACACTCACTTTCCATCATCAGCACTCAGTTTCCTTCATCGACACTCAATTCAACACTCATTTTCCATAGTCGACACTCAAATCATCACTCATTTTCCATAGTCGACACTCAATTCGACACTCATTTTCCATAATCGACACTCAATTCTACACTCAATTTCCATCATCGTCACCCAATTCGACACTCATTTTCCATCATCGACACTCAATTCAACACTCATTTTCCAACAACTACACTCAATTCAACACTCATTTTCCATCATAGACACTCAATTTGACACTCAATTTCCATCATCGACACTCAATTCGACACTCATTTTCCATCGATGACACTCAATTCAACACTCATTTTCCGTCATCGATACTTAATTCTACATACTCCTTCCTTCTTCGACACTCATTTTCCATCATCTACATACAGTAAAATGGAAACTTTCCACACACACACACACACACAGAGATATATATAAATATATTCATACTCAACTCAATTCTTTAAAGTAGCATACACATGAACTTTATTAGGGCATGAATAACGACACATTTTAATAACAATTTTTAAAATTACATTTATATCAAAAATACAAAAGTATAAAAATTCATCAGTCAATAAACATTACTAACTTATTATATATATATATATATATATATATCCTGAAATTCTAAGTTCATCAAGAATAGTCCACGTTTCTTTGATAACTGATACAATTTCGTCATCTTGCGAAACAAGTAAAAGTCGCAACCTGTTCACCAACACGTTCGGGTCTTTCAACGATATATAATCAATTTCACTTGATGACACCATCTTCTTCGAATGTTTGCTGAACATATTCTGAAAATCGTTGTAATAATGATTATGATAATTTGTATCATCATCATCATCATCGATGCTGTCCACATCTTTATCAAACACACTGACATCTTCATCTTGCATATCCCAGTATTTCGAATTTTTTGACATTGGAGTGTCATCATTGGCAACAAGCTTACTTGCTAATTTTCCAAAAAAAATATTCCAAAGTCCGTGGAAGTCTACTATAAGACGCCTTGTCACTTTTTCTGGAGATGTTACTTTCATTATCTTCTACCTTACTTATATCTACAACACCATTTAAGCTATATCCTTTCTCAAGACCTGGAGAGATTTTAACACAATCGCTTTTAAGACTAAGTCGATCAATTTCATTGTAAGACATACTGTCCCCGAACATATCATCCCCATCTTCGTACTTTATCTCCTGATCGAGCTTGGCTTTACAAGTTTTATAGTGTCTTTTTAAATTCTCTCTTCGTGTCATCCGCCTACCACACTTGACACAACTTAGTATTTGACGGAATGGACTTTTAACTCAATCGGTCTTTTCATGTCTACGAGCATTATAGCATTTATCAAAGTATTTGCTACAGTATGTACAATGTCCTTCAGATCGAGATCGATATTTGAGTATCGTACCTTCACTAGACTGTATGTACTCCATAATGTTTGAATAGCCACTAAAAGTATTATTTAGGTACTTCGTATTTTTATGTATGAACATTCATCAATTATTTACGAAAAAAGATTTTTTTTCTCATTTTGACTAAAAAAAACTCATGTTAGTAGTATAGGAATGTATCTCTGGGCACAGGGTCCAGGGTGAGGATTGAGGAGTGGGATTGTCGGTGTCCGCCATATTGGATTGTGACGTCACGGCGGCCATCTTGGATGGTTGTGACCTTGACCTTTGACCTTGACCTTGACCCCGGCGGCCATTTTGGATCCGCCATCTTGGATCCGCCATTTTGGATGACGTCATTGTGTTTTCTCGAAAATTCCGGCGATGTGTTTTCCGCCATTTTGAATTATGACGTCACCGTTGCAATTTCCGTTACGGTCGCCATCTTTAACTTTTTTATTTATTATCCGATTTTAATGAAATTTTTTCTAAAAAATATAAAAGAAATTAAATAATAAAATTTTAATAAAAATATTTAAAAATAGTACATTAACGACACGGAGTTTGGAGTCCTCGGTTCGAACCCGTCGAGGTCAAAAAAAATTAAAAATGGCGACAGGCTCCTTCCTCAATGGTGGGTGCAAGCAGACTGACTCCCACCACTTTTTTTCAAAGCATATATATATCGTCACCTAGTATGACGTCATGTCCGCCATCTTGTCTTCGATGCTGGAGACCACCATCTTGTTTTCGGCCGCTAGAGTACGCTGACGCCATGTTAGTTTAACTCTTACCCGCTAGAGTGCAGTAATCATTTATTATTGCTGTGACACCCGCCATCTTGTCATTCGGCCGCCATCTTGAAAATCCGTAATTATTTAGCTAGAAATTCGGGAAAAGTTCCAAAATTCATTAAATAAATCACTCATTAATTTACATATTGATTCGATGGATTCCTGTCCTCGGTTCGATACCCGATCGATGCAATAATGTTTAATTTTATGAAAAAAAAACAATAACTTCAATAAACCATGTTCAACATTCTTAAAGAGACTTTAAATCCTCTACTACCATCATCCTATAAGCCATCAAGACCAACATATTGGAAATTCGTTATTTTAATGCTAGAGATTCGGGAAAAAGTTCAAAATTCATTAAATAAATTTGTAATCTATATACTGACTGATTAGATCGACTAAGCTCCTTGGTTCGATCCCTGGATGACACAAAACAACTTTAATTTTAAAAAAGTACCACTAATGTGTAAGGTTTGAGAAAATAAAAACACCGCAAGTTCTATTAAAAAATACTTTTATTACATACATACTACACTACTACAAGTACAAAAAAAATACACAGACAAATTACTAAAGCCTTGTGGATTTCTCGACGTCTGCATCAGCCACCCTCGAATTGAAGCGAGGTGGAAAGCCCCACCACTTGACGTAGGACAGTCCATTTCTTCGTTTTATAATCTTCTCCACCAAGTACGTATCGGGATACAACGTAGGCTGAATCTCTTCGGCATAGAAGCCGCCATGGATAGGTTTGTGGTCCAAATCTTCGAGGTAGTAGGTCCTAGGCTCTGATTCACGAACATGTGTCACACGGAAAAGTTCGGGACTCCAGTTCGCAGTGAAACCTTTCTCGAAGATACCTTTCTGCTTGGAGATTCGCACAATGTCGCCGACGTTAGCTTTACGCTTTCGTGGATCTTTCTTCTTCGTGTTGGGAAACACTGTTTGAAGCAGGCGATTATCCTTTACGTCCTTTGGCTTCATTTTCGTGGTAGAATGCACAGTGGAATTATACTCGCTTATTAGTTTCGGCAAGATGTCAAGCCACTTGTAATTTCCGTTAGCCGTGAACTGCCGCCACATCTTGGAACGCAAAGTTCTGTTAAACCATTCGACAACGGAGGCTTTGACGTTACTAAATGTAGAGTAGTGTTTGATGCCATACTTCTTCATCAAAGCCTTGAAGGTCGCATTGTAGAATTCTTTCCCGAGGTCCGTTTGCAGGTGCGACGGTACACGTCTATCACGCAAAATATTGTTCATGGCCTTGGCTACGTCAGTTGCAGTCTTTGATTTGACAGGTCTAGCCCAAGCGAACTTGCTATAAACATCGATGACTGTCAACATGTACTTGAAACCTTTATTCAATCGGGAATACGGTATCATCTCAACAAGGTCCGCCTGGAATAAATCATCAATTCCACGAACTATGACTTTGCGACGAAGGTATTTCCGTCTAGCAGGAGCATGAAGTTCGCGAGCGATTCCGGTTCGACTCATTGTATGTAGCCGGCTTCCTTCAGTTCTTCAAGTATGGAGACTATTTCGTTGATGTGCGAATAGTTTCCTACACTAAGCGATGCATGTAGAATTCTAAGGCGATCAACTAATTCATTAGGGTCGTCCCAATATACATAGTCAAATGTCTGACCACTTTCAAGCTTTTTTAAACCTTCGCCATGTATTGTTAGTTCACTGAAGAGATTAGCGAGAATGTCGATTTTTTCATGATCTACGTCTTTATATACACCACTATCTGGATCGTGTGCATTGGTTAGCTCTAGCAGTTTTTTGTACTCTTGTAAGTCGTTGTGAGAATATCCTTTAGGCTCCCTGCGAAACAGCAATTCGTACAGACCCGGAGTCCCGCGCGTTTTGAACTCTGCTACGCGCACGATATTTCCTGGTAGAAAGTCTATTTCTTTAGCACCGAGGAACCATTTATTATGTTTTCTGTACACTCCGTAGGTCGTGTCATTATTCCGGCTCGTAAACGATATCAGGTATGGTCGGACCATTGCATTAACTTGATGTCCCTTTTTCGGTATTTTTTTCTTGTGCATGGACTCTGTACTTGTTAAGTCCTCTTCTTCTCGATCTGGTTCATACTTTCTCTTCTTTACAGTCGGCATTTCATCTTCAACTTCTGTCTTCACAATGAAGGCTGGTTCTTCCTTGTTTTTAAGTTCGTCGAGGCGACTAGTGATTGGTTTAAATATCTCCTCATTTTCCATCTCACGTGCAAGTCTGGTTCGTCTAGCAAGTAAATATTTTTCGCGAACAGACTGTATAGCTCGATGAAGGTTACTGGCCAGGTCCGACATTGTACTGGCTGAAAACTTATTGCAAGACCTCCTTTTATACTTTTCTATTCGTTCGCAGAAACTTCTTTCTTGTGTTTGGCCAAATCTGAATTTGTTGACGATTGAGATAGTGATGCTTTCAGACTACTTTGAAAAGTCCTCAGATCGTCCCGTCTTTGTGCATTCGAAACTTCGATCATGTCGCGAATGCGAGAATCCGAAGCTTCCACGCGCTGGTCTATGGCTACGAGGTACTCAAGTAATTCCTTTTTCACCCCGTCTATTTTTTGAGCCAGTAGCGAAATGTATTTGCGGATAACGTCGTCATGAGACTTGAGAGCAGTACGTAAGTCTCGACTGCTACGACCGAATTTCGAAATGCTATGACTCATGTTTGGTGATAAACTGATCGAAACCTCGTCTGTACCTGCCCTTATATAGAGGCCAGTCTTTGACTATGACTAGGAATCCGTGTTCTTCTTTCCAACACAAGGAGCACATATCTTTGAATTCCTGGAATGTCATGTCGGTGTTTACGTGATCATCATAAGCGTGGCGTAAATTAAGTTCGTCCATGCGAAACAAAACTATGACATTTGCGTTGTCTCGTAGGAGATGTTTTGGAATACGACTGTACGTCTGACACAGGTAAACGCAGTCTACCTTGGCGTGTCTGCCCATGGAAAAGTACTCTTGTATTATGCCTTGTTTCTCGCACATTACATCGTCGAAAACAAACACGGAATTGGCTTTTGCTTCGCTTGGAGGTACAACATCGGTATTATCGCTAAACGGAAAATACTCCAGACCATCCACAGATCGTAGAACAGTTGCTAGGCGCTGGTACTTTGGCTGTTGCAACGACTTGGAATACAAGTAAACGTTCTCGAACCGAAGACCGTTTGGCTCCTCCAGTAAACTCAGTAAAACACACGTTTTACCGCAGTTGGACAGACCCGCCATTATGCAACGTACGGCAGAAGGCAACAGTAAGCCATGTCGTGATTCACGCGCACTAAATACATCGTCTTGCGTAATGCGCACGGGCAAACAAACATCTTGCTTGACGACCTGCATTGTACTAAAGTAATTGTATAAAATCAAACACATTTATACTTTCTGGTCAGTTGTGCGTAATGACTCGAAGAGGTAAGAACAAAAAACACATCGGCGCAGGACTCGTGAACTCTGTGATAAACAATCTACCATTCGAGCTACACATTCCCGGCTACAGATTTTGCGGCCCCGGCACGAAACTAGCGAAAAGGTTAGCTCGTGGTGACGTGGGCATTAATTCTCTCGACGAAAAGTGCAAGCAGCACGATATCGCATATTCATTAAGCAAGGATCTGGAATCCAGGCACCGGGCCGACGAGATATTGGCACAGGAAGCCGAAGATATAAGTAAATCGCCGAACGCGGGACTAGGAGAGAAAATCGCAGCGTGGGGCGTATCTAAGATCATGAAGGCAAAGACGAAATTAGGACTGGGTGCTCGTCGAACCAGCTACATCAAGTCAAAGACTAACTCACGCAAGACCAAGAAGCGCAAGATCGGTGCAGGCGTGCAAAAAGCCAAGCAAAAACTACAGACTCTCGACAAGAAGATTATAGGAGGATTTCTTCCTTTGCTTTTGCCTGCATTGGGTGCTCTCGGAGGCCTTATCGGTGCAACGAGCGGTATAGTGCGGGCAGTCAACACTTCGAAGAATGAGCGCAAGCAGTTAAAAGAAGCACAGCGACACAATGCCAGCATGGAAGCCATTGCCATCGGTAAAAAAAACGGCGCAGGACTGTACTTGCATCCCCACAAGACAGGACGAGGCATGAGAAAGAAACGTGTAAAGAGAAAATCCTAAGTTCCCTACCGAAACGACCGCTCACCAACGTAGATTTAATAAAGTACGCACGCAAACTGAAAATACCAAATTTCCGCGGCGTGTTTATGCGAGACACTTTGCCCAGCAAGCCAAAGACACGTGAGTGCGCCATAATTAATTTAGACACGTCGGCGGGTCGCGGCACGCACTGGGTGGCGTACATAAAGTCTGGAAAAAAAGCTACTTACTACGACAGTTTCGGTAATTTACGCCCTCCGCCCGAACTGCGACAGTACCTGGGCCGGTCCACTACGTTGTTTTACAATTACGAAACGGAACAGAAGCCTAATCAAACAAACTGCGGACACTTGTGTCTTCGCTTTTTAACAAACAAAAAATAGCTGACAAATAAAAATTGCTACTTAAAGGTTGTGCAGTGATGTTAATTTATTAGTCATGTCGATAACACTTACCCTGACAGGTCACGCATCTGAGCTGCGGGCGGTTCATTTCCCGCCTCTGGATTTAGACGGAGAATGGTGTATCGGACTCGTAGATTTTCAAACGTATAATGCCATACCTAATATCGACGAAGAAAATTGCAAGATCTGCTTCCTGAAAAGTGATGGGACCGCTCATGAAATACGGTTACCTGTTGGCTCTTACGAAATTGACGACATTGCAAATTACATCAGGGATATGTTACCACAGGATGTAGACTTTCAACTGCGTGGAAATCCAAACACTCAAAAAAGCATTCTAACATGCAGTGAAAATGTCGACTTTACGAAACCTGGCACCATAGGTACGATGCTCGGATTCGAATCAAAGGTTTATGATACGGGAAGAACGTACGAATCTACACGCGCAGTAAACATTTTGCCTGTGAATGTCATAAGAATAAACTGTAATTTGGCAAGTGGAACGTATCTCAACGGAAGACTAAGCAACATGCTGCACGAGTTTTCGCCGATGGTCCCGCCAGGATATAAACTGGTCGAAGTACCGCAAAGTATCATTTACGTTCCAGTCGTCGTGAAGTGCGCACACGAAGTCGTCGTCCGAATCGTTGACCAGCGAGGACGATTGGTGAATTTTCAAGACGAATAAATTACATTACGTCTGCACTTGAAGCGATGGGCATAAAGTTCGTAACACCGAACAGTTATAAAAGAAATCGTATTGGCGTGAACAAGAACAGTTCTCTACCAGACATCGGTGCATTAACACCTGACAACATAAAGTATCTTCTCAGTATTGGACAAGTGCCGAATAAATATGGAAGACGAAATCCTCAACGTGGAAGATCCAGTCATTTTTGATGACAGCATTACGAAAATGGAATTGCACGAGTACCAGCCTTTCCTGCTCGGGCCGTACGCACTACCATCGGAAGTACGCATTGCAGTACAGCACCAAGATATTTGTACTTTACCTTCGCAGTCATTTCTACGTATAAGAGGCACGCTTACAAAAGCGGATGGTACGCATCCGACAACGACGTCAATATCTTGCAATGGTATTCTTCACCTAATCGAGCGCATTACTTATGTACTCAATGGTGTCGAAGTAGACCAGACGAGAGATGTAGGCATAACATCTGCTATGAAAAATTACCTTTCGCTCACGCCAAATGAACTGTCTGCTGCAAAGATGGCCGGTTGGGCTCTCGAGGATGAATATAAGCTTCCGGTTTATGCCGAAGGGAAGTTCGAAGTTTGTGTTCCTCTGTCCATGCTTCTTGGATTCGCTGAGGACTACAAACATATAATCATTAATTCGAAACAAGAGCTCGTACTGCTTCTAGCCAACACACACATTAATGCAATTGTCGCCGCTGCAGAAAACCCTCAAGATGTCTCGCTAACACTACAGTCTATCGAGTGGATGCTGCCCCACATCCAAGTGAGCACCGTTGAACGAGTCAAGATGTTGAAGAACATAGAAAATGGCAAGAATTTCGATGTGCCATTCCGATCCTGGAGCCTGGAAACTTATCCTGGCTTGCCTCATAGTCAGCGTATCAATTGGATAGTAAAGTCCAGCTTCGCTACGGAAAAACCAAGATACATCATCGTCGGGCTTCAGACCGGAAGACAGCTCAATGCAGGAGTAAGTCGCTCCGTATTCGATAACTGTCAAATACTTAATGTAAAAATATTTTTAAACAGCGAAAGTTATCCGTACGTTGACATGAACATGGACTTTGAAAGTGGAAGATTCCTTCTAGCATATCAAATGTATGCCAAGTTTCAGCAAGCTTACTATGGGCGGGGACAGTCACCGATACTGAGTCCCGACAGTTTCAAGAACAAGGCACCGTTAATGGTGTTTGACGTTTCCAAACAGGATGATCGAATAAATTCAAACATCATCGACTGTAGGATCGAGATAACGACTAGCGGAAATATTCCACCAAACACCTATGCTTTTTGTCTGATACTTCACGATCGGCTTGCTTCGTACAATTGTCGAGACAAACTTGTGAAAATTCTGACATAAATACGGTTTCGTTTCCGATAGTAATTTAGTTACGACCGAGCATTGCTAGCGACAAGATGTACTGCAACCTGCAAGGTTTCCAGAGTCAAAATGGATTCGTGCTCAAGGAAATTAGCGTCACCTCCGGAGACAAGACTCGAACCCGCAGCTTCCGACCTCCGTATCCGTGGAAACTACTAGACGAAAAAAGTAAACGGTCGAACGAATGGCTATGTAAATATTATCACGGACTAGAGTGGGACGAAGGAAAAATTCCGTACCACCAAGTGAAAAACACTATTGGAGATTTACTACTGCAAAACGAAATAATCTACGTCGCCGGACCCGAACAGAAGAAATGGCTACGAGAACTGTGCGACGTTGGAGCAGCTGAAGTCGTAGATATACAGACCGACTACGGCTGTCCTTCCCTGCGCAAGCTTAGTGCAATATACGACATGCAGCCATGTGACAAGTTTGAACGTGTCTCTGCCTGTACAAACTCGCAGCTAATGCAGAAATGGCACACACAATGTTAGTAGGAGCCTGCATATATAAATGGCGTACATACGTACGTGCCTTCAGTTGACGTTCGACCTGCAAGAAGATGTTTACGTTTCATCCTGCTAACGTGTACGTGAGCGCAAGACCTAGCTTCAGCAGTGTCGAGTACAGCTACTGGGATTCCGGGTATCTACGTACATATACAGAAACCTGTGATGGAGCCGCTCAGCATTGGCGGTTTGCGCACTTTCCTGTGTCCTACGAACCGACTCAGCAGCTGGTAGCTTGTTGCGAACCTGGAAACTGTGCCGTCTATCACATGAGACCACACACAATCCTTCCTGCTAGCATCGCTGAGGTAGTCGCCTCGTCTGTATGTGCAACACCAAACATGGACGTGTTGCAACCTGTTGCGACTTGTGATGCATCTACGCAGACGTCCAAACGGTGTGCGTCTCGTCATCGCAGTTCAGGCAGTGAATCTGTCCCAACTAGCACTGAGCCAAAGCCAAGGCGTAGACGTGGTCACAGACGTCATCGACCATGTCTTGTCGGAGTTGTCAACGTCACAGAAGATGACCAGCTGGAAACCTGTGTTCCTGATCCTGTGGCCTGCGAACCAGTTGGAACCGGAGTCAACGAACCAGTTGGAACCGGAGTCAACGAACCAGTTGGGACCGGAGTCGACGTGTCAGTTCGTGCGGCATTAAAGACTTTGCTTGTGAAAATGCTTGATTCCTTAACCTAATATGTATTTGTGTAATTTTTATAAATAAATGTGTAAAACTTGAACTCGTATGCTTTTTATTTCTACAATCTTTAGGTACCTAATAGGAAAAAAAAAAATTTTAAATACAGACATTATTTTGACTCATGAGGTATACCAGTAGACCACGGGTATATAAGCGAGGTTCAGACGACTGGACCCGCAGTTCACCTCTGGTCGCGGTGTAGTACGGACGTGCTCTCTCCATTAAGTTTCGTGAGATTTAGTTATGTCGACCGGAATAGAATGTTTACCGACAGCAGCTGGGACCTCGATGGCAGCAACGATGATGGAGTCGGAGATCCCGATACCGACTGCAGAGGAGACCACGGCGGCGGTGGAGATCCCGATACCTGCTGCAGAGGAGACAACGATACGTGCTGTTCCATCATCAGCTGAAGTTTCACCATCTGCATTCCAGACTTCAATTCATGAAGAGCATACATCGCATCAATGCCAATATTGTGACGCATCATTTACTTTCACTTCAAATGCGCGCAGACATGAAAGAAGCAGCTGTCAGAATAATGCTCAAAGAATACTGTTTCAGTGCAAAAAGTGCAATAAACTAATTTCACGCCTCGATAGCTTACATCGACATTATAAGAAATGCTCCGAGACGTATAATGAACATGGTTATTGATTTTACTCATGTGTTGTACCGGCTAATGAGACTATATAAGTGAGACCCCAGGTGATATGGACTTCAGTCCGTCTCTGGCTGCAGTGATGAACGGCTCGGATAGTTAGACTTGTATAACATAATGGACCAGTATCTATCTATTTTTGAGAACTCGATGGCATCATTACCAGTATCAACACCAACCTGGATCGAAGGTCTACCATCATCAGTGCAGAGCCCGATGACAACGATGTCTACAGCTACACCTGCTCTCTCAGCACAGCGGGAGATTTCGACGCGTGCAACATCTTCTGCAGAGCAGACCTCAACGGCTTCAGAAGTTAACATGTCAGCAGTGTTACAATGGTTGTCAACAGTTCCAGTGGCATTGATGAAGGAAGGTGCATCCAACAGTGTTCCATCATCCGGCTGCACGTACTGCGAGAAGATCAAAAACTTGAAATTACGTGATTATGTAATACACAATTGTAGTGATAACTCTGAACGCATTAAATATCAGTGCAACAGATGTTTAAGCAAGTTTGTACAATATGGAAGATTAAAACGGCACCTCAGGAATTGTGATAGACTGGCTGTACATTCATCGGAATCAAGCTGTATATTTTGTAACAAAACATTGGCAAATATTCAAAGTACACAACGACACGAAATATATCACTGTCCTTTTAATGAAGTCGATAATTCTGCTTTGTGTGCAAATTGTGGTGTACCAATATGTCGACCTGATAAACTGAATAGACATTTAAAGTCATGTAAAGGACTTAGTCTGTATAGTAAGAAGACTGTTTGAATCGAGAAATCCACAAGGCTTTAGTAATTTGTCTGTGTAATTTTTTTGTACTTGTAGTAGTGTAGTATGTATGTAATAAAAGTATTTTTTAATAGAACTTGCGGTGTTTTTATTTTCTCAAACCTTACACATTAGTGGTACTTTTTTAAAATTAAAGTTGTTTTGTGTCATCCAGGGATCGAACCAAGGAGCTTAGTCGATCTAATCAGTCAGTATATAGATTACAAATTTATTTAATGAATTTTGAACTTTTTCCCGAATCTCTAGCATTAAAATAACGAATTTCCAATATGTTGGTCTTGATGGCTTATAGGATGATGGTAGTAGAGGATTTAAAGTCTCTTTAAGAATGTTGAACATGGTTTATTGAAGTTATTGTTTTTTTTTTCATAAAATTAAACATTATTGCATCGATCGGGTATCGAACCGAGGACAGGAATCCATCGAATCAATATGTAAATTAATGAGTGATTTATTTAATGAATTTTGGAACTTTTCCCGAATTTCTAGCTAAATAATTACGGATTTTCAAGATGGCGGCCGAATGACAAGATGGCGGGTGTCACAGCAATAATAAATGATTACTGCACTCTAGCGGGTAAGAGTTAAACTAACATGGCGTCAGCGTACTCTAGCGGCCGAAAACAAGATGGTGGTCTCCAGCATCGAAGACAAGATGGCGGACATGACGTCATACTAGGTGACGATATATATATGCTTTGAAAAAAAGTGGTGGGAGTCAGTCTGCTTGCACCCACCATTGAGGAAGGAGCCTGTCGCCATTTTTAATTTTTTTTGACCTCGACGGGTTCGAACCGAGGACTCCAAACTCCGTGTCGTTAATGTACTATTTTTAAATATTTTTTATTAAAATTTTATTATTTAATTTCTTTTATATTTTTTAGAAAAAATTTCATTAAAATCGGATAATAAATAAAAAAGTTAAAGATGGCGACCGTAACGGAAATTGCAACGGTGACGTAATAATTCAAAATGGCGGAAAACACATCGCCGGAATTTTCGAGAAAACACAATGACGTCATCCAAAATGGCGGATCAAAGATGGCGGATCCAAAATGGCCGCTGGGGTCAAAGGTCAAGGTCAAAGGTCAAGGTCACAACCATCCAAGATGGCCGCCGTGACGTCACAATTTAATATGGCGGACACCGACAATCCCACTCCTCAATCCTCACCCTGGACCCTGTGCCCGGACATACATTCCTATACTACTCATGTTCCACGTAGTTTTACTACCCACCTTCATATTTCCTCATATGTTATGTTGTAAAAGCAACCAGAGTTGGTTGTAGGTTACGGAATGCTCACTCACGATCTCTTGAAAAAGGTGTGCCTCCCTAGATCTCAAGAGGAAGAACATTGACGTTATTTAAAAATTAGTGAATAATATCATGGCCTAGCAAGAATCACAAGATAATCTATTCACATATTAGCAACCATCATGTATCAGTTGTCTGTATATGCAGTCTCTGT
Source organism: Bacillus rossius redtenbacheri (assembly GCF_032445375.1). NCBI lineage: Eukaryota > Metazoa > Arthropoda > Insecta > Phasmatodea > Bacillidae > Bacillus > Bacillus rossius. The sequence goes on along the minus strand of NC_086330.1, from coordinate 238,058,506 downwards.
TGTCTGTATAAGTAGACAATGTTTTGTGTGGGATGCGGGATGCTCCCTAACGATCGCAACAGAAGGAGGGCTTCGCTAGAACTCAAGGGGAAGGGAAATCTTCGTGTGTGATAGCTTTTCCCATTTGTTACAAGGCATAGTAATCGTCTGATTAATGAACTTTGGTTTTTGTGTGATTTCCACCTGTTAAAATTATTTTTTAAGTGTTGATTTGATAATATGACTTCGGAAATTTATACGAAACTCTGAATAAAATTATCCTGTCTTAGACACCAAGGACAATACAGTTTGTCTTTCATGTTAATGCTTCTCAGCTGTCTCAAAGCATATTATTTGTCTGAGTAAAGTTATTATTTTTTTTAAATCCACCTGATAACAATATTGTAAGTGCTGATTTATTGACAGAATTTCACTGATTAAATGTAACTCTGAATAGAAATGACATGACTCAGTAAGTAAAAAATTCTTCATGCAGAGATAGATCTCTCACAAATAATCAGGAGCACTCGGCGAAAAACATCAGATGTCTAGCCAGGAATAATCAGAAACACTTGGAGAAAGACATCAATATAATATCAAGATTAATCAGAAGCACTCGGAGAAATCCATCAGATGTCTTGTTAGGTATAATCAGAAGCACACGGAGAAAACCACCATAATATTGTCAAAAATAATCGGAAGCTCACGGAGAAAACCACCATAGTATTGTCAAGAATAATCGGAAGCACACGGAGAAAACCACCATAATATTGTCAAGAATAATCGGAAGCACACGGAGAAAACCATCAGGGAGGATGTCGTTTATAATCATCATAAATTACCAATTTTTTTAAAAAGTCCAAATTTAATCCTGCTTAAGCAACATGAGAGTTCTAGCACAAGCCCGCTTGTGAACTCTTTGCTTAAGCAACATGAGAGTTCTAGCACAAGTCTGCTTGTGAACTCTTTGCTTAAGCATCATGAGAGTTCTAGCACAAGTCCGCTTGTGAACTCTTTGCTTAAGCAACATGAGAGTTCTAGCACAAGTCTGCTTGTGAACTCTTTGCTTAAGCATCATGAGAGTTCTAGCACAAGTCCGCTTGTGAACTCTTTGCTTAAGCAGGATTAAATTTGGACTTTTTAAAAAAGTTGGTAATTTATGATGATTATAAACGACATCCTCCCTGATGGTTTTCTCCGTGTGCTTCCGATTATTCTTGACAATATTATGGTGGTTTTCTCCGTGTGCTTCCGATTATTCTTGACAATACTATGGTGGTTTTCTCCGTGAGCTTCCGATTATTTTTGACAATATTATGGTGGTTTTCTCCGTGTGCTTCTGATTATACCTAACAAGACATCTGATGGATTTCTCCGAGTGCTTCTGATTAATCTTGATATTATATTGATGTCTTTCTCCAAGTGTTTCTGATTATTCCTGGCTAGACATCTGATGTTTTTCGCCGAGTGCTCCTGATTATTTGTGAGAGATCTATCTCTGCATGAAGAATTTTTTACTTACTGAGTCGTGTCATTTCTATTCAGAGTTACATTTAATCAGTGAAATTCTGTCAATAAATCAGCACTTACAATATTGTTATCAGGTGGATTTAAAAAAAATAATAACTTTACTCAGACAAATAATGTGCTTTGAGACAGCTGAGAAGCATTAACATGAAAGACAAACTGTATTGTCCTTGGTGTCTAAGACAGGATAATTTTATTCAGAGTTTCGTATAAATTTCCGAAGTCATATTATCAAATCAACACTTAAAAAATAATTTTAACAGGTGGAAATCACACAAAAACCAAAGTTCATTAATCAGACGATTACTATGCCTTGTAACAAATGGGAAAAGCTATCACACACGAAGATTTCCCTTCCCCTTGAGTTCTAGCGAAGCCCTCCTTCTGTTGCGATCGTTAGGGAGCATCCCGCATCCCACACAAAACATTGTCTACTTATACAGACAACAGAGACTGCATATACAGACAACTGATACATGATGGTTGCTAATATGTGAATAGATTATCTTGTGATTCTTGCTAGGCCATGATATTATTCACTAATTTTTAAATAACGTCAATGTTCTTCCTCTTGAGATCTAGGGAGGCACACCTTTTTCAAGAGATCGTGAGTGAGCATTCCGTAACCTACAACCAACTCTGGTTGCTTTTACAACATAACATATGAGGAAATATGAAGGTGGGTAGTAAAACTACGTGGAACATGAGTTTTTTTTAGTCAAAATGAGAAAAAAAATCTTTTTTCGTAAATAATTGATGAATGTTCATACATAAAAATACGAAGTACCTAAATAATACTTTTAGTGGCTATTCAAACATTATGGAGTACATACAGTCTAGTGAAGGTACGATACTCAAATATCGATCTCGATCTGAAGGACATTGTACATACTGTAGCAAATACTTTGATAAAAGCTATAATGCTCGTAGACATGAAAAGACCGATTGAGTTAAAAGTCCATTCCGTCAAATACTAAGTTGTGTCAAGTGTGGTAGGCGGATGACACGAAGAGAGAATTTAAAAAGACACTATAAAACTTGTAAAGCCAAGCTCGATCAGGAGATAAAGTACGAAGATGGGGATGATATGTTCGGGGACAGTATGTCTTACAATGAAATTGATCGACTTAGTCTTAAAAGCGATTGTGTTAAAATCTCTCCAGGTCTTGAGAAAGGATATAGCTTAAATGGTGTTGTAGATATAAGTAAGGTAGAAGATAATGAAAGTAACATCTCCAGAAAAAGTGACAAGGCGTCTTATAGTAGACTTCCACGGACTTTGGAATATTTTTTTTGGAAAATTAGCAAGTAAGCTTGATACCAAGGATGGTACTCCAATGTCAAAAAATTCGAAATACTGGGATATGCAAGATGAAGATGTCAGTGTGTTTGATAAAGATGTGGACAGCATCGATGATGATGATGATACAAATTATCATAATCATTATTACAACGATTTTCAGAATATGTTCAGCAAACATTCGAAGAAGATGGTGGCATCAAGTGAAATTGATTATATATCTTGGAAAGACCCGAACGTGTTAACGAACAGGTTGCGACTTTTACTTGTTTCGCAAGATAACGAAATTGTATCAGTTATCAAAGAAACGTGGACTATTCTTGATGAACTTAGAATTTCAGGGTATATATAATAAGTTAGTAATGTGTATTGACTGATGAAATTTTATACTTTTGTATTTTTGATATAAATATAATTTTAAAAATTGATATTAAAATGTGTCGTTATTCATGTCCTAATAAAGTTCATGTGTTTTCTACATTAAAGAATTGAGTTGCGGATGACTATTTTAATATCTATGTGTGTGTGTGTGGGTGTTGGAAAGTTTACATTTTATTTTATGTAGATGAAGGAAAATGAGTGTTGAAGAAGGAAAGAGTATGTAGAATTGAGTGTCGATGACGGAAAATGAGTGTTGAATTGAGTGTCGATGACGGAAAATGAGTGTTGAATTGAGTGTCGAAGACGGAAAATGAGTGGCGAATTGAGTTTCGATGATGGAAAATGAGTGTTGAATTGTGTGTTGGTGATGGAAAATGAGTGTTGAATTGTGTGTCGATGATGGAAAATGTGTTTCGATTATGTAAAATGGGTGTCGAATAGAGAGTCGATTATGGAAAATGGGTGATGGCAAATGAGTGTAGTATTAACTTGCGTCCAGCACTGAGTATGTGTAGCTCGGTTCTGAAGGTTCAATGGATCCCTGGTCCTATATAAATTTAAACTTAGCTAACATGGTCACTGTCAATATTATTTAACTAGCCATCGGTATGCTGTTAAATGACTGGATGTATATAAATACTAGGTTGTTAATTGACTTCATTTAGTTTTTGTGTGCTGAGTGTAGACTGATGAAAATAAGTGAGGAGCTTAATGTATAATGGACTTGTGTTGATGGATATGTTGGTGTCCTACTGTATGTGCATAGATCGAATGCTAGTGGTCTGATAATATGTTGGGTTATTTACGAAGATATTTATCGATGTGTGCTATGAAAACCATAAAAGTGTATAGTAAACTTATAGAGTAGGACTCTTGTTTCGGAGACTTTTGTCATAAGGCTTAACAAGGATCGACTCTGAAGGCTTTGAAGATGTATGGTACTGGACATGTCTTGTCTGTAGCTATATCAACACTGAAGGACTCTTGAACTGTAGATGAGAGGTACAAAAATAATTGACTTTGGACCTAGCCCGGTATCGTATAAATTATTTTAGAAATGTGTTGTAGACATTTGGAGTCAGTTGGAGGTTATGTGTAGCTGTACATAATAAAATTTAAATTTGAGTAGTTGAAACTATGTTTGGTTTCTGAAAGTTCCATTGTTCAGAGACTCTTAATCCTTCTAGTAAGTCTAAATGAACCGTGTATGTAGGATGAGAGATTAGTTGTTTCAATATATAATTTAAACTTTTATTTCTTGAAATTCCTAATTTTTTTTAGTAATAACATTGGATGATGTATTGACTCGAGTATTATAGTAAATGGTTCTTGATTTGACTAGCGTATTATTCCAACCGGTGCATGTATATAAGCGAGTCCTAGACAGCAGGTCGCTCAGTTTGTTACTGGCGACGACGACGGTGTAAGGATCACCTAGTTTGATTCTTCTGGTGCATAAGACGCGTAATTACCTGTTCTTGTGAACTCTATGGCATCTTTACCATCTAAAACGACGAACTTGATGGATGTTGTACCATCGACTACGGGAACCCTGACGTCAGCTATGGCGGAGAAGGTGCAGATCCCGTCGGCAACGACGACGACGTCATCACAAGAGGAGACTTCAACAGTCGTGATACCGTCAGCAGGAGAGACTTTAATGCCGGTGGTGCTGGCTACACAGGAAAACTCTACGAACTTCGTTTCGTCCTCGATGGAAACTTCAATGACTGGTGATTCAAGAACGACTAACGAACATCGGTGCTGTTGCTGTGACAAAAGTTTTAAATACCGTCAACATGCAAGAAGACATGAAAATCATGTCTGTAGAAGAAACGCTAATCGTGTGACATTTCCGTGTGACCCATGTGGTGTACATTTCACAAACAAAAGTAATTTTATTAGGCATTGTAAAAGCAAAGTTCATTTGCAAGTTGAACATCGAGGAAGCGATGATAATTGCGATGAATATCTGTATCAGTGCCGCTACTGTGGTAAACGATTTGAGCGACTACGAAGTACACGCATCCATGAAAAGCATGGATGCAGAAGAAATCTTGACCGTGTAAAATTTCTGTGTGAGAAGTGCGGTGTACAGGTTACACGAAAATTTTACTTGAAAAAACATTATAAATTTTGTAAAGATAGGTTTCTAGCATCATCTCTGGTCCTCTGTGTTACACTCCTGATCTGATGTATCGTGATCTGTATGAATTAGTTGTATTTTGTCACTCTTAAAACGAAATATAATAATTTATTTTAATAGAAATGAATGTTGCAAGGACTGAGAAAATGTATACGATATATATACATACAGTGTCAGATATTATTGTGTATGCATGTACAATTTAAAATAAATTATTGAATTAAAGAATTTTTTTATTAATTTTTCTTAACCTACATCGTTTATCTTAATGTAATAAACTACATGTGGCACGTAATTTAGGTCGGATTTGTAATGTCCGTTTTGTCTTGTTTGTGAGTATTATTTTGTTTACCAATAATGCTGAAGACGGTTTTTTTTGCTAAAATTATTTCAGTCTGAGTATGCCATCTGCATTCTTAAGATTTTTATGGGAGATGTTTTGGTAAAGTGCTGGTACAGGTAATACCGCAACATTAGAGCAAATCTGATAGGAACTTGATTTATTATTTCTAAAATAATAATTTATTACTCTCCCGAAATAAACATAACATACTTGTGGGAAATCTATGGTCTTAAATCGTAACCTGTCATATATTGGTGTACACTACGGAGGTGATATTAAAAAATTGAATAATGTTAATCAATTCCGTACACTTCGAAGTAATCTGGTGCACTGGCTGGGCTGTAACAGTAAGATTCTGGATACTTGGTAAGCGATTATTCGTCCGAATTACTCACACATTTGTACTGATTACTAACATGAATTTAGGGTTCACGAAAAAAATGTATACTAGCCGGGGTCATGATTTAAAATATTTTGCCGCTTATAATTATCAGAGTATTGAGTATGGTATGTAAAGTTCGACTCCTCTCGTATATGTGCTACATATTTATTTTTGTAGGTAGCAAGATATACATTCGTAGGCTGATTTTCTGCTCTGGTTCGGTGATGTATACTTTGAAGTGGTTCCAGCAAGTACTTTACGTATGCTGGATTACGATTTCACTGGAGTTTTACGTGTACTGAGTTGGAAGGCTAGTGATGAGATGTATGCATGTCTTGAGCAAAACATATGAGTGTCGCAGCATTCTGCAAGCTTGCAATTCCCGCGCGAGGGGTCAATGTTCATTTGCAGGTGATGGTAGGCGTGTCTCGATCGAGAAGTCTCTGCCTCTATCCTTGAGAATTTTTTTTTGCGGTTGGCGTGCTTGAATTTATGTACTTTTGACTAGTCGTACGTGAATAAGTTTAAATTCGTATGCATTGGAACATATTTTTCTACATGAGGTAATAAAAATACATAGATGCTACATTGACTGAGATAGGTATCGAACACATGGTTCTTACCCTATGAGTGACTAGCACTTGTTTGACCTATCTCCACTAACCCTCGTTTACTTTGTGATATAGATGGGACATGGCTGTTTTCAGACAGATTATGGTTAAAATGTCTTGGACAAAGTGTCCTTTGTAGAAATTACTAGGTGTGGTAATTATTTTAGTCGAAGTGGTAATTTAATAAAACACGTAAAAATAGCGTGAAGGTTTTTCTAATGTGTAAACAAATTAATGATAGGATGAATTTGTATGTAGAAATGGTGGTATACTACATCTCTTGAAGAACACTGCATGGTATATATAATGAAAGACTCTTGGGCTCAAGAAACTACACTATAGGTGGAAAAGCATGATGCGGTTCCCAAGATTAAATGAAAGGAACTTTGATGATTTTTTTTTCTATATACTACAATTATTTAATTGAGTTTGTGATGATGGGTTGAAGGATTAAATAATAAAACTGGACTCATAGGCTTTTACAGAAAATGAGAATGGAGCTCACAAGATCATAGATTGTGGTAAATCACTGACAACTGAAATGTGGAAACGATATCATAAAATGAGTTATATTGATGCAGCTCATGACAATATTGATGACAGCTATGATAATTATTTACATCTGTGATAGTGACACGGACGCGGAGATTTAAAGACAAATAATATTATGAATATAGAAAAGATGGAAGCCTTAGCACGCCGATCGTGACGAGAAACAAATATTGAAGGATGTTGATGGTATCGGGAAGACTGAAACTAATGAAGGTATCAACACTGTGAAAAGTGAGAATACATTCAAGCCTATATTTAGCAGATCCTCCATACTTTGTATAAATGGTGGACTCCTGAAATGGAAGCATACAGGCGATGAAGACACTTCGACATCAACGATATTGAGTTCTTGCAGTAATCTGGGTGAAGACATTGTCTTCTACGGTGATTGCTACAGTGACTCTGAGGCTGTTTACAAAGGCATAGACTGTGATGCAGAACCTAAAGCTGACAAGATCGAAGAATGTGGTGGTGTCCTGAGACCGAAGCGATGGAAACGTCGTGTTATAATAAATAAATCTGATCAATCTTGTGATGATCGCTGGCTAGATGATGAAAGTAACCCTGAGGATGGTGTTAAAACGGAAAACACCAGAGATCATAATATTTATAATAAACAAGCAATGAAGATAGTGGCAGAAGAGATTGATTCCACATCATGGAAAGATCCAAAAATATTGGTTGACCGGCTAAGACTGATGGTGGCATCTGTTCGTAGAGGAAACTACTTGCATATTGTGGAAGTATCGCCCATACTGTAAGAACTTCGGAACGCTGGCTACATACAATAATCATTTGATTAACTGTCATGTGTGTACTAATGAAAAATAAAATGAATTATTTATATTTAAAAAAAGTATGATTTATTTCTTGTATCCTGATTTCCAAATAAGCCTGTGTTTCCGCTACTGTATGTGTGATCATTCCGTTTCCTGTGTGTACTGTGTGTACGTTCCGATTTCCTGTGTGTACATTCCGTTTTCCTGTGTGTACATTTCGTTTTCCTGTTTGTACATTTCGTTTTCCTGTTTGTACATTTCGTTTTCCGGTTTGTACATTTCGTTTTCCTGTTTGTACATTTCGTTTTCCTGTTTGTACATTTCGTTTTCCTGTTTGTACATTTCGTTTTCCTGTGTGTACATTTCGTTTTCCTGTTTGTACATTTCGTTTTCCTGTTTGTACATTTCGTTTACCTGTTTGTACTTTTCGTTTTCCTGTGTGTACTTTTCGTTTTCCTGTGTGTACATTACGTTTTCCTGTGTGTACATTACGTTTTCCTGTGTGTACTGTGTGTACATTGCGTGTTGGAGCCGAGTAGACTTGTATCCATGTAGCTTCATAGACATTTAGTTTCGTAGCCATGCGGTCTTTTAGTCATGCAGTCTCTCAGCCATGTTTAACTCGGAACCAGCTAGATCCTTTTAGACTCGTAGCCTTGTAGCCTCGTAGTCTCTTAGACTCGTAGCATTGTGGCCCAATATCATTGGAGCTGTTGAAAGAAAAGGTAGTTGGGGCATTTGGAGCTGTTGGAGCCATTTGGAGGCTGTTGGAGCATTTGGAGGCTGTTGGAGCATTTGGAGCTGCTGGAGCATTTGGAGCTAAGAAGTAGTCGTTGCACGTCTATGCAAAGCTAAATGTTTATAAGTTTGCTGGCTTTCGCAAGTGATTCTGTAGTAGGATAGAAATTGTGTAATAAATATTATGTTTGTAAACGACTTTGTGGTGTTTTACTTCTCGAACATTACGCTTTTCTGGTATTTAAATTAAATTTATTTTAGCTTCGTCCAGGATCGTGCCAAGGACCTTAGACGACCTTATTAATCAGTATATTGTTTGCAAATTTATTTAATGAATTTTTAACTTTTTCCTGAATTTTTAGTTTAATTATTACGAATTTTCAATATGGTGGTCTTGATGGCTTATAGTATGATGGTAGTAGAGGTTTTAAAGTCTCTTTAAGAATGTTGAACATGGCTTATTGAAGTTATTATTTTTTCATAAAATTAAACATTATTGCAACGATCGAGGATCGAACCAAGGACTGGAGCGGATCGAATCGATATGTAAATTAATGAGTGATTTTTTTGATGAATTTTGGATTTTTTCCCGCTTTTCTAGCTGCATTATTACATGATTTCAAGATGGCGTCCGAATTTCAAGATGGCGGGGGGCACCTCGGTAATAAATGTTTACTGCACTGTAGCGGGTTAGAATGAAATTATCCAGATGGAAATGTACTCTATAATATGAGTACACACACAAGATGACGTACTCCAGCAGGTGGTAGCTCCTGGTAGCATCTACTGAACATTAAATGTCGGGTCCATGATGGTCGACAAGGACAAAGTCAAACTTCAAAGTCAAGGTCAAATTTCAAGGTGAAGGTCAAATTTCAAAGTCAAGGTCAAATTTCAAAGTCAAGGTCAAATTTCAAGGTCAAGGTCAAATTTCAAGGTCAAGGGCAAATTTCAAGGTCAAGGTCAAATTTCAAGGTCAGGGTAAAATTTCAAGGTCAAGGTCAAATTTCAAGGACACGGTCAAATATCAAGGTCAAGGTCAAAGGTCAAGGTCAATGGTGTGGTGACCAGATAATTATACTAACATGGTATCGGCACACTCTAGCCGACGAAAACAAGATGGTGGTCTCCAGCATATGAAGACAAGATGGCGGACATGACGTTATATCAGCTGATGATGTATGAACCTTGGTATTGGTGACGGTAGATCGGTCTGTAGGTGGCTTCTGTGGAGGAAGGATCTGATGTTTTTTTTTATTTTTTACCCTCACCGGTTTCGAACCAAGAACGGGAATCGATATAATCAATCATTATATTTATTGTCAATTTATTTAATGAATTTTGAACTTTTTCCCGCATCTCTAGCATAAAAATTATGGATTTTCAAGATGGCGGCCAAATGACAAGATGGTAGGTCTGTCTCGAACAGGTGGTGCTATTATTACTTTAAATTAAAAAAAATTACAAGTCCAAATATGCATGTTATTTTTATATATACCTTATTTAATCTTCGGTCTGGTAAATGTCTCGATGGCCGAGCGGTTAAAGGCGTATGTTTTCCAACCTAGAGATCAGAGCTGCGATGGTTCGAATCACAGCGTTTCCAATATATTTTTCATAAAAAATTAAATTTAAAATGTCGATAAGGTTCATAATAGCTATGGTAGGTAATGGAACATCGACCTTATGTGATGAGACAGAGCGACGCTGGCGCTATCTAGGAACAAACAACAGAAACAATGTCGACGGTATCCAAGATGGCGGGGTGCGGCGGAACAGAAAAAAGTCAAGAGCGACGCTGGTGCTATCTAGGAACAAACAACAGAACAAAGTCGACGGTATCCAAGATGGCGGCCCCCAGTGGAACAGAAAAAAATCAAGAGCGACGCTGGCGCTATCTAGGAACAAACAACAGAAACAGAGTCGTCGGTATCCAAGATGGCGGCCTCCAGTGGAACAGAAAAAAAATTCGTTAAAATCGGATAATAAATAAAAAAGTTAAAGATGGCGACCGTAACGAAAATTGCAACGGTGACATCATCATTCAAAATGGCGGAAAACACATCACCGGAATTTTCTAGAACACAATGACGTCATCCAAAATGGCGGATCCAAGATGGCGGATCCAAATTGGCCGCCGTGATCTACTTGTCCCGTTACGTTATGCCCCGTTACGCTGTGTCCCGTTACGCTGTGTCCCGTTACGCCTGCTGCACGCACGAAAAAGTGTCACGTTATGCACATTGTCACGTTACACTCGTTCAAGATGGCCGCCGTGACGTCAGAATCCAAGTTGGCGGACACCGGCACCGGCACCACATCCTGCATCCTGTCCCCGGACCGGCTATCCTATACTACTCCAAGCCACTATCTTTTATTTTTTAATACTCACTACTAGGAGTGCCAGTGTCACGTAGTAGGTACACACATCATTAGCTAGAGATCGCTGCCGCCATATTGGTTCAGTTTTACCCAATAGAGAGCCAATCACCATAACGTCGTGGCATCTGCCATCTGGTTGGGCATCTTGGAAATATGTAGGCTAATTATTTAGCCAGAAATTCGGAAAAAATTCCCACATTCATCTAAAAATCACTCATTAAGTTACTGATAGATTAAATCGATTTACGTTCATGGTTTGAAACATGGACAGCGAAAAAAATAATTTTAGGTGAAAAAAACTTACTTAATAAAACATGGTGAAAAATCCTTCAAGCGCCTTATAATCCTCATCCAACAAATACCATTAGTTGCCTAAGCCATCTAAGCTGCCATCATTAAAAACTATAATTACTCAGTTAGTAATTAGGAAGACAAACTGATTGATTCGATCAATTCCTGTCCTTTTTTTAGATCCTTGCTTGATGCAAAATATTTATTCTAGGTGAAAAACACTTATTTAACTATACTTGGTCAATAGCCAAAAACCTGCTTAAATTCCTCATCCGCCAGCTTCATATTAGATAATGATGACATATTGACCACCATCTTGGCAATTAGTAAAATTTACCTATAAATTCAGAAAAAAATAAAATAAAATAAACATAAAAAATTACCTATTAATGTAATGATTGATTCGATTCATTTCATTAATCCTTTGATCATTGGTCAATATAAAATATTATTTATGATCTAAATATTTATTTAATTAATCTTCCTCACTGCAAAAAGGACTCTTGCTATCTGAATAAAAATGTTACTCGATATCACTACGCCTACCAAGGAAGTATTTTTTGATTAATTAATTTTTTGATGAAATTAATTTTTTCCCCAAATTTTTAGCATAATAATTACGGATTTTTAAGATGGCGGGCGTAACTAAAAGTGCAACGATTTAGAATCCAAGATGGTGTCCGTAACTAAACGCGCCACGATCATGTCATACACATCCAAGATGGCGAGCGTAACGAAATGTGCAATGTTTCTAGAATCCAAGATGGCGACCGTAACGAAATGTCCAACAGTGTTTTTAAATATTTTTTTTAAATTATGATTAATTAAATTTTGTTATGAATTTGGAATTGTTTTATTAAAATCGGAAAATAATTACATATTTCCAATATGATGGTAAATTTTCAAAATAGCGTAATGTTTTTATTGAAATTTTCGTAATTAAAATTTCTTATTAATTAAAAAAATTTAAGAAATTTCTGTTAATATTTTTGTACATTAATTTTTGTTAGTTCTAAAATATATAACATAAAAATGATATATTAAAGGATTTTAAGATGGTGGGCATAACCAAAAAGGTAGTATTTCTTAAATCGTAGATTGTGTGTGTGTGACATAAGCAAGATTTTTATTTTTTATTTTTTTTCGGAATTTCTTGGTCAAAAATTAATGATTTCGAGTTTACGGTCAATGTCAAGGTCGTGTATGATCTTGGTTGCTTAGGGTGGTTTGCTTTTAAGATTCTTAAGCCTCTTTTAGGAATTTAGGTTCTTTCAAAGGCAAAAGTCTTTTGAGGCATTCCGAATTTCGAATTTTTGAATTTTTCTGTAATAAAAACGTAATGTTTTTTTCTTAATGACGGGAATTTTTTCCCTCAAAATAGGGAAGTTTGTATTTGTCCTATTTTTAGAGTTTTTTTGGTGGAATTTTTTTTCCTAAACACTGGCAATTTTGGCGAATTTTGACTCATGTTTGACATATTTTGGCCAAATATTTAGTTATTTTTGGCCATTTTTGTCCAATTTTGAAGGTAAAGGTCAAAGATCAAGGTCAGTGCCATTCAAGATGGCCTCCGTGATGTCACAATCCAAGATAGCGGACCGGCGCCACGCCCTACACTCTTACTCCTGTTTCCGGACCGGCTAACATATTGTTACGAACGCTAACAGGACCGTGACATGTATCAGGTTCGGAGCTGGCTGGCGGCCCTACCATGCCATACCATTGGCGTCATACACCGTGTCACGTGCCCTCCACTGATGTAAGGCATGCCACAAGTGCCTGGCCGGATTACAAGGGTCGTCGCTACCCCCTCCCCCTCTGCTACCCGCGCCTCGTCCTGTCTCGGCGCTGTTATCTATCGCTGAGCGGCCTCTGGAATTCCGCGGGCCGCCGCGCGGAGTGGCGAGAATAAACACAGCCTTTCTCAATATTTCGGGCGTCGGGTCGGCCCAGGATTACGCGATTCGTCACAGCCACTCTCGTTGGTTCGAGCAGGGCGGCCCTGAGGTATTTAAGCAGCGACGCCGATCACCGTGGAAGTTCCGAGCGAATTCCAGGCGAATTCCGAGAGTGAAAGGAAGAGTGACATCGGCAAGAGTGGCGCGAGACTGTGTGTGTGAACAGGCGTGAGGTAAGGGACGAACTACAGTTGAGCTTAGCTCCAGTGTTGAGTGCGAGTGACTCGAGAATAAACATTTTTAAGTGCCAGTTATTTGTGAACGGACATTTATAAGTACAATTATTTATTCATGTAAATATTAGTAATCATTAAAACTGTAATTGGAAAAATTAATTGGGATATCCTTCGCGAACCCAGTTCTCCCCATATTATAGGTCTTAACAATATAATACTTTCGTTTTTCTCTGGTCCGGAGTACATCAACTGTTAAAATCTTTCGAATGGTTTGACGACTTGGAGTATTCCGCACACAATTGCAGCTTTAGCAGTCGATAAATAATTTCGTAGTTCACCGCGTTTTTATCATATTTCTCACGAAGATCCGTTGGTTAATAGGTCTAAAACTCTGGTCACAGGCTTTGAAGTCACCTCGTAGCTTCTTTTGTAGAAATATATAATATTTGTTATATTTTAGTTCGTGAGTTACAATAATTGTAGATTTTTGTGAAAACTTATTCTTGTCAAATGTTAATTACAGATCACAGTAAAATATATTGTTGTCTCATTTTAAATCAGAGTTCTCATATAATTTCATTATCTAAATAAAATATCAAATAATTACTTATTATTCTTACAAAACTTATCTGGAAGAACATTCATTATACTCTTTACGTTTAGGAAATCTTCGAATATCCAATGCTGACTTTGGCACAGCCGTCAACTTGAGCAACTAGATAGATACTAAAAGTTCTAAACTTTAGTTTCGCTACTTAATGTTTCGTCTAAACTTTTACTGACCAATCAGTACAGCTGCTACGAATTTACCTTATTTCATATAACATGTCCAAAATGATATTGAGGGTCATTTATTACATTAAAATACTGAAATATAATACTCCTTATCAGTATAATCCAGTTACAAGAAACATGATTCATTATTAAGACCGATTTCATTTATTACACTAAATTATATCAATAAATTACAAAGAAGACATAGCCCTACTATTGGTTGTAAACAACATTTTTTTAAAAGCAAAGATAAAATTAAGTTAAGGACTTTAAAGTGTATTTAAACAAGACAAATCCATAGAGTTCAATTGCTGAATTGCAAATAATAATTTATAAACAAACATTAGCGCATTCAATTAACCAGTTCTTTCTCTAGATCAAGTGATATAATAATGTGTCCTTTACATAGATAAGCATGTTTACGCCTACTATAGAACCGAAAATCCCTGAAAAAAATGTACGCTTACTACATGACCAAGACATTTCGAACCAAAAATATTCAGTTCTGATTTATCGAAAATAATTGAAGAAAATGACTTACATTTGTACAAATATTCAACTCGATAGGATACGGTACTATTAGTAGGATACGATCGACAGGATACCATAGGATACTACCCCATCAGTATTATAGGTCGGATGATATGGTAGGATACGATCGCATCAATAGGATATGATGGGTAGATACTATCGCAGGATACGATAGGATCCAATTCCATCTGGCTACAATGGCGCTATCTGCATTTGGCTCCAAATTATTTCAATTAAATTTTGCATGAAATGACCCAGATTGCTGCAATGGACTTATTATTACTCTCCATTTTGTTAGTCTTTGGTTACGACCATTAGTTATTTAAATAGTTGTTTTACGAGAACTCAGTTGAAGTTAGAAAACCGATTTCGAAAAATAAAAATATCATTTTTTTTAAATACAAAATATAATTTATTTGTCAATTTTATATGCATGCAGGTGAAACAATTTTTATTGTACGTAACCAGCTTTCCTCAGTTATTCGAGAGTATGGAGACTACTTCGTTGATGTGCAAACAGTTTCCTGCACTAAGCGTAGCCAGCAGAAGTCTCAGACGAGGATCTTCCCATGTCGTGTACTCAATTCATTCTGCTGCTGTCATCATTGCATGTTTATATTAATGGTTTTAAGATCTCCGAAGTCTTCTGTTTTAAAATCACCCTCAAATTCACTATCATGATCGTCCCAGTGATAATCACAAGCTTGATCAAAATTATTTATTGTAACTCGCATTTCCCATTGTTTTGGTTTCAGCGCTTCATTACAATCTTCTTTAATGGTAGCTTCAAATTATTCTACATTGTTCTCATTTTTTGTAAAGCTGTTGCTGTTGGTGTGGTTTCCATTATAATTATTTAATCCTTCAGCTTGCGTAACCGACAACCCATCAGAGAATTCAGTAGGAAGGTCAACTCCTTCATGACTCATCTTGGAAACTTGTCATCATTTTCTTCCTGTAGTACGATATTTGGTTTCCTTTTCTTCGATGCTGGAATATCGTTAGCTTTCAATGCCGGCGATGGAGATGTTCAAGAGTAATGATTTACACCAGTTCCGCATACATTCGGTCCAAACACTGACTTTTTCTCAGAAGACTAAACAACCTTCGCAGGTTTTGATGTGTAGTTTATTATAAGTTCGTCCAAGCTGAAAGTCACACTTGCCACAACTTAGCATTTTCTGCCTTTTCTGAATTTTTTCATAACTGCCTTTCTCATAACGTCGGGCATTGTTGGTTATAGTGAACGAAATGCCACAGAACCGACTCATATATGGCGACATAGTCGTTACAGCTTTTGCAACAACACTGACTGCTTTTGAAATTTCATCAAAGTTTTCTTCCTTATTTAAAACAGAAAAGTATCCAACCAGGGTCGATCACTCTCACTTCCGAAATTTTTTGTCAATATTATCGCTTTTATATGTGAATATTTTAATATTTAACCAGTGATGATTAATTTATATCTTTCAAGAAACTTGTTGCAAGTAGTTTCGATTCTTCTGTTGAGTTGTAATTGTATGTATTATGTGGGATGCGGGATGTTTCTCACGGTCGTAAGAGGAGGGCTTTCCTAGACCTCAAGGGAAAATCGTTTTGCATATTATATATTCTCAGCTGTTTTAAGACATAGACTGACATCAAAGATGGTGGCTCGGCCTCCAACAGTTGATGCTAATATTCCTTCAAATTAAAGAAATTTATAAGTTCAAATATGTGTTTTTCTATACTGACCTTATTTAATTCTCAGTCTGGTAATTGTCTCGATGGTCAAAGGCGTATATTATCTAACCCAGAGGTCTGACCTGTCATGGTTCGAATCATCTCGCTTCCAATATATTTTGTACAAAAATTAGATTTAAAATGTCGTTAAGGGCCATTAGATCGGATTGGTCCTCACATGCATGAGACAGAGCTTTGCTGGCACTCTTTAGGAACAAACAGCGGAAACCAAGATAGTGGACATTACATCCGTTGCCCTCCACCAGGGGAAACAAGGGAGTTAATTAGAGCAAACACAAAAAAAAAACTTTGTTTTGAGACACGCAAAAATATTTATTAACAAAGCTTCGTTAAGAAACAAGTTATCAAACAATCTGAACAACCATTCATGTGCTCTTGCGAACATAAGCATACTTATTATTGACTCGGTCACGCGCAGGCAGTGTGCGACTATTAACAAACTAAGAATAAATATAAGAATATGATTTTGAAATAGCTAAACAGAAAAAAAACACTAGTAACAAAAAGTTATTATACTGGAGATGATTGTTTATCAATAATACATTAACAATTACTCGCTCCACAGTTGATATTCTAGACCATTATTACGCCAAATGGCCTGAATTATAGTAAAACAAAACAACTGCGCAAGTATTCTACTATCAGCACAACATGAGTTAACTCACTCTGGAAAGCGAACATTACTTAGGCATTGCCAAGGTAACCACAGCTTCCATCTTTAAAAACATTTTAAGTTATCCTAAAATACAATATACATAAATAATTAATACATATATAATTCTCAACTACATACTACCACGGGGTGATTATTGAAATGGGTGTGTATTACTTACAGTGACAAACACCCCCTCGACCACTTGGGTCCAAACACTCGCGGTATAGTTCGGATAAGGCCGTCCGGCGCTGAGCTCCGAGGCGGTGGGTAGCGGGCCGGCTCGTCCACGCGCTGGCGTGTGGCTCTCCTCCCCCGCACACACCCCGGACTCCTCCGGCCCCAGTTCCGCCACTCACCGCAGCGCACCTGTAGCACGATCAGCAATCGGTAGACACACCGACACGCCATTTGTTCGTACAGTAGTCGGGAAACACGCAGTTCGGGTCAACCAGGGAAACTACTATCCTTGGCTAAGTCTAAGTCAGGTGTTTTTACTCTGCCACATTCAACCAGCCACTGAACTACAACACTGATGCCCTCAGATCGACGACTTGTGCCCTTGTTTCATCAACTCGTTGCCCAACTTGCTTTCTCCCACACGCTCGACGAGTAATTTATTCCAAGTCAACGGCGAGTGTTTTCCAACCTCAGGCCAAGTCAACACCAACCTAGAGGTCATACATCCGAAGGGAGAGTTTGCGCTAATTACTCGCTCCAAGAGTAACCAACTCGCTCACCGAGTTAATTCACTGAGTCTTGAGCGAGTTACCTTTGTTTCTTCTCGGCGATGACTTTTATCAAACACCAACACGAACCACAGCAGCGCTGGTGCAAGTTTGGTCTTGCTAAAAAAAAAATCAAAGTCCGTCTTACCGAGTTTCTCAGGCTAAGTCAAATTCGGTGATAGGCGATCAGGTAATAGTTGGGCAGAGGGACGTTGTTACAGTGATGTTGTTTAGGGCGGCAGCAGGACGTTGGTCGTAGTTGAGAGCTTCCCTCACTCTGCTCTACCACCAATTGTTCATCATTGGGAAATCCCTCAGCGCAAGGGAGGTGCAAGCCTTTTTAGGGGCTCTTGTCCTCCCTTTGGGTAATCATACAGAGTGTGAGGGATGAAGGAGCTAGGCCCCCTCCCTCGTGTCATTAATTTATGTTTTCCTGGCATGTGCAATGCATCCCCAGCAGTCGTTTGTGAAGAGCAAGTGTGTTCCCACACTTGCCCCTGGTTACTCTGCTCTACCTGAGCTAGCAGAGTTTTATTTATACCCCTTTGACAAAGTGGGAGAGGGCTTGTTTTGAATGGTTTCCAACTTCCCCTTCCTTGGTGTAGGTAGAGGGGTGGTGATGTCATGTGACAGGTTACGTGGTCACGTGGTCATCCCCTCCAATTAAGTTTCATGTCACCACCTCATGACGATACAAGCTAAAGCCTTGTTGGGAAGGTAGGCTACCAGACAAGCACAGGAGTACGAAGGGAGAACGACAATCACGGGTAAACCAAGTAAATTCCAAGGGGAAAAAAACACCAGTTGTGGGACGCAAAAAGCAACCACAACACATCATTTAAGATGGCGACCTGCAACTGAACAAACAAAGCAATATGGTGGTGGTGACAACATACAAGATGGCTGCCTCTAACAGATGAATACAAGATGGCGGCTGTGACATCAGAATTGAAAAAAGTGGTTGTGAAGTCACGTCCAAAAGACAAAAGTAAGATGGCCGTCGTGACAACACCCAAGATTTCGAATGTAATTTTAGGATTAAATATGGCCGAATATTCTATATGAAACTATCGTAAGTGTGGCACTCAATGATGATTGACCATAACGAAAAGGGCAACGTTTGGGAGTGGGATACTCGAATCCAAGATGGCGGAATCAAAGATGGCGTACTTGAAGTCATAATTAAAAATGGCGGACATAATGTCGCAATTCTAATGGTAACCGGGTAAGTTCAGAGAATATCATCCAAGATGGCTGCCCTGACGTCATTATCCTAGATGGCACTGATCCAGGCACCTCGCACTGGCAATAGAAGCCGGACATGCCAATTTAAGTTCTCGAGTTACTACAACTAACAAGTATTACTGATAACAGTAACTGCAACTTCTACTCCTGCTCGAGGATGTGATAAAAGAACTGAAGGTGCAGGTGGGCAGGCGTTATGATTTTTAATGCAGAGTTAGGAAAGAACGGCCTTCTTACTAAGATTATGCACAACGAAATATATGGTTTGTAAATATTTATGTGAATCGTATAATTTTTAAGGGGAACTATACTTATAGTAAAATTAAAATGGAAAAATAAAGCAAAAAATTACATTTTATGGAAGCAATTTTTATTGTATTTTTTTTTCAGCTACGTAATTAAAAAATTAAGAGCGAACTTTTTTAAAACTTAAAATTAAAAATGTTTTGTATGTCATAACTTGCTGTAAATAATATACATATTTTACTTAACAAAAGTTGTTTATCTCTCACCCATGCGTCCGTGTTGTAACGCCCCTCGTGCCTTAAAATAAAATTATTTTATTTTGATAAAATGTCCTTGGAAACTGCTGGGCAAAATACAAAAGAAAATTAAAGCTAATTACCAGAGGGGGCACGAAGTGGTGCACAAGACAAAATTTACACTCCCTGCACACTAGTAACTTGGGGAGTTCGTGGATCGATAAAAATGAAGAAGGTATTTGATAAATAAATACACTATATCGGTAGCTTGGTCTATAGGTTTTCCTGGTTTATTATTAAGAGATTTTGTTTTCGCATTATTTCAACATGACAATAAAAATCTTAGTAAGTAACAAAATTTAAGGGGGCGCCCCGGGATTATCTAAAACCATACATATTACACCTTAACAAATAAATGATTACATAAACAAAAATTTAAAAAATTGCACCAAATTGAATCTCCCAACGATTACATATAAATGAATTTCCTTGACTTTACATGTCCCTGAAGATTACTTTCTTACAGCCCTGCTCGCTGGTATCTTGTTAGTGAATTTATTTGATTCGATGCAAGTGGATTATTTATATAGCTTATATCACCCGGTTCTTCCCAGGGTGACGTCGGACCGAGAGAAAAACTCTTCTAAAGTGGGAAATCAGCAGCAGGTCCCGAAGATCATGCGGGGAGCAATTTCCCTCCCCGGAAACTTTGACCCTGTCTGAAACACATGTCAAATTCAAAACGAATTAGACCTGCGTCCAGACAGTCATATACAGTCGGCGCGAAAGCCAACAGGAATTTGGGGAGAAATAAAACGGATTACTCACCAAACAGGGTGTGGAAACAGGGCTCGCGAGGTGTCTCGCACCGACATCAGCATGGCGCGTACCGAGAATTCGCGGATGCGCGAAGGAAACCAGATTTAAAGAATTAAATATAAATAAAAAAATTTAACTACGCATGACTTTTTCTAGATACTAGATCAGACTGGCTACTGTACAAATGGGATCACATCCCTTAAGCAAGCTGACTACATTCTCGTGCACACGATTTCGCCGTTGCCGCGACAAGCTTCCTAGCACAGAGGGCGCCGAGAAGACGTGGTCAGTAGCCGAGCTCAGAGAACTAAGTGCCACAATGGTGGACAAGGCTTCTAATTAAAACTGGCGCTAACGCCCTAGGGAGGAAGGGAAAGGTTCGGTTCTAAGCCGAAAATTTTCGAAGGAGTCCGAGGCTGGCGTGACAAGAACACGACATGCGCGCTCTCTACCGGCCAGAACAGAAGGCAACAAACAATCGACTTCTACAGGCCGCGAGAATAAAGCATAGGGCTTAAGGGCGCTGCGACGCTGCTCTCTAGTGGCGTAAAGGGGAAATAACTGAGGCGGTGAGCTGACTTGCCACCAGGGGTCATGAGGGTGAGCTCTGCACGCTGGCGACCAGGCCCGCGGTTACTTTTTCCTCCGCTAGATGTCGGGGACGTCTCTGTTGGACCAGGGAGAAGGTCCTTGAATTAGGCCATCGTCCCGTCAGGTCACTGCTCCTAGCTTGATTTCTCAGAACTAATGTGAGGTGGAGAGAGAGGAAGGGGGGACAGAAATAGCCACTAAGGTGGGAACGCAGCTCCACTGGAGACTGCTTCGTGATGAGACTTGCTATTCTCAGCAAGCCTGTACAAAGTAGCAGCTTGCAGCCCAGGAGCTGCTCTATGCAATTTTGGTCATGAAGAGAAATAATATTACAAACCCGGGACGTGACTGCAGGCGAGAGAAATTTCAACCGGGCTGACCATGTCCACATTAGACAGCAAAATATCAGATTGGCCCCCTGGGAAGGGGCTTCGGTCCACTGGCACAAAGTTTAAATACGTGGCGTACACCGGCCTAACAAAAAGTAAATCACCCCCATTAACAACCAGATAAATTAAAAAAATAAGAAATCCCAAAAAAAATTAAAATTATAGAAAAATTAAAAAAAAGGTGACGAAATGCCTAATTTCCGGCACAGTGTTTATAGTTACACATTTTGTACTTTATACACCCACGACTTTTTCCCCGACACATCCACTTCACCTGTGGGCGAACAAGGCCAGTGCAGTTGTGAGGACTCGGGGAGAAGTAACGCAGTAGCGCGACCGTGCGCGCGATGCCCAGTCGGCACAGCGCAGAGTGGAGAGGCGACACATCACAAGCCACAAGAGCTGTTAGCGGGATGGTGTTGTGTGTTGGAGCTCGAAGAAACAGCAAGTAGTCGCTCTGAGCTCAGCGCCTTGCACGCTGGGAGCCCCACACGATTAAGAGTGCAGAGTCATGCAACAACGTTGTGAATTTAATGAGTTTCTCCACGGCAAGGACAACTAAATGCCTTTTCCTTAGGTGAGATATGCCATTGTCGTAATAAATCGAAGAGCAGGAAGAAATCCAGCGGAATGGGGAGACGCGGCTTTCGATATAATTTGTAGGAGTCACCGACCAAGTGAATATTTATAACAACACTAAACAATAAAACACAACTTATGTTTACACAAATTTAGAAAAAGCTTTAAAAAGGCACTGTAGGTTGTGGATGAACCAGCATTAACTTGGAACTATGGCCTATTTCCCTAATTTCTGTACATTGATTTCAATGTTTGTGACAGTCGTAATTTTATTTATTCAATCGATATTGCTTGCTGAAGTCTCTTCTTTACTTGAGTTATGTCCATAGTCATAACCGAATGATAATTTAAATGATATACAAACAATAATAATAGATAATACAATATTATCATTAATAGGCCTATATAATTATCCAGTAAATATTTTATTCATTATAATAGCATCATACTTATTTTTCATATGTGAAATTTACTTTTAAAACATATTATTATGTGTGAGAGGTCCGGCAGAATTTTATCCCATACTTTAAAATGAGCTAAGAGTAGTATATAAATGTAGGTTCGGTGGCTAGAGTCTGAGTGTAGTACCGGAGCTGGTGTGCGTCATTTTGGATTCTGACGTCACGGCATCCATCTTGGATACCTTGACCTTTGACCATGTACTTGACCTCCGATCGCCATATTGTATTCCACCATTTCTAATTAAGACATAACGTCTGCCATTTTGTTTTCTAGAACTTTCCTGTATTATGACGTCACGTCCACCATATTTGATCCTACGATCTTGGATTGTGATGTTATATCTGCCATCTTGGATAAGGGACGTAATTACATGGGGCCAGATGGGGCTTATGCCCCGAGTGCCGCATTTGGGGGCACTATAGACATTTATACTTGAATATCGAAGCGTTATAACACAAAATAATCTTGGAGAGCAGATGAAATGTATTATTTCTTAATGGAAAATACATACATGTAAATCGTCAAATATTTAAAAACTGGTATTTTTCAGTTACTATCCAACTTGCGATGCATTAAAAATAAAATGACTGCAAATAAATCTATTTACCATATAATTTGACTAAAAATATTTGTAATAGTGTAATTAATATGTGGTGAAAAATACCTTATTTTGTATTTTTTATTGCCATCTGATAAAAATATTATTGGTGTCAATTTGTCAACAGGAGTTAACAATAAAACCTCTCAATTTATGGCATAAGAAATATTCACCGAAAATTATTTGCTTATAAACAACCACGAAGAACACCCGGAGAAAACTAACAGAAGTTTACCTTAATTATTCTCTGTGAATACATTTATTCATATGCATATTTGATATAATAATACATATACTTAGCATATATACATAATTTTTTTCATATACATATTTGTAACATATCATAAAATTTTTAATGCATAAGCTATATATAAATATATTAACCGCCTAAATGTTAATGGGAAATGAAAATTTAATAAATGATTTTAAGCTTTAATTATTCCTACCACCGGCAAAGGAACGAACCAAGGACGGAAAGCAATCGATTCAACAATTATATTAATAAGTAATTTTTAGATGAATTGTTAAGTTAATTATTACATATTTCCAAGAAAGTTGCCAATATCAATTCAGTGGCTTACTGGCGGCTGGTATATGGGTAATTTAAGCTACTTTGGGAGATTTCATCAATTTTAATTAAATAGGTATTTTTAGGCTAAAAGGCTTTTTTCGCATCGCCAAGGGTTAAAGCAAGGGCAGAAATAGATAAAATCAATCACTATATTAATAGGTATATTTTTGAATGAATTTTAGAATTTTTCCCCGCAAAATGTCTGACAATATGGCGGATGCAACAACATCTGACTATCTGGTGGTTGGCACTAATGCACTCTAGCGGTTAAAAATGAAACCAAAATGGTGGCAGCGCACTCTAGCAGATGATGTTTGCAATACACGACACTAGCAGTTCTAGTAACAATCATTGAAAACAAAGATGTTGGCAGTGCACTTTAGTAGACGATGTGTAAAATATGCAACACTAGCACTTCTTTTTAGCAAGTATTGAAACCAATGATGGCGGCTTTACATGAAAAAAATGACACGTCCGAGTATGTATTATATTTATATATACCTTAATTAATTTTCACTCTGGTATATGTATCGATGGTCATGTGGTCAACTGCGTATGTTTTCTATAACGGAGGTCCGGCCAGTCATGAATTGGAATCATCTCGTTTTATATGTCAGTAAGGGTCATAAAACACTGGAAGGTAATGGAACATCGACTTAAAATACATGAGATGGAGTGACGTTTTTTTCAGTCTAGGAACAAACAGCAGATCAAAGATGGCGAACATTAAAAAAAACAATATGGTGGCTGTTACACTAGAATCCAAGATGGTGAACATTATGTACATCATAATCTAAGATGATGGAAAGTTCTAGAAAACAAAAAGGTGGAATTCAAGATAACCAAATCCAAGATAATGGATGTGTGTAATAATTCAATATGGGGAATCCAAGATGGCGCATATGATGTCTATATCAAAGAAGGAGGAATAAAAGATAATGTCTGTTATGTCAGAATCCAAGATGTTGGATAGGACTTCATACTACAGGAAAGTTCTGGAAAACAAAATGGTGGAATAAAAAATGGCGAACCTGCCATAATTCAAAATGGCGGAATCCTAGATTGCCGATATGATGTCATGATTAAAAATGGCGGAATACAATATAGGGGTCGGGGTCAAGGTCAATGTAAAAGGTTAAGGTAAAAGGCCAAGGTCATCCAAGATGGTTGCCATGACAGCAGATTTCAAGAAGGAGGACACCGGCTCCTGCAACACACTCTGACTCCAACCGCTAGACCTACATATAATCGTTAAAACAATTTTCTATATAGTCAATTTACAGTTATTACGATTTTTAAATTTACATTATTGAAATTTCGGTGGCACAAAATCATTCTAGCTCACCACAGAGTACCTATTCCAATACAGCTATACAAATGGAAAAAACACACACACATTTATAGTGCCAACTTAACCATTGAGCAAAGATTGAAAAATAGAATGAATGGAACACACTGATTTACACCCTATATGTACACATGTTGTTATGTATGATGCAATATATATATTTTTTGTTGTTGTGGTGGCTTCACATCCCACAACGAACAGGACTTGCCCCTGAAGTGACTGCCATCCGTGGCACGTGCTTGTTTAGCGGGTGTTCAACCCCACAGGCGCACTACTTGAATAAGCACGCACGCCCTAGCCTGAGCCGTGCAGTGGAGGGGGTAACCACGTGACTGGGGAGCGGTCACGTGACTCGTCACATTACCTCTCTCCCCTTCTGCCGGGCAGACTGAAGTAGGAGTAACAACGAGGTTCTGGATGGTCAGATAACAGAGGGAAAGGTGGCCCAAGGGATATTTAAACCCCGAACCTCGCCGCTAAGAGCGAGCTTCACCAACCCAAAAAACATTTTATTCACATTTCAAGTTATTAGTATTCAATAACATTTAAAAACCCCTTTTAAGGCTTGGATATTCTCCACGATTAAATTCACGAACAAAAATCGAATATTTTCGGCTAACTTCACCTCTTTCACTACAACATTGAAATGACCTACATTATTCCGAATTTCGGAATACAGGGATTAGGGCCGGTGGGTAATCCTGCACACACCTTCTCCCCCTGTAGAGGGTGGGGGGGTTAAAACAAAAGGACACCATGGGCAAGTGTGGCGACACACTTGCCTGTAATCAACGACTGCTGGGGATGCCTTGCGCATGCCGTACGACCAATAAAAGACAAGAGAACCGGGGGGGGGGGGGGGCATTACTCCTCTTACCCTCAACATCTTTATGACTACAAAATGGAAGGACAAGATCCCCTAAAAAGGCCTGTACCTCCCCCGCGCTGAGGAGTTTCCCAATGATGAACAAGTGGCGGCTAAGAGCGAGCAGCGGAAGCACTGCACCGCCGAAACGAAGACCTGCCGCCGCCCCGCCTGGCCTCCGAGAAGACCGTCACTCTGCCCGAATGAACACCGAACTCCGCTATTGGGCTTAGGCTCTGCGAAGGGTAAGCCGGACTTAGTTATTTTTCGTCGTCAGTCGGACTCAGCCCAATTCGCGAGGAGCAACGCCGGAGCGCTAAGAAATCGTCAGCGATCAAGTTCCAAAGGTATTCCACAACGAGTAGAGTGTCGACTGTGTGGCGACCAAGAGACTCGTTGGAAAAGTTTTTGAGGAGGGCACTTGGGCAATAGCTAGTTGTACAAAAGCAGCGGGAAATGGTACGGGCAAGTGCATGTAGGTGACACCATTTGAACAGTGTGGTCAGACAGAGGCAGGCAAACAAAGGCAGTGTGTGACAACTCCAGACTTAGACTTGTGTACAACCAGTATTGACTCCCACTTCGAGTAAGAGTGTTCACTCGGAAGGTATGATACACTAGAGGGAGTGTGGCAGGTGCGGACATCGAGACAGTCCGGCCAAGGGGATTCATAGCCTGTCCTTCGCACCTCTCTTCGCAGTCGTCAAGGGATCTCCAGGTTCCGGGACAACAGCGCACCAAGGAAGTCCATCCACGGGTCGCTAGGGAAGCGGGGCGCTGGATGGCCGGAGCGCACCTCCAGTGGCGACTCGGCGAGCGAGCCCCGGGACAGGACGACCCACCGAGTGTTGAGGCGCGTGTCCGGCCATATTGGAACTGGTAGCACCATGTGTCTATTTTAGGCAAATTTTGTTCTAAGACACAAGGCAACCTTGAACTTGAGATTTTTAACGTATAATAATATTTTGTAAAATAACTTGTGACATAATATCCTCTTGTAATTTTCCCTTATATATATATATATATATATATATATATAACGTATATACATTGTGACTCGCTTTTGGTTCTTAGAGTAAAGCGATCTTAGGAAATTCAAAAAAATTTCCAAGTCTTTTGTAATAATTAAATATGATGTAATTTAATGTAGTATGGTAATTGTTGACATATGTCTTATTTGTGTTGGCAGTCAGCCGGTATATTCAAGCGGGACAAGTTCAAGAACGAATATTAATATTCGAATACAACTTGAGTGTATCGTATTAACATGTTTATTGTTCTCTTTCGTTATTTCATTTTAATAAATCTTTCTACTCTCACAATACAGTTTTCTTGTGTCGCTCAAACTAACTGCCTTATTTCCCCTACCCGGGGGGCAACATTTTTGCTGTTGTCGAGTAATGGTATAAATATTAGGCGTGGTTAAAGTTGTATAATCCAACAGAGCTGATGGTTTTTATTTTAAAAAACTGGTGTAGGAGATTACCAAAAAGTGACATCAACATAGCAAAGCTTTTTTAGATGCTGTGTTTTTTTTGTCATCTCAGTTAAATAGTTTATGAATATCTCTATTGATACAGAAGCATACATGTCTACAAGTACAAAATGATTTTATAAGTCTTTGTTTCAAAGTGACAAATTATACACCTACTTAGCCTTATTTTTATCATTACTACCAATCACGTGCTTCAGGGCATAAAAATTGCAATAGAGCCACGAACAAACTGTACCTATTTGCAAGCGAATAACAACAAACGGTGTCGACACCGTTTAATTTTGTTTTTACTTAAATTGATTTCGTTAGTTCAATGTGTTCATATTAACTTTATAACTAAAACTCCTTAATTTTAAACGAGTTATAGGTACATATTTTATTTTTTGCATACAAAAATACAATTCCATTCTTCCGAGTGAAGCTGGGTCATCCAGATATTTACAATACATCCCTCTCAGGTGAAATTTTAGGCATTTTCATTGCAAGGCCGTAAGAAAAGAAAGTGGTGATCCTGCGCGAGAGAGATTAAAATTTAGGAAATTTAATAATTCAATCTTCCTAGTAAACATATTAAGAAAAATATACGCAGTTGTCCACATTTTTTTCCGCTAAACAACAATTTACTCTAACTTAAACTTGTAATTACAAAAAATAATGTCTCCTGTGTGGTTAAGTCGTATAGTATCGTTTCAAGTGACATCATCGCCGTTTTCTCCATATAATGAAGTAGGGAATCAAAATATGAATGAAGTATGGTATAAAAATTAAAAAACGTTTGAGCTATAACCGGCAGTGGGCAACGAAGGCAGATGCTACCTATCCAACGCTTCACGCCGCTACCCTTTTTGCACCAACGGCGTGAGAGGGGTGGAAGGCTGAGGTAGGGGAATTGTGCTAGCAGCTAGTTATCTGCCCACCCCTATTTTCCATACGAATAGGAGGGTGCAATGAGCTGATAACCTAGCATAAAGATGGGACAAATGGAATATTTAAAGGGGAATAGTGAAGAAATAAATAATGATGTAGACAGGCATAACAAAGGGAGTATAAAGCTGAAAATATTAACAATTACAGAGAAAAGTACATGGTAATGACTGCAATCAGAGAACTAAAATAACTATGTAATTTGATCCACAGTTGACCACGAAACACAAGTCTTCAAGACCGTGGAGCACGAATTCAGCGAGGATGTTTTTAGTGGAGAACTGAGATAGCACTCGCACCGATGTCTAATCCACATAATCCACATTGTCGAGTGTACCTCTACGTGAAAATTAAACACCATTGAATACTCCTTTGCCCGAAGATAGCACCGCAGTTTTACAGAGTCTTCGGGAACATTAGTTCGAAGAATTATTACGCACGCTAGTAAGAATGCACTCTCAAAGCTCCGGATGTAGGCTTAGCGCAGCGATGTACGTAAATAATACGTGGATGATTTTGACGTTACTCGCGCATGTTATGCAAACTAATGAGAAATCAGCTTTGACTTCCATATTCCATGAATATTAATGGAGTTATTACGTAGTTTTGCCCCGTTTATTAATGAACGAGGGAACGCGGATCGTTTAGCATAAACAAAAAATATGTTCTGAGCAACCATCAATATTATAAGAAATGATAAATGCCTGAAGCTTACCCTACCACCGAATAAGTTTGTGAAACACACGGGCGCGTATTTATGCAATTGTTCTAAAACAGCTTTTCATATTTTCTGTCCAACGTTAGTACATGATGTTCCAATAACAAACTACGTAATTTCCGTGGGAGTAAAAGGTCGACAAGTCATGTATGTCGGTCGCTGCGGCTCGGTGCCGGGTGCAGGAGCGGCGGCCATGTTCCTGTGAGTGATCACTCCATCCCGCCGGCCTTGGAATAACGAGAGCTCGTCAATACTCGCCCCTTCACATGCTCGCCGAGTCCCGACCGCACTCCCCGCCAGGCTCCGCCAGCGCCAGCGCGTATTGAGCGCAGCCGGGCGACTGCACGCGGGCTGAATATTACATGACGAGCGCCGCGCATGCGCCAAGGGCTCATCCCTCCCTGCAGCGCTGCTCCGCGGGGGACGGAGGAACTACGTCAGCCACGCGCAGGGGGCTGGTGCTCTCCCTCCGCCGACCTAAATCCCCATCCCACAAGGCAACCAGAATACATGAATACATTACTTGCCGGCGCGGCGTGTCACCAGCCATTATTTCGGACCAGACTTGTTATAAAGTCATTCTCTATTTTATACAAAAATTAGTAAGCTTTATTTACGCTAAAAACAGGTTCGGAGAAATTGCATTAGTTTCATATTCTAATTTTAAAAAAAATCATCGAATTTTCTCGTGCCAGAATATCAATTCGAAGCTCGGACACATAATAATATCATATTCAGATCAGTATAAAGTTTTTTTTGCAACTGAGCAGAGAGTATACAATCAGTAATACAATCGTATTTCTTAGCCTAGCCCCTGGTTTGCAGCGATAATAAATGCAAAATTTTGCGTGTCAAAAGTGTTTTAGTGCCCATTCAGGGTAAGGGCAGACATATAATAATATCACATACACTGCTTCTATTCTATTTATTATCTGTTACCACTCCGTGTTTATCCTAGCTCCATGACACCATCATCACAACTGTCTTACAGTGGCACCAACTTCATGATTACACTACAACATCTCCCCTTTCAAAGTTGTTTGTCAAATACACTGTACATACATTACATGTTCAACCTCTTGGGAGGATTTATAACTCTCCCTGATCTTGTTACTGTTGTTCTGTTAACACCAGCTGGTTTGATAGAAGTATCTTGCATTCTAGTGCACCCTACACTCCTGTCAGCTTCCATTAAACTAAATTTATATGATTGTCTATTTGCACTACCATTTTCATCATTCACTACATGGTCTTTATAAGTATTCACTTCGAAGCCTGCAAAACCATTTGTTACACCGTCTGATGTTTCCTGAGCTCTCCTGTGATGTTCTTTACTTCTTCCTTCCTTTTCTTCGCTGTTTATTGGCAATATGACTTCTTGATGTCTTTCACTTTCTTCTGTTTTTGAAGACGCTTTTATGTGTGTTTCATTTCTTCTCACTTCTCTTCCATTCTGGTTCCTTACAACGTAGGATCGTGGAGCGTCGTGTATCCTTACAACTGTAGCAGGTTCCCACTGTGCATTCTTATTTGTTTTTATCACCACCTTGTCTCCTTCTCTAAACTCGCTAGCCTGTTTCAAGGCTGTCTTATCATACTGTTGTTTGCACCGTTCTTGATTTAATATCATTTTTTTATGTGCGTCTTTTTCAACTTTGGGTTGAAGCATTTGACTTGTCACTGGTAGTAATGTTCTTATCTGGCGGCTCATTAGTAGTTGGCACGGTGAAATGTTTAAGCTTGACAGTGGCGTGTTTCTGTACTCTCTTAGCAGATCTCTAAAATCTTTTTGCTGCTCCATACTTTTCTTTAGTATTTTCCTTGCTGTGTGACATCCCTTTTCTGCCAGGCTATTACTTCTGTGATAGTGCGGACTACATGTTCTCAATTCAATGTCATAGGTCCGTGCAAACCTCGCAAACGTTTGCGATAGAAAGGGCATATTGTCTGCTCTAATTACTCTTGGAATGCCATGCGTGCAGAACACATCCCTCAGTTTATCACAAACATTTTCTGCTGTCTTATGATTTATTGGTATTATTTCCAGCCACTTTGAGAATATGTCAACAACAATCAAGTAGTTCTTGCCTGCATTATCCAGAATGTCCACTGAAACCTGCTCAAAAGGGAGTTGTGGAATCTCTTGTGCAATCATTGGTGATTTCTTCTTCATTGATTGATATTTCTCACATATATGGCATCCACTCACCCATCTTGTAATGTCTGAATACATGTTTTTCCAGTAGTACACAGTTTTGGCTTTGGCTACAGTCTTGTCCCTTCCATTGTGACCTTCATGCAACAGGTTCAAAATTAGATTCTTCAGTGCTTGAGGTACAATGAGTTTGTCATTGTAAAAGAGCAACTGATTGTCCACATAAATGTCATTTCTCATAGGCCATGCCCACCTAATGCACTCTGGTACTTGTTTTTTATGTTCAGGCCAACCCTTGCCATACATGTCCTTGAGAGCTGAAAGTTCATTATCTGTTTCTGTGGTCTTGATAAAGAGTTCTTTCTTTGACTCAGACATGGGTAAGTGCCTAACTAGTTCATGAACTAGTTCTTTCATTTCTGGGTCCTCTTCAGTAGGACCTAAGAGATATGACCGGGACAGTAGATCTGCAATGTACATTTGAGGTCCAGGTAAGTATTTTACCTCTATGTTGTATTTTAGTATTTTTAGCCTCAGTCTGCGTAGAACTGATGAACCTATTTTGTGTACAGGCTTGTTCATTGTGGCAACAAGTGGTTTGTGGTCCGTCATGATTGTGACCTTATACCCATACACATAATTGTGAAATTTTTTCAGGCTAAACTCAATGGCTCTCATCTCTTTCTCTGACTGTGAATAGTTTTGTTCGGCTTGTGTCATGCTTGACGATGCAAAGGCTACAGGTTGTTGGTCCTGCAGTAACACACACCCTAATCCATCCTTGCTGGCATCACATTGAATCACTATCTTTTTGCATGGTGTAAAGTTTTCCAATACTGGTG
This sequence comes from Bacillus rossius redtenbacheri, assembly GCF_032445375.1. Classification (NCBI taxonomy): domain Eukaryota; kingdom Metazoa; phylum Arthropoda; class Insecta; order Phasmatodea; family Bacillidae; genus Bacillus; species Bacillus rossius. The sequence continues at coordinate 238,026,450 of NC_086330.1, read as the reverse complement.
CATTGGATATCAACGTTTTAATTTCATTAAAAGCATTTTCATGTGTAGGTAGCCACTGATAGCATACATTGTCTGATAAAAGTTGCCGCAAGGGTGCTGTTATGGTAGACATATGCGGAATGAATTGTCGAACATAGTTAAACATTCCCATACATCGTTGGAGCTCTTTTTTCGAAGCTGGAGCTTTGAGGTCGACTAATGCTCTTACTCGATCTTGGTCCATACTCATTCCTTGCTTGCTAAATTTGAAGCCTATATATGTAACTTCATTTTTTCTATACTGCACTTTCCTTGCGTTAAACTTGATATTTCTCTCTTCAGCCCTAAGAAGTACTTGTTGCAAGGCTTTATCATGCTCTTCTGCTGATTTTGCATACACAATGAGATCATCCTGATATGCCATCACATTGGGAATATCATTGAAGTTGCCTTCCATTTGTTTTTGAAAAGTTTCGCTAGCACAGATAAGGCCGAAAGGAAGTCTTTTGAACTTGTATACTCCATACGGAGTTGAGAAGCTACACAAATTACTTGATTTTTCATCCAGCTCAATTTGATGATACCCATCTTTTAAGTCCAACACCGTAAAATACTCATTAAAAGCCAATGTTTCAGCAACTTCTGACACGGTTGGAATTAGATGATGTTCTGTGACAATGATTTTGTTTAGCTCTTGTGGATCTAGGCAGAACCTTAGTTCCCCATTTGGTTTCTCTACAGTTACTAACTGATTAATGCAATGTTCCAGTGTTGGATTTTCTACTCTTTCAATCACTTTTCTCTTTTCCATTGTTTCAAGAGTTCTTTTGAAAGTTGGCTTCATTGAACTTGGAATCCTGTGCGGGGGCTCATTAATTAGTTTAGCCTCTTTTCTTATCTTAATTGTGTATGTGCCAGGAAACTTACCTAAGCCTTGAAATATTTTAGAATTGTTTTTCACAAACTCTCTCGTAATGCTGTCTGTAGGCTCTGCCACAATTGACTGTACCTTCTTCACTAGTTCAAGCTGTTCACATCCTTCTAAACCTAGTAGTGGTGTTGTCTGTAAATTTACCACAACAAATTTCAAATCTACCTTTCTTCCCTTCACTTCACATTTGAGTGTGACAGTTCCTTCTGGTTTAATTGTAGATCCACCAAATGCTTCCAGTGTTATGTTTGTCTGCTTAATTTTCACTTCTGGTCTTATTTGATCTAATATCTCGCTTGGTATAGTGTTAACAGCTGCTCCTGTGTCCAGTTTAAAATTGATTTTTCTGTTTTCTACCCATACATCCTGTCTCCATTCTTTTGTTGGTTTGGCCCTCAATGAGTCAATTTCTTTTTCTTGTTTAGCCACAATTCCATACATAAATGCAACGTCTTCTTCACTGTCATTATTTTTCTCACTATAATGTTCATTTGTACTAATTTCGTGGATTTGTTGTTCTGTTCGGCACATAGCCGCAAAATGATTATATTTCTGGCATGCAGAGCATTTTTTGCCATAAGCTGGACATTGTCTTGGAGGATGTTTTCTGCCACAATATGAGCAATTTGAAATGCTTTGAAGATGTTTTGGTTGTTCATAGTATCTCGCACGTTCATGTACGTGTTGTTTTTGACTGTCTTGTTGCATAGTTGTCCTAATTGTTCTTTTAGGGTTATATTTTCCTCGAGCAACGGCATCAACTGGAATTGAGGTTGTTTCTTCTCCACCAGTTTGTTTGGTCCTACCTTGGCCCTGTTGCATCTGTGTTGCTTGTTCCCGACTTCTCTCTGATGCCTGACAATGGTTGACTACTTGCTGAAGTGTTGAATCTTCTATTCTCAGGAGACTCTCCCTCAGCGTGGTACTACTTATTCCCACAATAATTCTGTCACGAATCAGGGATTCTTCGAGGTCCCCAAATGAACATGATTTAGCCAGTCTTTTCAGATCAGTGACAAAATGGTCAATAGTTTCACCTTCAGCTTGGCACCGCTGATTAAAAATGTATCGTTCAAATGCTTCATTTTTTTTAGGGGTTGTGTGTTGTTCAAATGCTTGTATCACCTTATCATACTTTGTTTTCTCTTCATTGTTAAGATTGAATGTGTTGTACAGATCAACACCTTCTTGACCTATAATGTTTAGCAACAGAGCTATTTTGATATTATCAGGTTTGTTATCGTTTCCACTGGCAATAATATAAATCTCAAAGTTTTGTTTGAAGGTTTTCCAGTGTGCTGCCACGTTTCCTGAAAGTATCAATGCAGCTGGCAAATTAACAGTTCCCGCCATGTTGAGGTTATGTGACGTTTGCAGTAGCCTGGTGTTCACTTTTTATGGATTGTTTTTTTCTTGTTCTTGTCTTATCGACATATTAATCCGTGCTGTTACTTTAAGTTCACGAGTTCATTTATTTTGTTTCCTCCCGCACTTTCCATTTATTCGGCACTGTGTTATTTATTCTTCTTGATACAATGGTCTTTTACTATTGATCCTACCGACTGCGCCATGTTTTAGTGCCCATTCAGGGTAAGGGCAGACATATAATAATATCACATACACTGCTTCTATTCTATTTATTATCTGTTACCACTCCGTGTTTATCCTAGCTCCATGACACCATCATCACAACTGTCTTACAGTGGCACCAACTTCATGATTACACTACAACAAAAAGAGTTAAATTAACGTTTTCTCTTTGCAGTATCTGGTATGCCCGGGCGGGCATGCAGCTACCTCGCAACAATGGTGACCGCATCTCCCGGGTAGTATATAACAGGGGCTCCGAGCCCTGCTTCGGCTAGAGGAGTAGGAGCCAATGTTAACCATCTTATAATCTGACGACACGGCGGCCATTTTGGAATACCTTTGACTTGACCTGTACCTTTGACCTTGATCTTCGACATTGACCTTGACGTTTACCCCGGCGGAAATCTTGAATCAGCCAGTTTGATTTCTAGAACTTTCCGCCATTCAGGAATCGAATGCCCCACTCACTAATGTTGCACTTTTCGTTATATCTGCTATCTTAAAAATCCATAATTTGTAAGCTAGACAATCGTAAAATAATTTACAATTTTAATAAAATTGAGATAAAAATGCACTTACATAATGGAATCCTCTTTTCGAACCCGGCGAGGGCAAATAAATGACGACAGATCCTCCACGGAAGCCACCGGCAGACTGACCTCCCGCCACTAATGCCAAGCTATGTATCGACATCAGGTCTGTCATCTTGTTTCGTATGTTGGAGGCCGCCATCTTGTTTTCGTCTGCTAGAGTGATCTGTCACCACGTTAGTTTAATTTTTACCTGCTAGAGTGAAGTAATTATTTAATACTAGCTGCCCGACCCGGCTTCGCACGGCTATACTAATGGAAAAAGAATTATGCCACATCTCCCATTTACAGTAATGGTAAATATAAAAAATTCATTGAAAATTTATTACAATGCTGTATAATGTACCGGAGAAAAAATGAATAGCACCGATGGTTTCCCGACTCGTGCACGCAACGTACAACTGATATACCCGTTCTTCGCTACGGCAGTCTACAGGCAGATCACTCTTGCGCCGCTCATTATACATGCCCCTCCTTGTGGGTACGCCACTGCCGCGCGATGCCCGTTGCCATGGAGACGCAGAAGGCATGAACAATGCAAAATACTGTTCTCATGCAGACAAAGTACCCACTGTTGCCTGGTTTTAACCACCTATGCTATGGGATCTAATTTTCGGAAAATGTCATCCTGCGTAACATAAGGAAAATTACTGTGAAGTTTCAAGTCTGTAAAATATATATACTTGAAAAAAAAAGGGCAATAAATTTTTGATATTTAAAGTACTTGCAAAATTTCAACGGTGATGAGGACTGCACTAACAATGAAATAGCCGTTGCCATAGAGACGAATGAAGCATCAACAAAGCAACAGCCGTTGCCATGGTGATTTCCTACCAAAAACTGGAAATAAAAAAAAAATTAGGGGTGGACTACCCCTAAAATTTAGGGGGATGAAAAATAGATGTTGGCCGATTCTCATAGATACCGGATAAGCACAAAAAATTTCATCAAAATCGGTCAAGCCGTTTCGGAGGAGTATGGCAACGAAAACTGTGACACGAGAATTTTATATATTAGATTACTGTGGCACCCGCCATCCTGAAATTTCGTCGCCATATTGGAAATATGTTTTTATTTAGCTCAAAATTCGGGAAACTTTCCAAAATTCATTGAATAAATATGCAATTAATATACTCATTGATAAGATTAGTTTCCGTCCTTGATTCGATCCCTGGGCGCAGCAAATATTTTAATTTTATCTCAAAAAATAATTGAAATAAATCATGTTCAAAATCCTAAAAGAAGCTTAAATTCCTCTACTACCAGCCTTGTATAAGCCGATATGACCGTTATCTAGGAAGTTCTTAATAATTAACCTAGAAATCTGGGAAAAATTCCTAAAATCATCAAAAAATCACTTAATAAAATAATGATTGTCGCGATAAATTCCCTTTCTTGGTTTGATTCTCGGCCAGTGATAAGGATAACTAAAGTTTTAAATAAATTTTTAAATTCTGTTTCCAGTAGTGTAGAAAGATATTTTCTGGTACTGGCTTCTTTCTGGAAGTGCTGGTGCCAGGGTTCCGGCTGTGGATTATGATGTCACGGCGGCCAACTTGGCTGACATGGACCTTTTACCTTGACCTTAAACTATGACCTTGACCTTGATCCCGGTGGCCATATTGGGTTCATCTTGAAAATACGCATTTTTTATGCTATAAAATCAGAATTTTTTAAATTTATAAAAAATAAAGAAAAATTAATATTAAAACACTCCACCATCTTTGATTATGACAACACGACCACCATCTTGAAAAACCGTAATGATTATCATATTTTAATGGGAAAAAATTTAAAACTTATTAAAAAATTTAAAACTTATAAAAATTTTTAACTAATGTAATTTTAATAAAATTTTAATAAAACCCACACTTACGTCCTTGGTTAGAACATAGCGATGGACAAAAGAAAAAAATGAATTCAGATCCTTCCTCCACAGAAGCCACCGACAGATTGACCTCCTACCACTAATACCAAGGTACATATATCGCCAGCTAGTATAATGTCATGTCCGCCATCTTGTTTTCGTCTGGTGGAGGCCACCATCTTATTTTTGTCTGCTGGAGTGCGCTATCGCGATGTTAGTTTAATTTTTACCCACTAGAGTGCAAAATGTTTTATTATCTCTGTTGCGCCCGCCATCGTGAAATTGGGACGACATCTTGGATATTCGTAATAATTAACCTAGAAATTCGAAAAAATTCCAAAATTCATTAAATAAATGTGCGATTAAAATTCTGTTAACTGTCCTTGTGTGGTTAAAGAAAACTTTATATAGATTTGGTAATAAAAGCCTTGGAAGTTGCTTGAAGAGGGCGAAACATACAACAGTATACTCAGAGGAACACAAGGGAGAAACAATAAAGAAAAACTTGCTTCTCAAAACAGGAAGAAGAAAGTGGATCGTATTTAACAAATAAATAAAAAAAGAAGTTTCTTAGAGCTTACCTTTTTATTTTTAGTTATGATTTTCATCATTTTCTTTTGATAGATTCAGAAGTTACACATATTAAAGTTGATTGTGGGACCCCAACCGTCAGAAGTTATCAATTACAAACATATTATAACTGTACAAATTTTGTTACGCGATTGTAAACAAACCTACTAGTGTGGTATCATGCCACCAGAGTGCATTGAGGTAAATAAGGTACCCAAGATGGATGTTGTTATTCTCTTGTTTCCATTTATTCGTGCATATAACAAGGAAAGTATTAATAGGTTATGGGCCCAGGCGTAGTACCCCGGTAATTAAGAAAGAGGAGACAAGCAGGTAATGTGCATGGCGCGATCGGGAAGTGAATTTCTGAGATATTCGGTTTAAAAAATAAAACTTTAAGTGATCGGGTTGCAGCGTCGATGACATGGGGGCCAGCACTTCCATATTATACCCGCAGCTAACCGACACGAACTATAAAAATTGGAAATTTCGCGTTATTTCACTATTGGATGAAAAAGAGGTGATATGGGTGGTCGATGGAGGAGTAAAAATGATGGAGATGGTGGGAGAAGAGCTGAAGAAAGCAAATACTGCAGACAAAAAGGCTAAGAATTTGGTTATAAATTGTGTGACCGTTCGCCACATTGACTATGTCAGGGATGCGAAAACTGCCTCTGACATGTTTACCGCATTGGACAAGATCTTCGACAGGAAGAGTGCAATATCAAAGCTGTTGATTAGGAAGGACCTTTTAACATTGAAATGTAACACACCTTTGCAAGAGCACTTCAACAAGTTTGACAGTTTGATAAGCGATCTTGAGCGGATGGGGTCTGCCCTACAGCAAGATGACAAAAGTCTGTCATCTGTTGCTAACCATGTTCGAACGTTATGAGAATTTCATAACAGTCCTTGAAACTATGGATACCGAATTAACTATGGATTTCGGGAAATCGAGATTACTTGATGCAGAAATTAAATTGAACCATATGCAAGCAGAAGATATGAGCAAAGAATCATCATTTATTGCATCAAGATCACTCAGGAAGTGTTTTAGATGTGGAGATACCTGTCACTTTGTGGCAAACTGTCCCAAGGTGGAAAAGCATTTTAACAGAGATGTTTTCCATGATCGGGGGAATAGATATCGAGGTAGGAACCAGAGAAACAGTGATATTGGGAGAAGCGAACCTAACTCAGGATATTTTTGCTCCGATGAGACAGAAGTCACCTTTGTTGCCACCACGGAAACAAAAGAAGCTGCTCTAGCTCAAGGTGAAGAAAGGGTAAGTGAAATCATTTTTATATTAGATTCAGGATGTACAGACCATCCGATCATGTCAAGTCTAAAGTCATGCTTGGAAAGCATTGAAGTTCTTGTAAATCCTATAAAGATAAAGGTGGCCAATGGGGAAGAGCTGACTTCAAACCAAAAGGGAACACTAAGACTAGTCAAAGGCGGTGTAAAAATAAAACTGGAAGCTCTTATAGTACCGAGCCTTACATTTTACCTGCTATCGGTGACAAAAGTGGTCAATTCAGGCAAACAAGTTACCTTTAATGTTAAGAAAGCGGAAATAGTGGATGGCAATGGCCTAAACGTTGTATGCTACGCATCTGGAAAGCTATATGAAGCCACGTTTTCATTGCAGAAGCTGGAGCGTTGTTGTTTAGGGGAGATAGAAGATCTGTGGCACAGGTGACTTGGACACCTGAACAGGGCGAGTTTGAGGTCTATGGGGTTGCCACATTCAAATAAAGTGTGTGACTCTTGCTGGCAAGGAAAAGCCAGTCGACTACCATTTACAAAACGTAATGCACCGAGATCCTACAGGGTTGGAGAATTACTTCACACAGACGTAGGGGGTCCTGTCACTCTACCTACGAACAGTGGTGAGCAGTACTATCAGATCATCACTGATGACCACTCACATTTTTGTGTGATATTCCTACTCAAGACCAAAGATGAGGCTGCGGGAAATATAATGAATTACATAAAATGGTAAGAATCCCAGTTCGGAACAAAGTGCACAAGCAGGGTGAGGTGCGACAATGGAGGGGAGTTCTCTTCAAAAAACTGAGAACATTCTGCATGGAGAATGGCATCCAACTGGAATACACAGCTCCGTACTCGCCGCAAATGAATGGGTTAAGTGAGAGACTAAAAAAAACATTACTGGACAAAGTGAGAACCATGTTCGCAGAAACAAACCTGCCAAAATATTTATGGGGTGAGGCAGTACGCACCGCAGCATATCAGCTCAATCGGTCCCCTACAGCGGCACTTGAAGGGAAAATCCCAGCGGAGCTCTTTCTTGGGAAGATTGACCTTACAAAATTGAAGTTTTTCGGAACCAAGGCATGGGCGGTGAAATTGCCACAGAAGGACAAGCTGGACACTAGAGCCAAACCGACAAGAATGGTTGGCTACAGCCCTAATGGTTATAGGGTATGGGACCCTGTGACAGGCAATGTACAAGTGTCAAGAGACGTGACATTCGATGAGACTGACGTGGTGTACGAGGAGGAGGAAAAACCAGGTGCAACAAAATTGAAGATCAGCAATGGAGATGAGAATAAATGTGAAGGAGTGACAAGAGCGATAAATACAGAACCGACAGTGACAGAAAGCGACGAAGAGTTTTATGGGTTTGAAAACAAGGACGACGAGCTCTCACTAACAGGACCAAAGAGAAAATCAACAAAACCAAAGCATCTGGAGAACTACGAACTGTATGTTGTCTACTGCCTGGTAAGTGAGGGATATCCTCAAACCTATGAGGAAGCAGTGCAAGAAAGTGAAGAATGGAGAGAGGCCATCAATAAGGAAATGGAAGCACACAATAAGTTCGGAACCTGGAAACCAGCGGACCTACCAGAGAATGTCAGGCCTATCGAGACAAAATGGGTATTTCACACTAAATCAGACGGAACAAAAAAGGCCAGATTAGTGGCCAAAGGGTTTCAAACAGACACAAAGGAAGAAGTGGTTAGTTCACCAAAGTCCTGCAAGGAGGGTCAGTGTAAGCCTGGCATTAAGGGGCCAACTGGTGCGCGCTCTGTCGAGCAAAAAGGTAACTAGAGAGAGGAGGGGTAGCGGCCTGTAAAGTTCTTGCTCCAGCGCCGAACTAAGGTAAGATAGTTCGCCTCGTCGCCCGGAGATGGTGCAAGCAGGCTGTTTGCCGGCCAGCGATATGTCCTCGCGGCCTAGGGAGGTTAATGGCCCCGGTCGTTGCTCTGGGCGTGGTTCCTGGAAAATATGAAGGAGGGGGGTTCTGCTGGCTCCTGAGAAAAGTCTAAGCCGGGCGCCGATATGTGCCCGACAGCCCTGGAGAATTAGAATGGGGCATGACTGGAGCTGCCAACTTCAGCCGAGCTCTGGGAAGTGGGCTGCCTTGGGTGGATGCTGAGTGAAGCCCTCTTGTTCACGATCCAGACACTGTTACTGGTTGTGTTTGTAGCCCGAGGTGGGAAGAAAAATGATGGCTAATACAAGCCTAGGCGAAATCACACCAGGGTATCGGTTTAGGCGTTGGGAAAATGTCGTAGGATTCTAAAAGGAAAGATTTAATCAGGATGAGCAATGGGATAATAAATTTTAACTTAAAGAATTTAGGTAAAAAAAATTGGCAAACATTTCAAATTTGCTGCACAAAACTGATTGATTTGATCGACTCTTGTCCTTGGTTCGATCCCTTGTCGATAAAAAAACTTAATTCTATGTAAAAAAAATAATTATTTCATTAAATATGGTGGAAAATACTAAAATTAGCTTATATTCCTCTGCTACCAACCTCTAGTAAGCCATTGATGACATTATGACCACCATATTAAAAATAAAAATAAAAAATTAACACAGAAAATCGGGAACAATTTCAAAATTCATCGAAAAAATAACTCATTAACATACTGATTAATTAGTTTGATTCCTGTCATTGGTTCGATCCCCGGGTGATGCAAAAAAATTTAATTTGAGGTAAAAAAAACTCTTATTTAATAAAATATGGTGGAAAGTCCTAAAAAAAGGCTTAAGTTTCTCATATACTAGCATCCTATAAGGCGATATGGACACCATCTTGGAAATTTGTATTTATTGACCTAAAAATTCAGAAAAAATTCCCAAAATAAAAAAATTACTTTTAAAATAATGAATGTAGCGATTGCTTTCCCACTTTGGTTTGATTCTCGGCCAGTGATAAGGATAACTACATGTTAAAATAAACTTTAAAGATTGTTTCCCATTTTTTTAATGGAGTTTATAAATAATTCGCTCTACGAAAAACAACACTAGACAAGTTACTTGTCCAACGAATTAAATATTTCGTAGCGCGCTGCATAACATGGGAGTCTATTTATTTTTATTGATGCATGGAATATATTCCAAACAGTTCATGTACATTGCTATACATATAGGCCAAGTGTCTTCGAACCACGAGGCCAGGTAATGGACAACGTCAGATGTATAGACCAGACATTTCCGAACCTCAATACCCTCTTCGTCGATAGCTAATATTATATATTTCAAACAGTTAAGATAAAGTCTTCGAACTGTCAGACCTCAAGTACCGATAAAATCAATTACAAGCAGTTAGATTAACGGAACATGTTTTAGGCTTACTAAACAAACAAAGTATCCCTAAACCTAAAAATGTTTTATCAAGACCAAGAGGCTTTGAATAAGTAAATATTTAGAGCTACTGCAGATTTTGACTACACACATTTAACGAAAACACACGTTCAACAAAATAACACTCAGTACACACACTGGATGCACAATACACACACATTAAACACACGAACACACAGTACACACACTTGACGCACACTGCGCACACAGTACACACACTTTACGCACACAAAACACACAGTACATGCAATGGACGCACAGTACACGCAATGGACACACTGAACACACATTGGACGCACAGTATACACACTGAACACACAGTACACACACTGGACACACAATGGACACACTGTTCACACAGGGAACATAATGAACACACAGTACACACATGGACCAACATTTAACACACTGGACGAACCATAAACACACAGTACACACACATACACATGACATGCAATGAACACACACAATATTGCCACTTGATGGTTAAAAATTAAATAAAAATTCAAAGAAATTAAATAAAAGAAATCAATCAGAAATCAATCGCAAACTGTAATGACTTTTCTTTAAGTTCGGGGGTGGGTGTGTGAAACTGTAACTCAGTGGACATACTCACTTAGGCTAACAAGAGGTTTATTCTTACAATACCATTTACCTTGATAAAATAGTTTTCATTCTAGGATCAAAAAATCCGTTATCCCATACAGAATGTCTGGTGAGAGAGAATTAAAGGAGAGTTTTAAAAATAACTAAACACTAGTTTGAAAATAGCATATATTTTGTTTTTAAACATCAAATAAGCAAATTCAGTGTCAAGGAACAGGCCGTCTTTACAGATAATGATTAAAATTGCAATTAAAAATCACAACTATTTCTCAGTTATGATTCACGTAATAACTACTCCATACAAGAGAGAGAGAGAGAGAGAACTTCACCAAACTCTTCCCTAATCCTTTCTAATGCGTTAACTTACGAGTATCTGATACCATTACATTACATTATTATTACAGCTATGAAAAGATAGTTAAAAACTCACGTTTTTAATTAAGCTGAATTTTTTCTGATCCATCACTTTAAAACTAACTTAGAGCCTGTCTTGCCCTTGAAAACCCGCACGAACTTTACATTTTCAAATTATGACTATACCGACTTACTACCAGTACGCCTCCCTGATTACGAACTAAGATACTCGTTACTAATGGCGAGAGGCATAGCCTCCACCCGAGTGAGCCTCGACCTCTCTCTAACTTCCGCTTAAATCTCCGCACAACGCCGCGCCTACCAGCACAATCCCTGGCAATTGAAACCAAATTTACAAACAACTAACCCGGACAGCTGAGCAGGCTACCCCCTCCACCCAGTCATGCGGCCACACCGCACCGCGCGGCCTGTTGCGACAAGCCTCAGTAACCGCGGCCAGTAACTGCGCCAGCGTGCAGCCGGACAAACAAACTACAAAATATTGTGCAATCTGCAAGCCAACATCGTGCTGTGCCAACTCCGTGCCCCAATTACTTGGTCACGCCATTTGCGCCGACGAGTGAACAGAGCAGCCAGCCCAGAGTCCATCAGTTAAGTCCCCAAATTTGATTTAAAAAACCCTGCAAAATTTTTAACCGCTACATTACCCTCCCCTCACAGAGCTCGAGCCCCATCGAGCTATCTCGAAACTAAATATTACATTTCTCAACCAGACCATAACCTTAATTCCCTCATTTATATATTTAAAAACAATGTTATTTGTCTTAGTTACTTGCTTACTGAACAAACATGTAGATATTGCATAAGGCAATTTAAAACATAAAGTATTCATTAAAGAAAGTATTTCATAATTGTGTGTTGTTTCTTACAGAACAAAATGTAAAAGTTTTATCTGGATAGTTCTGAAATGCAAATTCAGAGGCTCAATTTCTCCATAAAAAAATAATTGTTCTGTTAGCGAAGCTCTCTTTACAAATTAATAAATTATTATGTATTTAATTTTGTTCCTCGGTTTTCGTTCCATTACAATTCAGTTTAATTATTTTCACAATTTCTACAACAAAATTTTTAAATTCTTTAAAATTATCTTTTGATTTTCAGTCTATCACAATATTTCTTTCATTCTTTAATTGTAAATGTTCTCACAATTTTATATCAGGGTGTCAAAAAAAATTTAACTCATCTCGTAAAGGATGGAGCAACTCCTCGAAGACAGTGTTGACGAGAAGAGTAGCTCCCTGGGCTGGCTGTCAACGAGCATCACTAAAACTGCACACTGCAACTGCTACTGGACTGGCTTCCAGGGCAGCTCACATCTTCTCCCCACATCTGCTTCGGAAGTTGAGCCATACAGCCATCCTCACAGCGAACAACTTACAATTCTAAAATATCAACAGGCATTATCACCCATCCTAACCAACACATTACAATCCTATCCTTTGTTATTTAACTTCTCCATTTTTTTAGTTATCAAAAAATCTTTTTAAGTTAGATTCATTAAGTTTAAATTAGATTCATTAAGTTATTTTTCTTCAAAAGCAACTAAACTGAAACGTGATGAGCATGATGCACACACACAAAAACAAATCAATTAAGTATTCCACCCTCATACAGTCTAAACAGTTAAATAGTATTACTGAAGAAAAAAATGAAAACTTGACCTCAGAAGACTTTTCCTAAGTCTTGAGTTTTGACAAGTTCTCCACGCAACATCAAATCGTCGCAACAAAGTCACTGGGTTGAAGGTCACTTCACACGACCCACCCACAACCTCTACTAATGCTTCTTTTCTTCTGGTGGCAGCCACACTGCCCACCAACATCTCTCCGAGCTGCTGATCCAGCTATCCCACGAGAGGAAACAACAAAGTCAATAGAAGCTTAGGAGGAAACACCACACTCTGGCTTCTCGAACAAAACCAAATCAGCTTCCGCTTCTTCGGCTTCTGAACATCTGAGATATGTAATACACCTCTTCCAAACAACAACGAAACGTTTATCTTCAACACTTCTTCTTTAAATCGTAGGGTCCCAACAGGTATTCCAGTGTGACAGCCTAGCTCCATAATAGCACACTGCTGATTATCAAAACCAAGTTCAGATCATAATAACTTCAATGTGTATCTTCCAATTTCCTACTGAGCCATACATTTTCATATTCTCCTGGCTCATCTTTAGACTTAGGATAATTTAAATAAATATTTTAAGTATTTTTTTTTTGTAGCCTGTTACAGCCTATCAAAATTTTATCCCAGTATTGTACTCTCCTTATTAATTTTGTCTCCGGGTGTTTCATCCACGGGCTCCCACACCACTCAAGTCCTGATTAAGCATTGTCTCATGTCTCCTCGCTCCTCTGCACGTACGCGAGTGAAATTTCGCACCCCTTCAGTGCCCCGCGCACGTCCTCCCACTCGATACCTTGGCTTCGGTCAGCCCTCCTAGGCACACCCGTAGCTCAAGCTACAGTTTGCTGAAGCAACTTTGGTCAGGTTCACCGGCACAGGTTGCGGTCGGTCCTGACACACCTCGGGAGTCCTGTAGGCAGCCGTTCCCACTATGCAGCATTACCCCCCTCCTCCTTTTTCCTCTCTATCCGTTCCAGATCCTTCCATCTGGATAAACTACCTCCCTGTCTCTATAACAGGCCCCAGGCCTGCGAACGGACAGCTTGCGCCATTTCCCGGCGGCACGGCGAACTAAAATACTTTCTTTTAGGCGTCGGAGCAAGCGCTCTGGCGGCCGCGACCCAACTTAATATAAGTTCCTTTCCTCCCCGACAGAGCTCGCTCCAGTAGGTTCCATAGGGCACAAGCTTTCGCTAGTTCCCCCCCTCCCCCTCCGGCCGGACTCTTGCGTACCAACACAGAGTCAGTTATAGTTGTCCCCAACAGAGCGCTCTGCTTTGCACCTCTGAGGCCCCTTTAAGTTAGGCAATTAGCCCTCTTCATTTCTTTTTTTGGAGGGTGGAGCAAGTACTCCGCTGGGCTTATTCTAGCCAATCAGAGGCCATTTCTCCCACTCCCTAAGACTCCGGGCCTCTCGCTCGAACTTAACCACATGTCACCTGGAAGAGCGAGGGATTCTTCCTTCAGCGGTCACCACGATAGCGTCTCGTGCCGGAGCTGCATCGCCCGCGCCGTTTACGTATTCACCGCCGCAACCTAGTTAAAAGATGTGATCTCTCAAGTTCGGGAGTGTTCCCTAACGTTTATCTTTTTTTATTCTTCTGGTTGGCTATTTGCCATTAGTTTAGCCAAGTAGTAATTTCGTATTATGTCTCACGACGGTTCACCGCGACCACCCGCGCCGCCTCCCCTCGAGGACGGACTTAACTTCACTTCACTTCACTCCAACCCCAGATCGGGAAGTGGAAAAGTCAACGTCCTGTTTGACTATTGTTGCCTCCCCGTTATCCTTTTGCCCTAACTTAATTAGTTTACTATTCTTGACCACTGGATTCCCTTTTGGTTCCAGTGGGGTTCAAGACTTGGTTCAGGAAGCGTTTCAAGACTCGAGTGAAGTTTCCTTTCAAGACTTAGTCTGCCAAATTTACGCCGATCCTTCGGAGATTGAAGCCCAGAACCTCATAATTATGCTCCGCCAGTGAACAGTCGGCTATGGAACATGTTGAATATGTACTCCAGCACCAACCAGAACAATTAATGTTAAATTTATTATGGTTATTTTCATAGTCTCATTTATAAAATGTATCTTAAAATTGTAATTAATGACTTCAAATGGCCCCGGCCCCCTTAAAATAATTAATAATTAACTCCAATAATTTTAATTTTGTAATTTCAAAGAACATCAAAATACGATAATGCATATTTTAATTAACAATAAAAAGGGTAAACTTTAAGCAAACATATTTGTTTTTCACTTCAAATACGATCCTCCTTCCTAGTTCCTTTTGTGAGAACTAACTAAGACTTTTTGTCGCTCCCTTGTGTCCTCTGAGTATACAGTAGTTACTGTTTCACCCACTTGATGCAGCTTCCAGAATTTTCGTAACCATGTATAAAGTTTCTTTACTAGACAAGGGGCACACTACTTCTTGAAAAATGTTAAAGGTATTAGTAGTAGGTCATGATGGGAAGGTTATGGGGAATAAGCGGCCCTCTCCCAACCCATCGCCAGCCTAGACCATGCCTAACCAAGAAAACTAATAAAAAAAATAATAAAAAAAATCCAATAAAAATCAAATTCTTTAAAATTTAAAATTATTATTCAAAACGATAAGACTTCTAATTGAAATTTTAATTCGAGGCATCCATCTCATAGGTACCCATCAGTTTAAACATTGTTCTCTCTGTTGAAGAAGTCCTCACCACGAAGATCTGTTCTCGTGCTTCAGCCGCCCCCCTCCTTTCCCCCTCTTCCCCACCGCAGTGCTGTGACGTCACTTTGTTGTGCACCACCCCTCTCATGCTTGGCGCATGCGCTGTGGTGCGTGCGCAAGGCATAAATACGGGTGTCGGCGAGGCCTCCGTCTCTTTCGGACCTGAATTTTGAGTAATGTGTGTGTAGTTAAACTCTGCGACGGGAGCCTCACCCTTGCTTGGCAGAGTTCAACCTAACGTTTTCAGTTTGTTAATATTTTCCATGGGTCATCAAAAGTGTGTGTTGCACTATGGCTGCAGTAAAGTAAGGTATATTTAGTTAATTTGCTTTTTGATTCGCAATTATTTTATTTGGATCGCCATCATCTAAATTAAATTGTATAAATTATGTGTTTTGAAGAATTAATGTAATGATTGTCCACTGAAGTCGACCAACGACCACAAGGCTATACAGGAAGTGTGAGTGTCCCGGACGCCAGATTTTCGGTATGTTTAACTTCCTTTTGTTTCTTTTCATTTTCTGCTCCGTTTACTGTAATGTCATGCAGGTTTTCTTGTGTCTGTCGCGATAATCGTGCGTGCTGCGTGTAAACGCTTGCTCATGAATGGAAGATTCTGACACCTACATTTGTCAAAGCGATCACGTCATGCTTTTAATAATTGAATACCTTGGAGCAGTGCAGGCTCGTATAACGTTTTGATGTAGCGGTACTTTATTTGTACCTTTTTACGCGCCGTGGTACGATAAATGTTGTATTTATGCATGTGTGCATCGTAAATGTAAATTGTCGTAAATTCTTTTGGTGTTCCTTAGAGGCATTATGTTTCAAATATTTAAAGTGTCATAAATGGCTACAGCCACGATGTATTTGAAATTCGCACAGTTTGTATTTGCACTGAATATTTGCATTTGGCAGTTTTGTACTGGCATATAAATACAGTAGTGTTTTGACTTCCTCGCAGCCTTGTAGTCTGTCGGGACCCGTGTAGTCCCGGGACGCTACAACAACTGCGCTACTCTGCTGTTGCAGAGCATTGTTTTGGTGTGTTTCTTGTTTCATGACCATCATGAGCCATCCCGCAGCGGCATGGGTGTATCAACTTCGCCGAGCCGAGTTGATGGAGTACCTGACCACTCGTCGGCCGACACCGTGGCCGAGATGTGTTTGAAGTTAGTTTAACATACATGGAATGCTGAGCCCGAGAGCCAGCCGCGGCAGTCTCCGCCTGACGTGAGTGCTCATGTCAATCATGGCTTTAATCTGAAGCTTTTCTTCTCCACTTTAAAGTCGCTGCCTAATCTGAACAGTAGCAAGCCTATAGAGGTGTTAGATTTCCTGTGCGAGTCTTCTCGCATCGCCAAGCTTAAATTAGTGTCTGAGACTGAGTTTTTTAAGACACTGCTGAGCAAGTGTACCGATTAATTTGTTCAGTTATTAACTGTCGTCATTGTCCAGGCGCGTAGTTTTTCTGATTTTAAGAAAAACGTTTTGCAGTTAGTGTATCCTCCACGATTGCTGGAGAGTTGCATACGTGATTTAGTGTTCAGGTTTCAGCGTCCTAGTGAGCCAGTTAACGTGTTCGTGAACTCTGTGGTCGCATATCTGGCTGTCTTAGAATTAGGATTACCGGAGGCCGAACTAGTCAGCATTATTCTGGACAATGTCTCGCCAATTGTACTTCAGCACAGTGACATGCTTGTGCCCCCCCTCCACAACACTACTTTGGAGGCTTTGCGAACTTGGTGCGGTGAGGTAGAGAATCACCTCATTACCGCAAAGAAATGTCTTGTAGATTTCCTCCTGTTTCAACTGAAGCTGTTCGAGGTCCGTCCTCTCAGGGACAAATCAGCCAGAATGCCAAGGCATTCACACGTGCCAGGCCCTCGCGCGACTCAGAGCGCGTGTACACGAGAGTAGCAAGCGCAGGTCCGTGCAGTGTAATCGAGGCGCAGGCAACGCCGCAGGTGTGCATTGACACGCCAAGCCCGTCGAATGCGTCCCGTGAACGCACAGGTATAGGCAGGTGTGCCAACTGCTGAGCATATGGTCACCTGGCTTACGAGTGCGGTAGCACAAGGCTTGATATCAATCGGCGGATGTGTTTCCGCTGTAAGAAGCCCGGTCATTATCGGCAGGATTGTCCGGGAAACGGACGTTGAATGTGTTGAGGGGCAGCCGTCGCAGTCGTAATTTATGTAAAGTTTCCCCTGCAATTTTAAATTTTGTTCCTATGCACCTTTTGGGAAAAAAATTCCCTGCTCTCGTTGATTCTGGGGCAACTTGTTCACTTATTAGTGAAACTATGTACCTGGAGTAAAAAAAAAATCCCCTATCTTTCTCAACGAGTCATAGAGGACTCTGACGTAACCATTTGTATTTTAAATGGCGAGGTATTGCTTGCGCACAAGTCTATTGTTTTGCACATTAAAATAGCCAGGTTTTCCTGTAACTGGGTTTTTACCATGGTTTCCAATCTTGCATTAATTTTATTTTGGGCTTAGATTTTTTAAGGAAAACACGATGTGTTCTTGACGTCAGTCGTCATGAGCTGCGTTTTGATTTAGCCCCCTCTGCCAGGACTAGGCTCACTCGTGAGGCTTGTACTCCGATTGTGTTATCCTGTGTAGAGACGACGCGCAGTGCGGCAAAGTTGAAGCGATAGCCGAACTAGTGAGAGAATTTCAGGACATTATCACGAAACGTATTGACCGTTGTGACATCATGCCTTATAAATATTATTTGAAAAATGATACACCCGTGCGGGCCAAGTATCACAATGTTTCACCCCCTAAGTTACAGAAAATGAGAGAAACCGTAGACCGTTTGTTAGACGATTAAGTCATTACCCTTTCTACATCCGATTACAGTAGCTATACATGCGTTTATAGTAGCCAAGAAGGACTCTACGGATTTACGCATGGTACATAACTTTAAAGTTTTAAATTGTAAGATTAAGGAGGACATATTTCCTTTGCTGACTGTAGAGAGTGCTCTACAGCACCTGGGCAAAGCTAAAACATTTTTTGTGATTGATCTGAACGCCAGCTTCCATCAATGTTTTCTTCATCCCGACTGTACAAAATACACCGCTTTCTCGACACCTTGGGGTCACTTCCAATTTAATAAAGTCCCCAATGGGAGTTAGTTTCGTTAGTAGGCCTTGAGTAGAGTCCTTGACCACATTTTGAGTGGCATTAAATACAGGTATGTATTTAATTACATAGACTACATTATAGTTTATATTTCGTCTTTTGCCGAACATCTGGTTCATTTGAGAGAAGTTTTCAATCGCCTTAGGACCACCAATTTAACTGTCAACCTCAATAAAATAGCTATAGGTAATGACCATGTCCGGTTCTTGGGATTTTTTATTTAACACGGAAACCTCGTCATTGATCCCGATAAGATTGTTCTCATAGTGAACTTCCCACGACCTAAAAACGGCAAGTATTCCGGTCAATTTAGCACCTAAAATAGGAGTGAAAATACATAAATTCACAAAAAGCTGAAAGATAACATAATTATAAATAAAATTTTAAAAGTTTTCATCGATCCGGTACCTGGAAAAAAATTTACTCTAGTTCAAAGGTAAAAACATAATGAGTTTTTCACGATTTTCAGCAAAACGGCAAGTTTTTTTTCATAAATTAGCCCATTTGATCTATTTACACTAAGTTGAATTTTCGTCCAAATATACTTCCTTTTAGTCAAATGCGTCTCCTGTGTGTGTGTACTATGTGACATGTGTGACCAGAGAGTGTGTGTACCGTGTGTACTGTGCGTCCAGTGAATGTGCTGTGCGTACAGTGTGTGTACTGTATGTACTGCGTGTACTGTATGTCCTGTATGTCCAGTGTGTGTTCTGTGTGTACTGTGAACTGTGCGTCCAGTGCATGTACTGTGCGTATACATTACATGTTCGGTGTGCGCATTGCATTTTTGGTGTGTACATTGCGTAGTCATTTCGTGGTCATTGCATGTACATTGCGTGTCCAGTGCGTGTATTGTGTGCCTATTTCTTTTGTTAAATTTGCTTCCAATTGTGTTTATCTTTTAATGTTGATTTGACTAGTGTATTAATGTAAATGAATCGCGTTTTGACTAGTATATTTTTTGACTGGTTGCGAGTATATAATCGAATTACCAGACGGCGGTGCTTTCAATTTGTTACTGGCTGCGGTGGTGCTAGTATCACCTATTTTGCCACATCTGGTGCATAAGTCGCGTAATTACCTGTTCTTGTGAACTCGATGACATAATTACCTTATTAAATTTTAACGTCGAACACGATGGAAGTTGTACCATCGTCTACGGGAACCCTGGCATCAGCGTTAACGATGAAGGCGCAGATCCCATTGGCAACGTCGACGACAACACTAGAGGATTTTTCAACAGTCGTGGTACCACCAGCAGAAGAGAGCTTAATGACTTCAGAGGAAACCATGATGAACGATGTTTCACCCTCGATGGAGACTTCAAGGGCTCATGATTCGTCTACAACTATCGATCATCGATGCCGTTACTGTAACCAGATTTTATCAAACCACAGTAAATGCTCGACGACACGAGAAGTGAGAATGTGCTAAGAATCCTTCTCGCAAAATGTTTAGCTGTAACCAATGTCACAAGCAATTTGTAAGGCGTAATAAGTTGAAAAGATATTTGAAGACATGCAAAGGTCCTGCCCCACGGCAGAAAGTAAGGGTTTCGTTACAACAGCAATTGATTGATTCGCTTAAAAGTACACCGATAATTTGTATTATTGAAGCAACATCATCTGGTTAGAGTCTGAAAGGATCGTCTTCATCAACTAGGCAACCTTGCAGCTATTGTGATATGTCGTTAGCATTTTCCTATGATGCACGAAGACATGTGAGGAGCAAATGTGTGAAGAATCCTTCTCGTATGAAGTTTCGCTGCGATGAGTGCCATGTTTTGTTTACTTGTATATATGAAATCCGTGTGTGTACTGTTCAACTACCTGCACAAAGGTCGACTGCTCGCTCAAGAATGGAGACTCGTATGCGTACATGCACAAAAAACAGATGTTCAGCAACCAATTGCGATAATGCCTGCACATGAATCTAAATCTAAGACTGTGCTTGGTGCATGGATTACACTTAGCGAAATCTGCATTTCGTGGACTGTTGAAAGACTACTATTATGTAAATATGTTTAGTGGGTCGAAATACATTGATACTTTTCTTGGCGATATAAGGCAGAACATTATCAATCAACTTATTGATGAAGTAGCTACATACGGACCTTTAAAATATAACTTTTGGTTGGACTTTGTGTATATGGCAAACCATATCCATTCGAGGACAAAGTGAAGAAGTGTGCATTCAAGGCAGTGAATACTCATATTTACCACTCCGATGATGTGAAGCATTCTGCTGAACACAGTATCGAAAAACTCTGTCGGGAAGAAGAACTGTGTAGGCAAAGGATCTGGCTGGTCTCTGTTTTCAGTAAACCGATTGGAGCTAAGAATTAGTCAGTTAAAAACAAATGCAGAACTAAATGTTTAAGAATTGCTAACTTTAGCAAGTGTTCTTGTAGTAGTATAGGATCTATGTTATTAATTGTGTTTGTAAAACAATATATTTTTTTCGCACCAGTCACTTATTACATTGATGTGATATTTAATTAAATTTATTTATTTTTGAATTGCCCAAGAATCTAACTGAGGACAGGAGTTGATCGAATCTTACAGTATATTATTTACAAATTTATTTAATAATTTTTTTGAATATTTTCCGAATTTCTAGCTAAATAATTATGAATTTCCAAGATGGTGTCCAAATTTCAAGATGGCGGGCTGCCACAGTAATATAAATGATTACTACACTATAGTGGGTAAAAATAGACTAACATGGTGGTAGCGCACTCTAGCAGAAAAAACAAGACGGTGTTCTCCAGCAGATGAAAACAAGATGGCGGAAATGACGTCATACTAGCTGGCGCTATATGTACCTTGGCTTTAGTGGTGGGAAGTCCGTCGGTCGTTGGCTTCCGTGGAGAAAGGATCTGTGTCAAAAAATTTTTCCCTCACCGGGTTCGAACCAAGGACTTAAATGTGTGTTTTAAATCATATTTTATTAAAATTTTATGTTTAATTTTTTCCCATTAAAATCTGTTAAATTGCGGACTTTCAAAATAGTGGTCGTGACGAAATAATCCAATATGGCGGGCGAGGTCAAGGTCAATTTTAAAGTTCCTTTCCAGAGGCTTATTTGAGGCTTCCATATGGGGAATATAAGCCATTTTGGGGAAATTTAAAGCCTTTGGAATTTTTGAGAACTAAAACGGGATATTTTCACTCAAAACGGGAATTTTTCCCTCGAAAATGTAATTTTTTGTTTTAGGAATTTTTAGTCATTTTGAGTCTTTTTGAGAAATTTAAAAAAAAAAATTTAACACCAAATTGACCGTCACAATCCAGGATGGCTGTCAGCTCGGGCTTCACAAGCCTGAAGCCTGGGCTCGGAGGAACACTTACATACTACTAGCACTGGTGATTTTCGCACTTTCCTCTATCATACGAAAGGAGCGGGAGTGGGCTTGACCCTGCCAGGGGGGGGGGGGGGTGAATCTCTGACACCTTTCCTGTTTCACGTATACGGAATATCCGTATCCGTAGCCTTACGACTAAGAGGGCGGGGCCACCAAAACAAAAGGGGGAGCAATCCCTTATGCAGTCTGTCTGTCATACGAAAGGGGCGGGAGTGGGCCTGACCCTGCGGGGAAGGTGATTGTCGCCTGAGGTGTCGGAGCTGTTGCCGGCTCTAGTATCCGAGACATATTTCACGGAATGGGTGCAAGGATGCAAATACATAGCCTCTCCGCACCAAGAGACAATCCTCTGCCTCCACGTGGGCACCTCTGTTGGGGGCGAATCGTGACGACTATGTTGGGATGGGTAGCCTCAACCTCTGGTCATAGCATCGCCTTAACTAAAGAGGACAATGCCAGGCATAACCCTGCCGCAGTGCATCCTCAATTGCATGTATGGGACCAGAAATTGTGAATTGGCTGAATCTGCGGGCAACAGCAGATGCGTTTGAAACCTTTCTGACGGGTTCGACTGCCGAGCCTCGGTGTCTTGGTCCCAAAGGGCCCCATAGTGAATGGATCAGGCCTATGGTAATGGAAACGACCGAGAATAGTGCCGGCGTGTTCGGGGGCACCCGGGCTTAAAAAAGAGCTGTAAACTGCTCGACTATGTGTGACACATTCCCCTAGTTCAGAGGCGGGGTAGGTACCGAGGTAACCCCGAGGCCCTCCAGCCCACGCACGATCGGAGTGTCATGTCTAGCCAGGGCTTTCTGCGGTCACCGCCGGATGAGTCGGGGCACGTCCGGGTCTTAACCGGCTGTAAACCTGTCGGGCCGAGGTACGGCAGGTCGGAGGATAGCCCGAGGAGACGAGGACATCCAGTGGAGTGACTCTGAAGAGTGGCAGTCGGTTAGCTGCTGGCGAACTTTCTCTTGCAGTATAGACGCCAAGTTGGTAGTAGTACGGGAAGAATCCATGAAATATTGAATGGAGTCCAGTTAAGGTTTCCTCTAGGCCCAGGATTCTGATTGGGTAGGACTCGTACTTGGTAGTGGTGCTCCGATCGCTTGGAGCAGGCTCCAAGGTTTTTCTAGCCCGATGTGGGGTCGACGATGTGAGCGACAACACAGCTCCGGTACTAGCCTGGACAGCTAGTAGAGGTTGGATAGACCTCCACCGGACCAAGGGTTCACTGGGTGTTTTGGGAAGTCACGGTGTGATGTGGGAGATCGGGGTATGCGCCAGCAGTGCTGACAGTCTAAGGGCTAAGGACACAGCCAACTGCCTGGTTAGCTGAGTGAGGCAGGGGGACAAGGTGATGATTATGCTGGGTTGCCCTAGCCTAGTCATGGCTGAAGCTCTAACAACTTCCTGATCAAAGGAAGGTATCTTTGTCTCATATTACTTGTTCTGGAGTGTTAAAAATTGGTCTGCAAGCTGACTCCCAACCTACCTTAAAGGGCGCATATTTGGGAGGACAGGTGGAGGGTGCCAACCATAGGTTGGAACACAGTTGTCATACGAAAGTACTCAGCAACTGATAGATCATAATATGATACCGCATACGATTCTTCCAGCCAGGTTCGAAGAAGTAGTCCACTTCGTTTGCAAGTGCAACATCAAACTGTAGATTTTAAGAATTGTTGCAACCTGTTACGACCTGCGATGCATCTATGCAGATGCCTGAACGACAGGGAATACGTTTGTCTCGTCGTTGCTTTGATACTGTTCCTGTCTCAACAATAACAGATAAAAGCCATTTCACAGCCGTGGTCGCAGTCGTCGTCGTCCATATCTCACTGAAGTAGTCATCGCCGAGAGGAATGCCATATATGACCATTCGGATACCTCTGTTCCTGAGCCCGAAGCCAGCGATCCAGTTGTAACTGGAGTCGATGAAGCAGTAACCGAAGTTAGTGTAACGAGGCAGTAGCTATAGTTAACGCAATCCATTGCTCATTAAAAACTTTGCTTACGAAAATGCTTATTATCTTCTTTCTTTTTGTTTTCTTTTTACTTTCTAATCTTGATTTAGGCAAACATGAGTTAGTTTTCTCCCTGTGTTCCTGAATATTCCTGCAAATATTTTGATGGTTTTCTCGATTGCTCCTGTTTATTCCTTTCAATATTTTGTTTGTTTTTATCCATGTGCTCCTGATTATTCCCGGCGAAACTTCTGCTGATGTACACTGAGTGATTTAGGTTATTTTTGAGAAATCAATATCTACATGAAAAATTGTTACTTCATGAGACAGGCAATTTTTTTCAGAGTTACATTTGATTAGTAAATTTCTGTTACTAAATCGGCACTTACAACATTTTTATCAGGTATAATTTAAACAAAAATAAATAATTACTCAGTCAAATAATTGCCTTAAAACAACTGAAAAAAAACACGATCATGCAAGATGAACTTCCTTCTCTTTGATGTCT
Organism: Bacillus rossius redtenbacheri; assembly: GCF_032445375.1. Classification (NCBI taxonomy): domain Eukaryota; kingdom Metazoa; phylum Arthropoda; class Insecta; order Phasmatodea; family Bacillidae; genus Bacillus; species Bacillus rossius. The sequence continues at coordinate 238,001,980 of NC_086330.1, read as the reverse complement.
GGTGAAGCTCTCCTCTTGCGATCGTGAATGCACATAAAAAACAGCGACTGTCTGTACAACGCAGTATGTGGCGCTAATTGTTGCAATAATCGGGACTACTTTTCCATGGGGTAAATTAACTCTAGCTGCTGAATTGAGCTATTATAACCAATTGCAGCCTTGTAGACTCGTAGCCATGTAGCCCAGTAGCCTCGTAACCTTGTAACCTCGTGGCCAGTTGGAACCTTATAGACTCGTAGCCTTGTAGTATCGCAGCCTTTTAATCTTGTAGACAAATGTCCTGGAGCTGTTGGAGCTGTATCCTATCGTGTCCTGTGACCGATCGTACCCCTGTGGGAGATACTTCCCTTAAGGTCAAATGCGTGTCCTGTGTGTGTGAATTGTGTGTTCGTTGTGTGTCCTGTGTGTGTATTGCGTGTCATTGCGTGTCCTTTTTGTTTGTTGAATGTGTGTCGTTTCGTTAAATGTACTTCCTTTTTGATGTGTGTACAATATAATAAGCTTCCTTTCTTTTAAATGTTGTTTTGACTCGGTACTAATGTAAATTGGTCGTGTTTTTTTAGCATATTATGTCAACGGCCATGAGTATACAAACAAGGACTGGACGACGTAACTCAGTTTGTTACTGGCTATGAAATTGTAAGTATCACCTAGTTTATCTCATCTGGTGCATAAGTCAGGTAATTACCTGTTTTTTTTTGTTTTTTTAAGATTTTGATGGCATCTTTACCGACTTTAAACGTCGATCTCGATGGACGTTGTACCATCGTCTACAGGAACCCTGACAGCAGCAATGGTGACGGCGACGCAGATCCCTTTGGCACCGTCGACGACAACCACGAATGCCTTGATGGGAGCAGTACCATCGACAGCGGAAACCTCTTCATCGGTGAAGCAGAACCCGATGACACCGATGCCAACAACCCCGGAGACTTCAATGGTTGGTGATTCTTCAACAATTATCTAATATAGATGTCGTTACTGTGACAAGATTTTTTCGAGCAACAGTAATGCTCGCCGACACGAGAAGAGAGAATGTGCTAAGAATCTTTCTCGCAAAATTATTAGCTGTGATAAATTTCGCAAGCAATTCACAAGAAATGATAATTTGAAAAGGTCCTGCTGCGCGGCAGAAAGTTATGGTTTCGTTACAACAGCGAATGATTTAACACAGGGAATTGGTACTACAGCAGATGAATCAGCATCTGGTTCGGGTCTGAAAGGTTCTTCAACTAGGCATCCTTGCAGCCACTGTGGTAAGTCGTTCGCATTTTATCATGATGTTCGAAGACACGAGAGAAGTAAATGTACGAAGAATCCTTCTCGTATGAAGTTTCGTTGTGATGATTTGAGTCGACACGCGAAAATCTGTAAAGATAAAGTCCGTGTGCCCTTTGTTGAACTACATACAGACATTTCGTCTCCTCATTTTAGGATGGAGACTCGTATGATTACAAGTACACAAGCAGATGTGCCCTAACAGATTGCAATGACGTTTGGACATCAAATTAAACACAAGACTGTGTTCGGTGCATTACACGTAAATGATAATGGATTCCACTAGGCAAAATCTGAATTTCGAGGAATGTTGAAATATTACTATTATCTAAATACGTTTAGTGAGTCAAAATACATTTGTGCTTCCCTTGATGTTGTCAAGCAGAACGCAATCAATCAGCTTAATGATGAAGTCACAACGTACAGACCTTTAAAATATAACATGTGGCTGAACTGTGTTTATGGTAAACCGTATCCATTCAAGGACCAAGAGAAGAAATGCGCATTAAAGACAGCGAATACTCACATTTACAGGTCTGACGATGTGAAGCAGTCTGTTGAACACGGCATCGAGAAACTCTGTAGGGAAGAAAAAGACTATGTAGGAAAAGAATCTCTCTGATCTCTGTCTTCAGTATACCAACTGGAGCTAAGAATTAATCAGTACAAGTCAATGCAGAACTAAATGTTTTTTAAGATTGCTAACTTTGGCATGTGTTTCTGTAGTAGTGTAGGATTTATGTAATTAATTTTTGTTTGTAATTTTGTTCCCCCCCCCCCCCCCTTGAACCTGTCACATTGTTTAAATGTAGAATTCATGTTATTAAATCAGCACTTAAAATATTTTTTATCATGTCGAATTCCAAAAAAGGAGATTCATTACTGATTCCATTACTATGCCTTGAGATGGCTGAAAACACTATCATGCAACACGGTCTTCCTTCTTGATGTGTAGCGGAGCCCTCCTCTTGCAACCGTGAAAGAGAATCCTGCATCCCATAAATAAAATATAAAATATGTACCTCAGCATAACACGTGGCATCATCTGTTGGAAGGAATAGAAACTACTTGCAACAAGTTTCTTGTATGAGATGTTATTAACTCCTGCTGACGAAATATTTAAATGAATACATATAAGAGCAATAATATTGGCAAAAAAATTTCAAAAGTGAGTCTGTTTGACCCTGACTGGATCATTTTCTGTTTAAACTATTGAAGTTTATTTTGATGGAATATCAAGAACCGACATTGTGATTCCAAAAACAGTAGTGACATATATGATAAGGTACTGTGGAATTTAGTTCACTAAAAATGATAATACTAGATGTCATGAGAAAGGCAATTGTGCAACGAGTCCGCGGAAAATGTAACGTTGCGACAATTGTGGCTTTCAGTTTGGCCGAAGTGATAAATTAAAAAAATATATCAAAACTGTAAAGGTACCTACTATTTATTCAATTTCTGAGAACGAGTCAGTGTTTGTACCAAATGTGTGTGGAGGTTTCATAAATTATCACACTTGGGCATCTGCATCGCCTGTATTGAAATGTAATGAGATTAAAGCATTGAATAAATGGAAACAAGATATCGTACTACAGGAAGAAAATGATGACAAGTTTCCTAAGATGGGCCATGAAGGATTTAATGTTTCTACACATATCTCTAATGGATTTTCTGTTACTTGCGATAAAGGATTAAATAAAATTACTGGTAACTATGCCAGTAACAACAGCTTTTCAGAAAATGAGAACAACAAAGAAGAATTTGAAACTCCCAAGTCAGAAAGGAGATTGTGATAATGCACCGAGGCCAACTATGTGTTAAACATAATTCTTCTGATCAAGCTTATGATGGTCACTGAGACGATGATGATGGTGACTTTGAGGCTGTTGTTAAAACGGAAGAATTCAGAGATCTTAAAAGTAATAAAATATGCATGGAAGATGGAAGCAGCAGCAGAAGAGATTGATTGCAAGTCATGGAAAGATCGTAACATATTGATCGATCGTCTGAGACTGTTGGTGGCATCGGTTCGTGGAGGAAACTACTCGCACATCGATAAGTAGCCTCCATACTTAAATAACTGAGGGAAGCTGGCTACATACAATAATCATATGTTTTACTTGCATGCATATAATATTTAAAATAAATCAAATATTTGGATTTCATAATTTATTGTTTTATTTCTTGCTATCCGATTTCTAACAAAGATTATGTTCTCATGTATCTTAAGTATCCTACCAGTCGTATCCCGACGGTCGTAACCTAATTTATCCCATCCATGGTATCATAATGTATCCTGCAACATATATTATCCCTGTGATGAGATCATATCCCTATGACGAGATCCTATGTCTGAGATGAGACGGTATCCTGCCAATTCTACCAATTTGAATTTTCGTAAAAATTGTTTTATTTTCGTTAAATGTGCTTTCTTTTTTTATGTGCTTCCTTTTTTTAGAATGTGCTTTCTTTTTTTATGTGCTTCCTTTTTTTAGAATGTGCTTTCTTTTTGATTGTGTATGAGCATTGATAAGTCTTTACCGAGGAAATGGTTGAACTTGTGGTTCGGAGACGACTGGTTTATACGCCTGATATTGTACATGGCCTGTCCTCGTGGTCTGAAAGGCACTTGGCCTATACGCCTATCACTGTACAAGACTTGGTTGAAAGGTATTCCAAGTATCGAAAAATTAGACTTTCATGATAGACACAGCGGTAGCATATTCATTTCGACGGACAGTTATCTTGCATAGAGTCGTTTTTTGTAGATAGAATGATTAGTAAACTCCACGAAATGTAGTTGAAAACTGAATTTAAAAAATATTTTAAGATTTAGACACTTTTATCACTGGCCGAGAATCAAACGAAGGACGGGAATCGATCGAGTCTATCGTTATTTTATTGAGTAATTTTTGGTGATTTTTGGATTTTTTTTCTTCCGAATGTCTAGTTGATTATTACAAATTTCCAAGACGACGGCCAATATGTCATTATCGGCTTACTAGAAGTTGTTAGACTAGAAACCTAAGCACATTTATGATTTTTCGCAATATTTAATTGAATAAATATTATTGACATAAAATTATTTTTTTGCATCTAACCTGTATCAAACCCAGGACAGGAACTGATCGAATCGATCAGTGTATTGATGGCAGATTATTTCAAATTAATTTTGTAATTTTCTTATAATTTCTAGCTAAATAAATACTTATTTCCAAAATGGTGACCTAATTTAAAGATTGTGTTCATCCTGGCAATATATAATTACTGCACTCTAGCGTGTAAAAATTAAATTAACATGGTGGTAGAGCCCATTAGCAGACAGAAACAAATTGTTGGATCTCAGATGGCGGACTTGACATCATACTAGCTGGCGATATATATATATACATTGGTATTAGTGGTGGCAGGTCAGTCTGCTGGTGGAGGAAGGATCCGTTACCAATTTTTCTCTCTTGCCAAGTTTGAACCGAGGTCTCCATGACATAAGTGTGTTTTATAATTACCATTTTATTAAATTAGTATTTTAATATTTTTAAAAATTAAATTAAGTTTTTTTTTCACTTTTTATAATAAATACGGAATTTCAAGATTGCGTATGTAACGTCATAATTTCATAAAGGCGGAATGTTTTTTATAAAAATTATATTGATTAATATTTTTTTCCCAAAATATTATGATATTAATAACGGATTTTCAAGACGGCAGCCGTAACAAAAATTGCAACGATTACGTAAGAATTCAAAATGGAGGCAATGGCACCCTAATTGTCAAGGTCATGACCTCAGCAGCTTAGCGGTCTTGTAGATGATGACTTTAAGCCACTTTGAGGAGTTTTCAAGCCTCTAGAATTTTTTGAGGACTAAAACAGAATATTTTCTCTCAAAACAGGAATTTTTCCCTCGAAATAGGGAACTTTAAAATTTTTAACGTTTTTTTTAAATATTTTTGCCTGATTCCCCCCCCCCCCCTTTTTATAAACTGACAATTTTGGCGAATGTTTGGCAAATTTTAAGTCATATTTAGTAATTTTTGAAAGTCAAGATGGCAGCCATTATGTAATAATCCAAATGGCGGATTAACTTCTCTACTTCTCACCGGAAACCCAGTTTCCGTACACACATGACAACAACGCCAGCTTTACAGATTACGTGAACAATGTAGAATAGTTTGAAGCTACCATGAAAGAAGATTGCGATGTAGCGCTGAAACCAAAACAATGGGAAATGCGAGTTACAATAAATAATTTTGATCAAGCTTGTGATGATCACTGGGACGATCATGATAGTGAATTTGAGGGCGATTTTAAAACAGTAGACTTCGGAGATCTTAAAAATATTAATAATAAACATGCAAGGTAGATGACAGCAGCAGAATGGACTGATTACACGACCTGGTAATATCCTCGTCTGAGACTGCTGGTGGCTATGCTTAGTTCAGGAAACTATTAGCACATCAACGAAGTAGTCTCCATACTCTCGAATAACTGAGGGAAGCTGGCTGCATACAATAAAAATTGTTTTACCTGCATGCATATAAAATTTAAAAATAAATTAATTATATTTTGTATTTTGATTTTTCACGAAATAAGATTTCTAGCACTGAGTTATCGTAATACAACTTCTAACTTAAAATAGTAAAAATCGTCACCAATGACTAACACAGTGGTTAGAAATAATAGTCATTACAGCAAACGGGGCAAGTTCGAGCAAAATACAATTGAAATCATTTGGAGCCAAATACAGATGGCGCTGTTGTAGTCAGATGGGAATGGATCCTATATCATATCCTGTAATCGTATCCTACCAATAGTATAATACTGATGGGATCATATTCTAACATACCTTGCGATCGTATCCTACCGATGGGATAGTATCCAAAAATACCCTGCGATCATAATCCTACCATATCCTACTGATGGTATCGTATCTACCATATCCTGTCAATAGTATCCTGCTGATAGTATCGTATCCTACCGCATTATGTCGATCGTATCCAACTGTTTAGATCGTATCCTTCCGTATCCTGTCGATTGTAACCAATTGATGGGGTCGTATCCTGCCATATCCTACTAATGGAATCATATCCTACCGTATCCTGGCGATCGTATCCTGCTGATAGGTCGTATTCTATGGTATCATGTCGAATGTATCCTACTGATGGGATCGTATCTTACCGTATCCTGTAAATCGTATCCTACTGATGGGATCGTATCATTTTGATGGGATCGTATCATTTTGATGGGATATTATCTTTTTGATGGGATCGTATACCTTTGATAAGATCGTATCCTACAGAATGTTCGTACAATTGTACGTCCTTTTAGTTAAATGTGCGTAGTCATGACTGTAAGAGTAAAACATTTTTCAGGGATTCTTGGTCCTATAGTAAGTGTAAAACATGCTTAGATGGTATATTTGCTTGTAATAGGTTATATTCATACAGTAGGTCTGAGAGTTTTGGAGACTTTTCTCTTGTCTGCTTGAAATATGTCATATATGATTGAAAGATATAATAGGTATTACCGAAGAAGGCCTTGTGGTTCGGAGGAGCTTGGTTTACACACCCAAAATTGGTCATGACCTGTTTGAAAGATATTACAAGTATCGGAAAATAATGCCTCCGTGGTATGCATAGTGATAACGAGTTCTATATTTATATCGATGGACATTTGTCTGTAATACAGTTCTTTCTCGTAGTAAACTCAACGAAATGTATCAAAAACGAATTAAAAAAATTATTATATGTTTTAATAACTCTTAGCACTGGCCAAGAATTGAAATAGAATTAAGCTAATCTATTCATAAATTAACGGGTGAATTTTTTAATGATATTTGAATCTTTTCCCAAATTTCTAGGTTAATAATTACAGAATTTCAAGTCGGCGATCAATATATCAGTATCTTACTGGAGGATGATAAATTAGGAATTTGAACCACTTTTAGGACTTTTCATTATATTTAATTAAATAAGTATTTTTACTAAAATAAACTTATTTTGCATTGTCCTGATATCGAAGGGCTAAAATCTATCTAATCAATCAGTATATTAATGAGAGATTTTTTAAATGGCTATTGGATTTTTTGATTAATTTATAGCTCAAAATTTACAGATTTAAAGATGACAGCCATGATGGTCGACAAGATGGTGGATGTCCTGGTAATAAATGTAACTGCACTCTAGTGGGTAAATATTAAACCAAAATGATGGGAGCTCCCTCTAGCAGATGATGTGTGTACTACGTGACACTAGCACTCCAGGTACCGGGTACTGAAAAAATATGGTGGCAGCGCTCTCTAGAAGACGACGTGTGTACTGCGAGACACTAGCGCTACTGAAAACAAGTATCAAAAAAGATAGCGGCCTCACACAGACGAAAACAAGTTGTGGATGTGATTTCATCATCCACGATGGAGGCCTCCAGGAGATTAAAACAAGATGGCACCCTCCAAAAAATGTAAATATGATTGCAGCTGTGATTTCATAATTCAAGATGGCGGCCTCCAGCAGACTAAAACAAGATGGCGGATATAAGATGTCAGATGTGACATCATACTAGGTGCCATAATATATTCTTTGATATTAGTGGTGGGAAGTTCTGACTGGTGGTAACCTCCATGTAGGAAGTATCCATCGCCATATTTTTTTCTCTTAACGGGTTAGATCCAGAGACTCCGTGATGTAGGTGCGTTATTTATTAAAATTTTATTGAAATTGTAGTTAAATATTTTTAAAATTAATTTTAATTATTTTTCCATTTTTTTCTGATAATAACTGATTTTCAAGATATGGTATGTGACATCATAATCCAAGATGGTGGACGTGACGTCATTCAACATGGCGGTTGGGTTCAAGGTCATGACCTCAGCGGCTTAGGGCGGTTTGATTTTAGGAGTCTTAAACTGCTTCTAATAATTTTCGAGCCATCTGAAATTTTCAGGTACAAAAGAGGAAATTTTTGCTCAGTCCGGGAATTTTTCCGTCAAAATAGAAATTTTTTTCAGATTTCTTTATGGGATTTTTTTTCTAAAAAAAATAACAGGCAAATTTGGTGAATTTTGGCAAATTTTTGGTAATTATTGTCAAATTTTGAATGACCAATTTTAAACGTCAAGATCAAAGTCATCCAAGATGGCCACCGTGATGTCACAAGGCAAGATGGCGTAAATCGGCTCCCGCTCCTCACTCTGACACCTGTCCTTGGACTGGCTATTATATATAGGGGAAGGCGGGGTAACTGTACGCACTTAACTTTGACACATTATATTTCTGTAAATAAAGTTTAAAAAAACAATGTAATTAATTTGTAGCAATGCAACATTAAGTCAGTTTAAATATAGCCGAGTATTGGTACTTTGTTTAAAAGAGAAGTGTGTTTTTTTACTTAAATTATTAAAATATGTATTGCGTACGATTACCCGCCATGAGTGGGTAATCGTACGCACTAAATTTCTGTTGCGTACTATTTATTACCCCCTATGCAAATTCTGGTACATAAAAATTTTCCCGAATATTCCCTGAAAGGAAATATAATTTTTTTCAATATGACAATGTACCTACATAACAAAATGCATTTTTGTACTATATTGGGACATACATATTTATTTTATTTTCAAATTAAATACTTACATGACTTGATTTTTGTCTTTTTTTAATTTTTCATAGCCTCTATAGTATTTTTAAAATATTAAAGTAGATACTTGGATGAAATTATATATAGTTTAGAAAGTAGCTTACTTATTGTTTTCATTTTTAATGTACAACTAGGGAAAGCTAACGTAAAACAACAAACACACTGATAAACCATAGTTGCAAATATATGGAAAAATTAAATTTTCGTCAAAACAATTAATTGCAGTTGTTATATATGACAAAGAAGTAGACTATTTCACCATCAAAGTTATTGAAATAATTATACTTTTGCTTGACAAAAATCGCATACAAAATTAAAGTGATTTTCTGCAGAACTACAGTCTGAATGGACCCTTCCCGAACACCTGCCACAGAGGTACCACAATTCTCTGTCCTTACCAAACTCTCCACAAAACATACACATCTCATTAGTGCGATTTTATGTTGGAAAGATGGAGCCACCATATCCAAATCTTCAATTTCATCATCTTGACAAAGGTCTTTTGTATTTCCTTTGTCTTCGCAAGAAGAAACGGACGAATCGCTGAAAATAATTTTCTTCGTTTTCTTCTTTTTCATTTTTTTTTGGCTTCCCTATATCATATTCAGCTTTTGTTTCCGTTTTATTTTTCCTCTTTGTTTCCACTTCTTCCAGCATAGTTTTTCTTGGAGTGGCTGTTAGGATTTCCGAATGCCTTTTCCGTCTCGGTGACTTCCTGGTCCCTGTAGTCCTTGATGTCGATGGTTTTGGAACTGGAGAAATTAGTATACATGTTTGTTTCTGTGGTTTTTGCAATGTACAAAACCATTGATATGATCTATTTAAAAATAACAGTTACCAAATTTCGCACGGGTGAATAAAATGCAGATGGGGAATTGGTACGCATGCCTGCGTACGAATACCCCAAACGACATTATATCAGTTTACTGACAGTCACAGTTGAAACGATCACAAAGTACAAGCCCTTACCGCGTCAAGTTATAGCAAAAACCCCACTAATTATTTATAAACATCAAAAATTCTACAAAAGTACACAGTTTTTTCCTTACCTCGAATGCAATGAATGCAGGATCTTATTGGATAAATCTCAAATTTAAAAAAAAAACACAAATATCTAACACAACTTCAGCCACACGCCATCGCCAATCGACTAGAAGGAAGTTACTCCTTTCGCCGCATAGTAGTGCCAGTACTCCTGCGTGCGTCTCCTCTTCTTTAGCCAGATAATGATCTGCGTACCATTACCCACTGCGTCCAGTTACCCCACCTTCCCCTATATAAAACTTTTATGTTATATATATATATATATATAACACTTTTATGTTTTATATATATATAAAACTTTTATATATATATATATATATATATATATATATATATATATATCGAAGGGCAGTGATTTTATCAACCATGTTTTCACAAAGTTCGTATGAAGTTGACCTACGTAAAACTTTGAAATTTATTCTCATAGATATTTTTACATAGAGACTACTAATTGTTGTGAAAGATAAGTGCAGAAAGCCAATCATTTTAATAGGGTACCTATCTCATTAATACAGTCTTGTCCAATTTTTGATTTCTCTTCAATTAAATAATTTATTTTTCATCCAGCGAAACTCCAACAACGGTTTGCACTCTATTTTATTTTGCGTCACAGCAACGAGGTGTGAGCTACACATTCTCTTGATGCGTTCTTCAGCCACACTGAGTCACTGACTCGTTCACTTGCGAACCGCATCGCAGGGACGCACGCTAGAGAATAGTGAGTCCGTTGATAGGTGACGCGAACCGTTGGAAAGGGGGGGGGGGGGGGGGGGGCGAGGTGCCAACTGGTCTGACCCCCTCTGAAGAACATATATAATATAAACAAGTTTTATTGTAGGGTTTTACTTTTCACAGTTATGCACATGGGCTTAAAATACCGACTCACTGCTCATAAATGAGTCATTTTGGGGTTTTAGGATCGAACCCACGACCACAGTCAGAGAGAAGCAGTCCAAGCCCACACTGTGCCAACATTTCAGACACATTTATGTAACGTTGCAGAAACACGAAACATAATGAAATACATCTAAATAATAACCATGCGTGCGAAATTATCCAGAGAATATATTTACGTATGTATGATAACTTCTATGATATTCACTCCTATAAACAATGGTGCGTGTGCCACTGCATCCAAATATGGGGTGAGACAGAAATGCGTCTGTAGCGCCATCTCGACCAACGGGCTTTGTTTCTTCGCCATTGCTGCAGTTGGGCGAGATGACGATGTAATCTAATAACTGACTGCCGCTATAGTTACAAAAATTACATAAATAGAAGGTTAGATCACTTGTACAGAATTTTCACAGTTTCTTTCATTCAAATTCACCTATAAATTCTGTAGGTTGGGTAATTTTTGTCCGTGGTTGACCTTAGTTTCCAAAACAATTTTACTCCTATATTTTCACGTTTTTGCTTATGATTTTAAATAAACTCATAAATTATGATTTTATTGAATGATTTTAAGAAGCTGAAAGACTAATTTCTATTTCAATACAGGCATGAACTGATAGTATGAAATAGAGTAGTGTATATATTTTAAGTTAACCGTTTGTCTGCAGACATTGTCGTAAAACTCTTTTCTTCTAGGAACATCACTCATACAAAAAAAATATTGTTTTACATAAACCCTGGCGATATTTATCATAATCAAAAACATGAAATTACAGGGGCACAACAATATATAAAACTTCTCCCTTAGCTAAACAGTAGCTATTAAAATATTCTATAATACCAGGGTGCCGCCATATTTGATATAGAAGCTCCTGGCAGGAATTTAATCACTGGCATTTTAAGAGGCCTAATTTAATTAATTTGCAGCGATGCGGAATAAAGAAGTAATCGACACGAGCAGTGGCGTGGGGCGATCGATATAAAAGGGACCACGCGCGCCGATGATATCGAAAATATTGCATATTCAGGAACGTCGAAGCCAGTTCTGGCGCTCACAAGCAGATCCGCGGGTCGTCGTGTCGACACGTGACTGCTAGAGCGAACACACGCACAAACCTGCAACAAGATGAAGCATAGGCTACAAGCTATGTATTCTTTCCATTATGCTAACCAGCTCTCACTAATTTCAAAGCGTTCAGTATTTCGTTAAAATCGTGTCAAAATCATCACGGTCTTCAGTAGTAGGTATATAAAAATATTATCTGGGACAAAGTATTTCTTATGGGACTACGAACTGGTGGCTTGACAATAGTGTTACGAACGCAGACAGGACCGCGATGCGCGCCAGGTTCGGAGCTGGCTGGCGGCCCCGCACGGTCACTGGCGTCAGGCGCCATCCACTGACGTGAGGCATGCCACGCGTGCCTGGCCGGATAACAAGGGTCGCTGCTACCCTCCTTCCCCCTACACTCCTAGTGATACATTCTCCCTCGGCGCTGTTATCTATCGCTAAGCGGCCTTGGTAATTCCGCGGGCCGCCGAGCGGAGCAGCGTGAATTGACGCCGCCCTTCTGGAGTGTTCGGGCGTCAGGTCTGGTCAGGTCGGCCCGGGATGACGCGATACGTCACAGCTGCTCTCGTATAAGGGCATCCCAAGTACTTAAGCAGCTTCCGCCAGCCTCCGCCAGGAGAGTTCTCCGAGGAGTGCGGTGAGGGTTCCGTGGAGTGCCGCGTGAGTGCCAGGTTCCGAGCGAGTACCGAGAGTGAAGGGAATCGCGACATCGGCGAAGAGGGCGAGAGACCCCCTACCCTCGAGACTGGCGTGACGCGGAGTGACGATATCGAGTGTGTGACCGAGTGGCGCAGACTGTGTGTGTAGACAGGCGCGAGGTAAGGGGAACCCTCTGTTCAGCCTAGATCCAGTGAGGAGTGCGAACGGTGGAAATTGAGAGACATTGAGTATCTTGAGAATAAACATTTTTAAGTGCTAGTGATTTGTTATCGGACATTTAATAATGAAAATATTAGTAATCAATAAAACTGTGAAAAACCTAATTGTTCTATCCATTACGAACCCAGTTTTCCCCATATTATAAATCGTAACAATAGTAAGGATTCGGCCATGTTTGGACGTGTTCGCCTCTCGTTGCCTATGATCGGAAATCCTGGACCATTTTCGGTAGCATTCGTTTTTTCATATTCAATCATGTAGGCTTCGGCCTGAGACGCGCCCATGTCCTTCATAGGAGTTTGCTTCGAGTAGCTGTGGGACGGACGTGTGGGGAATATTTGTTGGCCTTGCCGTGGAAGTAGGTCAAGGTCGACAAGTAAAATAATCGAGATAAATTTCAATTAATAATGAAAATAAATCGATATTCTGAAAGTTTATTCTAATTTACTGTGTATGATAAGTCAGCGAGTGACTGCTACGCTACTTAAGTCCACCTGTGCTCTTCTTCATGGGTACGCCACTGTCCTTCCTCGTGGGTACGCCACTGCCCTTTCTTGTGGGTACGCCATTCCATGTTTTGTGGCTTTTATGCTCCCAATAAAAATTATTTATAGAAATAAAATAATAAAAAGGACTGGAGTGATATTATAAATACGGTTGCTACAGTTTCAATTAAATCAAATAAAAAATATTAAATACACAGTATTAAATATAAATATAAGGCTGAAATACATCCATAAAATTATTTATTAAATCTAGTTAAATTGTCGCGGCCTCGTCTCTGGTGATGATGTGGAGACGGGGTGGACGTCGCTCGGTCGTTCAGTTGTCGTGTTGTTTGCCCGGCGCCAGCTCTTGGGTAGAGCAGCCTCACACTCTGAGGCGGGAGTGGACCGTTCGGCCCAGTGCAGCTGACCGAGGACGGGCGGACAAGGAGTAGCTAGCAGGAGAGAGGGATGTAGAAGAGAGGATGCCCGCGGTCTCACGAAGAGTCGCTAGCGGAAAGGATGGAAGTTGAAGAGAGGGATGCCCGCGGTCTCACTAAGAGTCGCTAGCAGAGGATTGCCCGCGGTCTCACGAAGAGTCGCTAGCGGATGGGTGGGCAGAGAGAGGTAGAATGAGAGAGAGAGAGAAGGAAGCCCGCGGTCTCACTAAGAGTCGCTAGCAGAGGATTGCCCGCGGTCTCACAAGGAGTCGCTAGCGGATGGGTGCGAGAGAATGAGAGAGAGAGAGAGAGAAGGAAAGCCCGCGGTCTCACGAAGAGTCGCTAGCTGAGGAAAGGAAGATGAGGAATTCAAGCCAATGATATCACTTTCGACTGAGGTAATATTTATTCTCCCAGATTGGCTGGGAGAGAGGAACGCTCACAAAGGTAATTATTCTCCCAGATTGGCTGGGAGATGAGAGCTGTCGAGGCTTGTTGCCCGCACAATTTATACAAGTTTCTTCTAGAACCATCTGTGTTAAAGTTTTACATATTTCTATCTCTTTTGCATGATGATGATCTTTTGCATTTTACAATATTATTTCCACATCTACAAAACATACTTCCAGTATACACTTAATAATCTACCTAAATATTTACAATAATAAAATATATAAAATAACTATGATACATTGTCTCTTTTTATTTACACTGCCATCTGGTGACAAGTGGTAGCACTACCAGGGCCATGGCTGGAGTGTTGCGCCGCGGACAGGATTGTGACCCGGGTTTTTTGTTTAATAAAGAGGAGGTACGACGTCAGACGCCCCCCCCTGGAAAAGCCCGGGTCTAGGCCGTCCGCGCGCCCTCCAGCAGGCACATGATGCCTTCTCTCCTCGTAGTTGCGAGCGTCAGGGCCGGCCTGCTGGTTCCGGACTCCCTGGGTCGCCATTCACCAGTGTGTCCAGTTCGCTGCCTGTGACGTAATCTGCCAGGTACAGTGGGGGCCGGCGGCGTCGTCGGCGGTGTCTCTGGTTGTCCTCAGCTGGTTCCTCCACGTTGACCCGGAATTCGGCATCGGCGAGGGAGGCTCCATGCCCCCACCCACCTCGGGTAGGGGAGGGTGGTTCTGTTGTCTCAATGTCTTCCGGTTCTGTCACCAGGGGCTGCTCCTCTGTGGTGTTTACGCCTGCCTCTGGTGTCCCCGTGACATCAAGGATCAGAATTTGTGCTGGGTGCCTCCGGTGCTGTCGCCTCGGGGTCGTGGCAGGGGTTTCTGCAGGCCTCTCCATTCTTGTCCTTGGGCTCGGTGTTCCCTGGAACAGATGCTGCATCCCTTGGGGTGTGACAGATCGGTGGTTGTCCGGCATCGGTCTTATCACATCTGGAGTAGGGTCCTCCATGGCATTGCCCCCTTCCGGGAGTGCTGTTTTCCGGATGTGGTCCCGGTGTACTTTTCGCATTTGTCTACCCCGGCGCACCAAATAAGTGCTTTGACTCAGCTGCTTCAATATGCGGTGTGGTCCCGACCACCTGGGGCTCAGTCCAGCACAGTAGTTCCTAATTGCATTGGACAGGGGATGTGTGCGGACATACACGTGGTCACCAGGCTGTAGCTCCGGTGGTTGCCGTGTGGTCTGCGGGGTTATCTGCTGAGTGTAGGCCCTCTGGTGTTCTCGCGCTGTTGTCAGCTCACTCGCCTGCCGCCGACAGCGATCCTCGGGGTCTTCGCCTTCATCTGTCACTCCGTGGGCCGTCCATTCGCCGGGCATGGGAAGATTGTGGCCTTGGACCATTTGTGCGGGGGACATCCCTGTGGCTACATTGGTCCTGCGGCGGATGCAGAACAGGGCCTCCGCTATGTGTTCATCCCATGTGGTATGGTCGTCCGCCAGACGTATGCGCATTTGGACCTTCAGCTCCTGGTTACGTCTCTCCGTTGGGTTGGCTCGTGGATGGTAAGCCGGCGTAGTCCGGTGTTCCACTTGCCATGCCTGACATAATTCTTGCCACTGCCTTCCGATAAACTGGCTGGCATTGTCCGTCAGGAGGTCCCTGGGGTATCCCCATCGTGGAAAGAATTCCGTCTGCAGGATTCTTGCAATGGTTTTGGCTCGGATGTTACTGGTAGGATATGCTTCTACCCATCGTGTGAAGAGGTCCGTGACCACCACCAGGAACCTCTTCCCTCGGGCAGTATTGGGATATGGCCCCATAATATCCAACGCGATGGACTGGAATGGGGTAGTGGGGAGACGCGGCTGCTGCTGCTCGGTCCCATCACTCCGCCGTGCCTTTCGCTCCTGGCACTTCTCACAGGTCCTTACATACTCCCGTATGTCCCGGGCTATGCCGGGCCAGTGGTAGTGCTAGCTGGTTGCCCGTCGGGTTTGGTCCGCTCCTGGATGTCCTGCCAGGTCATGATCGTGCATGAAGCGCAGAACGGCTTCCCGTGCTTCCGGTGGTACATAGATGCGCCACTCCTGGTTGGTTCCTATCCCCTTCGTACACAACATGCCCTCTCTCATGGTCCATATCTCATCCAGTCCCTCTGCTTGCTTTGCTCGTCGACGCTCAGCATCTGGGGAGGTGCGTTGGGCGTCGAGAACCCGTTGTTTGAGTTTGATCAGGTCCGCTGGAGGTGGGTCATCATCTTCTCCCACAGTGAGCAGACGACAGGTCGTGTCACTTGCCCTGTGGTCGTGTGCCCTATGGGAAGGTGGCAGTATTTCCTCCCATGACACGTCATCTTCCAGGTGGGAGTCCTCATCGGGGTCTCGTGACAGGGCATCCAGCAGCTGGTTTTCTACCCCAGGGATGTGTTCGACAAGGAAGTCGAAGGATTGTAGGAACAGGGCCCACCTTACGAGCTTGCTCTTGCGTCCCTGAAGTGTCCGTAACCATGTGAGACATTGGTTATCTGTGCGTAGCACAAATGGCCTCCCCTCCAGGTGGGGTCGGTACTTCTTAAGTGCCCATACCACAGCTAGGCACTCCTGCTCATTGCTGTGGTAGTTCCTTTCTGCCTGTCCAAACTTGGCACTAGCATAATCAATGATGCACCTGTCTCCCTTTTGGTCCAATTGGTATAGCACTGCCCCCACACCGTCGGTGCTTGCATCTGTCTGGACATACAGCACACTCTCGGGATTTACTCGGGACAGTGTGTGACATCTGGAGAAGGCTATTTTCAGATTGTCCAGTGCTTCCTGAGCAGCTGGGGTCCATTGGTAGCGCTGTCGAGGTGACAACAGGTCTGTCAGTGGGGTTGCGAGCGTGGCGAAGTCTGCGATATAGTTTCGTAGCCAGTTGGCGAGGCCCAGGAACCGTTGCAGCTGTTTGCGTGTTCTGGGTGGTTCTGCCTCTGCAATCTTTGCTAGGTGTGCCGGGTGGGGTCGGTTGCCCTCAGCATCCACCATGTGTCCTAAGAATTCAACCTCTCTTAGTCCGATGTGGCACTTCTGGGTGGCGCAGGTCAAGTGGTGCATTTCTAGCCGTTCCAGGACCAGCGACAGGTGGCGTGCATGGTGCTCCCAGGATTCGGAGTACACTATCACATCGTCGAGGTAGGCCACCACGAACTGGCCAATGTATCCCTCTAGTACGCGGACCATCATAGTTTGGAATGTGGCTGGTGCGCACTTGAGGCCGAATGGCATGGCACAGAACTGGAAGCGTCTGCCATCGGGTACAGTAAATGCTGTCTTTTCTCTGTGGCTTGGGGTGATTGGCACCTGCCAGTAGCCAGAGCGTAAGTCAAGAGTTGTAAATACCCGTGCATTGCCTAGACTTGCCAAGGCTTCGTCTACGCTTATCTGTGGTGGAGGGGAACTGATTGTAACCCTGTTCAGCGGGTGAAAATCCACACAGAACCGCATGGTTCCATCCTTTTTGGCCGCTAAGACAATGCGTGAATTATAAGCACTGTTTGATGGCTCAATGACCCCATCTCGCAACATTTCTTGCACCTGCTCTCGTATCAGCCGTTGCTCCCGGAACCCATATCCTCTGGGGGCTTCATATATGGGTTTGTCGTGTGCAGTAGGAATCTTATGCTCGGTCACTGTGGTGTGCTTCAGGGGATTTGCAGTGGCAAAGATGCTTCGTCTTTCCCACAGAAGTCGCCTAAAATCGTCCTGATATTCGGAGGGTACCTGATTGTCCAGGTCTTCCAACCCTGTGGGCTCCTCCTGGGGTGGTGGTATGCTTCCTAGTGTGTATACTGCCAGGCGCTCACGTTTACCTAAATTGACCAGGCCTGATGCTGGCGAAATCAAGGCGTCCTGCTCTACCAACCAGGGCTGTCCAAGTACCAAATCTTCTCTGAGCCCTTCCACGACGACTGCTGGAGTTTGGGTCACCATCTCCCGTATACCCACTGTGATGATGGCGTCTCCAATCGCTGTCCCTGTTCCAGTGTTCGTAGCAAGGCGCAGGGCACAGTGTCTGGGTGTGACTTCTGCGGGTGGTACACAGTGCTGGGCGACGAACACATGGCTCGCCCCTGTGTCTATGAGCGCGGCAGTCTGTCTCCCGTTCAGGGTGATGGGGATCCGCATCAGTCGGTTTTCTAGCGTGGTGAGCTGCCCCAGTTGTTCAATGTTGTTCTCTGTGGCTTGCAGCAAGGGATTGGCTGGCGCGGGGGGTAAGTCTGTAGGTCCTACACCCCCTACTGCCCGTTTCCCGCTGGTTGTTGTCGCTGTTGGTGTCTCTGGCAGTCCTGATGCCAGTGATACGTGCCCTGTGGGCATCCAAGACGGCACTGTGGTGGTCGGCCTCCATCGCGCCGATTGCCTGCATTCCGCCATTCTGGAGATATGTTCTGGCCTGTCCCACCAGGTGGGCCCTCGATCGCCCGTGTTGCTGTCCGCCATGGACGTTCCTGCAGTATGGCCCTGCTTGTCCCTGCAGGTGCTCCAACCTGATGTCTGGGTCCTCGTTCGGGGATAGTTGTCCCGGTCCGACGTCCCAGGAGGTGTCGTAGGTTGCCTTCTGTAGCTGTTGCCTGTCGTACGTAGTCCTCTACTGTCCCATTGCAGTATGGCCTGAGGAATGGTTGCAATTCCTCTCGTATTAATGCTGTAACTTCTGGTAAAGCTTGCTCGGGGTCTTCTCCCGGGGCTATGCGCCGGTACAGCCGCAGCTTGTTTGCCACGAACTGCTCTACTGACTCTGAGTCCTTTTGGGACTCGCCGTAGAAGCGAGCCTTACAGCTCATGACTGCCATGCAGTCGTCAAAACGCCGTGTTAAGCGGGTAGCGAACTCCTGCCACTGCATGTCATAGCGTCCCCACAGGTTCCACCACTCACGAGCTTGCCCACGTAATTGTTCACTCGTGCGTTGGGTCCATTCTTCTATCTGCACCCCGCATTGTGTCATCCGTTCCTGACACCACTGCACAAACTCGCATGGGTCCTCATGCGCTAGCCCACTGAATTCTGGAAGCACTATGCGTCCTGTTGCGGTAGCTGTCCGCCCTATATGCACGTTTGGTTGTACTGCTGGGCTTGCAAGTACCTCCCAGTCTATGAGGTTTGCCCCTGCCTTCTGTGTTGGTGCCTGTGTGGGCCTTGGTGTTGCTATTGTATCCCAAACCAATGAACCCATTGCTAAATATGCTCTCACTGGTTTGCACTCAGATGTGTTGTGCCACTGTTCCTCTCCTGTCATTAGGTCAAAGTCCCTTGGTGGTTGACCTGTTTCGCATGTGGTTGTCAGTCTGTGTGGTAGCATTGTATCACGAATTTCTACACGTTCTGTCCTGCACTTGTTTAGTAGATATACACTTCGGGTCGCCGAATGCTGCTGACTGTTCATGAACTCTGGTAGTCTCGATGATGAAGTGCCACACGTTCGGGCGCCAAATGTCGCGGCCTCGTCTCTGGTGATGATGTGGAGACGGGGTGGACGTCGCTCGGTCGTTCAGTTGTCGTGTTGTTTGCCCGGCGCCAGCTCTTGGGTAGAGCAGCCTCACACTCTGAGGCGGGAGTGGACCGTTCGGCCCAGTGCAGCTGACCGAGGACGGGCGGACAAGGAGTAGCTAGCAGGAGAGAGGGATGTAGAAGAGAGGATGCCCGCGGTCTCACGAAGAGTCGCTAGCGTCGCTAGCGGATGGGTGGGCAGAGAGAGGTAGAATGAGAGAGAGAGAGAAGGAAGCCCGCGGTCTCACTAAGAGTCGCTAGCAGAGGATTGCCCGCGGTCTCACAAGGAGTCGCTAGCAGATGGGTGCGAGAGAATGAGAGAGAGAGAGAGAGAGAAGGAAAGCCCGCAGTCTCACGAAGAGTCGCTAGCTGAGGAAAGGAAGATGAGGAATTCAAGCCAATGATACCACTTTCGACTGAGGTAATATTTATTCTCCCAGATTGGCTGGGAGAGAGGAATGCTCACAAAGGTAATTATTCTCCCAGATTGGCTGGGAAATGAGAGCTGTCGAGGCTTGTTGCCCGCACAATTTATACAAGTTTCTTCTAGAACCATCTGTGTTAAAGTTTTACATATTTCTATCTCTTTTGCATGATGATGATCTTTTGCATTTTACAATATTATTTCCACATCTACAAAACATACTTCCAGTATACACTTAATAATCTACCTAAATATTTACAATAATAACATATATAAAATAACTATGATACATTGTCTCTTTTTATTTACACTGCCATCTGGTGACGAGTGGTAGCACTACCAGGGCCATGGCTGGAGTGTTGCGCCGCGGACAGGATTGTGACCCGGGTTTTTTGTTTAATAAAGAGGAGGTACGACGTCAAAATAATATAGATAAATTTTAATTATTAATGAAAATCAATAAACACACTGAATTTAAATAATGATGTAATAATTTATAATTGTAACGTAAATAAATAATACCTACTCATGGGAACCTAACCTCACTTATATAAATACACTTAAAATTACACTTGAAAAAGTTATAAACAATTTCTAACACTAATATTCATAATAAATAAATGTTTTTAATTATATGGACCAGTATTCAATATCATTTACTAAAATAGGTATGCTTTACAAGCACATAATTTTTTATTTGTATGTAGCTTTTTTTCATCTTATCAATTATCTGTTGCATGCTGCGCGCGCATCGTATAAATTCACTGTATATGTTTTCATGACGTGCCTAAAGCAAGTATAACAAAACCTAACTTATATATAATTTGTGTGTAGCCTGTTTTCATATTGTCAATTTTTTTTGCATGCTGTGCGTGCATTTTAAAACTTCACTCATCATTTTTCCATAACGCGCCCAAGAAGTGAAACATCAAAAAACATTTAATTAAATTTGAATTTAATATTTAATTCTTTACATAATTTTAGTTTATGTGAGGCGTCTAAGACACCCGTTGAAAAAACACTTTAATTTAATATACACGAAATATTTACTAAAAATTCGATTTACTTTAATATTTATTGCAAACACATTAATTGTCTCTGGTGATTCAATAACCTTCTTTGCTGTTGATTGTTTAATTATACACTTACATTTAACATGCAATTCTTGATCGCGACAAAGTCACATACAGTTGGTCGTGTGAATATTTATATTGAACAATAAAATATGAATTTAATATTTCATTGCATATAAAGCTGATACCAACAAAAAAGGAAATATCATTCATCTACCTTATGACATTAATCACAGAACGACGCAAGGGAAGATAATGGGCATTCATATGGAAAGATAATGGTTATGTATATGGGAAGATAATGGTCAAACATGTAATCATTCACACACAGAATTATACAAACCAAGTAACACACAGAATCATACATTTAAGATACTTAACACACCGATGATGTGCAGGAAAATGGCTTACCCAACACCCAGATGTAGTCAAAATATTATATTTGCGCTATAGACTTGGCAGCAATGCTAGGAGGAACAGGTTAGCAAATTATATAGCCTAAGTCCTTACAGCATTACGCGATCATTAAGTCAGCGATGATCGTAACTATATAGAGGATGATTAGGCTCCCCTGGACGCGACCCTGAAGGAGAATTGGCTGTGTGTGAGCAGGGGCCGTGATGAGCTACTAGACACGACTGCCACTGTGTGTGAGTACCAGTGCAGAGCGTGCACTTCACCAAGCCAACCGTACAACACTCCGCGGGACGAGATCCCCAAAAAAATTGTTTTCGGTCGGGTGCTTTGCAGCACCGACAAGGAAGTCTTGCAAGTCGAGTTCGCTAAATTAGTTCTGCCTGTGTAAGAATTTTGGTTCCTGATCAACAGGCATACCCGATGATATATCTCGTTGATTTAGCCAAAAAATTTAAACTCAGAAAGGATTTACGCAATGTCCAACTTTGCCGTACTCAGCATAAGAGTTGAGTATTACAGGCACTCCAAGCCCCACACAGTGTGGTACTTGCCAGAGGTTTTGTCACATGTGCAAGGGCTGTAGAGTATCCCTAGTGAGCAGATGGTGCAGCAAACACCACACAACAACAGCCCGTCCCCAAGTATGACCAAGCAAAATGCGCGAGGTGTGAGGGCCCGACTGTGCCACAGTGGTTCCAAATCTCAAATGGATGGCTAAAAATCGAAAAATTAAGTTTTTTATTTTAGGAATGCTAACGGTTGTGCCAGGTAGAGTGGTATTTCTAGCGTCCCTTACAAGGATTGTGAAGTGGCAGATGTTGCATTTAGCCGTTGGGATCTCATGAGGGCCGAACTCTCATGCAGTTAGCATCGGTCATGCGCTACGGTCGAAAAATTACGTTGTTTGTGAATTGAAATAATGTTAATAGAATTGAACAAGTCCAATTATCCCAAATGGAATCTTATCGTGGAAGTTAGTAAATTTATTATATCATTGGGATTTTTCATATATACCACACACCGAGCAACCAAACATGGAAACATATAAGTACAGTAAATTCAAGCCCGGTGTGAAAAAGGTTAGGTATACATTGAGTAAATGTTATTAATTCAACATAATTCAGCGACCGATCAAGTGTCAAGTTATTCTTTACATTATTGAGTAATACACCACCTAATTCAGGAGCTGCAATTGTCCCTTTGGTTACGGTGGATGGTTGTATGAATTGACGCAGGAATTCAGGTGCTTTGCGTGCTGTGCACACACTGTGCGAGGTGCACTGCATGAGGGTGCAAGGTGTACCGCAGGAGGGTGCAGGGAGAACCGCAGGAAGGTGCGAGATTCACCGCAGGAGGGCGTGAGGTACACCGCACGGGAGTGCGATGTGCACCGCATGGGGGTGCGAGGTGCACCGCATGGGGGTTCGAGTTGCATCACACGGGGTGCGAGTTGAACCGCAAGGGGTGAGAGGTGCACCGAAGGAGGGTGCGAGGTGCACTGCCGGAGGGTGCGAGGTGCACCGCACGGGGGTGCGAGGTGAACCACACGGGCAAGAGTAGGCCTACTCACGGTGATATCGGCTAAGAGTTCGGGCGTACTTTTTCCCGCACTGTTTGCGTACTCTTACCCGATCCATTATTCCAGCAGTGTTCATCATAGGATATAAATATAAACAGAGGGAAGAGGATTAAAGAAATGAATTATCTGTTTAGGTTCGTTTTTTATACATGTAAACACTAAAGGTATGTCTTTTATGTGTGCAGAAATGGGTAGACGGAAACGAACTATGAACAGAAAGCTCTTCACTGCTGAAGACATGAAGATAGCCCTAAGTCTGAGGGAGGAAGGATTAAGTATACGCCAGATTGGACTTCGATTAGGCAAGAATGAAGCCACTGTGCGAAAGAGGCTGAGATCTGTAAGTATTATTCTATAAAACGTTAAGTTAATATTACACTGCTTTTCTATACATTTGGCTATAATAATACCGAATGTTCTTATATGTTTATAGGGGAAAATTCCTACATCCTTGGGGCGTTTCCACAAAGTATTCACCGATGAACAAGAACAGGAAATTGAAGACCTCATCAAAGACTTCGACTGCAAATTTTACGGTATTACTAGGAAACAATTAATGGTGTTAGTGTATAAGTTTTCTGATGCAAATTACATTGCACATCCCTTTAACAAAGATAATCGAATGGCTGGCAAGGACTGGGTAGTAGACTTTGTTAAAAGGCATCATCTTTCCTTGAGAGCACCTGAGCAGTGTAGTCTTGGTCGAGTAATTGGGTTTAATGAAGTGCAGTGTGGTAGGTTTTTTGAGAACCTAAGGGTATGTTATGAAAACTTCAAATTTCCTCCTCACCGCACCATCTCCAAAGGACAATTCGGCAGGGAAACTAACAAGACGATCACAAAAATCAGAAATACTGACGTCAACACCAGTGAAGAATAATATGTAACTGAAAAAGCGAAAGAGTGAAGAAAAGGAACGAATGAAAAATGCAAGAAAAAGAAAACTGGATGAGAAGAGGAAGGGAATTGTTGTGGCAGCAAAACGAAGATCGGATAATGTCCTAGAAGATAATCAAGGGGGGAAATATGAATTCCCAGGCTGTTGATGTGATTTTGATGACGACTGGGTACAGTGTAATAGCTGTAGTGCATGGTGGCATGAGGCATGTTCCGACTACGAAGGCAGTGGACCATATGTATGGGATCATTGTTGATGATAAGTTTCGCGGACTCTTGCCCGACAAAGTTCGTACTCTTGCCCTCCATGTCGTCCAAGAGTACGCAGAGTGTACTTTTACACTGAACAACTTGTACTGTCTTTGTAAGCAATTATGAAACATATTTGTAAATATTTTTGTGAAACTGAACCATTATAGTAACTGTATGCATATTATGTTTACTGTTTTGAATTAAACGTGTCAAGATATTTTCGTGTTTCCTTAAAGTGTGTACTCTTAGCCACCTTTCCCTTACATATATACCGCCAGCTAGTAGGTATGATGTCATGTATGCAATCTTATTTTCGTCTGCTGGAGGCCACCATATTGTTTTCGTCTGCTGGAGGCAGCCATATTGTTTTCGTCTGCTAGAGTTAGTTTAATTTTAACCTGCTAGAGTGCAGTAATCATTTATTACTGTGATGCATGCCATCTTGACATTTGGGCACCATCTTGGAAATTCACAATTATTTAGCTAGAAATTCGGGAAAAAAATCCAAAATTCATAAAGAAAACACTTATTAATGAACTTGATTGATTCGATCGGTTATTGTCCTTGTTCGATACTTGACCGATACAAAAATTAAATTTTATGGAAAAAATATTAATTCAATAAATATGGCGAAATGTCATAAAAGAAGCTTAAATTCGTCTACTACCAGCCTCTAGTAAGTTTATGATGACATATTGACCGCCCTATTAAATATTCGTAATAACACCCATAAAGTCGGAAAAATATTTAAAATAAATCATCAAAAATCACTCATTAATTTACTGATTAAATCGATGGAACTGTCCTTGCCATAATCCTTGATCAATGCAAAAAAGTTTAACTAATTTAAATGAATAAAAAAATTACATATTCAAGAAAAAAAAACAAAATTACTAACAAAAATTTTAATTCATAATTCTACTGTACTACAGGATAAATTGCTAAAGTTAGCAATTTTGTAAACATTTCGTTCTGCATTGGCTTGAACTGACTAATTCTTAGCTACAATCTGTTTACTAAAGACAGAGACCAGCCAGATCCTTTGCCTACATAGTCTTTTTCTTCCAGATAGAGTTCCTCGATACCGTGTTTAACAGACTGCTTTACATCATTGTAATTGTAAATGGGAGTATTCACTGTCTTGTAGGCACACTTATTCACTTGGTCCTCGAACAGATATGGTTTACCATATACACAGTTCAAACACAAGTTATATTTCAAAAGTCTATATGTAGCTACTTCATCAGTAAGCTGATTGATAATGTTCTGCCTGATATCGTCAAGAAAAGTACAAATGTCTTTCGACTGACTAAATGTATTTAGATAATAGTAGTCATTCAACATTCCATGAAATTAAGATTTCGCCAAGTGGAATCCATTATTTACCTGTAATGAACGGAGCACAGTCATACACACACATGGGTCCATATGTGTTGACGACAGTCGTCGTACCCTCCCAGATACAGAGGCCGTACCTGGCCACCGACGCGGGCCTGAGGGGGCCTGTTTTCCCCCCAGTGAACCCCAGTGTGTGCGACGGCCAGGGACGCACCCGCGTGCGCCCTAGCATGCCAACGAGTGTTTTTTCTATGTGACTTTATCTTTTATTTCAGTGTGTATATATTTGTAAACGATTAAGGGATTTGAATGTGTGTAATTAACTTATTTTATTTATTATTCATTGTGCAAGTTCGCTGTGTAATTAATGTCTCGTGTATGTCTTTGTAAATAATTCAATAACTTTTTCTGAAGTGTTTCGCCGTAGTATGTAATTGCAGCCTGGCGCGCCGCGGGACGGAGCTCTCTCCCACGCCGGCCGATTTTCCCCTCCCTCCCCGCCACCCGCGGGCGCCGGCCCGCGGGCGAGCGGGGAGAGGCAGTCGCGTCCTGGTCTCGAGCGGAGACAGACGTGTTCGTTGCTCCGCGAGCCGCGCACGTTGCGCTCGGGATTGAACGTTCGCTCAGTCCGCAGTCGGTCACGGCAGCTGAGCTGCCACCGCGAATCAGCTTAGCATTGTTAACTTACGAGTCATCGGGAGACGTGTCTAGCGGGCAGTTTCTACAACGCGAACGTGGTGCTACGAGTCTCTGAACTTTTCGCCGTCCACGGAACATTACGTAACGGGCCGCGTATGTACAGCGCTCCGTCTTCGGGCCCTCTCTCACTGGGTCAGCCTAGCATTAATAAACTTTACGATTCGCGCCGAAACGTATTTGAGAACCGCCCCGTCATCAGGGAGTCCGTGTCGCCGTGGTAGGGCACTTGTTCCGCGACGGTTCCGCCAGGCTGCGGCAGGACTTTATAAGCGTTAATAAAAGACGGCTCGTGAAATTCGTTAATGCCGTGTTCTGCTTGCGACAACCTACCAACATTCCTCGCAATCACTTCACTCTCCCTCCAGGTCCCGCCTTTCCCGGTCCCGGCCACGTTGGCCTGGACCCACACCTCTCCGACGAGGGCAGTACGGGCATAACAGGACATTTATTTCAACGGGAAAACGGGGACCTGAAGCCGAGGGACGTCATTTGGCGCCCAACTAGTGTGGCCGTAAGCATACGCAAGCGCACGCAAGCGCACGCAAGCGCGCAGGTGCAGGACAGAACGGAAGCAGGTGCGGCTGCGCGGCGTGGGAGCGGCTCGAATTCGAGACGTCGCGCCGGCGCGCCGGCGGGAGATAACGCAGCGCGGGAACGGCGCGAACACGAGACGTTTCGGCGAGAGATAGCGCGTCGTGGGGGACAGAAATACAAGACGGCGGTGCAGCGGTATCCCGGACTGAAGATAACGCGCTGGGGAGGATCGTATTGTATTACTGGGGGAGATTGTGTTCACGATCCGCGGATCAGTAGCACAGGAGGACAGGATGGCGTGGAAACAGGCGGGACAAGAAAGATACGATCTAATCAGTTTCGAAACGGACTTGTGTGAGGAGGGAGACTCCGCGAAAATGGACGTAAAAAACGAGGTGTGCGGGTCCGGCGGCGCGGCCGAGGGCGCGAACAGCACGGACAGCACAGTTGAGGACAGTAATCGGGAACAGGGGGACAGGCACGCGGACGCAGATGGGCCGGTAGTGCGGTACGTGAGCGCGCAGTTTGAGTTGCCAGAGTTTGCGGGGAGAGACAACGAGGACCCGCGGGAGTTTTTGCGGGAGTGTGAACACCTCCTAAAACTGTACGAAGTGCGACGGGTGGAGTGGACGCCGCGAGTGGCGGGACAGCTCCGCGGTGAGGCAAGGAACTGGTGGTCAATGGCCGGGAGTTTTGATACCGAGTGGGGACATTTTGTACGCCAAGTCAAAACTAGGTTTGATAACGATCAGGCGCGGGCAATGTGTTTGCGGACATTTTATTGCCGAAACCAGGAGGAGGACGAGAGTGCAGAGCAGTTCATTTACGAGAAGTTACGCATGTTCCGCCGATTGGGGACAAGTGGGGACGTGAGTGCGGCGTTGCCAACCATTGTCGAACAATTGCTGCCAGAGTTTCGCCCCTTCATGAGGACGGCTGCTGGTCGTGACACGGAGGAGTTCGTGGCCCTCGCACGCATGATCGAACGTGACATGTCGCAGTGGAGGACGGCACTCAGGAACGCGAGAGCTCCCCGTGCTCGCTCGGGGCCGCGGGGGGTCACCGTCACAGAGGTCACGGACAGTGACTTGGCCGTGGTGAGCTACGCCGGCGGCGCGGGACCGCGCAGGACAACAGACCGCGGTGGCACCAGGGAACGCCCGGAACCAGCTGCGACAGGAGGAGGACGTCACGAGCGGACAGATACGAGAGAGAGGGACGAACGTCCGCCGCGATGCCGTTTTTGCCCGGACGCGTACCATTGGCATCGCCTCTGCCCCACCAGAGCCGCGTGGGAGGAGGCGCGCGAAGGCAACACGTCGCAGGCGGGAAACGCAGGACCGGGGGCGGAGGGACAACTGGGTGCCGCTCCCCGGCCTGCCAGCCACCGGCAGTCCCAGTAACTGACAGAACACGTCGACCACCACCGGCGCCTACCGCACTAACGTCCTGTATGCCACCGGGAAGCAGGGGACAACGGGACTACTCCTCATCAGCTGTCCCCACGCCGAGGCAACTGCGGGGACAGCTGACTGCCGGCGCCACCACCGCGGCCCTGAGGCCGGTTATACCAGGGCCGGACCAGCCGCCTCGTCGACACGCCGTCGACGGGGTGGACAATCAGAGCATCAGCGCAGGCGTCCCGCCGGCCATCTCCGGGCAGGGACAGCTGACTGCCGGCGCCACCACCGCGGCCCTGAGGCCGGGTGTACCAGGGCCGGACCAGCCGCCTCGTCGACACGCCGTCGACGGGGTGGACAATCAGAGCATCAGTGCAGGCATCGTGCCGGCCATCTCCGGGCAGGGACAGCTGACTGCCGGCGCCACCACCGCGGCCCTGATGCCGGGTATACCAGGGTCGGACCAGCTGCCTCGTCGACACGCCGTCGACGGGGCGGACAACCAGAGCATCAGCGCAGGCATCCCGCCGGCCATCTCCGTGCAGGGACAGCTGACTGCCGGCGCCACCACCGCGGCCCTGAGGCCGGTTATACCAGGGCCGGACCAGCCGCCTCGTCGACCTGTCGTCGACGAGGTGGACCACCGGAACGTCAACACGTCGGCGCCGGAGCGAGCCGCGGACCTCGCCGCGAGTTCCCCACGCCCGGACGGCCAGGTGGCCGGGGGCGGTGGGGGACAGACGACTGCACAGCTGGGGCAGGTCGGCCCCGAGGAGCCGGAGCTGCTGCGAATTCCTGTCCGCGCTAACGGGCGGGAGATGCTGGCCCTGGTGGACACCGCCGCCAGCCGAACCTACATCGCGGCCCACCTGGTGGGAGCGGAGGCAGTGACACCGCGGAGGAAGCTGGTGCAGCTGGCCACCAGGGACGCCGTCGTTGCAGCAGGGGGCATCACTCAGGTAACAATGAGCATCGTTGGTCACGTTAGCCACGTCGAGGCCTGGGTGGTCTTCGAGCTCCGCGAGGGGCTGATTCTGGGGGTCCCATGGCTGCACGAGGTCGACGCCACCGTGGAAGTACGAGCTGGCCGGATGCACTTCGGCACCCAGGGGCGCTGGACGGTGTACGGCGTGCACCAGGTTCCCCCCAGTCCCCCTCAGTCAGTCATTCGCCTAGAAGACCTTCAGCACGGTGTTCCAGAGGAGTACGTCGATGTCATCAACCATGTCCTCACCTCTCAGGCACAGGTATTTGCGGCCGCGGACCGGCTACGACGGACAAACGTGACGGAGCACCGGATACCGATGGTACCGCACCGCCCTCCCTTTGAGAAGGTATACGGATTTGGCATCCGGGAACGGGAGGCCATACAGACTCAAATTGACGAGATGTTACGTGACGGGGTAGTGGAACCCAGCACCTCCCCGTATAACTCACGGGTGGTGCTGGCCACCAAGAAAGACGGAAGTCTACGCTTTTGCGTAAACTTCAAGGCGATAAACAAACTGACCATTCCCGCCCCGCCCCCGCAGATCAATATCACAGACGCACTGGCAGGACTGGGGGACGCCACTATTTTCACGACACTAGACTTAAAATCAGGCTACTGGCAGGTGCCGGTATGTCTGGAGGACCGCCCTAAGACGGCATTTACGGCACCAGACGGTCGACGTTACCAGTTCTGCGCCATGCCGTTTGGTCTCATGGACGCCCCTGCCACGTTCCAGGCCCTGATGGTACGTGTTCTGGATGGGTACATTGGTGAGTTCGCCAGTGCCTATCTGGACGACGTTATCATCTGGTCCAGGACGTGGGAGGAACACGCGCACCATCTGGCATTGGTGCTAGAACGTATGGCCAGACACGGACTGACGTGCGCCCCAAAGAAATGCCACAGTGGGGCCACGGAAATAGAGTTCCTAGGACACATAGTGACGGCGGAGGGGTGCCGCCCCCGACCTGAGCAGTTGGAGCTAATAGAGGGAAAGGGGGCACCGAAGACCAGGAAGCAGCTCCAGAAGCTGCTGGGGCTGCTCAACTGGCTGCGGTCCTTCGTCCCCGACTTCGCCACGGTGACGGCCCCGATGACGGACCTACTGTCGCCGAAGACTAAGTTCCGGTGGACCCCCGCCGCGGACGAGGCCTTGCGACAGGTGAAGCGCCGGTTCAGGAACTGTCACACGCTCTCACGCCTGGTGCCCAGCCGCCCCATCTTCATCCAGACGGATGCGAGTCAGGAGGGGATGGGGGCGGTGTTGTACCAGATGGATGACCGGGGCGAGAGGCGCGTGATCGAGTACGCCAGTGCCAAGTTTGGGCAGGCTGAGCGGAAGTATCACGTGAATGAGCAAGAGTGCCTTGCGGTGGTCTGGGCCCTACAGAGGTACCGTCACCACATCGAGGGCCGCTCATTCACGCTGAGAACCGACAGCCAATGCCTCCGCTGGTTGGACTCCGCTCAGGGCCGGAAGTCTAAGTTCACTCGGTGGGCCATGCTGATCCAGGAATTCTCGTTCACGGTCGAGCACATTCCTGGACGTGAAAATCAGTTGGCCGACGAGTTGTCCCGGAATCCGGACCCTGAGAATGAGTTCCACGACGACCAGGGCTGGGAGGAAGTGCTCCTCCCTGAGCGTGAGCGCGGGGTAGAGGACTCGGTGCCGCGACCGTGCGCGTTGTACGCGCTGACAAGCCCCACTGCTCCTGCACCCGACGCGCGACCCTAGACTATGACTGACCTGCTGGCGTGGGTCCACGCGGCGCAACTCCGGGACCCCGACACCCGGACCCGACTGACAGAGTGTGGGGAGGGGGTGATACCGGGCTGCCGGAGCCTGAACGGGGTGCTCCAGACCAGGGGGGCTCACAGGTCGAGCGGGTGGCGGACCCACGTGCCGCCCGAGGCCAGGCGCTGGGTCCTGAGCTACCTGCATGACCACCCCCTGGCGGGACACCCGGGCGCGGAGCAGACGCTGCGTGAGGTCAGACGGACGTTCCGCTGGCCTGGCGACGCGGCAGAAGTGAGACGCTACGTGCGGGCCTGCCTGCGTTGCCAGGAGCGGAAGTCCAGGCGACCCGACGGCGAGGAGCAGCAGGTCCCACGACGGCCCCGGAATCCCTTCCACACTGTGGCGGTGGATATTATGGGGCCGTATCCTCGCACGTCCCGTGGTCGGCGATTCATTGTTGTGGTCACGGATGTCTTCACCCGCTGGGCGGAGGCGTTCGCAGTACCAAACGTGAAAGCCGGCACCGTGATTGCCCTGCTCGAGCGCGAGTTCTTCCCGCGATACGGGTACCCCGCGGTCCTGCTGACGGACAACGGGGTGCAGTTCACGGGGAGAAGCTGGCGAGTGTCCTGCGCGTGTTGGGGGGTGGAGCATCACACGACGCCCACCTACCATCCGCGCGCGAATCCGACCGAAAGGCGGAATCAGGACATTAAAACTCAGCTGCGCATCCGGTTGGACGAGGACCACACCAAGTGGGACCTGCACCTGCCGACGCTGCTGTTTTGCCTGCGCCGTCGGACGAACGCGGTCACGGGCCATTCCCCCGCTGAACTGGTGCAGGGCCGGAACCTCGCCCTGCCCGGGGAAGCGCGAGCAACCCCCGACTTGCACGACATGACCACGGACGATCTGCGCGAAGACGCCCGACGTCGCCAAGCTGACTACCTGACTAGACGTACGCCGCAGACGCACCAGCCCCCAGCACGACTAGAGCCTGGCCAGCAGGTGTTTGTTAAGTGTCATCACCTGTCGGCTGGCGAGCGGGGCTTTTGCGCCAGTCTGGCTCCTAAGTGGGCGGGGCCACAGGAGATCGTAGACAGACTGGGCACCACCTCGTACCTCGTGCGTCGCGCCGACGGACGGACAACTAAGGTGCACAGGGACGACATTCGACTGATAGGCGACCCGCACGACGAGTACGACCACGACGACAGCGGACCAGTGGACGGTGACGAGGCCGAGGATGACGTCACCGAAGGTGTACTGGCCGACCTCGGCGCCCCTGTGGTGGTACCGCCGGAGCCGGACCTGGGACGTCGACGGGGACACGCCCACCCCAGGTCACTGCGGGGGGTTGGCAGGAACGTTGACAGGGACGACGACACACGGGACGGGACCGATGACAACGTCGCAGTAGGAGTCCTGGTCGACCTCGATGACCCCGTGGTGACACCACCGGAGCCGGATCAGGGACGTCGACGGGGACACGCCCACCCCAGGTCACTGCGGGGGGTGGGCAGGAACGTTGACAGGGACGACGACACACGGGACAGGACCGATGACAACGTCGCAGTAGGGGTCCTGGTCAACCTCGGTGACCCCGTGGTGACGCCACCGGAGCCGGATCAGGGACGTCGACGGGGACACGCCCACCCCAGGTCACTGCGGGGGGTGGGCAGGAACGTTGACAGGGACGACGACACACGGGACAGGACCGATGACAACATCGCAGTAGGAGTCCTGGTCGACCTCGGTGACCCCGTGGTGACGCCACCGGAGCCGGATCAGGGACGTCGACGGGGACACGCCCACCCCAGGTCACTGCGGGGGGTGGGCAGGAACGTTGACAGGGACGACGACACACGGGACAGGACTGATGACAACGTCGCAGTAGGAGTCCTGGTCGACCTCGGTGACCCCGTGGTGACGCCACCGGAGCCGGATCAGGGACGTCGACGAGGACACGCCCACCCCAGGTCAATGCGGGGGGTGGGCAGGAACGTTGACAGGGACGACGACACACGGGACAGGACCGATGACAGCGTCGCAGTAGGAGTCCTGGTCGACCTCGGTGACCCCGTGGTGACGCCACCGGAGCCGGATCGGGGACGTCGACGAGGACACGCCCACCCCAAGTCACTGCGGGGGGTTGGCAGGAACGTTGACAGGGACGACGACACCTGGGGCACGACACATGGACGGGCCCCCACGACGACACCGACTCAGCCTCCTACGGGGGGACAGCAAAAGGGGAACGGTGGTTGGCAACTGGCAAGAGGGGGCGGGGAACGGACGCCCGTCAGAAGGGGCGGAAGGGGTCCGCGTGGCGCAAGCATGGCAGAGCTGGAGCGCTTCGTGGACCGGGTGCTCCCGCCTGATGACGTCAGCGCCTACGCCAACGACACTGATGGACCTCTCATCGAGGACGTAACACTTGACAACACTGCTCAGGGCGACCTGGTCGACCTGAGTGAACCAGTGGTGACGTTGCCGGAGCCTACCCAGAGACGTGGACGGAGGTACGTCCACTCCTGGGAACGGCGGGTGACGGGGACGGACGTGAGCAAGGACGTGACAGACGGGGTAACGGTCCGGCTCCTCAGTGGGGAGGGCGATGTCGACAGGGCCCAGCAGGTGGTCCTGGACTTGCCTTCCGGGGAGCCGAGGATGACCGCTCACGCGGGGAGGGGACCGGCGTTGCGCCGGTCCACGCGTGAGAAGACGGCCCCCCACTACCTCCGGGACTACGAGTGGGGGAGTCAGCGCAAACCCCGAGACGTAAGACAAACGACCGACGGGGGGTTACGCTGCAGCGTGATGCAGCTCCTGCCCCAGTTTGCCCGACCCGGACGGAATGACGTGACGAGCTCCGACGACCAGACAAGTGGCCGGACGCGGACGCGGCTACCGGTCTACGTCGGCGTCGGGGGCCAGGACGGCCTCGGGAGAGGGGGGGCATATGACGACAGTCGTCGTACCCTCCCAGATACAGAGGCCGTACCTGGCCACCGACGCGGGCCTGAGGGGGCCTGTTTTCCCCCCAGTGAACCCCAGTGTGTGCGACGGCCAGGGACGCACCCGCGTGCTCCCTAGCATGCCAACGAGTGTTTTTTCTATGTGACTTTATCTTTTATTTCAGTGTGTATATATTTGTAAACGATTAAGGGATTTGAATGTGTGTAATTAACTTATTTTATTTATTATTCATTGTGCAAGTTCGCTGTGTAATTAATGTCTCGTGTATGTCTTTGTAAATAATTCAATAACTTTTTCTGAAGTGTTTCGCCGTAGTATGTAATTGCAGCCTGGCGCGCCGCGGGACGGAGCTCTCTCCCACGCCGGCCGATTTTCCCCTCCCTCCCCGCCACCCGCGGGCGCCGGCCCGCGGGCGAGCGGGGAGAGGCAGTCGCGTCCTGGTCTCGAGCGGAGACAGACGTGTTCGTTGCTCCGCGAGCCGCGCACGTTGCGCTCGGGATTGAACGTTCGCTCAGTCCGCAGTCGGTCACGGCAGCTGAGCTGCCACCGCGAATCAGCTTAGCATTGTTAACTTACGAGTCATCGGGAGACGTGTCTAGCGGGCAGTTTCTACAACGCGAACGTGGTGCTACGAGTCTCTGAACTTTTCGCCGTCCACGGAACATTACGTAACGGGCCGCGTATGTACAGCGCTCCGTCTTCGGGCCCTCTCTCACTGGGTCAGCCTAGCATTAATAAACTTTACGATTCGCGCCGAAACGTATTTGAGAACCGCCCCGTCATCAGGGAGTCCGTGTCGCCGTGGTAGGGCACTTGTTCCGCGACGGTTCCGCCAGGCTGCGGCAGGACTTTATAAGCGTTAATAAAAGACGGCTCGTGAAATTCGTTAATGCCGTGTTCTGCTTGCGACAACCTACCAACATTCCTCGCAATCACTTCACTCTCCCTCCAGGTCCCGCCTTTCCCGGTCCCGGCCACGTTGGCCTGGACCCACACCTCTCCGACGAGGGCAGTACGGGCATAACAGGACATTTATTTCAACGGGAAAACGGGGACCTGAAGCCGAGGGACGTCAGTGTACTGTCTCTTCATTGTGTGTATGTATACCTACTTTATGTACTGTGTGTAATTTGTGACCAGTGTGTACGTACTGTGTGTACTGTGTCTGTGTGTGTACTGTGTGTACTTTGTGTGTACTGTATATTCAGTGCATTATTTTATTTTGATGAACCTGTGTCGTTTCGTTAAATTCGCGTAGTAGGAGCTGTAGTAGCTTTGAATATTTACTAGTACAAAACCTTTTTGTCTTGATAAAATATTTTTCAAGGATTCTTGGTACTCTTGTAAGCGTAAATATATGCCCCTTTGATCTAAATGCTTGTAATTGATTTTATCGATACTTTAGGTCTGACAGTTCGAAGACTTTATTTTTACTGGCAGAAATATGTTATATTAGCTATCGACGAAGATGGTTATGACGTTCGTAAATGTTTATTCTATACAACTGACACTGTTCATGTCCTGGTCTCGCGGTCCAAAGACACTTGGCCTACATGTATAGCATTTTACATGAACTGGCCAGAATGTATTCACCAAGGACAGAAATCTATCACGTCAATCATTATTTTAATAAGAATTTTGACAATTTTCCTCAATTTGGAGGTCAATAATTACAAACTTCCAAGATGGCTGTCATATCAGCTTAAGAGATGCTAGTATATGAGGAACCTAAGCTGTTTTTAGAATTTTGAACATCATTTATTAAATAAATTTTTTACATAAAATTAAAAATTATAGCATCGATCTAGTATAGAACCATGGAAGGGCGGACAACAAGCGAATCAATTAGTAAATTAATGAGTGATTTTTTAAAATGCATTTTGGTATTTTTCCCGAAATTCTAGCTAAATAATTACGAATTTATAAGATGGCAGTCATATCGGCTTTCTGGAGAATTTTGAACATGATTTATTAAATAAGTATTTTTGCAATAAATTTGAAATATTTGTATCAGTCAAGGATTGAACTAAGGACAGAAACTAATCAAATAAATCAGAATATTAATTGCACATTTATTTAATGATTTTTGGAATTATTGGCTAAATAATTGAGAATTTGCAAGATGACGCTAATGTCAAGATGGTAGATGCCACAGTAATAATAAATTATTACACTCTAACAAAAATTAAACTAATATTTTGGCAACACACTCTAGCAGATGGCATATATACTAAATGACACTAGCACTACTTGTATCTATTACTGAAAACAAGATGGCGACAGCACTTTCCAACAAACAATGTGTATTAACTAGTGCTCCTGGTAGCAAGTATTGAAAATAAATATGGCAATTCTGTCTCGAACAGGCGATGCTATTATTCCTTCAAATTAAAAAAATTACAAGTCCGAATGTGTATTAAGTACTTTTTGTATAGGTACTGACGTCGTCCCAAGTGCTCCCTTCGCTCGCACAGGTCGTTATGTCCCCTAGTCGCCTCACCAGGGTGGGGGTATAGTTCGCGGCTGGAGGAGTCCTGCTGTACTTGGGACGTTTTTGCGGGAAGCCGGCTCCGGGTGACGCGCAGCGATGCAGAGCGCAGCAGTCGAGCTTCAGACCTGGACCAGGCAAGTTGTGTGTCGCGCTTCGCAAGTGAACAGTTCCGCCGGTAATTGAGCAGCTCTACCCGCACCGGGCCACCACCTCTACCGATCCAGCTCCCTGCCAGCCACGTGGCGACGTCACGACCCCGAGGATCTCCGCTTTACCTGTGAACTGGCCCAAAGGGTCTCAACTTAGGCTAGTTGGCGCCCTCAGCGATGGCAACATTGAAGAAGGGACTGGTAGGGTGACAAATGGCACCCAGCTTGTGTGGCTACCAAGTTTCGGGCAAATCCGATAACAATTTAGCTTTATAGAGACGCATAGCGCAAACCAGTGAAAAACACGGGTGAAAGCGACATAACTCGCAGTTGTAGGGACAAAGGGCTTCAGGCACGCGGCACTAGACAGGCAGGCGCCGGGTAATGGGACCTGCCGGAGAAATAAGGTCACAGCACCCCCCACCCCAGCAGCACGCAGCTCCAGGACACCACCCCTCAACCCACGTGCCAAGCGCGCTCGAGAAAGCCCGAGGATCACAGAGGCAACACATTCCACCACCGACTGCGAACAGGTGTCCGGGCCGCCATGACGAAGTAGCACATTGTTAACAGTGTGGGACTATCAGGCACCGTGCATGCGCAGACGCACTCGAGTTTGTAAACTTCCGCGACTGACTTTACCTGTGTGTCGAGTGCGAAGGATGCGTACATAGGTGACAGAGTGGCTCCCTGGCCTTAGTGCACCGCCCCCCTAGCAGACCTGTCACTCTCCCAGAGTTCACGGGCCATGCCCACGATGACCCGCGTTTATTCCTAAGTGCCTGTGAAGAGAAACTAACCCGGCACAACACAGCGCCCGAAGACTGGACGGAGCGGGTTAGCGGACAGCTGCAAGGGGAAGCTCACACTTGGTGGTCTCAGGCAGGAGGATACAATGTGGGCTGGGAAGACTTCTCATGCCGGTTGGGGGCTCGGTTCAACGACGCGCGCACCCAGAACAAATGCCGCAGAGAACTGTTCAGCCACGCACAAGAGAGTGGGGAGAGCATGGAGGAGTTTGTTTATGGCAAACTCCGGCTTTACCGCCGCCTTTCACTCGAGGGTCGCGCCGACGATGTGCTCCCTTTCATCAAATAGTTTGTGTCTCCCGAACTACGCCCATTCTCGCACAGGGTAGTTGCACACAGACTTGAAAACTTCCTCGCCCGATCCAGGGACACAGAACACGATCTGAGGGTGCACCGATGTACCAAAGTCATTGTGATGCCGTGCCTAACCCTGCAAACTCAGGAGGCGGTGCAACCAGAGGACGCGCAAGCAGTCGTTCCGCACGTAGAACAGTAGCCTCCGAGAGATAACTACCGGCCTTACACTCCGCCCCGGGGGAGGGGGCAGCATCACAAACCAGCCCGCCCAGCCGGTCCGTGCAACAACCGCACCGCGAGGAGCATCGCGCCGCGTGGAGCACCGCGGCGGGCCACAGGGTGCCCAAGACAGTCGCCCGCCTCGCTGTCGCTACTGCCCCACTACGGAAAACCAATGACACAATGTGTGCCCGACACGCGAGGCCATCCGGCTGGCGCGAGGGGGGAGGCCGCACTTCCGGGAAACTCCATCTAGGGAGCAGTGGCATCGCTGGCCACTGCACCCCTACACTTTATCCAGCCCCCCACACGTGTGCGCCAACACGGCCACCAGGCCGCGGTGACGCCCCACCCGAGCGCACCACGTTCCAGGACATCGGGGAGCAACACCTCCCTCCAAGAAGCGAAGCCACTCATCGGGCGTCGGCGTCGGGGTCGATCCCACCTGCGTCTGCAGCAGTCGTCCAGCCGCCGTCTCACCCCCCTAGCACTAGTGAGGACGGCCCGCCTCATCCGTTTGGGGCCCGCCCCAGGTCGCCGGTGAGCGACGCCGCCCACCAGACATCGGCGCCGCCCCCGCCCGCAGCTGCAGAGCCCGACGAGGCACCGCCCTGTCCATCAGGAACCACTGGAGATGGCCCGCCTCATCCGTTTGCGGGCTGCCCTAGGTCGCCGGCGAACGACGCCGCCCACCAGGCATAGGCGCCGCCCCCACCCGCAGTTGCAGGGCCGAGTCGGGCCAAAACCCACCTGGGCCGAATGGGTCAGAGGCCGCGGAGCTGATCCAGATCCCAGTGGAGCTGAATGGGCATTCCATAGCCGTGCTAGTGGACACCGCAGCCACACACACACTTATGTCGCAGCCCACCTCATTCCTGAGGGGGACCTGGTGCCAGAGAACAACACCATCCAGCTGTCCACTACTGGAACTAGCATGCTAACGACTGGGCTTTAGAGACATTGTGAGCTGGACCAGCACCCTGGTTGTGAGGGACCTTCGCGATAACCTGGGGCTACCCTGGCTGGTGCAAGAGGACGCCACTGTTAAGGTCCACGCAGGGAGGATCCATGTGGGGTCCAGGGTCCACCGAACTGTATATGGGCGGAGAAACACCCCACCCCCTTCCCGGGCCGAACCCCCCCCCCCCCCCCCTCTTGATGATCTCCGCCACAATGTTCCCACTGAGTACCACAGATTGTTAGAGACAGTCCTGGAGCAGCAGCCCCCGGTGTTCTCCGCGGCAGACCAACTACGCCGCACCAATGTCACAAAGCATTGCATCCCCACCATCCCTCACATCCCGCCTTACGAGAAACCATTCAGGTTTAAGCCCCGTAAACTACTTGCCATCAGGGAGCAAATCGCAGAGATGTTGCGCGATGGCATCATAGAGCCTAGCGCGTCCCCATACAACTGTAGGATCGTAATGGCAGACAAAAAAGACGGCTCACTTAGATTGTGTTAATTTCATGCCAATCAATAACCTCACCATCCCCGCATCGCCATTCCTTATCAACATCTCAGATGCCCTCACGGGGTTAGGATTCGCCCGCATCTTTTTGACACTTGACCTGAAGTCGGGGTACTGGCAAGTCCCGGTAAGCCCCAAGGATTGCCCCAAGACAGCGTTCACGGCACCCGATGGGCGGCGCTTTCAGTTCTGCGCGATTCCATTCGGGCTGCAAGACGCCCCCGCGACATTCCAGACCATGATGGTCCGCGCCCTGGACAGGTACGTTGGCGATTCTGCAGGCGCGTACCTGGATGACGTGATCATCAGGTCTCGGACGTGGGAGGACCATGCGCACCATCTCTCGCTGGTCCTTGAACGACTCGCAACTCACGGACTCACATGCACGCCACACAAGTGTTACATTGGCGCCCATGAGCTAGAGTTCTTGGGGCACATCGTCAGTGTCGAGGGCTGCCGCCCCATCCCCAAACAGCTAAGCCTCATTGACAGGAAACAGGCGCCCAGCACCAGCAAGCAGCTCCAGAAGTTAATGGGGCAGTTAAACTGGTTACGTTCATTAATTCCCAATTTCGCCACAATCACCGCACCCATGACGGACCTTCTCTCCCCGAAAACAAAGTTCCGGTGGACGGAAGCCGCGGACCAATCACTCATCCAAGTGAAGCAACAGTTCCGTGAGTGCCACAACCAGTCACGCCTGGCCCCAGACGAGCCCATCTTTGTCCAGACGGATGCCAGCCAGGACGGTATGGGCAGTGTTCTCTATCAGGTGGGTGATGATGGGGAGCAGCGGGTAGCAGAGTATGCAAGTGCCAAGTTCGGCCCCGCAGAACGATGCTATCACGTGAACAATCAGGAGTGTCTCGCGGTGGTGTGGGCCCTCAAACGCTACCGGCATCACCTTGAGGGGAGACCATTCACCCTGCGCACAGATAGTCAGTGTCTGCAGTGGCTGGAATCTGCCCAGGGACGAAAATCGAAGTTCACCTGCTGGGCACTCATGCTCCAGGGCTTCACATTCCATGTCGAACACATCCCTGGGTGAGAGAACCAGCTGGCAGATGAGCTGTCCTGTCACCCAGACCCCGACACCATCTTCCAAGACATTGAAGGGTGGGATGACCTGATGCCACCGTCCCACCAGCCAGCTACCGGTCTAGCAGCATCACCTCCAGCGGTACTCTACGTCATCGGACGAGCAGATCCCACGGTACAAGCGGAGGCATGGCTCACCCTGGCCACTCTGGTAAATCATGTGAATCTGACCCAGCAGGATGACCCAGACACGCAGCGCAACCTGGCAGCATGCGGTGAACGCGCCCTCCCACACCAGCACAACCTGGATGGGGTCCTGCAGATCAGGGTGCCGGGTTACATGGACACCTGGCAGATCCATGTACCCCCCACTGCACGACAGCTGGTGCTGCAGTATTTCCACAACTATGACCTAGCAGGCCACCCGGGAGCAGATCAGACCCAATGGGAGATCAGGAAGCTGTTCCATTGGCCAGGCATAGCATGGGATGTCTGGGAATACATGTGCAACTGCCAGTTCTGCCAGCAGCACAAGGGCCACCGGGCCGATGGGATTGAGCAACAGCGCCCCAGGTGGCCGGAGGAACCATTCCACACTGTAACCCTCGATGTCATGGGCACCTACCCTCGCACGTCTTGGGGCAAGCGGTTCATCGTCGTGGTCATGGATGTGTTCACACGTTGGTCGGAGGCATTCGCCGTATCCAACGTACAAGCAGGGACAGTAGCAGCCCTACTGGACAATGAGGTCTCCCGTTATGGGTATCCGAGAGTGTTACTAACGGACAACAGGACACAGTTCTCAGGACGGCGGTGGAAGGCCGACTGTAGCAGGTGGGACGTAGAGCTCCAAACTACCCCGACTTACCACCCCAGGGCAAACACGACGGAGTGTCGCAACCAGGACATAAAAATCCAGTTGCGCCTCCATCTGGGGGAAGACCATTCCGAATGGGACCTCCACCTGCCCAAGCTGCTCTATTGCCTGTGACGGCGGACCAATGTGGTCACGGGCCACACCCCTGCTGAGCTTCATGGGCAGAATCTCGCCCTACTAGGGGAGCTCCGGGTCGCAGAAGCAGCAGGAGTAGTCACCTGTCCCCCTGTCACTGACTTCAGAGAAGATGCATGGAAACACCAGGGCTCGATTCCTAGCCACGCGCACTCCACAATCACCAAATCCATCGACACCATTGGAGCCCGGGCAAATGGTGTATGCCCGGTGTCACCACCTGTTGTCTAGCAGAAAGTGCTACTGCACAGGTCTGAGCCTCAAATGGGCCACACCTCCAGAGGTACTGCGACGTCTAGGGCCCAATTCTTACTTGATCCGACTCCCGAACGGTAGATCGACAAAGATCCACCGGGATCTCGTCCCACCCACAGGTGCCCCAACTGTCCCAGTGGGGGACAAGGACAGTGTAAATGACCAGCATACATCCACTGCTCACCCCAC
Organism: Bacillus rossius redtenbacheri; assembly: GCF_032445375.1. Lineage (NCBI taxonomy): Eukaryota > Metazoa > Arthropoda > Insecta > Phasmatodea > Bacillidae > Bacillus > Bacillus rossius. Next base: position 237,960,078 of record NC_086330.1, on the reverse strand, counting down.
ATCCCCAGAAGCTCAACACCCACCCAACAACCATTTGTCCCACATCACCATCATATCAACACTTAACCACCCCTTGTTCCACATCCCCATAAGCTCAACACCTAACCACCACTCTTACCATGTCCCCATCAGACCAACACCCATCTACTGCTCATCCCATGTCCCGTTCGAGCGGCACAACTTTGCGCGAGCTCGAGAGCCTGATGGATCGGCTGGACCCAGAGGGATTGTCCATAGAACTTTACGATGGGAACGACCCAACCCTGCTCAACCCCATGTCGGATCCGCAGATCACATTCCCTGATGGAATAGATGACGACTCCCAATCCAGTTCACCAGGATGGCCCAGCTGGGATCAACCACGCTGGCCATTGGACGCGAACCATGGCAGTTCAATGTTAGCGATGAACATGGAGGAGCCATTGCAATCCGAAGCCGGACCATCTCAGGAAGGGTGTCCATGCAACACGCGGCAAGTCTTGGTGGAACAGGGCTGCTAGAACAGCCCCAGGGCAACGGCAGTTACACCTAGCGGCCTAACGGGAGACAGGGATGAAGTCGAGCCGCAACAGGAGAGTCAAGGGGAGTCCAGCATCCCAGGGAAAGCCCGACACGAGGGACTGAGGCGCTCTACCCGAGCCCGTGTAGCCCCACGACACCTGGTGGACTACGAGTTGGAGCACCCACATGAGGAGACCAACCAACACCACACCCCGATGCACCCCACCTTCATGTAATGACCCTCCTCCCTTTGGACACCTGGTACATTCTCCCCATCATTGCCAGCCAAACCCCGAGCACAGAACCCTCTAGATACATTCCGAACATTGGTGGGGAACAGGCGCTGAGGCAATGCGTGTGACATGGGGCTTCGAGGGGCATAACAGCCTCAGTGAAAGGGCGGCATTTGACGTCGTCCCAAGTGCTTCCTTCGCTCGCACAGGTCGTTATGTCCCCTAGTCGCCTCACCAGGGTGGGGGAAATAAAGATGTCGGTATCTAAGATGGCAGTCTCCTGTAGATGTAAACCAAATGGCAGACATGTCAGAATAGAAACAAATTACTGTGAAATCACATCCAAGATGGTGGCCACAACGAAAATGGCAAAATGCTATAATGAAAAATGGCGGCCATAACGAAAAGTGCAACAGTGACATCATACACATTCAAGCTGGCGTAACGAAAAGTGCATTAGTGAGTGTGATGCTCGATTTAAAGATGGCGGATACAAAATGGCCACTGTGACATCAGAGGTAGGTAGGTCGGTCGGTCATTGACCCGCTCCACCGGCTACCTCTATCTGTTGGCCTGATTCGCTTCCTGCGCTTTGCTCGCGAGTGCCCCAGGTGGCACACGCCTGCCAGTCATAAGGGTAGTCACCCTTCACGCAGCACCAAGGCAGAATGCGTCTGCACACCATGGAACTTTCATTCATTATTTCACAATAATTGAATAGCAGCAATAGTGTCTTTTAGAATCCATTTCTATTTGATATACGTAACGGCCCCCCCCCCCCCTAATCACTAAATCGGTACCGCCAGTCGCTTAATAATTTTAATTGGCTCCTCCGGTACAGATTTTTGATTCACATAATTTTATTAGCTAAAACAGGCCTCGAGTGTTCCTCTAGGGTGGCGATTGCGCCTGTTGTCTGAGTGTATCATTAGTTTCCTTTGTAATTTGTATGTAATTAAGGTTGGCAGTCCGTCGAGCATCTTTCTTCATGTTTTAGTGCTTTAATGTTATTTTCCAGGGAACGTTCCGTGTTTTTTTGTTCTACGCCTGCCGTGGAAGGGATAGGCTCGTAAACTATCTGTAATTTGGGTTACCTTAACAAAGAGGACACGGTGCACTGAGATGATTCCCTGACTACAAAGTTGAAAGGTAAGGATGCGGTCAGCACTATATATTATGTATGTACCATCACTAAACCCATCACAACAGGTGTGGTGTTTATTCCATAGGTTAAAGCAGCCTAGTTCTTGTCACTAGGAACGCTAGTGCACACATATTATAGATGGCACTGCCACCATAGTAGTTTAATTTTTATCTGCTAGAGTGTAGTAGTACTTATTACCATGGCATCCACCATCTTGACAACCTATAATTCTAAATTTAGAAATTCGAAAAAATCCCAAAAATCATAGAAAAAATAATTTATTAATGTACTGAATTATAAGCATGATACCCATCCTTGGTCAGTGCAAAGAGTAATTAAAACTTAATATAATTGTTTACATTCTTTTTCCCCATTACCTTTGACGTCAGCCGGGGCTTCGCCACATGAGCCTGATCATCCTCCGTTCCTTTTCCTACCCGGCATTTGTATCGTGACGTACCTAGCCGTGTGAGATTTAAACTGCGCGCCACGAACTACAGCAAGAGGGCGCTTAGCTGCAGTGCGCCGCACCCCTATATGTATTAATAATTATTGTAACCCTTTTCTTTTCGCCCCAAAATAGTGTCACGACGGCTATGTATGCGAGTGCCTTTTGTTTCATTTAATTTGTGATGTTTTTGTAATAAAATACGTGCAAGCACGGACACGGACGCTCCCTAGCGGTCGACGACGGAACTAACATGTAACTTGTTTAAACTATTTTTTACCACTTAAGTAATAATTACAGACTGTCTGGTCGTGGATGTGTATCTGGTATTCTTATAAAGAGTTCATATTATTTTCTATAATAACCCGGGGCACACAATAGCTAAGATGTTCAACGGTAATTGTGTTCGGCGCGAAGGGCGCCATGTTGCCTGCCGCAAGCCCCTGTCTCAGCCCAGTCTCCTCCTTCAGCCGGCCGAGAGCAGACGTCTCTGCAGATACCCCGAGGACATCACCGTTGTTTCACCGAGAAGTAGTTCTGTTAAGTTGATTTATTCAAATAGTTATCATTCTATCCTCGGGGCCTCTCTCGTTTGGAGAGACTGTTTAATTAATAATTCTTATACTCTCTGGAGTTTTTAGTCATCCGTGTAATAAGTAACGACTTGAGGCGACCACGTGCGTGGTTCGCCTCCTCACCTAAATCGATTCGTGCCTCGGGCGTTTTCTATCAGTATCAAGGAAGGATTGTAAAAGGGCGTGTAACATGAGTAAATAAAACCAACTTAATTGAGTCACGTGTCTTTGTGTTCGGGGGGGCCACGTGGGTCCTTAACCAGTCAGCGGCGTGTGGGACGCCCTAAGAGCCCACTGCGGTTAATTAGAAGCGTGCCCGATGCTGAGAGCGGGCTCGGTCAGGAACAGGTGCTGGATTAAACATCAGGAGGGCTAATATCTCGCCCCACATGTGCCACGTAACGCCCTGAGTTAGAGTTTCAAGCCGGGTCCACGTGCCCACTCACGTGGTGGCGCCCACTATTTCCACCAGTAATTCGAACCTTAACATCAGTACGCCCTCACCTTTCATCGAGATTACTACAAGCAAGGACACTATAAAACACAACTGTCCGATGAAATAAATACCTATGTTACTATAACTATACCTACTATGGAGGCCTTCTTTTTTTGTTATTAGATATATTTCAAATAAGTAATGTATTTGTCAAGCGTATAGACCAAGAGTATTTGAACCACGAGACCACCTTTGGCAACATGTGTTATATATTTCAAAGAAATATATAGTAACATATTTCAAGCAGACAAGACAAGTCTCCAGCTATCAGACCTTAAGTATTGATATAATCTAATATAAGAAAATAGGCCAACTAAGCTCTTTTTTATGCTCACTATAGGATGAAGAATTCCTGAAAAATACTTGACGCATACAAAACCAAAAGATTTTGATTCTATAATATTCAGATATTACTAAATACTATACAACATAAATTTAACAAAAAGGGCATAGATAAGCACTAACATTCAACTAGGTATAATGTAATTGTCAATACACGGTAGGATACAGAAGCATCCGGCTCCAAATGATAAAACAGCAATTGAATACGTCAGAATTATTCTACAATAGATTTTGGCTTAATGGCTATGAAGCTACCAGACGAGCCTACAGAACTACAAGACTACAACAGCCATAATCACAGTATAAAAAAGCAAACTTTGCATGATTTGCTCTTACTGTAGAACCAAGAATCCCTGAAAAATACTACATACTACCCATACTACAAGACCAAGAGTTTTTTATTAATTAGATATTCAGTCCAAACTACAGACACGACTACACACATTTAACGAAAAAGCCAAACACCACGCAAACTATCAACTCAATAGGATACTATCCCATCAGCAGTATGTAATACTACAGACTTGATTATTCACAGGTAATGAAAAGAACATATTCACACAAACATTCAACTCGGTAGGCTATGAGGCTATGATCCCATTGGTACAATATGACAGACTTGGCTACACACATGTAACAAAAAGGACATACATACGCACGAACATTCAACTCAGTAGGCTACGACTACGTCAATAGGATATAATTGGTTGCAGGACACTATAGGATTTGGCTCCTTCTGCTCCAATGGCTTTTTCACTAACTGCTCAAATTGCATTTTGGCTACATCTGACTACAACATTGGCTACGAGACAACAACTGGCTACAATTGCTCCACATAGCAGCAAAAGTAAATTTATCTTGTGCAAAAAAAACTTGTTGCACTTAATTCCAATTCTAGCCAACAGTTGTCGCTACATGCTGTGTTGAACAGACAGTCTGTTTTATGTAGGATGCGGCATGCTCACTCTTTATCACGAGAGGAGGGCTTCGCTAGACCTCAAGGGGAAGGAAAATATGTGCACATGATGTGTTTCTCACTATCTCAAGACATAGTACCTAATAGACTGAGTAATGAATCTTGCAAAATCCATTTCGGTGAATATATTAAATATGCAAGCATAAGCCTAAATGTATTCACTATAATGGATTAGGCAAGTTTCTATTGGTTTTCTCACACACAAACCTACACAAAAACACACATACCTACAAACACATTCACCTACACATACACACCCACACTCCCGTAGTATGAAAAAACAGCAGTTCCCACAATAATGACTGGGATTTTTATTGACAGTGATGACTGAAAACTATTGTGGCTGCAACTTTTTAGTTTTGTGGTAAGCTGAGAAAATTGGGAGAAAACAAACGATGTGAGCATGTTACAATGACGTCCACAGAAATTGAGTCGAACTACTGTACAGAACTCAATTTTGAGCAAAACTTTCATTTTTATTAATATACTGTTACATTTTACAAACTTGGTAATCTCTCCTCGGTTATAACACTTTAATATCAAAACACAATCACAAAAGATATATTAACATCACAAAAGATATATAAACGTTATTAAATTTTCTCTTTAAATACTACTATGAAAATAAAACTATGCTAGCAAAAAGGTTTGCTAAAGTGAACAGTAACTTCACATATCACATTATCATATAAATTTATAGGGCTGATCGGTTGACCGAATTTTCGGTTCGGTTCGGTCATTTTAGTAAAAACCGAAGCCGAACCGAATTCCCAGAAAAAACCGATGATTCAGTTTTTATTAGGGCATTAAAAACTAACTTCAAGTATCTACCAAATAATGTATTTAACATTCATATTGGATAAGAAACGTACCGCTTGCATAATACATCAAAACACATTTAAGACGCATGCTAAGTTTTTCACTATAAAACGTTTAAATCATCTATTCTCTTAATGTTCGCCATTTTAACCATGGGATAGTAAAGTCTAAGCGTTTCTTACAGTTCACTATTTCCTATGTTTAACGTCGGAAGTTTCTGTCGGAATACTACTATTTTCTCTTAAATATATGGTTTTTTCTTATTTAAAGGATATATCACTTCCGTTACTAAAATAATATTTATTTAATTCCGGTTCGTAAGCTAAAACGGTAGAAGTTTCGTAGCATTGCTTAGTTCCGTTCGTATTCTGCAGGGCGCTCACGACGCATGGCGTCACTCAGTTCTATTTTCACATCACAGAATGCGCTATACGTGCGCTATGATCGATTAGTTGCCTTCCAAGTTCCGTTCCAAATGGCAGTTGGAGAATGAATGTGCATGTCGTCAGATGTAGTTTGTTTACTATTCGCGCGTGATTATTGCGGCTTTGCGTCGTTATAGTCTAGAGTATTTGATTTCTCGTAAAATAAAAATTCTTTTTTGCCACTACGTCTTGGTAATTGGAGGCAACTATGAACATCTGTGACGAAGGAATTAAAAATAATACCGCCCGTGTTCCGCAAAGATGATGATGTTACGCACGTGACGGAAAAAAAATCCTAGTAAATACCGCATACTAAATATGAATACTTTACTTGTGTATTTTGAAAATATGGTCATTATGATTCATTCTGCCTTTAATGCACTGGTAGGTTAAGACGTTTTCTTGGTTAAGACGTTTGTTTATGTTGGCTTGTCCATTAACTCCCGGCATAGAGGCTACAGTAGGAAGTTTTTATTTGTATATTGCTTTTAATCACATTATTGCTATTGAATTTTATTCCAGTACATTTCATAAATTCAAATTATGTTTGCCACAAATATCCTCAGTTACGAAAAGTAGTAAAAGAGGTTAAAAGGTCACGAAAAAATAGCAAGTAGGTAATGAGAATTTTTTATTAGTGAATATGGCGCCATGCAGTCATGTCTACCACGTCTGCGCACGTACACACGTACACAGTATTGTACCTTGAGTTTTCCAGTAGTGGTCTCATTTCCAAGAGCTTTGCTAGTTTTTTTTTTCATGACGATAATTAATATTCATGGTTTAATAGCCCATACAGCCAGACGTTGTCTGACAATCATGTTTAATGGAACATTTAAAAATAAATAGGGAAACTTTTTTCAAAGGTGGGAATTCTTTTCTTACAGCCATACAGGTTGCATTTGTTTACATTTTGACGCTCGTGAATGTAACTAGTACAAGCTGACCGAAAGTAGTTTCTTTATTATTTATTGTTACAAATTGTAGCAAAACGCAAGGATGGTAAGATAATAGTAACTCTTTTTACAATGACTGAACCAGAAAAAGAAGTTAACATCAATACGCCCGGCTGTTCCACTTGGGGAAATAAAGTGGCAATCTTTCCACTTTTTAAACAGCAAAATAAGATCAGCATATATGACACATTGAAGAAAGATGTCAATAATGTTCTACAGAGTAACCTTGGCAAGATAAAACCATTGTCTTTTACTACAGACATATGGACTAGTCGGTCCATGGACAGTTTTATTTCGCTAACATGTCACTTCATGGGGGATGATTTTGAGATTCAACGCTTGTGCTTAGGAATGTCGTGTTTCCATGGACCAAAAGATGGAAAAGCAATATGCGAAAAGCTAAAAGAAATTGTGAACACATGGCACATGGATCTTGAGGACAAAGAAATTCCTGTTTACATAGTTACTGACAATGGGCCAAATGTTGTAAACGCTGTTTCTCGTACTGCATGGATAGGTATTTCTTGTTTTTCCCATACACTGCAATTAGTAATTTCAAGTGCCAGAAAATACACCACAGGTATGGAAGAAATTCTCAAGAAAGCACGTCGTATTGTTGGACATTATTCCCAAAGCAGCCAAGCAAGAAGCAGACTCCAAACAATTCAAAAAGCTTTCAACGAACCCGTACTTGAAGTTGTTCAAGATGTTCCTACTCGTTGGAACTCTGAATATGCTATGCTTGAGCGCCTTTGTAAGCTGAGAAGTTCTATAACTGCTGAACTGGCTTCTGCAGAAACCAACTTAAGGAAACTGCAAGATTCTGATTGGGCTCTTCTGGAAGGTTATGTTGAAGTGCTGGCACCATTTGAAGAAGCAACTCGGGAAATAAGCAAAGAACAGTACCCAACATCATCATGTGTTATCCCCCTGCTAGATGGTGTGAAGGATAAACTGAATATATTTCTGGGTCAGGAAAATTTCAAAGGCAAAGTCTTTGCTGCTAATCTGCTAAAAGAACTAGATTCACGTTTTTCAGATGTTAGGAAACAGGAAACGTACCTATACGCCACAGTTCTTGACCCCAGATTTAAAAGTGTTTTATTTACAAACGAAGAGACCAGTGAAGTTACAAGAGGCTTGCAGGATGAGACCAGTGCTCTCCAAAACAATGATTTGGAGTACTCTGTAGACATTTCTTCGGATGAGCAGGAAGGAAATTCTGTCTGGGATAGTTTACGACGTGCTGCTAAGGTAGCTTGTAAAGAAAACCATGAACATGATGAAGTTACAAACTATTTAAGAGAGCCTATTATTAAGAAAGGTAATCCCTGCGCGTGGTGGGCAACCAACAAAAAGAAATACCCAGCACTCTCAACTCTTGCAATGCGGTATCTTAGCATCCCTGCGAGCCAGGTTTCTAGTGAACGAATGTTTTCAGCAGCAGGTAATATTGTTACAATGCGTAGGGAGTGTCTTAATCCTGACACCATTGAGAAACTTGTTTTCATTGAACAAAACAAACAGTACCTATCTCATCTCAACAAAAAGTGACAATACTCTATGATACAATACTTGAGTGATTCTCTGGATTTGACTGATATGAAAGTGAATGTGCCTGCTATAAAACTGAATTTGTATTCAGGGTTATGTTCATAAATGCTGTGATTTTTTATTGTTACTTTTACACACAATTAAGTAACATTTGGAAGATACATTGTTTTTATACTTCTCTGTTAAATTTATTTAGGGGTCTGACTGAAATGATAGTGAAGGTGATTCCAAGGTTTTCTCTTTATGAATGTTATAAATTATTTTTTTACATGTGATACTTGTAAGTTTCACTGATTTTATACTTATGTCTTAAATAGATTTAGGTGTTAAACTCAAATGAAAGTGAAGCTGGCAACAAGGTTAATGTAATACTAATTATTAATGTTCTAAACTGTTTTGTTCTGTTCCTTTTTACACATATGGTTGTTTCAGTAGCATATAAACTTATTTATAAATACAAATAGTAGTTGAAAATAACTTTTATATTGCTGAGAAAGTGACTCCCCTAAGAAATTAAACTTTTGCAAGATATTGCAAGTAATCAAATACTATAGTGGAATTTTTTTTGGTATGACAGCTCAAAGAAAAATTTTGAAGTAGTGACCGAACCGAACCGAAAACCGACATTTTTAACAAAAAACCGAGCCGAGCCGAACCGAACTGAAAATGTGGGAACCGATCAGCCCTATAAATTTATAAAATCATAAAATGATTTGGATGCCAACACTAATCTGACCATAACCGAAAAAATGCCAGTGTCTAAAAACAAACAACACTTCAGTATAATGCTGAACTGTTTGCCATATCATAAACTGCAACAACGTATCACAAATACTTAACTACAATGACTAATACTAAGAAACAATACACAGCCAACAGCAATGCATCCACTAGGAGCAGTAACCATTGAGGAGATACAACTGGATGCGAAGCATACTCCAATTTGTTTTAGGACAATTATTTGGGAAGTTCGAGACATTTACACTTCCTTCACTTGAATGTGTTACAAACACTGGCAAATAATGCCACAACTCAGCTAATCAGACACAAGGAACTGGGATAATATATTAGTAAAAAAGGAGTGCCTGTACTGTACAAATAAAAATATATTTATTTCAAGATCACACAAATCACCACAGCCATCATATTTATAAAATACTGATATTTCTCTACCTATCTAATTAATAAAAGTCTTAAAAACCAACAAATCCCACATCCAAATATGTACACAAAATGCAAGAAATATTATATTTACAGATATACAGTCAACATGGTTCCCACTCCTTTTAGCTAAAAAAATTCAAGCACTTATCGAGCACATTCAAGGACTTTTTCAAAAATTTCAAGGACCCAAATATTATGAAAATTTTAGTACGTATATTTTGAACACGTGCAGATTTTTTTTTTTTCTTTGTCTATTACTTACAAACAGCTTATCGGAGGAACAGAAACATTTCAAACTGGCAGAGTTTAACATTATACCGAACTTTTATCAGAACAAAAACATTGATGACACCATAACTGCCGGTAAAAATAGTACATAGAAGATATCTTATCGTATGCCGTCGAAAAACAGGGCATTAATCTATGTGAAAATATTTGAACGTACCATAAATATCGTAAAATTAAATTGCGGTGCCCCACTTTTAACTTGACCCAAATAAATGCAACGTAATTATAACTCTTGTAAACAGCGTAAAATTTTTATCAAGCACTTTTAAGCACCTAAATGTTTTTTCAAGCACTTTTAAGGGCCCTTGATTACTTCAAACCATTTCAAGCACTTTTCAAGGACTTTCAAGGAGCGTGGGAACCCTGAGTCAACCTTACTACAACTACGGTTCACAATGTCCAGAAAAATTGTACTTTAACATAAATACTATTGGTTTTTTTTTATGAAACTGTAATCATACTGGTCCATAACATTTGTCTGAAATCTGTCAGCCCTATGGTCATAGCATCATAGGTTTGTTTTGACCTTTCAACTCTAGTGTCACCCTTGTGTGTTGCCGGAAACAGTATGGTGGTTCTACTCGTGGGGCAGTCAGGTCAAGCTCTCGATGCTCGTTTCGAGGAAGAGTCAGAGTAAACTGCCTGCTAGTTGTGCTCGGCAACTTCCTTCTGAGTTGTTTGTAATGTTCAGTGCATCATCATTTTTAGGACAGTGAATAACTTCATTATTACATCACATTAAACTATGATCATTGTGCATTAATTTTTATAAATGTGTTTATTTTTATACGAAACAAATATTTATTCACAATTGTATTTTTCAAGAAGTCTGATTTTGTGGCAGGTTTAAAAAATTCCTCAAATTGTTCTCTTTGCCTATATGAGTGTTAACAAGTGTTTCTGACCTAGATTCACTCGCCACTAACCCTTACAACTCCTAGGGAACAAATGAGCCAATTAAAGGGCAACATTTTCCCAACCTTCATCTGTTGACAGCTTGACAGGCTCTAACTTTTGACAGAGTAATGTTCCACTGCTTTGCAAATGAATGTTCTAGACGTGCCAGTTTGCAAATTCAGTAAAATGTTTTCTTTAAATTCTGGTTTTCAAACAATACCGAAGGCTGTGTTTTAATTATAAATTTGATTTTGTTTAGCGTTGATTACGAGCAAACTACTTACATTAAACATGTTATTTCATTATGATATAGTGTCAGGCAAATTGGATGATACTAATGGTAATAATTAATATGAAAAACAGCTTTTACTACTAAGAAACTTAAAAAAGTAAAGTGGTAGTACAGACATAAATAGTCACTCACACAGATGGCAAATAGTGTTAATATACGTATTTACTCGCACATAGGTCGCCATCGCAGATAGGTCGCACCCATAATTTGAGGTCTTGAATTTGGTATTTAAGATTCCCCCCATATAGGTCGCACCGGTAATTCATTACACATACGCATTGCACCACAGTAAAAAAAAATTAAAAAAAGGGCCGCAAATTCATGGAAATTTATCGTCAATAGCGCGCCGTGCACGCAGAAAGGTCATTGTACTCAGTCAGCTGCTGTTACGGCACGCCGGCTGGCTCTCTTTGTTCACTGAGCTGCGCATGCGCAGTATAACTCAATCAACGCTTCGCCCAGACTCGTGACGTTCCATCAGCAGCCAGCCAATAGATGCGAGCTTAGCGGAAAATATATAAGCTCCACCTCCCGTGTACCAGTTTTGTCCAGTTCTAATACCAGTTTATTGGTATACGTACCAGTTTTCTAGCTGCCGTGACATGTTCAAGTTTACATTCATCTTGATGTCTTGATACCAATAATTAATTAATTATGATCCCCAGGAATAAATTGTTAGTTTCAAAAAATGTGTCAACTGTACAATACTTCCGAAATTATAAAATACGTATAAAACAGTTACCAAGACTCCGCTCATTTTATCTTGTGAAATTTGTCTCGTACCAGTATTTCGGCTAAGTTGTGACATAAATACAGTATCAGAACTTAACAATCAGCCTCGTTTATACATTCATGAGTTTACGTTTTTCCCTCGTGCATTTTAGATTGTCTCCTGCTATAATTACTCGGACTTTTACACGCCTAGGCTTAAATCATTACATGTTTATAAATAAAAGCAACTTTTCATGTTATAAAATATGTATATTTTGCGATTTAAAATGTTCATTGCCGACTATAAACGTTACGTTTTTCACAATGTTTTTAGGCCTACTAGCTAATCTTATCTACTCTTAAAAGTACCCACGGTATTTTCTGGTTGTTTATGGTTGTTACGTGACGTAAATAGCGGGATGGATTCGATTTTTGAGACATAATTCGCGTGAAAGTATTGTATTGGACTAAATGGGAACTAAACGGGACCTGAAGAATATAGTGCAAATAACGGGAAAACGTAAATAACGGTAACGTTAATAAGGGGTTTCGCTGTATGTGTACATTGTAAATAAATTTGCCTTTACCTATATAAACTTCTTTTTCGCATTTTAAAACAAAATATTGCAAAAAATATTCTTAAAAATTTTTAAAAATTTTTCTTCACATATAGGTCGCACTTCATTTTTTCCCCATCAAATCTGGTAAAATTGCCGCGACCTATATGCGAGTAAATAAGGTACCTATATACATTGATGAGCAAACTGAGAATAACCATCACCCACCACGTAACCAATGTACAGATGTGACAGACCATCGTGACTCCAGCCTTCCTTACAGCACACGTCATTTTAGACAGTTTTATATATTTCCTTAAATGTAAATGGTTTCATCATTACAAATTATGAACTGAATACACAAAACAATGCAGTAAACATGCTTACTACTGGCACTTTTAATATGTGACAAGAAACACATTTGGTTGAAACCTTAAAGTAAAACTGCAAGATAATCTATACTAATCATTTAATAAATACTGTAGATGTTATGTAATGCATAACAATTTCTTTGATTGTATGTATCAGGGTGGTGACAGAAGTTCTGCCAAAAAATTTCCTAACATTTTCCAGAAATATTTTACATTACAGCACATAAATTGACTAGAGTTTTTTAATTACTATGTGAGTTAATGATTTGAAAGCAACAATCCATTAAAAAAAAACAGTTGGTAAAAAGAAAACAGGATGACATGCTGGTGCCAACTTGTTTAGTACTAATCATAAATTCAAATATTGTAAGAATATGTTACATTTTTTGGACTAATAATTTATTAGTTGAAGACAAAATAACACAAAACATTATTCCATGCTATAAAAAGAGTACATATAAATTTGAAGTAATATTTATTGTGTTTATGAAATATATATTTTATTTGAGTGAGTTTTAACATGCGGTATTAACATATATATACTGTTAGCATTGCATGGCACAGTTCCTTTGTTCATACAACGTTGAAACCTTTCCCAATGGAGGACCAAGCAATCAATTGCGATATAGATTTGAATCCAAAGGATTGTCTACAACACATCACCACACCAGTTCTGCATCCCACAACCACAATTGTGTGCACGGCACACCCATTGTTCTCTATAACGTTGCAACTAACTACCAAAACTACTCACACCATGTTCCATATGAGACTAACTCTCAAAACCCAAAAAAATTAAAAATACAAATGACACCCGGTAACGGTATCCTTGAATGTTCAGTGTCACCAACCACTGAAAGGATTAGTCACTTCCTACAGACCATTTTAAACCTAGTTTATACACAACATACCACCCAAAAAAAATTCTAAAAATTGTCTATCAACTACTGAACATACTGTGTTTTCTCGCAAGTACGAAAAGTAGGGGTGCGACGATTATGTGTAAAAAAATTTTTTGTTAGATAAAAGTTATTCATAAAAAAAAAAAAATTCATGGAAAGTACGTTTATTTAAAACGTGAAGTATAAAAGAGCACGCCAAGCAATTTAAATTAATAAGTCATGCAACAAAAAACCTTTCAACTTTAAATAGAAAAACAAAATCTGTGATCCAAATGCAAGCCGAACGAACGTGTAACTATCGCATAGTAAGTACACACACTACGAAAGAGTGCGGGCTATCAAATGTAGTTAACTCGGCACTCGACAGAGAGCGCGCATTGTAAGCACTTGGCGAGATATCGATATTCAGCTACGTGTGCACGCTCTATACGGAAAGCAACATAACCAAACAATGATTGCAACGAGTGCCGACTACATTTTTGTAAGCGGTACACTGCGGCGACGCAGACAAACGTTATAACGTTTAAAAACGTCTTTAAACAAAAATTTACACATCAGACAACTACGTATTTCCGTTAATTAAATAAGTAAGAGGTAATGTCCGAATAAATATTAAATTTATTTTTTAAATACATCGTTTTACATGAAAAAAATACCCACACAAAGCGCTCAGAATCTAAGAGCGGGACCAAAAACATCACGCGACGTTTACGCGAGAGGTTTTTTTAAATCCAAATTTTGACGCCCAAAAGTATGGGTGCTACGATTATGCAATAAAAGAGGGTACATCTAGACAATGTCATTATGTACACCCTCCGTAGACAATCACAATTTAGGAAGGTGACATAGCTTCACCACAGGCCTCTTGAAAAAACCATGAGTAATTTTTATGTCAGCTCCTCAAGAAACTCAATCTTTTCCTGGATAAAGATTCTCACCACGACAGAGTTGCCACTGAAATGGTGGAAAATTATCTTACTTCAACACTACAAGGTCTCCAGTGTAAAGGACTGTGGCCCTGGTTTTCCTCTTCACTCGTTGCTGGAGGATATTAAGATACTCCTTAGACCACCACAGCCAGAAACATTGAACAGACTGCTGAAGTAGTTAAGTTGGCACTAGGGTCACCAGCGATGGACATTTGAACTTTGCGCCTTGCCTTGAGGAGTTTGCCCACGATGAGTGACTATCCCCACCCCTTTCCCGCTCCATTACTTTCCCCTGAGCATGCGGAATAATCGTTTAGTGCTAACTTATGGCATTGGCAAGTGTCGAAGCTTCTTTGTTGCCTCTGAGCTGGCAACATCTTCGTCAGCTGAATTAACTTTGGTTTGCTGGGTCGTAACACGAGGGTGGCGAGCAACATGAAGGCGTTACAATCTTAAATATAGCTTCATTCTTTTTTAAATTTGCTTTCGGCCCTGCTTGTTGAAATTCCTTTTGGCATAACGATTCTCTCAAATTACAATTTTAGTAATGGGTTCAGTTTGACACAAATATGAGTTAATTAGGACTTGTGATGAGCCAGGGTCATTTCTGCCCTTGTAACTTGCTTCTAAGCATAGCTACACGTCAGTTGCTTGGAGCTTGTGTTAGCACATTAGAACATGGCCTTAATTTCCTTGTTTTGTGCTGCATGGCTCGCGCATGGGCATGCCAGGCATTTATTTTGGTATGAAGTACGTGTTACACGTTGAGGTCATGCATGATAAGGTTCGTTAAGTCGGTTTAGCTTTGGCGTAATGAATTTTATTTGTCTGTCCACATTTAGTAAACGCATAGTTATTAAGTTGTTCTTGTCAGGAAAGATTCCAGTTACATGTTAAATATAAGTTTTACGCACACACATGGCTTGTGCAACACCAAGGTGTGCCGAAATCTTGGATCATGGGCCTGAATAAAGACGCTGTCGTAGAGTGCACGAACATGCAAAGTTGTAATTTGGCATGTAATGCTATTGAAGTCAAAGACTTGTATTTCTTGTGTCAAATTATTCAATTTCCATCTAGTCGTCATAAAGTACGTAATTTATGATTAGTAATAATTTTTGGTATGAGCGCACACTATATACATAAATTTTGTGTAAATATTTATTCATGCTAAATAAGATGGTATAATAACATCTTGTAATCAAATCCATTTCTATGTTATACATTAGTTCGATCCTCCAACGAGGTATCTTCTTTGATGTCAAATAAGCAGCTTAAGTTTCATTTACGGAGTTTTGTAGTCAGTATTAAATTTTGTAATGCATTTCATGTGTGTGGAAATAACTTTGTACTGGTAATGCAAAAGACTTGCTATTTTTCTATGGCAATATTAAATGCTCAACATTTGAATTTTGCCATGTGGTTCCCATGTTTCTAATGCTAATAGCTGCATCTTTGATTAATTACTTTTCTTATAAGCAGACACTTACAGAGAAGCCCACATGCGGCTTTACCTTTTAAAATGTAAAGGAATCAAGAGAGTTGAGTCAGCGGTGAGAGTGTACAGTCGTGAGTTAATCATATTTCAGCCCCCAATCCTCTATGGTTTCAAATTTTTGTGGCATGACCCTGCCATTGTATTTTATTTTGTATATATTTGTACTCATTTTCTGTTTATTTTAGTAATGTTAGTTTTATTTAATAACATTTATAGTTTAGTTTATTTGTTAATTTAATTGTAATTACTTGTGGTAATTTTGGTTCGTAAGATATCAAGAAGGCAACTACTTTGAAAAGACTGGAATGAGCTAGAAGCTCAGAGAAACAGATGCTTATTTTAGCTTAAGTTTTAAATGGTGGTGTTATTTATATTAAGTATTTTTTGGGGAGCATAGACACTTTAAACATTTATTCTTATTTATTTTTGTAACTATGTGTGCATATAGAAAATCTTAGAATGTGTGAGTGACATTCATGCATGAGCACGCACAAAAGTGGCATGAAGCGCAGCCAGTGTGTGCGCATGCTGACACTGGGCTGTCTAGCTGAGGCAGGTCACGGCCGCTGCACGATACAGGTTCCGAAGGTGTATGCGGTACGATGCTGTGATTGGAACGTTAAAAGAAATAGCGACAGTGTCTACAAGGATGTGTGTTACGCCGTAGCGAATGGGATAACAGAATGTTTAGCCAAGTGATGTTCCTGTAGTTTATGAGTCGCGCAAGCAAGATTTCCGCGTGGAAATGTAAAGTTGCATATTCAGCAGTGGAATCACACCATGCTTAGCTACTCCTGGGAAGATGACTATGAAACTTGCTCGGAGTATTTATGGACAACCTTACATCCTTTATGTTTTGTTTTCTTTTGACTTATTTATCAGTAATCTGCTTGTATGTTTACTTTGGGCCCATACCCTGTGCGGCCAGAACCACAGTAAATGGTCAGGCGGTATTTTCAGAGAATTTTAGAGTTAAATGGTTATGAAACCGCCGACAGACGCAGTACCAACCCGGGGATGGCGACAGAAGTTGATTGCTGCTAGATACAGCACTGACTTTCAGTTGATGCAATCCAGTTGCTTCATTAAAAAGTCTATAAAGTTTGAAGATGGTGGAGCTACGAATGTCTCCCCAATCATGAAATGGGCATGAGTCAGGACATCAGGATCATTAGGATCAGATGAGATAGCGTACAGTGGGCGTGAGTTCAAGACTGCATCGATTTGGTCAATTAAGGTTGTCAACTCTTCAAAAGTCAAAAATTGCTGACCAAAAACTTGTATCAGGTCGTGTTTAGCTACCTTTAAACTAGCTTCCCTAATTCCCCCAAAGTAGGAGGGTTTAGGTGTCACTGAAAACCCCTGTTTGACAAATTAGTAGCAAAATTATGTGAATTGGTTGGGTGTCCAAGAAGATGTTCAATCTCTGAAAGATGATAACATGCACCAATGAAGTTTATACCACAATCACTGGAGACATCCTTGCACAAAACTTTCCTGGAAACAAATCTATAGAAAGAATTAAAAAAAAAAAACATTAGTCGACAACAAAGAAACTACTTCCAAGTGAACCGCTTTGATAGCAAAGCAAATAAACAAACACAAATAGTATGCCTTGAGTATGGGAGCATTTCGAAGTTGAGAGCCTTTAATTTGGAAGTGAACCACCAAAGTCTAATCCAAACTCTGAAATAGTCTAACCTCCTACACCCTATTAGCAGGAAGACTGCCCATGATGGGCTGAATATGTTCAGCACTGAACCGCCAACACCTGACGCATTTGTGAATTCTTCACTTCACTATGCTTCTTGCAGACAATATCCAATATATGCTATGTACCTTCTGCCAGTTCTGTTGCAAGACCACCATTAAGACATTGTTTGTGGTAGTAGTCTATAATAATTGTTATGTGATCTTCCTTGGGCAGCAAGATTGCATGTTTCTTGCCAAAACTCAAGGATGAGTCGTCCTCCGACTCTCATGATGCCGTCTTTATCTAGGAATGGGTCAAGAGATCTGAAGTGGGGGGGAACAGCTTCTGCCTTGGTCAAGGTTTTCAAGGTCAGTCTTGAATGAATCTTGTTGAACTTGCTTAAAGTTACCGTGCCGATTTAAGTTTGGCCGGTGTCAATGAGTCAAATTCACGCTTCACCTTAGGGCTCTTGAGGTTGGAAACAAAACGCAAGATATATGCCAAAACTCTCAGCCAATTTTCAATGAACTTACTTGTGTGGCCATTGATATTACTTCTGGTCTGTGTTTTACTCTGGAACATTTTGAGGGGTGGTGATAATAGTTGGTCCTTCCTCCTCCCTGCACGCAAGCCAACTGGGTCCTTGCCACCACTGATGACCAAGCAACTCCTTAGACATTAAAACTCTTGATGCATAGCTAGCTGGATTGTCATGAGAAGTTACATGTCACCAGCTTATGGGTATCTTACACTCTTGGAGTTGTAACACTCGATTATCCACAAATGTCTCAAGATGATGAGGTAGTGTTTATATCCACAACACAACAACTGTTGAATCACACCATGCAGTGACAGTTGAATAGATATGTTTATTGGAATATTTTTTTCAATAACCTTAAAGAGTTTTACCAGCAAATGGGCCCCAAGAAGTTCTAGACATGGAAGTGTGACTGTCTTGCACGGTGTTCTACTCTTGTCTTGGCTATTAAATTGTTGATTCTGACTTCAGATCCATTCCCCAACACTCTAAAATATACTACTGCAGAGTAGCTCTGATTATTCCTGGTTTTCCCTGTCTGTAACCACCCTGACAATGCATGTACTTGTTCAGTCATATTGCTAAATAATACCATAAAATAAACTCTGTGAAACTGTAAAATACAAATAAATTAATTTAATACAAAATTTAACTTCTTAATTTGTGCAGGGACATTGGTCTACTTTCAGAATTCTGCCCTTGGTAAACAGTTTCAAAAGTAACATGAACACAGATAAAACAAAGATATTTTGAACTAGTAAAAAAAAAAGTCATGCAAGGTTCACTACTTAAATTTCTTTGACTTGTGGTTTGTATGACTTCGTCTCTGATTATCATTGAGAGAGTATTCATTACACAGAACCCCTCACCCCAAGAACCCAAGAACTGCCTACTATGAATGACGTAAAATAGCCATAACTTCTGAAAAATAAAATTAATTCTTATTTTAATCAAGCTTAGTCTAAGACAGAGAAATAATTAAAGACAGTTAGGTACATACAATTTTGCAGACTTAAGAAGTAATTGCCTCCAACCTAAAGTAAGGAGTGATTTTGGGGCACAACGGAAAATAGAAATGAAGATGGTTGACCAAGGAATCGAACCTAGGTCCTATGAAATGTGGAATCTTTACAAAGCACAAGCACAAACTTTATTGTGCAACCAAAAAATTAGAGGTTTTTCTTCAAAACGTATTCAAGTAAAGCAATTTTAACTCATCATCACTGCTTACGCATCCAAAATCTTGATGCATTTTTGTAATTCTCTTTATGTAAGAAAGGTTTGAGTGCAATAGCATGTCCTTGAATGACATCATATAAACTTCCATGTACTTTAATAAACAATTTAGATAATTGTATTCTTTGAGCTTTGTGAGAGGTTATGTTATAAAGTATTGGCAATATACTTATATACACTTGGTTTAATTTTTGTACACTAAAAATAGACAAATTGCAAGTGAACCTATGCTTCTAAATGTGATCTAACAATATTATAACATACAATTTTAATAGGCACTTTTTCAAACCATATGACTTATTTAAGGGTGAAATTTTGGTAGTGAAATGACACAAAAACCAAATACAATTCATTTATTTGTAAATGTGTGATAAGATTGTTTAAAAAAGGTCTGCATCACATAAGACAAGTTTTGATACTTAGTGGGACTTACATAAATCAACCCATTACCAATAATTCCATATATGACCAGCAATCAGAGGTACCCGCAATCAACCATGTGCTTTACGTTGTTGCATAAGCGCATTCTGCCTTCGCGGTGCCTGATGGGACGCACCACCAACACTGTCTCCAAGGGCACTGCCTGATCGCCCTGCAGCTCCGTGCACACGGCGTCGTGCTCATCGAACAGGGAAACAGGCACGGCCTCCAGAGCGATGCCCAGGCCGTACTGGGCGTACAGGGTTAGCTCTCGGAGCAGCACGGCCAGCGGGTACACATCAGGCCTGGAGCCCAGCTCAGTGAGCGACCGGGCCAGGGTGTCATGGTAGCCCCGCACCAGCGCATCGTAGTGCTTCTCCCGCAAGTCTTGCAGCGTGCACGAGTAGAAGAACATGGAGAGATCCAGCGCCGGGGAGCTACAGCGTGCCAGCTGGAAGTCCACCAGCTTGGTATCCAGTGGAATCGTGCCTCCTGCCTCGTACCGGCACATGAGGTTGGCCGTCCACACGTCCCCGTGGCTGAGGACACCGTGTGGCTCCCGGCTGTCTGCCACCAGCTCCGCCAGGTGGCAGTACAGGTCCCCTGCTGTGAACTGACACAGCTTCTCCTCGTAAATGGAGCCCGGCATCTCCTTGGCCATGGCGTCCAGTGCCACGTCGATCAAGTCTCGCATCAGGTTTCCGTACCAGGGCTTCAGCTCTGCCTTGTAGAAGATCTCCTGGAAACAACACCTCCATTCACTGCCATTCACAACCCTCATTAGGGACAAGCTCTGAAAATATGCTATTTACAAGTTGGTTTGTACATGTCATCTCCAGCAAAGTCATCAGAGACGATGACTCATGAATAAAAACAGAATGGGGATGTTGGGGATACCATTGAAAAGATAAATCAGAATGACTGGACCTGGGACGTGAGCCTGGTCCATCAGCACCACACTTGGGCAAGTGGGCCACGGACATGTATGCTGCACAACATCTGGAGGGGGGACAGCCGCACCTGCACGCTGTCTGCCACTTCGAGGAACGCTCCAGGGTCCTGATCACGGAGAGCCAGTGACAGGGCATGGAAACGAGCCAGGGTCGCTAGGATCTTGAAGCAGTGAGCATAGTCGAGACCTTCCGAGCGGGGTGGGATTTGGTAGCCATCTGGGGCCAAGTCTTCCAGGATGATGAAGTCATTCTCCCCATCCGCCAGCGTTTTGTAGCACCTGGAACACCCACCACCACTCAAATGATGCATTGCACCATATGCTAAATATATTTACATTAAGGGCGCGGTTCAAGTCGAAAAAATCGTCACTGTTCCGAAACATTATTTTGCGGTCGTGATGTCATTAGGGGTCTCAAAGCGATGTCCCCCACTACTCCGCGCGCTTGTATTTAGGCTAGGGCCGGTCCCAGCGCGGTTTCTGTCGCGAGAGAGTCGTCGAGCGGGGAGATTGTATTTCTTCTATCTTTGGCCTTGAAACTGGCGCTCGCGAGCTCTGGGAAACCTCCCTTTTCCCCTCGTCCATGAGTGCCTACCGCCTCCGCGCAGCGTTGCCAGACTGCTCCCTCCCCTCCCAGGGGCGCGCGGCCGGCTGAACGCGAGGATGAGGCAGCGAGTGGACGGGACAAACAATATATCAAAAGCATTATTATGAAAGACACATTATCTTACACTACGATTATATTCTCACTATCCTTTTATGTTGATTTGCAAGTGACGGTAGACATTATGTATTTCATAGCCAAATATTCGTTGCGTCGTCCATTATTTCCCTGCCGCTGTCACTGCTAGTCATTCTGTTCGTAAATAACCTTTAAAAATAAACTTCACGAAGGTTTTTAAGTTACAATTATGTACTTTAATTATCCTACAAAAATTTTACATATATCTGGCGGCACATTATATTTAGTGTCACATCATGAAACAGTATAAAAACGAGTAGAAACTAATAAGCGAATTAAACAGCCCCATAAACATACCTTCTGATACAGTTAGCGGCTACATAAATATTCTATTAGACATGTTTTAACTTGAAATGCCTCTTGAGTCTTATGCAAGTACACTTTCAATAGGTAGTACGTATGCCACATATGAGAATTTCGCAAGAGCAGTATGTCAAGATCCAATATACAGTATGTATATAAAATATATATATACATACATATATATATATATATAATATTTACACTATCATACATGATTCATGAAATGATCACTGTGAAAAGAAGGGCGATTTTGATGGGATAAAATTACTATATAAAACATACTTAGTATTAATTATAGAAGAATATAAATTGAAACTGTTACCATTGTTAAAAAGTCTCCTTTTATGCCAACCCAATTCTAACATATCAAAGTTGCAATTTTTGCAAAGTAACATTTTGGTGGTGTGACAAAACTCTTCGCAGTACATGACATCACTAAATAATTATACAAAAACTTGAGTGTGACTACATACTAAAATATAAAACACTAGTAATTTAGCAGTTATAAATAAAATTATTAGTAAAAAGAATGTAAGTTACAATCATTTTATTACAATGTTAAGCAGTACAAAAATAATTAAAGAAATACAGTACATAGAGTTTGTTTAATAACTGTAAAATATTTAGATTTTGCTGGCTGTTATTAGTGTTTTTTTTTATTTACATTTTATTTAAGTACAACGTTTTTCCCACATTGTCATCTTCAGTGGCAGTACGCAAATAATATATTTTATATTTAAACCACGTTAATAGTATTCACAGTAATAGAGAAATTACAATGGATAAGCAAGATAGAACATGATTCAATCATTTATTTTATTACATATCAAGAAATAAATTTTGAGAAATAACAATCTAGTTTTAGTTTCCTGATTATCCCAATCCCACTCTGTTTAATGTAATTGGTTGGTCACATTAACTTTCAATGCAATACCGCAATATTTACACATTCAATCCATTTAAAATCCAGAGTGCCTTGTTGTGTAAATATTGTGCAGGAATTCAATACGTAATATGAGCTAAAATCGACATGAGAATGGAGGTGGCAATAATATAAGGCAGCAATTAATGTCCAGGCATAGACGCAAATCATAGGCCCGATGAAATTAGTAGTATTTACCAAGTTACCCTGTATTAATTTACAAATTTCGGAACAATAAATGCAAATAATTAGAAACATATGAATTAATCTACAAAAACAAACCACATCAAAATACTCACATTTGCAACAAAAAAAAATTGTTTTCTCTATAAGTACCATAGCACGCATGCGGAACAGACATTGGAAAAATGTATACACAGCACTTCAAATTATTGTAATACGCAAATCATGTTTTGCAGGGGACCAACATTTGTAAGATGCAATGTCTTAGTAGGCATGGGCCAGCCAGTAACATGGAGACAGATGGTGTTACAATCTCACATGGAAGCATACATAAGTCGGATATTCTCCTGAATAAGATCATCAGGGCCGGATTTAGAGGTCTGGAGGCCTCGGGGCAACAGAGGAGCGGAGGCCCCCTGGACCCAAATTATTTTCCAAATAAAATGAAACATTTTTTCAGTCTAGTTTTCCAATAAATAATTTATTTTGAAATCAAGTAGATTTTCTTAGTATTTAAAAAAAAAACATACATAAATACTAGTGTTTACTTGTCGGAATTTGAAAGATTTTTTTTCCGAAGTCTCTATTGTGGGGGCCCTCCGTTTGTGGGGGCCCTCCGTTTGTGGAGGCACTCCGTTTGTGGGGGCCCTCCGTTTGTGGGGGCCCTCCGTTTGTGGAGGCTCTCCGTTTGTGGAGGCTCTCCGTTTGTGGGGGCCCTCCGTTTGTGGGGGCCCTCCGTTTGTGGGGGCCCTCCGTTTGTGGAGGCCCTCCGTTTGTGGGGGCCCTTCGTTTGTGGGGGCCCTCCGTTTGTGGAGGCCTCGGGGCTCTCGCCCCGGTTGCCCTCCCCTAAATCCGGCCCTTAAGATCATGCTACAGCTGGTGCTACTGACCCTCCAAATACACAGTAGTTGTCACTGGCCATGTTTGCGGACCCACATTATGGTTCCAAACGTTCTCGTTGAATGAACAGTCTAGATGCCTTGCGTGTTCACTGGACTTGGCTCTATTCTGCATAAAACGCGAATGGGACACATGTTAGGCTACTGCGATACAGTGCGTCAACCTTTGTTGTACGAATACTAGCGCCATTCGCTCATGCAGTATTTTTTGTATGTTTTAAGAATTGAGTTTATTTTAACTGCTTGAAATAAAGGCTAATAAATAAATTACAAAAAAACAAACGTTTCAGTGTTGCAGAAACAAAAAACAATTAAGGTTAATTACTTTGGTGGCTTTTTCTATTGTAGGCAGATAGTGCATTTCACTTCATAGGCCGTAATTTTTAACTTTGAATTCCGAAAATATGAAAAGAGTGATTCACTAAGGTAACATTAATTATCGGTATAAAAAGTAAAACGAAAAAGTTCTGCATGAAAAATATTTTAAACACTGTTATATTTAAAATGGTCAAATATCCATTATCTTGACAGTAATGAGTCAGTGTCAAAGGTATCATGGTAATTTATTACGACTGAAATAACAAGTACCTATTTCACAAATATTAGCAGAGATCAAAAAAAAGTATGCACAGTCTGCTACTAATCAAGTGTGTAATATCGTAAATGCTACAGGAAAACTGACAGAAAGCCATTTATAAAAGTGGGGATTTCATGTTTAAAAAAGAGGTTTACATCTCCCGACACTGAACGTCACGTTATGTCTCATCCGAAAATCGGACGCTTAGCAAGTGGTAGTTTAAGACTAATTTTAGAAACTGAAGCCAGTAGTATATTGGTGTGATTACTTTCCTTTTAAGTCATGGAAACATTACCTTAGTTTTAATTACAGTAACCTTCAAAACATTTTATTACTAATTTTTATATTTTAAGCACAACATTTCCTGTAGAATTGCCTCAACGAAAATCGTGAATCATTTAAAACAGTAGCTACTACTATAATAGCTGTGAAGGTGATACGGGTTTGATTCCGGGTCGGGTAAACAATTTTTTTTTTTCAATTGTCCTAACAAAGTTGTTGGTCGGCTGGTTTTCGCAAGGAACACAATTTTTTTCTCCCTTTCGTTCAAGTATTCCATGTTTGCCCCATTCATCACACATCTTAAATATAGCTGCTGGTCCCTTCCAACTTCCAATCAATAAATTACTATGTGTGTGTATATATACACACACACTCAATTATAAAAAGATTGACTGTTGCTGTTATCGTGAGGGGAGAAATTGAAATGCCATGTACGTGCTGCATGTGGTGAAGCACGGAAGTGTTTCATAAAATTCAAACCAAACAATATAGAATTATGTATATATCATACTTATGTATAACAAAGGGTGAGATATCACGCGAGGCAGACATAAGATAGTGCGCACCGCCAAAGTGTAGGATGTCGCAGGAGAAAATTACTTTGGCGAGGGGAAGGAACAGGCGGGCCGAAACGACACAGAAACACGCACAACTGCAGCTCGTCGCGGCCGTAACAATATAATATTGCACTCAAAATTTTTTAAACAGTCAGTAACTTATCGCAGTTTCTTCGTATTTTGCAACTTTTAGGTGCTCAAATAAGCAAAAAATAAGTAAAATAAGCTTTTGTAGTCAAAGGATACATCAGTTTGCAAAATGTTTACATAAATTTGTGTATGGTAGGACAGTACATATTTTTTTTTTCAAAGTGTTCAGTTAGGAATTATTTGAATACTTTGCACCAGTTAAAACTAACTCCCTATTATGGCCTTGACCCCTCTCCCTTCGGTAAATGATATTACCATACTATTACTTATTGAAAGCGTGATCCGCCACGAAGGCAGGTATCGACCCGAGAGGCGTCGGGGAGAGAACCACTGCCCTCCAAGGTTATCTACGTGATATGTTTCTGCGATGGTTTCGCTATTGCCTTCCGCAGTATGGCGTGAAGAACAAACACCACAACAGCTCTGGCCGAGCCGGGATCCGAGCCCGGGTCCTCGTGCACCGCAGGCCGGCGCCTATCCCACACTGGCCGCTGCCATTCAAGTGTTCACATTTATACAGTTCTGCAACTATTATTAGTTTGATGAAGTTAGAATTCTGAATTAAATAAAATTTACAAACAAGAAACAAAGGTCTCAATTATATCCTTCATTTTTTTTTTTTTTTTTTTTTTTTTTTTTTTTTTTTTTTTTTTAAAGAAAATGTGTTAATCGCGAAAACAATAAACACTGAATATTTTGAGCAACTGCAATTAACTTACGTGAAAAACATAAAACAAACACTATGTTACCTAATTCTATGTTAGCGTAACAATAAGCATAACTAACAAAACTGTTTATAACAGTGATGCAAGCGGCGATTGCTCAACATCTTGAGTGTTTTCGTCATTTGATTTTTCAATTTTCTTATTCCGAAAGTACAATTCTCTTGCGACAGCTTTCTTTGATTTCTTCAACCGGTGATATTCTCGTGAAAATGAACTAATTTTTACATTATTAATTAAATCAATCAGAGACTAAATTTGCAAAGCTTGTTTAGTCTCCCTCACAAGGTAACTATTCAAAATACGTTATTTAAATATATATGTTATAATAATAACTGCAGAATTAAAATTGTGCTAAATATCACATTTACTGCAAAGCAATACGGCAACAGATCTCAAAAAACCCGTTCCTCTCTCTCTGCGAAGACACAAAATTGGACTTGGCAACACTGAGCACGGCCTTCGCGGTTTGCTAGTAGTGGCGCATTCTTTCGGTGCGTTTCGAAGTACACCGGAACGCTGCCGCGCGCGGTGCACAAGTATTTCACATGCCATTCAAAATCTATACGGGCTACGTAAACCGCAAGTACCAATTAAAAATCTACGGGATTTCCTCTTTCAACTATGTTAAGTATAATGTGTTTAAAATGTGTTTTTCGATCAAAAAATGTAGTTTTCAAATGTTGATTAAATGCTACTACAGAGAAATAAATTATTTTAAAACTTTAATATAATATTCCATTCAATGTTTAGGAGCTAATTCCGTACGAAAAAGTGATTCTTCTTATAATATATTTTTTTTTATAGTTTCATTTGTTATTTTAAGTTTTCTTTGAAATTCTCATGTATTACAGCACATATGTTGCATTATAAATTATGGCAATTTTTTCACATTGAAAAAAATACTAACCATTGGAACTCCTATTATACTTTTTAAAATAACCTTTATTAATCTATATACATGAATACCTTTTCCAGTAATCATATTTTAACACCAGAAATTACAGATATAAATGGTGCCAAATTGAAAATTCTGTTCAACCGCGCCCTTAATAATACTATTGTGAAGCACCAATAAGATTAACGGTTGCCACAGTAAAGTCAAAAACATTTTAATTAATTATGTGTGGCTTTCTATGCCTCTTCTACCGTCACTTCTTTTGGATTGTATCCCTCCTCTTCCCCTCCTATCCCTCTGCACCTATGAAGTGGCATATGCCTTGGGTATACAGTGTTGGGCAGCTCTGGACCAGGGTTCTGTTCGGTTATGTCAGTCCTGGGAAAATTTTTCTATCCTTCAATCGGCCTGACCCTAGGCAGCAGGAGCAATGACTTACCATGGCTAATATTTTAGTAAGTTCGTATATCTGTGATAATTAACATGCAAGGTGGCAACACAAACGTATTGTAACATGTAATTATCCTATTTCTTCTTTTTATAATTCTAAATTCCTGTTTGTTCTGCCTTCTTTAAAATTGTGTTTGGTTTTAATGAAGTGTGCTGGAGCATATCCTTTTCTACATTGGTGTTACTTGGTCTGATGTACATCGGTACAGCCTTGCCAAGTATGGGCATGTACTGACAGCATAAAATGTTTTCCAATGATTTAAATATAGTTTTTCTCTGGGCTGCTGCACCGGGGTTCCCTTTGGCTTTGTTATCCCTTGCTAATTATTTTGATAGCTGCCTTATTGTTAGCAGGTTAATGTAGTTATGTGTTTATGTTTCACATATAAAGCCTGTTTGACGCATTCATTGAGTGGTTTGCTATGTCACTGCCTTAACTGTTATAGCATTATCTGCATAGGTTTTGCCTCTAAAATTTGCCCTGAGCCATTTGGTCGTGTGATCTGTATTTTATTTAATATACTGCTTTATAATATGTTTATGGAATTCAACATGTGTGATTGAACATCTTGTCTTTGGCCCTATGTTAAAATTAAAACCCTTTGATCATTTTATGGTCTTAAAGATTAAATATGCACTGTTCCCTTCTGCTAGTATGCTTTTCTTTGTATGTATAGCTAAATTATTTTTGCATTGCTGTAAGTGATTTGAAGAACACGTTTTGTGTGTCATTTCTTGTAATGAGTAATTTCTTACTTTAGGTCTAAATGTATGGTCTGAATACATATAAATCTATATAAATGGTATATCAGTTATGTATAAAGTAAATGCTTTAATGTTCTACTCTTGCATCGGTATCATTTGTACCTCAGATTTTGGTGCTTTCACAAACCATTTATTTACGACATATTTACCATTAATTTACGACAATCCTCTTATGATTTGGGATTAATTTTATATTCAGGATGCTACGTTATTACATAAAAACTTTCTAAAATAAATGCAAAACTATGTAATAAGATTTTAAGAAATATGTGTTACAACACTAAGAGACTTTTTTATGGCAATTTATATTTAATTTTGAGACTAAATTTTAAAATTTTGGTCATATTGTTTATATACAACGAAAGGTGTTAAATCTGGCATCTCTAGTTCAGCACATTCTGTAATCAGCACCAATCAACAGTCGTATTTCAATTTTTCCGGGTGGATTTGGCTGTGAACCTTGGTCGCCAGGTTGTACAACTGCACTGCCGGCATTTTCATTCCCTCTGTTACTGTCAGTTTTCATTTTAGTGCACAGTTTTCTTGTGGGTTATATTTCACATTTTCACACTTCGTATTCACGTAATCGCTAATCCAACATTGCTGTGGTCCGGAACCTGCCAGAGTAAAGACCTTTCATGTACTAGGTAACCTAAATAGAATGGTTCAAGTAATATCAAATTTTTTATGTAAATATACCATTGATGAATGTGTAAATTATTGGGTTTGCAATGATCTGTAACATCAGTTATGGCAACCAGATGGCATAAGTGGCACTACCTTGATTGTAGCAACATTGTTGGGTGTGCAAGAGGCAGAATACGTTGGCTCGCTTATAAGATATTTGAATGTCACAGTGGCTTGATATTCGAACAAATGGCCATGTGAGGACACCCATAAACATTAGCTATCTTAAAATGCACATTCATAACTACACAATTTAGGTACACATGTAAAATTGTGCACATAAATCTAAACATAGGTCTGAATACGAAAAGAATTTAAGAATGTGTTGAATGCAGATGGGTATTTATGTTTCTGTATTTTGTTTTCAAACTATATTTTTAGGAGTGTGAAAAGGGCTAAAATGTGAATTTTCAGAATAATTTTTAGATATTACATGCCTGGTAAAGATATTTCTCCGCCATATGTCATGGTCACTGCTCAAATTTCATAGTTGTTTTATGCACGAGAATACTGTGCCAGTTCAGAGTCTTGCGCTTAGAGGAAATACTGTCTAGAAACAACAGCCAGCGTCGCACTTACCCCGCCTCACTAACACAAGTATACTCCTGACTAAGTGGGCCCCTTAAGGCTATGAGCTACTCAAATAAGTACAGTAAAATCCCGCTGATGCGACCCCTCACAGTTTACGTTAAAACAGACTTATAAACGGAATGGTCGCAATAGAGAATTCGAGCCAATTTTTACCCCACCCCCAAATATATCCAAATACATAAAATACTCGCGCTAAATAAATTCGCGTCACGCGAGTTCGGCTATGCTAGCCGGCTGGTGGTTATTTTCGTTCAAAACGTGGCAAAGGAACTTGTGTGGATCAGGTAGAAAACATTCGGCTATAAACGAAAGATATAAGAACAATGCTATCCTGAAATGCTGTGACATATTTTTGGAGTAGATAATCACAGCGACAGACCAACAATATGCGCTCCCGCCCTTGCCGTCAGCGATGTTTATTTTGACAGCTCAAGCAATTATCTTTTCCACATCCCTTCGCAGCGTAAAAAAAAAAGAAGAAAAAACACGTTGGAATGCAGACGGAAAAGTAACTACAGTATGCAGTAAAATAAATATATTTACGGCCCTGCTAAATTTTTCTATTCAATAAAATTCGAGGTATTAGTGATTTTTCAGCAGAAACTGCTGTGTGACTAATAAACCAATTGTATCAAATAACTTAAACTTATAAAGTATTTATTAACGGCGAAGGACAGTCATATAAGCTCATAAAAATATTTATTTTACCGAGAATGGACTATACAACCTGGCTTTTGTCGCACGCTGTGTGGGAGGGGAGGAGGATGCTGACAGTTTCTCATGCAGAAGGTTGAAATAAGGGAGGGAATGTGTTGAAATGTTAGTTGATAAGGGGGAGGGGGGGGGGGGGGTGTTTTTACATGGTTTGTGGCTCTGGGAGGGATGAGCCTTGAAGAATTAGCAGGGGATGGGAGAAGTAAGCTTCACGTCACGTCACGTATGACTAGGGCCACGATTTTTTCGCACAAGCGAAATAACACGAAATAAAACGATATTGAGAGTTAACACCACCGAAACGCGAAAAATAGAATACGTACCATATAAACACGAAATGCATTACAATAACATCGTTAGATGCCAAATTTTTGTTTACGACGTTTCTTGGATCAATTATCTTTGTAGGCGTTTCAAACACACTTCTCCAATATACAAATATAACAGAAGATTTTAATATTTCATAGTTTTTTCACGGATAATAATCTTCCTAGTTTTAGGTTATATCAAACATTGAAAATATTTGGTTATATACGCACGTTAGAAAAACAGTGCCGCCATTATGCGAAGATTGTGAACAGACACCGTTAGCCAACACGCAAAGCGCAAATACAATTGTATTGAGCGTAATAATTTTCCGCGTGCGTTTCATAACGTAAGTTAAAAGCTGGGAAAAAATTTGTCGTTTTTTGACTAAGTAAATGTACTGCAGCACCCGAAGCTTTAAAATCTTTATGACGTGCAGCGCATCGCCAGTGTAAAGAGAAAAAAAATATTAATGTTTCGTGTATTGGCACGATTGCATTAAACATTATTTTTGTAAAAAAAAAAAGTGGTTTACAACGTCCGTGACTATACTTTTGCCGTGCTGAAATTTAGATTTAGAGTTATATTTTCATTACATTTTACAACATTTTACGTTCGTTAAGTTTTCGTGGATTTTTTTCTCTGTGTTCCTGTTTTAGGAAGATGTAGCAACATCGTGTAACAAACAAAAAAAATGCCTAAAAATAAACCAACAGTGGCTGCACGTGCAGCAGAATTTTCAAAAGAAGGGTTTTATGTGAGTGACGGTAAAATACTGATGTGTAAATTTTGCGACTGTCGTTTAGAGTTTGAAAGGAAAGATACACTAAACAAACACACTCAGTCCGAGAGACACAAAAATGGGAAGCAAAGGCAACAAACTTCAAAACGGCAGCTTTCAATTTATGAGGCAGAGCCAGTGCTAAAACGAGCCAAGCAACAAAAAGATGAATTTGTACTGGAAACAGTTGAAGCATTTATTGCTGCTGGAATTCCTGTTGAGAAACTGGACAGCTGCAAACTTAGGGAATGGCTAGCAAAACATGTCGGTGGTGCTGGTGATATACCTAGTGCAGACTGGGTAAGAAAAAAATATATTCCTCTTTTAAGGGAAAAGAAAGAGGCAGAGATCAGAGAAAAAGTGGCAGACCAGAAAGTCGTAATTATGGCAGATGAAACCACAGATAAAGCAAATAACTGTGTGTTCAATATTCTTTTCCAGATATTGCAACCAGGGGCAGAACATAGCATTTTACTTGGAGCATCATGTGTACTTGAAGCTGCAAATGCTGTCAGCTGCTCGAAAGCTGTGATTGACATATGCACCAAGTATAAAATCAAAGAAGAAAACATAGTTGCATATGTAACTGACGGTGCTAGATATATGACCAGATCTGCAAGCACATTGAAAGGTATATTTGGTGAACATGTGTACCACGTGCAGTGCTGGGCACATAAAATCAATCTGGTAGGGCAGATCTGGCAGAACAGTTTGGAGGATTTAAACCTGTTTGTGATCAAGGTAAAAAATGCTTTTTTGAACACACGAAAGAGACGGCATGCTTACCTCAACTTTTTGAGGGACAAGAATGGAGAAGATAATGCGAAGATGTTTCCACTGCCCATTGTGACACGATGGAACACGTGGTTTCATGCTGTTTTCTACCTGGCTGACCACCTGCATAACATTGTTAGCTTCTTCGAACAACTGAGTGAAGAAAATAATGCTGGTGTGAAATTCATAAAGGGACTGCAAGAAACTGAGATACAAGCCCTGGAAGCTCAGTGTGTGTTTGTCACTGAAAATTGTGCCTGCTTTGTTGACACAATAAACTTCTTGGAGGGATCCTCCTACCCAACTGCCCACCTCCTCTATTCAAAGCTTCAGAAGCTTCAAATTTCATTGGAAGTTCTAACAAAAGGAATTTTTCCAGAGTGTGTTGAAAAGTTACTGAGCAAAATGAAAAGTGTTCAGTCTGCAGCCTTGAAAGAACTGTTCAAACAGACATCACAGCTTAGCTTACTAAAGCTACATGATTTGGTCTCAAGTGATCCTTCTCATGCACTTTTTCGTGATACTGATGCCCTGCTCAACCCCAAAAATATTGGGAATGTGAGTATAGAAGGCAAAAACTTCTCCAAAGTGGTTGATTCTCTACCGTTCCTACAAAATGTGCCAAGAACTGCAGTGGCAGCAGGTTATATGTCCCTTCAAAAGCTTGTAAACATTGAACTACAAAAACCACACACAGACAATGTAGACATAGTGAACCTCATGTGTCAACTAAAATGTGACTTTCCTGAATTTGCTGCAGCTGCACTAAAATTAATGTGGATACCAACATCAAATGTTGACACTGAAAGGTCATTTTCTAAATATTCTGTAATTGTCAGTGACCGGAGAAGATCTCTTTTGCCTGAGAATGCAGAACTTTTAACTATGGTCGCTTTCTCATGATTTGTGAATAATGATAACCAATATAAAATACTGCCACCTATATATAAATGTGCCTTTACCAAATATGAGAAGAACAATGTCAAAATTATGTCCTAAGTTATGTTTATCGTGTTTTTATACTTGCTTTTATACACAATCTACACCGTTAGTATTTATTTACTTTGAACAATGTTTTAATTAACTTTAAGCAAAAATTGTAAATATTAAAATAAGGGATTATAATTACATTTAATATCACTGTCCTTAAATCTTCGAAATAAATCATAAAGACAATACAAAAGAAATTTGAATTTTTATGACGATAAAGACGAAATCTCAAAATCTTTAGGACGAAATTTCCCAAAAAATAAAACCGTAAAATCTTGGCTCTACGTATG
Source organism: Bacillus rossius redtenbacheri (assembly GCF_032445375.1). Lineage (NCBI taxonomy): Eukaryota > Metazoa > Arthropoda > Insecta > Phasmatodea > Bacillidae > Bacillus > Bacillus rossius. Next base: position 237,926,578 of record NC_086330.1, on the reverse strand, counting down.
ACGTCAAGCCGCCGCTACCGCCAGCCTGGCCGGATGAGTTTCTTAAGCTCTCGCAGAAGCAATCACAGCGCGGGTAAGATAACATGACAGCTGAGACGGCTTTTCGTGCGATAGTGGACGCGCCGAGCTCGGCTAGACACTGCCGCGTGGATAGCCTAGAGGGGTGGTATGTGGTATCTAATTTTAGCCGTCTTTTGTATGCCTGCCTGCTTACAGTACAGCTCCCGCCAAGATAAACGTGAACACATAGCGCCCAACAAAGTGTAACAGACTTGTTTTTCAGCCGATTTTACTCAAATTTTCGACTTTCTCTGCTTAAATTTTTTACGGTTTCTCAAAAAACGGTCGTATAAACGGAATGGACGCATCAGAGGGGGGTCGCATCGGCGGGATTCTACTGTATGTGTCATTAATTATTATTTTTTTTAAATTTGCATTCTATTATTAAAGTGATTGCTAAGTTGTATAATAAAACATAAATCGGTCAATAGACTCACGAATATAATATTTTTAAAAACACAAAACTGTAAGTAATATAGTTTTCAAACACAGGTTAAAGAAAAAACTCAACAAAGTAAAGTCTATGTATAGTTGAACATCCACAGTTAGAAAAGCCAAAATCTAATGAGGATCACTGGATATATATACACGTACACACATGCATGCACATGCATGCATGCATGCATGCACACACGCATGCACGTGCACACACACACACAAACACACACACATACCTGTACATGTGGTATACGTATAGGCATACAGGCTGAAGTAGCAGATTACCACAAAAAATTAAGTAAAATAAATCTATTGCAAATAAAAAATGCTCTGTATTTTGCAAAACTCCCGCATACCAATTTAAATGACAGGACGAACAACCATGTTTTAACACGCTTCGAAATATCAGGATGCCAGGCAGTTTTGGATATGCTGTAGCATACTGTATTTTGTTTTTTTAAATTACTATGAACCTACCACCACCTATAAAATTCAGTATCTCATACATCATATGCTAGAGAGAATCTGTAATGTTATATAAGCACTGACAGCAGGTAGCAAACTTTAATAATTCCTAACAAAATTTACCTCGGAATTTCAGTAAACGGATGTTCTGGCTTCAACTTCTCTTGGAATGCTAGGAGTTTTGGCCAAGCCTGAAAAACATTTATTGTATAGGTTTGTTGAGCACATACTAATCTCAAAAAAACTGAAATATTTGATCCATTCACATCATATACTTTTTAAAGGACAGCAAATTATGTTTTAGTATTAATGTTTCTTGTGATATAGGAACTAATAATCCTATACTAATCAAGATATTATCATTCAAAATATCTGAATAAGTTGTATATATACCCAACTAAATACTCCTTAAAATTAATTTAATTAGTTAATTGTAGTCAAAAGTGTAAAAAAATAAAATAAAAAAAAAAGGAAATCTATAAAATTATTTTTAAAAAATCCTATTTTGTGGGAAATCTCTGACTGTACTGTAAATTCCATTTATGTGGGAAATACCCATTCTATGGAGAATCCTCTTCCTGTGGGGAAATACTCTTTCTGTGGTCAAGTCCCAGTCAGATGTGCAGATTTGCTGGACTTCAGTTCTTTGATGTTATAACTTTTCTGGTTCAACATGAGTGAAAGAAAGCGGGATGTTGTATGTCTTTCATCTGAACATGCTGACAGCCAAAATAACTAATATAATAATTAAAAAAACCTGGTTTAAAACAAAAGAATCTGTTTTAAGCTAAAAAAAACCAAGGTTTTTTTTAACTTGATTTTTTTCAAACCCTGCTATTTGGTGATTCCCCGGTCAGAGAATGTTTCTGTCTCTTTCTCTAATACGGGATGTGACAAAGTATTCTTTATCATTTCAGCACTCTTTTTCTTGCTTTTCCAGAAACCACTGTCCTATGTTCCAGAAATGTCACCAACACACGATAAACACATACGTAAAATTATAATTACAATGAAGCGGCCCGCCACCTCGTTTGTCGCTACATCACAGCCTTCCCACCCCTCTCTCCTCCTTTCCCTGTGAGTTTGTTTCTCCCCTCCTTCTCTTGTCAGCTTCCCCGCTGAAGCTCTCCGACCGCAGCGCGCTCTATGCGAGGCTTTATAAGCAGCCGTCCGCTGTGCCTCGGCCTCTTTAGCTTAGCATACTTTGAGCTGTGATAAGCATGTGATCAGTTAGTTTGTTAGGCAGTGACGGCGCCGAGGGAGAGACTGCTGTGGTTTGATTTTTTGTTTGCTCGCACGAGATGGCCGTGTGGTAAAGTAGCTACAGTTTGCTCCGAGGATCCCAGCGTTTAAAGTAATCTAAAAGGTAATTGTTTGCCATCATGCAGGTTTGTCTTCGATTGGCTGCTGGGACCTCGATGGTTCACCTATTCCAGGTTCTTGTCCCTCTTTTATGCCGCGGTTTGCATTGCCGTCTGTTCATGCCTATTGTCTCCTGATGTCGTTGTCCAATATTTTTTAAGCACCATAAGTGCCTGTGTCACGAGTTGCCTGCCTGAGTGACTTTGCTATGCTTTTGTCTTTCCTATCTGTTTCTCGCCACGTCTAGGGTAAGTGCTCCCTCGGGCCGTGCACTTGTTACGTATGGAGAGCTCGTGGTTCGCAGGAACCTGTAAACGGCCATGCCGGCCTTGATATCTAATCTACATGTTACGATTCTTTTATTCTTTTTTAATATTTTCTTTTGTAACTTGCTTGTTGTAGCTCCGCGCGGAGCACATTGGTACTCTATGTAATATTTTGTTAGATCCTCGTATAATTTCTAAAGTAAACCTAAATTCCTGTATCATGTATGCGTGCTTCCTATGCACGTAACTTGTATCATATCACAGAGGTAGTATTCGCTGGTGTGCTATGAAGTGCTTCATTATTGGGCAACGCACATGTTATTTAACTTAAAATGTGTAAAATGTATGACCGTTTAGACTCATGAGAGTTGAGGTTGCATCATGAATTTGTCACATACTTAATGAACTTTGGCTGCGGCCTTATTGGAGCATATGTTGGTGAAGAAATTATCTGAACTTAATTATTGGCCTCTTTTTGTATTCTTGTGGAACAGCATAATCTCATGTTGTATTTTGTTATGTAATTTGTGAACGTTCATGGAAAACATTTATTAAAAGAACACAATTTGATTACACGTATTATTCTTATTCTTCCATTTTATAGTAATCTTATATATTGTTTTTACAAGACACGCTCTGCTAGGTACCCTTAATAGAAAGGGTGAAATTATACAGTTCAATACTGATATTTCGGAGTTGTAGGGACCTGTCGAGCGCCGTGTGTAGCTTGGTGTGAATAGTTTGGTGTTTTGTAAACTAGTTTGTAAACACCACGCTGCAATAAAAGAACATTTCATGAAACAAACATTGAAAAGTACATTTACATAATAAGTAACACGGCCAGAAATGTAAAACCCAATTATGGTTAAGTGGCTTTTCTAAAAAAAAATTATTAAATATCAAAATTAAGTATGAATAACTAGATCACCATAACCTTGGACCATATAATCAGCTGACATCCTGCCTTACTGAAAAAATATTATGTCCTAATAATACTGTTACGAACGTGAGAAAGGCCGCGACACATGCAGGTGCACAGCTGGCTGACATCATGTGGCCGCCACAACATGAGACATCCGCGCGCACCAGGGTTGGCGCTTCCCCTCCCTCCAGTCCTCAGCTCCCCGCGCGGCGCTGTTAGTTTGACATCCGAAACCTGACAGCTGCGGAGTTACGCGAGCCGCCGACACGTGTTTTGAGAGATTTCTGCCGTCGGTCGGGTCGGCACGGAATGACGCGACAAGCCCCCAGCCGCGCTCGTGATTTCTGGAAAGTGACAGAGAGGAGAGTCAGAGAGAGTTCAGACGGGAGCTTTCCCGCGGCGAAGTTTCTGGGGCGATAGTGCCACGGGTGCAGCAGAGTGGCGAAGTCCTTGGACAGAGGTTTCAGGGCAGGAGTCGGGAGTTTTCTTGCGGCGGAGTTTCCGGGCGATAAAGCGGCGAAGTCCCTGGACGAAGGTTCCAGGGCGAAGAGTTCAGTTCCGGGTGATAGTGTCGCGGGCGTGGCGGAGTTCTGAGCGAGGCGTCGAGTGGGATCTCGGCGAAGGGAGCTGCGGCGACGGAATCCTGCGACGGAGGTCCATGAGGGGTGCTGCGGCGAGAGTTGCACCAGAGGTGCGGCCCAGCGAGCTGTGTGGATTGTGAGAAACGAGTGACTGGGGAAGCAACATTATTTTTAAGTGCAATTGATTATTTGCCATTTTAGAAGATTATTTGTTAGTGACATAAGTAGTGGCCATCAATAAAACTGTGTGATAAAAATCTATAAAAGGCTATCCTTTACGAACCCCCATAAATCGTAACAATACACTGCAAAGTTGGGAAGGGCAGGGGTCTGCAATGCCACAAGATTAGCAACACCCTATGCATTCTGACTCGCAGAGAACATTCATCTCTCAACAATTATGTTGTTGCTGAGAAACAAAAATATTTAGAAAATGTATATTCTTAAATGTAAAAATTTATGGTAATGTCATTTTGGGTAAAGGATTTTGGACATGTATATAGGGATAACCCATAGCTTAATTTCAAATAAATCTTTGACACTCGTAAGTTAATATTTATGCAAGTTGTAGCATTGCAGGCCCTCTCCCTCTCAACATATAAAACATTGCCATAAATAATTTCATTAGGTTTTTTTACCATTTTCAGTACTTAGTTAAGTATCTGTTTCTATGTAAATAACAGCTAATTATAATAAGGCAATGTGTTGTTTTGCTTTTATTTCATGTTATTTGTTGTTTGTAAGTATGTCTGTTAATTTACTTAATTTAAACTTTAAAGCTGTTAAAAGTTATTATCTACTTGGCTGGTTGGTTAAGTTTTCAGGTGTAGTCATGTATTTTTCTTTCCTTGTACTGCTATTATGCTTTGTTTGAAAGCATGATGATGCAATGTGATGGTAAATCACATCAGGTTAGAGTGAGAAAGAGAGAGGTAGTTGATGGCCTGAGTGTAAGAAAGGGACAGAAACAGTAGTTTCCCACTTAGTGTGGGAACTCGAGCGCTGATGTATCATCGGAATTGGAAAGAGACAGAGAAGGTAAAGCTCCTAGTGTTATGTACGCACAGTTTTTCATTCCTTGTAACTTGTACTTTGATTGGCTGATTTTTAAAAGTGTGTCTTAAGCTTGTATGTGAATGGTAGTGGGGGACGTTCTCCTTTGTGGATTGAGGTAGTCAGGTCGGCTGAAAGGTTGCAGTTGGGCGATGGCTTGAAATTACACAATTTTGTAGTTAATAAGCAAATTAGGCAGCTGTGGCCTGGGCAATGCGGATTTATAAACATTTTTGGACATGTTATTTAGAATCCTTTGGCTGCAGTTGGTGTTAAGCCCATAACAAGGCAAACGTGAGTTGTTCCTTGGTTGTTACACGTATGGAAGCCCTTGGCTTGTACCTTGAGTTCGCATGGAACCACAGGATTTGATAGCAGTGATAAATAACATTTTCATCCGAGATTTCAGTACCATTTTTAGTCTGAATTGTTTTCTTGAGACAACAAACTTTTTTTTTTTTTTTTAATGTTTTGTGTACAATATGTAACAGTGTTGTGGTCAGAAGATGGCCATTATGCTAGAGTGAATTTTCAGTCAAAGATTATAAAATGCAGTCATAATCAGTCATTGTTCCTGAGAGACTATTTTCATCAAGGATCAACATTTGTACGAACATTTAACAGTATTTTCGAACCCAACAAATTCTTTAAGTGTGACGACATCTGTTGTGTCCCTCCCGATCCCTAGACCCGCTGTTGCTCATCACCGTCTTGTCGTGGCGCGAGTGCAACGAAGTACTTCGAGTGTAAGAGCTGGTGCAGCGAACGCACACGAGCGCGGCGGCTGGTGCGGTGAACGACGGTGTCATTCTGTTCCTTGATGTTAATAGAATTGTGTTTATTGCTTGATGCTTTTAGGTATATATCATTTACTAACTGGTTGGAAGAGTATTTGTGTAATCTCTTTATTCTAAGTGTGATTACGTCAGCGAGTTGACCCGACACCGTACTGTTTCCCGTGCATCTCGTGCGCCCCCCTCCCCTGCTTCCCGCTCGCCGTGTGCCAGCATATGGGAGGCAGTCTTGGCTCGTCTCTCCTCCAGGACGGACACCTCTGAGTGTTGCTCCTCGCTTCGCCGTTACAGAGTTGCAAGTGGCTCATCGTTTAGCACAGTCGCACTCAGCCAGTGCCTTAACGACATTAAACGCGCATACGAAATACCCTGTGAACTTAGGGTTCTTCTGACGTCATGCAGCCATTGTGGTACAGACTGAGAGACCACGCATTCGCGGAGGTATGATAGGAAGCCGTGCCATAGTTCCTTGCATTCCAAGTTAGTCGGACAGTTATAGCATCAGGACTACTGTACATAGTTTTGTGGTTATCCACCTCTAGGACCAGCCCCAAGTGAGTATCAAGGGCAGTTGTATATAATGCTTTGCAGCCTATCTCGAAAACAGTTACAGGAAGCCCCCTCCCCATGTTCGTTTGTACATAACAGTTTTGTTAAATACATGTTAAGTTATAGACCTTTTTCCCTCATAGTGTATCGTGATTTCAGTGTCCCCGTCAACCAACCCAGGAACGCTCAGTAATCGGTCAGGACTCCCTCCAAACGGTTCGAGCAGGGAATCAAACCGGGAAGTTTCACTACGCCGTGTGTACTATACACATTTCCATTAATTAAAGGTGCGCTGGAACGCGCTGGCGCCACCCGGTTTGGGTCAGCTCACTGAAAGCACCATGTATAGTGCTTTGCGGTCTATTAAATCGAACTACAAACAATTTGTAAGCCTATACTTCCAAATGGCATCTCAAGCGGCCAACAGTCGAGGGGTTGCTGTTGTCCTGGTCCCCTGTACTAAGACATATGGTGAGGAACCTTTTAATCCCTGAGTTTTCATGCTAGCCGGCACCCACATCACGATAGAGAACCATTCATTACAGGGGTCAGAGAGCCAGGTGTCATCAAATGTTTTTATGTATATTCAGTTCTGATAAGTTGAGAGCTAGCCGGAGGTTTGGATTATTACAAAATCTGAAAATGTAGAGTAAAACAGGAGAAAGTTTTCATGCTCAAATGGTAATACTACATAAGCTATTTGGTAAGATACCTAGTCACATTTTAGTGGTAGGTACTCATTTTAAATTATACAGATCTGCTATAAGTATTTTTTATTCTCTTTGTCACATATAAAATAAATGTTTGCTAGTGTGTTTACTTGGATAAATAAACTATAAAATTATACTTGCATGACAACTAACATGTACAGAAATACTGAAACTGTCACATGCATACCACAAGTTTTAGATGAAACAAATGTGAACACAGACTGTAAAATGGACAAGTTAGTAACATGAATACTGGAAGGAAAAAAAAAAAGAAGACAAACCTTCAAAACACGAACATGCACTACATATTAAGAGCAATACAAAACAAATTACATTTACAAAAATAATCAACGTTCAAGCACAAATATACTGTTTTTGCTAACTTACGATTCCCTAACGTTGCTTGCCATCATACTCAAAAGGATATAAAAAAAATTAAATTCTTCTTCTTGCTTACCTTCTCATAGAAAGCAATTTCATTGGCAAAGAACTCGACGGTCCTAAACGTCTTCCTCCGACAGATGTTTGGCGTCAAGCCTTTCACGATCAGCGAAACGGAGTAATTGACATCGCCAGAGGTGGAAGAGCCTTCCAGCACGATGCGCGACACACTGGACTGATAGCTGTCTCCCTCGGACATCATGGCGGGGCGGACCTTGTAGCCGGACACGCACACGTCTTCACGCTTGGCGAACATCCGCAGCACCTCAAGCAGCGTCTCCTCCGTCAGCTTGACTGAAATGTTGCTCAGAGCCCGGCGATCGCTCTCTCCTGCCGCTGGCGTGCTCATTGTGCTTCCAGATGAAGTGTGAACATAGGCTCCTGTAAGTTATTGAACACAGTCATTTTATACAGCAGGCGCTTGGTAAACTAATAGTCACTCTGCTTTCCCGTAAATAAAATATATTCCTAAGTGGTGATCCTGGGTGCCCACACAAATCTGTAGAAAAATTTTCCTTTACTCTTCCATGACTTTTCTTAACCAAAATATACAAACTTTACTGACAAATTTTTAAAAATAATTTATATATTTTGCAATATTCTAAAAGAAATAAAGACAACCTGGTCTTCAACATCGCTATAGCTTCACTAGCGCAAACAAAACCTTGCATACACCAATTTACAGTGTGTATGACTGCATCTATGTTTAAAGTCTGAGAGATGGCAAACCAAAGCATGGCATTCATCCCTCAAATTACTATCATTCAGGAATTCCCATGAATTTTCCAGGTTTTAAAGTAAATTCCCTGACTTTCCCTGATCAATTTCACCTTTCGTGACTTTATAGAATGTGGACACCATGTGTTCCACACTATGGACCATTTGATTTGATACATTAAGCTCGTAATTGGGCTTTCACCCGGTGGCAAGGAGTCTTCCCCTTCCACTCACTCCCCCTCTCCCCTCCCTAACAGTTTTCTCCCCAGATACTTTGGATCTCTCACCCATAACATTTCTTCCTCCTGCCTATTCCAATCCCACCGGTTTTCCCAAGGAAAGCATTCTTATCTCTTTCTGTTCGTCTCCATTTCCTCTGGAACTTCCACTCATGATCTCTCTGTCCTTTATACCCACCTCTGTGTCCCCTGGTCCCCAGCTGTCCCCATCCGACCTCACCCTTTATCACCTTAAAAGCCTGACAAACCTTACCCTTCTCCTCCTCTAGTGGTAAATATTTACTTGGGCGGTATTTCCGAAAAAAAATGTTAAAAATCCGAAAATACCTTTATATAATGCTCTTCAACTTCCTCTTTTCATTAAAAGCGGCGGAAATCAGAAATTCCAAATACTTTAGGAGATATCGAATTTTTAAATTTCTTCATATGTAGTTGAGCGGTATTTGCGAAAAAAAAATGTTAAAAATCCGAAAATACCTTTATTATATGCTCTTCAACTTCCTCTTTTCATTAAAAGCGGCGGAGATTAGAAATTCCAAATACTTTAGGAGAAATCGAATTTTTAAATTTCAGCACAAAACCAGCGCATTCCTGTGGCGTGCGTGGACCATTGTTTCTTGTTTACGTACGAGTATTTTTTTTTATTGGATAATGATGTCACGTGATTGTTCGTGATAGGCCAGAATTCAAATTAACTAATACGTGATTATTTAGTTCAATTATTGTTTAAAACGGTGTTTAATTACCGCCTCCAACTTAAGTGAGTTTTTAACGTTTCTAATTTTAAAGTCTTATTTGTTATTTTGATATTGTTGCGCAAGTAATAAGTAACAAAAAAATTTACCTCAGTTGTTACTGTACATCCTTTGTTACGGGTTTGTTAGGTAAGGTCAGTTACATTATAAATAATTTAAAACTAAGGAATAATTAAAATTAATTCACATTATTTTTAATATCACCTTAGTTTGAAAGTATTTATAATGTAACTGACCTGACCTAATCGACCATTTTAGTTTACTGTTCACCCTTTGTCCGGGTTTGTTTGGTCAGGTCAGTTACATTATAAATATTTTAAAACTAAACAGCCATTAAAATTAATTCACAAAATAATTTTTAATGTCGGCTTAGTTTGAAAGTATTAATAATGTAACTGACCTGACCTAATCAACCATTTTATTAATTACGCATTCACGATTCACGTATTCACGTCTCACGAACACACGGCAAAATAACAAAAATGGCGCCGCTCGAATGGTTCCACAGGTCTTGTATTGCAAAATTAAAAAATTCGATATCTCCTAAAGTATTTGGAATTTCTTATCTCCGCCGCTTTTAATGAAAAGAGGAAGTTGAAGAGCATATCATAAAGGTATTTTCGGATTTTTAACATTTTTTTTTTGCAAATACCGCTCAACTCTAATGATGAAATTTAAAAATTCGATATCTCCTAACGTATTTGGAATTTCTTACCTCCGCCACTTTTAATGAAAAGAGGAAGTTGAAGAGCATAAAATAAAGGTATTTTCGGATTTTTAACATTTTTTTTCGGAAATACCGCCCAAGTAAATATTTACCCTGCACTGCACCTTCTCCAGCTCCGTTATCTCAGTCACTAGGTAGGGAGGTAATTATCGGACATCACTGCTTTTTAGAACGGAAAGAAAAATCAGAAAACATCGTTTTCATAAACTACACACGTCATTAAATTTACCCTGAAGGGATGGTTTCTTAATCCATCCTAGTCTGTGAAAAATAATAGTTTATAGCTTAAATTACTATACCAACATCTGGCATTGCGGCTTCGTGGAACAAAAAGTAAATAAAAATGTAAAATATGTTTTTCAAGTACTAGAGACGTCCCTAAAATTACCTTGAAAATATTTTCTTAATTCCTACTGGTTCGTGAAAAATAACAGTTTAAAGCTTACATTACATGTGTTTTCAAATTGCTGCCGCCATTCATTGTTTACCTGCGATAGTGTATCTGTTTGTTTAGCACAACTATAGCCAACTATGGAAAATTCAAAATACGCTAATTCTTTCGTTTCATATATTGAAGTTTTTCCCTGGATCCTGGGGCCCTATTCTTGACGCTGCCGGAATAATTCCGGTAGCGGAATGATCCGCAAGTTTCAACCCGCTAGACAGCTAAATGTCTATTCTTGAAACTGCTACTGCTGCTACCGGAATCAACATTGTCGGGTTTATGAAATGTCTTTATGGAAGTGTGGCAACGTTCACTATTGTGTTGACGTCACTGGTAGAAGGCCAATCACAACGAGGGAAGGACCATTTATTATTAAAAGTTAAATTTTTTCTTTATACTTGTATCTTTTCTCTGGATGATGGACGTGGAGGTTATGTAATATGTATAATAAATACAAAACTAATAATTAAAAATTAATGGTATGGCTTATATGAAAAAAAATCGGGGAAATATATTGTGTTATGAAATGAACAACTTTATTTAATGTTAGAAAAAGTACTACAAACATACAAATATTTGCGAAAATATTTACAAATTCATGTGTTTTTTTAAATTAAAATTTACAATAATTCTTATCCCTTAAAAGTACTCGTTTTTTAGTTTATTGTTTCTGCTTACTTGATAGAATTTAAAATTCTTATCACTTAAAAGTAATCGTTTCTTAGTTTGTTTCTGCTTACTTTGCCGCAACTTTTTATGTTAGTGTAAAATTTGAGGTAAAAATAAATTGTATGCGGTGTTTCTTGATTCAGCAAACAATTGTGAATGTGCACATTAACTGCAAGTCAATACAAAATTATAAAATTTTATGAACATCATCTGGCAATTATATCATGGTGCGGGGGGAAATGGGTAAAAGTTCCGTATTGCGTATCCAAGTTAACATGTGATCCTGTTGGCATGATCCTGTACACCTGATCCTGTGGTACATGATGCTTATTTTTTTAGCAGTGGGCAGGCGCGTAGCGCCGACGCATTTCGCGCGACAGCGCGAAATGTGAAGTTATTTATCATATATGTAATTTATTTTTTACATCAGGTTTCGCGCTGTCGCGCGAAACAAGTCGGGGCTACACGCCTTCCCACTGATAAAAAAGATAAGCATCATATAACACAGGATCAGGTGTACAGGATTATGCCATTAGAATCAAAGGTATATCTGGATACACCTGGATAAGCAATACAGAACTTTTAATAAAGTTTGTTATTTTTTGGTGTAGGGGCTTCTTTAAAACAATCTTATGAATTTATCAACAAAATCTTTCAACTAGGCCTATATCTTCTTTCATCATTTATTTAATAATACTTGTGTGGGTTTTCATCGGTGTGTGTTGTTTTCAATCATATTATTTGCGGGGTAGGAATGTTGGCTCTGTTTGCAAGATAGGGAAGGGTAAATAGAATAACCTTTATTTTCACAATCACTAATCACTGTGGGAAATTCATATATAAATGGACTCATTTCGAGTACTTTTCAATTCCGGGATGGATGTACTTTTAACGAATACATGTGCATAATCTAACTACCACTATAGTTTTGTTCCATCAAAACATGACACACGATTGCAATATTTGGTGTCAAAAACGAATTAGGTAATATGGAAACTATGTTACCGGTATTGTATTTATCACAATATACGTCAAATAAACCACAAATTTATACACAGCAAAAATTTCAATGTTTTTAATACTAAGTAGGTACCATATTAAGTACTTAATGGAAGATGGTAAATATAACTTTCGTAACGTAATATTTAAATACCTGCCATTGCAAATCACACAAACAAATGTAATAATACTTAAAACATTAAATATTAGTTAAATTGTTACAAAAGTTTTCTCGCCACGCACACAGGAATTTTAAGGTTGAAAGCATCACATGGCGTATTTTTATCTGAATAATCACATAACATAATGAGGCGAATAAGTTATTTCTGGTTTTAAATGAAGTAATCTAATATAAGTATATAAACACACGCATTATTAAACGAGATATGTAGCTAACCTAAACTAACCAAACATACAAACGATTTAAATATTTTTCAGAACCATAACAGAGACTCCATTTTGGACAAATCATGGTTTCAAAGAATAAAAAACGCTCAAATCTCTACCGGAATTGTGATTCCGCCAGCTCACGAGGTGGCGGAATTAATCCGGTAGATTGTGACGTAATTCCGATACAAAATTCCGCTAGCGAGTGTTCAAGAATAGGGTTTAGCAATTTTCTGGTGGAATCAAGTAATTCCGCTAGCGGAATTCTTCCAGCAGCGTCAAGAATAGGGCCCCTGAAGGCTTGATCCTAATAGCATGATCCTGTTGGCTTCATCCCGTAGTACATGATGCTTGCTGTTTTAATTCAGTATGTCAAAAGATCCTGTACATAAAAAAATTATCATATAATATTGAATTATGATCTAAGTCAAATAAAAATGACTTTTTCAATCTACAATCATAATTCTTTCTTATTTCACAATTTCTTTTAAGTGCAAGATCTTCTGATGTACCGAACTAAATCAGCAAGCATCACGTACCACAAGATCAAGCCAACAGGATTATGCCATTAGGATCAAGCCTTCGTGATCTAAATAAACTTGGATACATGAAACACCAGCCATATAAAACACAGAATATATGACGGCTGTAATCAAAATATTCCATGGAAAAACTACAAAATTCCATATGTCAACTACTTCAGTGCACAGAACATATTCCTCACAGAAAATGAATGACTTTACTAAAGGCCCTGTCACACTGTCAAATTTTAGCTTCCAACACCTTCCAATATATTGGATCCAATATCTTTGAGGGTTGTGACGTCACGTTAAACGTCACTATCGCAGCCATGTTTATTTGAGAGATTGAATGTCTAGAGTTTCCTTCAAATATTTTACGTATAGGACTGGTTCTAAAATATGTTGGATGTTGGATGGGATCAGCCAATCAGAGTTATCTAAAATAAAGCGGCCGCTTTTGTTTCCGTTTCCGAAGTGTAATAGTTTATATATCAGCAATGGCGAATGGGAAATAAATGCAGTAATTGAATTAATACTATTTTATTTCCTGCTGGAATAATTGTTATTGTATATTTTCCTCCAATTGAATCTGTATGTACGGAAGTGCAGGTTAATATATTTGACTAAAAGAAGTTACTGTAGTTTTGGAATATTATGGTCCTTAAACCAGAAAACATCTTCTATTCAACTTACGATCATTATTTGATTGCTATACCAGTTGTGCTTATGTTCAGGTATTGTTGATACACTTAATTAAAACAGCAAGCATTGCGTACAAAATGTGCCATCAGGAATGAGGTATCAAAACTAGGATATGCATTTCGGAACTTTTACCTACAAATCCAAATGAATAACACCTAAAATAAATTTTAAAATATTTCAATTCAGAGACTTAATGTAACTAAAATTATTTTGGCTTACCCAATCAATCTTTCTTATAAGTCATTGTTCTCCTTATTTCACAATAGCTGCTACTCTGTAAGTATATTGTCTGGAATTTTCTGGAATATAGACTCATAATTTCCTGACAATAGATGGTACTGACTTATGTTAAAGCAGCATCTCTGAGTAAGCAAGTAGCTCTGGTGATTTGCAAGAAAGGCCTAGAAATATTAAAATTCTGCCTACGTGTTCAATTATTATTATTTAAGTTTTGAAAGTAATACCATTTTTCGTGAATGTAAATATTTGTGTAGCAGATCCTTGTCAGTAAGCCTATACTTCCCAGGCTATACGAAACAAGCATACCTGGTCTAATATCTCGTTAAAAAATTATTTTAAAGAGATAATGTGACTGAGGTGAAGTTAGCTTAAAGGCTCAGGTTGAGGTTTGTAACAGTAAATACACTTAATTCAAAATAAAACAAAATTGCCAATTTCTAAACACAGCAAAAATTAACACATTCACTTTAAAGTATACGAACAATTTTGATGAAATACAAGTGAAAGTGTCCATACAACAGCAGCTAGTTTGGTGAGAAAATAAGCAGGAATGAGAAGGGATATGCCTACTTGCAGATTTACATTTAATTATATGTTTTATTCTTACTAAACATACCTTTAAATATTGTTTTTGAAGAGCACTATAAATTGCACTACAAATTTCAGGTACAAATTTTGAGATGGTGTTGTGTGGAATACTTGTAGAGAACATAAGGGACTTAAATGATTCCCCTGTCGCCAAAAATCTTAATGTAACTGCCAGCCTCTGCTTTGCTGGTATAGACTGGCACAAATGAGTATCCTTCTTTGCAAATCGAGACTCCACAATTGAAAGAAGAAGATCAAAACTTTCAAAATCCATTATTAAATAGTTCGGAAATGAATCGGCATCTTCGTATCGAAGTTCATGACAAAAAGGGGTAAAACACCTTTTGTTTGCCGGGAAAGTATCCACTGTCTCGTTCACCATCTGCGTTTCCTTTTCTTAGATTTCTCTTCTAGTTTACTGAGACTTGCTACAATTGCAATTACAGCTACAGCTTTTGAAACACTTTGATGCTCTTAATGCAAGCATTGCAAACACCTGGAAAACGTAAATTTTAAACTGTGTATGATCACAATATACCTAAATTGGAATATAACCTACTTAAAAAAGCCTGTGTTCCTTGACCCAAAATTTGTTTTTGATTCTAAATACTGTCATTTACAGTTCTCTACAGAATGTTTGGTAAAACGAGCTCACTCAAAGAAAATTGATAGTGTGAAATGACTTCAAATATATTTTACATTGCTTATCAAATAATATTGAATACAATATATTTGAAGACGTATTTCATCCAAAATCACCCTTCAAATTTTGTTGTCCAATTTATTGGATACAATATATTTGACAGTGTGACAGGGCCTTAATTCTAATTTTTGGCTCCCATTAGACGCGTTCATTACAACGTGACTCAAAATAGTACGTACTTTAAATGCAATGTAACAAAACCAACATTTTGTAATACAATTACTTATTCTAATAAAATATAAAAAAAGGCATTAAAAATTCTTTACAATTGAAATAAATGCATTATTTTAACAAATTTCATTATTACAGCACCTACATTGACTAACATTCTCCAAAAAAAATTTTTTTAAAAAATAAAAAAAAAAACACACTGCTAAACAATGAATGTTGGCGGTTGCGTGAATGCATAGGTATTGTAATGTAAGCTGTAAACTGTTATTTTTTCAGAAACCAATAGGAATTAAGAAACCTTCATTTCAGGGTTCCGTTACTTCAGGAATGTCTCTAGTATATGGAAAACATATATTCCTATTTATTATGGGTAACTAATGAATGGCGGAGGCAGCATAAAAGCACAAGTATTGAATGGCGCAGGCAACATAAAAGCACAGGTATTGAATGTAAGATTAAAAATTTTATTTTTCTTCACAAACTATTAGGAATTATGAAACCATCCCTATGGAGTAAATTTATGGAAATGTGTAGTGTGTGAAAACCTTGTATTCTAATTTTTTGTGCATTTCTAAGAAGCTGTGATGTCCAATAATTACTGGTAGGGGTCCGGTCCACAGCAGCATACTCCATCACTGGCTTAACCAACTGGCAGTATGCCTTCTTCCTTACTCTCCTCCCTGTAGTGTCCTGCTCAGCAATCACAGCATCCTCCACCCCTTACTCACCACCTGCTGAACATGTTTTGCCCATTCCAGGTTATTGTGTAGGGTCAACCCTAGGTACTTATAATCGTCTGCTTCCTTTATTGCCTGCCCCTTCCAGCTGTACACTTCCCTCATTACCTTCCTTTTTCGTATGAATCTAACCCCTCTTCTCTTTTCAACATTCAGTGACATCCCATTCTCCTCTGTCCATCATCCCAGTCTACTCATGTCACCTTGCAGATGTACCCCTTCCCCCAACACCTCATACACCATGCAATCATCCGCAAATACACTTATTCTGGCCTCCGTTCCCTCTCCAATATCGTTCATCATTAATGTGAACAACAGGGGCCCCAACACACTCCCTTGTGGTATTCCTGACATCACTTTAACCTCTTCAGAACCTTCGTCTCCCACCCTCACCCACTGTCTTCTATCTTTCGGAAAATCTGACCCAACCTACCACCCACTCATCCTCTCCCAGCATCTCTACCATCTCCATTAGTCTCTTGTCGCATACCTTATTGAATGCTTTTTCAAAATCTATGAAAATTGCATCCATCATATGATTCCCCCCATCCACTCCTTCCACCAAATCTTCCAGCAACCTCGCCATCTATGTTTCATACGAGAACCCTCTCCTGAATCCATGCTGTCTATCATCCACCCAACTTAGATCATTCATTACTCCCACTATATACCTGCCCACTAGCCTTTCCATTACTTTCCCTAAACAGGACATCAGGCTGACTGGTCTGAGTTCACCGTGCTTGTCTTATCCCTACCTTCCTAGTAAATTGGTACCACTACCGCTTCTTTCAACTGTTTGGGCAATTTCCTCTCCTCTAGGGATTGTTGGAATATCACCATTAAGTATCTACTTACCTCCTCACCCCCCAACTTGAGGTGGCTGTTCCCTATTCCACCCAGCCCAGCTGCCTTCCTCCCCTACAAACTCCTGACCCCCTTTTGTACCTCTTCCATCTGTATCTCAAACTCCTCCTTTGTACTGTGATTGCTACTTTCCAACCCTTCCATACCTCTCCCCTCACAAATACAGATAGGTACTGCTCCTGTAGCAAATTGGCCTTTTCCCTGTGCCCTGTAAATTCCTGGTACATCTATTCCCTCCTCTCCCTTCAACCTTTGCAAATACCTGTAAAGATCCACCCCATTAGTTTCTTCCATTAGCCTTTCCATGTACACATCCCTTGCCTCCGTATTTTACCCTAAAAACATTTTAAGTTCCTACTAGATTCTGAGAAACTCACATTTAGGCTATAGGTGGAGTGGTGTATTTACAGTAACATTACTTCCCATTTTAACTAAATGAGTGTATCTGTTTTGGTACTACAGTGTTTTCTCACATAATCGTCACACATTTTATTCTATAACCAAGTTTGAAAAGTAGGGGTGTGACGATTATGCTGAATTTTTTTTTTTAGATAAAGTTATTCATAAAAACAAAACCCATTCATGGAAATTACGTTTATTTATAATTAAAGTATAAAAGAGCACGCCAAACAATTTAAATTAATAAGTCATGCAACAAAAACCTCTCAATTTTAAATAGAAAAACAAAATCTGTGACCCAAATGCAAGCCAAACGAACGCGTAACTATCGCAGTACATAACACGAAAGAGTGCGGGCTATCAAATAAAGTTAACTTGGCACTTGACAGAGAGCGCGCATTACATGCACTCGGCGAGATATCAATATTGGGCTACATGTGCGCGCTCTATACGGGAAGCGACATAACCAAACAGAGAGCGTGCGTTGCATGCACTCGGTAAGATATCGATATTTGACTACGTGTGCGCACTCTATACGGGAAGCAACATAACCAAACATTAATGATTGCAACGAGCGCTGGCTACATTATTGTAAGCGGTACACCGCGGCAACGAAGATGAACAGATGAAGGTTTAAAAAGTCTTTAAAAGAAAATTTACACATCAGACAACTTCATATTTCCATTAATTAAATAAGTAAGAGGTGATGTCCGAATAAATATTAGATTTCCATTTTAAAATACATCGTTTTATAAGGAAATAATACCCACACAAAACGCTCTGAATCTAATAGCGGGAAAAAAAAAAATTTGCAACGTTTACGCGAGAGGTATTTTTTTATCCAAATTTTGACGCCCTAAAATATGGGTGCAATGATTATGCAAGTGCGACGATTATGCTTGGTCAAATGTGAATTTGAATTGATATCAAAAAAGGTCCAGCGCATTATCAGTATTAGTATAAATGGTGTAGTGTGGTTTTGTATTAATAAGGAAAATAGTAATGTAGGCCCTACAAGTAATCTAACACATGTTTTCGTGATTTTAGCTATAAAACAAATTAATAAGGTATACTATGTAGTATTGTAGCTGCAGTCTGTAGTTTCTATAGTGATGTAAAATTAGTGATTTACTAGCACAGCCAAGATTGTTTTCTACAAGAAACATCCCTGATTGTTGTCGCCACCCTGTTGTTTCCTTGGTAATAGCTACAACTTGAACCTAGGTCAATTTCCATATTTATATGTGAAAATACAATATAACACACATAGTAGTCATCCATTATGGTTTCTAAACAAAATTATTAATGCAAAAAATTTTCCCAAAACAAAAAGTGCAAATTAAAAATTTTTTTTTGAGTCATTTCAGCAGAAAATATAAACATCCAAAATTACTTAAGGTATACCATAAACAAAGGCATGTTATTAGCGACGCTTAAAGAAAACGTTTTAATACAACTATATTACAATTGGTACTGCGCCTAGAAAAAATTATACCACCATATTTTTCTATAATGACGTCAGTTTAACAAATTACTACAGAACAGCAGAGCTAACCTAACACACAGTTCAGACGTCGTTAGAGTAAAAGAATGCAACTAACCTGATTTAACAATAGTTTAATCGGTTTTACAGAATTTTAAAATTCGTTAACCTTATTAACAATTCTTTATATTCACCGACACTAGCGAAAACCTAACCAACAAAAAAAAAAAAAACTAAAAATAATTTTCAGATAATTTTAATACCTGACGTAACCAAAATACTAGTACTTTATTTACAAAATGCAAAATACTGACCACTGTATACCCGCAGAATTATCGGCAATATAAAAAGCACCGGAGTCAAAATTATGCATTAGGACAGCAACAGCAACAGACGCACACATACATTGTGGCCATGACAGTTTTCGCGTTTCAAAAACATTTACCCACACATAAAATAGACAAAATGTAAAACCAAATACAACTACGAAGTCATAAAGACAAAACGTAAGGCTAATTAATAATATTAAAAAAAATGCATTTTTAAACGTAAAGTTAAAATTATTTAAAAGTCAAATATGATATATATTTTAAAAACTGGCATTATATTATAACAACTCCAGGACTCATACCCAATATTGGCCGAACATCAGCCATGTACCAAATGAAAGCTGTAACATTTCTTAACAAAATATACTTTTCAGAATTTTTGTCTGGGCCGACACTTTTAATGCCGACGGACAGCAACAAGATCGCGCGCCCTGTTTGCCTTGCAGGCAATAGCTTCACCCGCCCATTACAGGCCCTGAAAAAACCATTTTATTTCTCCGTTTAAAACTGAAATATAAAAATCCAACAACAAGGTCCTAAACGCAAGATATGGTGCATTGTATTTAACTAAAAAAAAATAGTATTTATTATTAGTATTCTTTAAATTATTTAAGGTCAAAGAAGGTACATATTTCAAAAACTTGCATTTTATAAAAACGACTCCAGGACTCATACCAAGTATTGGCCGAACATCAGCCATGTACCAAATGAAAGCAGTAACATTTCTTAACAAAATATACTAATCAAAATTTTTGTCTGGGCCGACACTTTTAATGCCGACGGACAGCAACAAGATCGCGGGCCCAGTTTTCCTTGCAGGCAAAATATTTACCCGCCTATTACAGGCCCTGAAAAAACCATTTTATTTCTCCGTTTAAAACTGAAATATAAAAATTTAACTACAAAGTCCTAAACGCAAGATATGACGCTTTGTATTTAACTAAAAAAATAGTATTAATTATTAGTATTCTTTAAATTATATAAGGTCAAAGAAGGTACATATTTCAAAAACTTGCATTTTTTAAAACGACTCCAGGACTCATACCAAGTATTGGCCGAATATCAGCCATGTACTAAATGAAAGCTGTAACATTTCTTAACAAAATATACTTTTCAGAATTTCTGTCTGGGCCGACACTTTTAATGCCGACGGACAGCAACAAGATCGCGCGCCCAGTTTTCCTTGCAGGCAATAGCTTCACCCGCCCATTACAGGACCTGAAAAAACCATTTTATTTCTCCGTTTAAAACTGATATATAAAAATCCAACTACAAGGTGATAAACGTAAGATGTAGGGCTTTTTATTTAATTAAAAAACTTAGTATTTGTTAATAGTATTATTAAAATTATTTAAGGTCAAAAAAGGTACATATTTTAAAAACTTGCATTTTATAAAAACGACTCCAGGACTCATACCAAGTATTGGCCGAATATCAGCCATGTACCAAATGAAAGCTGTAACATTTCTTAACAAAACATACTTTTCAGAATTTCTGTCTGGGCCGACACTTTTAATGCCGACGGACAGCAACAAGATTGCGCGCCCTGTTTTCTTTGCAGGCAATAGCTTCACCCACCCATTACAGGACCTGAAAAAACCATTTTATTTCTCCGTTTAAAACTGAAATATAAATATCCAACTACAAGGTCCTAAACGCAAGATATGACGCTTTGTATTTAACTAAAAAAAAATAGTATTAATTATTAGTATTCTTTAAATTATATAAGGTCAAAGAAGGTACATATTTCAAAAACTTGCATTTTTTAAAAACGACTCCAGGACTCATACCAAGTATTGGCCGAATATCAGCCATGTACTAAATGAAAGCTGTAACAATTCTTAACAAAATATACTTTTCAGAATTTCTGTCTGGGCCGACACTTTTAATGCCGACGGACAACAACAAGATCGCGGGCCCAGTTTTCCTTGCAGGCAATAGATTTACCCGCCCATTACAGGACCTGAAAAAACCATTTTATTTCTCGGTTTAAAACTGAAATATAAAAATCCAACTACAAGGTCCTAAACGCAAGATATGACGCTTTGTATTTAACTAAAAAAAATAATATTTATTAATAGTATTCTTTAAATTATATAAGGTCAAAGAAGGTACATATTTCAAAAACCTGCATTTTATAAAAACGACTCCAGGACTCATACCAAGTATTGGCCGAACATCAGCCATGTACTAAATGAAATCTGTAACATTTCTTAACAAAATATACTAATCATATTTTTTGTCTGGGCCGACACTTTTAATGCCGACGGACAGCAACAAGATCGCGCGCCCAGTTTTTCTTGCAGGCAATAGATTTACCCGCCCATTACAGGCCACGAAAAAACCATTTTATATCTCCTTTTAAAACTGAAATATAAAAATCTAACTACAAAGTCCTAAACGCAAGATATGACGCTTTGTATTTAATTAAAAAAATAGTATTTATTATTAGTATTCTTCAGTGGCGTAGCGTGGGTGGGGCGGAGGGGGCGGCCCGCCCCGGGCGGCAGCCCGCGGGGGCGGGTCGCCGGTGAAGCTGGTTGAGATCTGATCTATCATTCATTAATTACATGTGTCAGACACACTATAATGTTCCATTTTTATCTAAAATTTTGTGCACCGACTATTTTTTAATATTTATTTAAAAGAAAAACTGCGAAATCACTGACAGAGCTCTTTATAACGTTTGTTTGTTTACATACGAACGGCAACATCGCATCACGCCGCGCCGCCCGGCGCGCGATAACCGTGTTGAGCGGCACTCCTTATTATGTTAATTACTCATATAAAATCTTTTGTTTCACGCGTCGGCCCGTCTCGATGCCTCTCTTTCGCACTCATTGAATTTAGTACTACGCATTGTACTGTAAAGTTTGACCTTAACCCAGGGCAAACCAAACAACTTCCGCAAACCGGGACACAGTAAAACTCCTATATTGCCCCGTACCGCAAGCGCAGGTAAACCCAAAAAAATATTAAAACTCAAACTAATAGCAGGCTTAAAAAATACTAATAAGGTTGCGAACAGTGAGAGGAGGCAGCAAGTTAAAAAGACGCAAAATTTATATGACAACATTTAATAAATATATATATATCATAAAATCGTTTCATCACAAATAGGCGCATCCATCATAAAATACATGCCCTATTACTACTTATAAAAAAATAGCTATATAATAATACTAAAAAAATACTTTAACAATTCCCCCAAAAAAATTATAATTTGATCATATACTTCGGAGCTCCGAAAATTAAATATAATTACCAAAAAGGCATTAAAAATATATAAGAACATATTAATACAAATACAAATATAGATACGCACCGGGCGTATCACTGCTGTAAATACCAATTAACATAGGCGAAATCTAGAAAAAAATTGACACACCTTAACATGCAAATAAATATACCAAAAATTTATCAAATTACAAATTATGGGTTTACAAGCCCTTCTCAGTTAAGTCATTTTCTAACGGTCGACGCCTTTTTTCTTCTAGGTCTGGCAGGGATTGGGTGAAACACGCTGAACGTAAAATCCCAGTTTCAGTTTTATTAGTCCGTTAATTTAAATCCCAAAAATCCACAAATTATAGTTTCGCGCCAGGGGTCAAAGGGGCAATCCTTGTATTGTTTTTCTTGCAAGCTGTTTGGCAATTCAGGCTCTAACTTCGCATCTGATGAAGGATTCAACAAATGGTGGAAGCTAAATACAAGAATAGGAGACCATAAAAATAGCCTGGGCCATGAACAGAGCTTCTTGAAATGGAAGGAGTTGGAAGTTCGCCTGAACTGTAAAGCAACCATCGATCAGAAAGAACAAGAAGTTTTCGAAAGTGAGGAGAAGAAGTGGAGGGATGTACTGTACAGGTTGCTGAATATTATCCAGTTCTTAGCCAAACAGAATCTGGCCTTCAGAGGACATCGAGAAGACATTCGAGGAGATGATAGTGGCAATCGCGGTAACTTTCTGGAGTTAGTGCACCTCCTAGCTAAATACGACCCTCTTCTAATGGAACACCTGACAAAGATAAAGCTGGGAGCAAGAGTCTCAGTTTCGTATCTATCTCCAGAAACCCAGAATGAATTTATAAACTTACTGGGACAGCAAGTTCGATCCACCATCATCTGTCGTATTCAAGAAGCTAAATATTATTGCGTAATCTTCGACAGTACACCAGACATCTCCCACAATGACCAAATGAGCCAAGTTCTGCGATACGTACATATCGAAGGAGAAAAAGTCGCCGTGGTAGAATCTTTCATTGACTTCTTCGAACCAAAAGGAAAAAATGCAGAAGATCTCAGCAACGATATAATCGCGAAGATAACATCAGACGGACTGGACATACAGAATCTGAGAGGACAGGCTTATGACAATGCTGCCACAATGTCAGGGATCCACAATGGAGTTCAAGTCCGGATTAAAGCACTGAATCCGAAAGCTATATTCGTTGCATGCACAAACCACTCACTAAACTTGGCTGGGGTACACGCTGCTTCTGAATCAGTGGATTCCGTGACGTTTTTTGGAACTCTGGAGAAGCTGTTTGCCTTCTTTTCCGCATCAACTGTTCGATGGAACGCTTTGGTTGCCGTCACAGGTCAAGCAGTAAAACGAGTCACTGAAACGCGCTGGAGCGCTAGACATGTAGCTGTCAAGATGCTTAAAAATAAGTTTGAGGTAGTTCTTGACGTACTGGAACAATTAACAGATTCATCTCAAACTTCCGAAACAAGATCGGGAGCCAGTCTTCTCCTGACAGCCATGCAGTCATTTAACTTCCTAACTTTTCTTGGCTTTTGGGCTGCAGTGCTACCTGAAGTAGATGACGCACAGATTTACCTGCAGCAACGAGGACTAAGTGTGGATAAGTGTGCTCAGAAACTCTGCGCTTTGAAAACCCTCTTAGTGGAAAGTAGAGACCGTTTCGTGCAAGAAGCAATTGACTTTGCTAAGACTCTCTGCGAAAAACTCGGAATCGAACTCAAAACGAGAAGAATTCGCAGGAAAAAACGCATGCATGGCGATGAATCTTCTGAAGATGCAGCTTTGTCTCACGAACAGGAAATCCGTCGAGAGATTATCGCATCATTCGACAAGATCATTCAAGAAATGACGACTCTATTCCAGCAAATTCAAGAAATATCGGACAAGTTCGGATTTTTGATGCCAGCGAAACTTTTGGACAGCAAGTTCGGGGATCTTTCCCGTGTATTAGAAGTCATCGACAAGGACGAGTTTCAGATGGAGCGGAAGCGTCTTCAGCAGTTTGTTGTTGTTGCCTGTTCTGAATCAGAGGAAGATATAAGTTGTAAAGGACCACTGGAGCTCCTCCAGTTCATTCAAAAACTGAATCTCGGAATTTCGGTTCCAAATATAGTCATCTTGATTCGTATATATTTGACTTTGACGATTAGTGTTGCCAGTTGTGAAAGAAGTTTTTCGAAGTTGAAACTAATAAAAAATTACCTCAGATCTACTATGAGCTCCGCTAGACTATCAAACTTGGCTATATTGTCAATTGAACAAGAATTTACTGTTAATATTGATTTTGACAAAGTTATTTTTGACTTCGCTGCACATAAGGCCCGTAGAATCCGCTTGTAAAACCGCTCATCCTATTTTAACTTCAATATAAGGTACCTCATTGCATGTGAAATTTAATTTTAATTAAGCACCTATAGAATGGGGGCGGCAAAATAGGTCTCCCGCCCCAGGCGCCGAGATTGCACGCTACCCCACTGGTATTCTTTAAATTATATAAGGTCAAAGAAGGTACATATTTCAAAAACTTTCATTTTATAAAAACTACTCCAGGACTCATACCAAGTATTGGCCGAATATCAGCCATGTACCAAATAAAAGCTGTAACATTTCTTAACAAAATGTACTTTTCAGAATTTTTGTCTGGGCCGACACTTTTAAAACCGACGGACAGCAACAAGATCGCGCGCCCTGTTTTCCTTGCAGGCAATAGCTTCACCCGCCCATTACAAGACCTGAAAAAACCATTTTATTTCTCAGTTTAAAACTGAAATATAAAAATCCAACTACAAGGTCCTAAACGCAAGACATGGTGCATTGTATTTAACTAAAAAAATAGTATTTATTAATAGTATTCTTTAAATTATTTAAGGTCAAAGAAGGTACATATTTCAAAAACTTGCATTTTATAAAAACGACTCCAGGACTCATACCAAGTATTGGCCGAGCATCAGCCATGTACCAAATTAAACCTGTAACATTTCTTAACAAAATATACACTTCAGAATTTTTGTCTGGGCCGACACTTTTAATGCCGACGGACAGCAACAAGATCGCGCGCCTTGTTTTCCTTGCAGGCAATAGCTTCACCTGCCCATTACAGGCCACGAAAAAACCATTTTATATCTCCTTTTAAAACTGAAATATAAAAATCTAACTACAAAGTCCTAAACGCAAGATATGACGTTTTGTATTTAACTAAAAAAATAGTATTTATTATTAGTATTCTTTAAATTATTTAAGGTCAAAGAAGGTACATATTTCAAAAACTTGCATTATATTATAACAACTCCAGGACTCATACCAAGTATTGGCCGAACATCAGCCATGTACCAAATGAAACCTGTAACATTTCTTAACAAAATATACTAATCATAATTTTTGTCTGGGCCGACACTTTTGATGCCGACGGACAGCAACAATATCGCGCGCCCAGTTTTCCTTGCAGGCAATAGATTTACCCGCCCATTACAGGCCACGAAAAAACCATTTTATTTCTCGGTTTAAAACTGAAATATAAAAATCCAACTAAAAGGTCTTAAACGCAAGATATGACGCTTTGTATTTCACTAAAAAAATAGTATTTATTTATAGTATTCTTTAAATTATATAAGGTCAAAGAAGGTACATATTACAAAAACTTGCATTTTATAAAAACGACTCCATGACTCATACCAAGTATTGGCCGAATATCAGCCATGTACCAAATGAAAGCTGTAACATTTCTTAACAAAACATACTTTTCAGAATTTCTGTCTGGGCCGACACTTTTAATGCCGACGGACAGCAACAAGATTGCGCGCCCTGTTTTCCTTGCAGGCTTCACCCACCCATTACTGGACCTGAAAAAACCATTTTATTTCTCCGTTTAAAACTGAAATATAAATATCCAACTACAAGGTCCTAAACGCAAGATATGACGCTTTGTATTTAACTAAAAAAATAGTATTAATTATTAGTATTCTTTAAATTATATAAGGTCAAAGAAGGTACATATTTCAAAAACTTGCATTTTTTAAAAACGACTCCAGGACTCATACCAAGTATTGGCCGAATATCAGCCATGTACTAAATGAAAGCTGTAACATTTCTTAACAAAATATACTTTTCAGAATTTCTGTCTGGGCCGACACTTTTAATGCCGACGGACAGCAACAAGATCGCGGGCCCAGTTTTCCTTGCAGGCAATAGATTTACCCGCCCATTACAGGACCTGAAAAAACCATTTTATTTCTCGGTTTAAAACTGAAATATAAAAATCCAACTACAAGGTCCTAAACGCAAGATATGGTGCATTGTATTTAACTAAAAAAAATAGTATTTATTATTAGTATTCTTTAAATTATTTAAGGTCAAAGAAGGTACATATTTCAAAAACTTGCATTTTATAAAAACGACTCCAGGACTCATACCAAGTATTGGCCGAACATCAGCCATGTACCAAATGAAAGCTGTAACATTTCTTAACAAAATATACTAATCATATTTTTTGTCTGGGCCGACACTTTTAATGCCGACGGACAGCAACAAGATCGCGCGCCCAGTTTTACAAGCAGGCAATAGATTTACCCGCCCATTACAGGCCACGAAAAAACCATTTTATATCTCCTTTTAAAACTGAAATATAAAAATCTAACTACAAAGTCCTAAACGCAAGATATGACGTTTTGTATTTAACTAAAAAAATAGTATTTATTATTAGTATTCTTTAAATTATATAAGGTCAAAGAAGGTACATATTTCAAAAACTTGCATTTTATAAAAACGACTCCAGGACTCATACCAAGTATTGGCCGAGCATCAGCCATGTACCAAATTAAACCTGTAACATTTCTTAACAAAATATACTTTTCAGAATTTTTGTCTGGGCCGACACTTTTAATGCCGACGGACAGCAACAAGATCGCGCGCCTTGTTTTCCTTGCAGGCAATAGCTTCACCTGCCCATTACAGGACCTGAAAAAACCATTTTATTTCTCGGTTTAAAACTGAAATATAAAAATCCAACTACAAGGTCCTAAACGCAATATATGACGCTTTGTATTTAACTAAAAAAAATAATATTTATTAATAGTATTCTTTAAATTATATAAGGTCAAAGAAGGTACATATTTCAAAAACTTGCATTTTATAAAAACGACTCCAGGACTCATACCAAGTATTGGCCGAACATCAGCCATGTACCAAATGAAAGCTGTAACATTTCTTAACAAAATATACTAATCATATTTTTTGTCTGGGCCGACACTTTTAATGCCGACGGACAGCAACAAGATCGCGCGCCCAGTTTTCCTTGCAGGCAATAGATTTACCCGCGTATTACAGGCCACGAAAAAACCATTTTATATCTCCTTTTAAAACTGAAATATAAAAATCTAACTACAAAGTCCTAAACGCAAGATATGACGTTTTGTATTTAACTAAAAAAATAGTATTTATTATTAGTATTCTTTAAATTATTTAAGGTCAAAGAAGGTACATATTTCAAAAACTTGCATTATATTATAACAACTCCAGGACTCATACCAAGTATTGGCCGAACATCAGCCATGTACCAAATGAAACCTGTAACATTTCTTAACAAAATATACTAATCATAATTTTTGTCTGGGCCGACACTTTTGATGCCGACGGACAGCAACAATATCGCGCGCCCAGTTTTCCTTGCAGGCAATAGATTTACCCGCCCATTACAGGCCACGAAAAAACCATTTTATTTCTCGGTTTAAAACTGAAATATAAAAATCCAACTAAAAGGTCTTAAACGCAAGATATGACGCTTTGTATTTCACTAAAAAAATAGTATTTATTTATAGTATTCTTTAAATTATATAAGGTCAAAGAAGGTACATATTACAAAAACTTGCATTTTATAAAAACGACTCCATGACTCATACCAAGTATTGGCCGAATATCAGCCATGTACCAAATGAAAGCTGTAACATTTCTTAACAAAACATACTTTTCAGAATTTCTGTCTGGGCCGACACTTTTAATGCCGACGGACAGCAACAAGATTGCGCGCCCTGTTTTCCTTGCAGGCTTCACCCACCCATTACTGGACCTGAAAAAACCATTTTATTTCTCCGTTTAAAACTGAAATATAAATATCCAACTACAAGGTCCTAAACGCAAGATATGACGCTTTGTATTTAACTAAAAAAATAGTATTAATTATTAGTATTCTTTAAATTATATAAGGTCAAAGAAGGTACATATTTCAAAAACTTGCATTTTTTAAAAACGACTCCAGGACTCATACCAAGTATTGGCCGAATATCAGCCATGTACTAAATGAAAGCTGTAACATTTCTTAACAAAATATACTTTTCAGAATTTCTGTCTGGGCCGACACTTTTAATGCCGACGGACAGCAACAAGATCGCGGGCCCAGTTTTCCTTGCAGGCAATAGATTTACCCGCCCATTACAGGACCTGAAAAAACCATTTTATTTCTCGGTTTAAAACTGAAATATAAAAATCCAACTACAAGGTCCTAAACGCAAGATATGACGCTTTGTATTTAACTAAAAAAAAATAGTATTTATTAATAGTATTCTTTAAATTATATAAGGTCAAAGAAGGTACATATTTCAAAAACTTGCATTTTATAAAAACGACTCCAGGACTCATACCAAGTATTGGCTGAATATCAGCCATGTACCAAATAAAAGCTGTAACATTTCTTAACAAAATGTACTTTTCAGAATTTTTGTCTGGGCCGACACTTTTAATGCCGACGGACAGCAACAAGATCGCGCGCCCTGTTTGCCTTGCAGGCAATAGCTTCACCCGCCCATTACAGGCCCTGAAAAAACTATTTTATTTCTCCATTTAAAACTGAAATATAAAAATCCAACAACAAGGTCCTAAACGCAAGATATGGTGCATTGTATTTAACTAAAAAAAATAGTATTTATTATTAGTATTCTTTAAATTATTTAAGGTCAAAGAAGGTACATATTTCAAAAACTTGCATTTTATAAAAACGACTCCAGGACTCATACCAAGTATTGGCCGAACATCAGCCATGTACCAAATGAAAGCTGTAACATTTCTTAACAAAATATACTAATCATATTTTTTGTCTGGGCCGACACTTTTAATGCCGACGGACAGCAACAAGATCGCGCGCCCAGTTTTACAAGCAGGCAATAGATTTACCCGCCCATTACAGGCCACGAAAAAACCATTTTATATCTCCTTTTAAAACTGAAATATAAAAATCTAACTACAAAGTCCTAAACGCAAGATATGACGTTTTGTATTTAACTAAAAAAATAGTATTTATTATTAGTATTCTTTAAATTATATAAGGTCAAAGAAGGTACATATTTCAAAAACTTGCATTTTATAAAAACGACTCCAGGACTCATACCAAGTATTGGCCGAATATCAGCCATGTACTAAATGAAAGCTGTAACATTTCTTAACAAAATATACTTTTCAGAATTTCTGTCTGGGCCGACACTTTTAATGCCGACGGACAGCAACAAGATCGCGCGCCCAGTTTTCCTTGCAGGCAATAGCTTCACCCGCCCATTACAGGACCTGAAAAAACCATTTTATTTCTCCGTTTAAAACTGATATATAAAAATCCAACTACAAGGTGATAAACGTAAGATGTAGGGCTTTTTATTTAATAATAAAACTTAGTATTTGTTAATAGTATTATTAAAATTATTTAAGGTCAAAAAAGGTACATATTTTAAAAACTTGCATTTTATAAAAACGACTCCAGGACTCATACCAAGTATTGGCCGAATATCAGCCATGTACCAAATGAAAGCTGTAACATTTCTTAACAAAATATACTTTTCAGAATTTTTGTCTGGGCCGACACTTTTAATGCCGACGGGTAGCAACAAGATCGCGCGCCCAGTTTTCCTTGCAGGCAATAGCTTCCCCCGCCCATTACACGACCTGAAAAGACCATTTTATTTTTCCGTTTAGAACTCACATCTAAAAATCCAATTACAAGGTCCTAAACGCAATATATGACGCTCTGTATTTAACTTAAATAATTGGTATTTATTTTAGTGTATAGGGCTTTCCCTGAGACACGCCTAGGTCCTACCTTAAACTGGCTCCTTTCCCACACACTTTAGCTTAGTTTAACTTAGGTTAGGAAAACATTTCAATTGTCATTCGAGTCAGGATGTTCAGGGGGGTTTCTCCACGCTCCTGGCTGGCTTTAGACACGCGTAGAAAAGGGACGATAGTCGCAGTGTTGCCAGTTATACTCGATCCTAAAACCGGACGATTTGACGGCCGGCCTGGAAATAACTTCTCATACACTGCAGAGTTCACACATTTTTTAAGCACATTACCATGTTTTTCGCAATAATTGGGGTTAATTGTTTCAAAATAAAACAATAATATACCATGTCATGCACTTTTTTAATACACAGTATTTTAATAAATTTTCCCTAACACATAAACCATACACGCTGACGTCATGAGTTTCTCAAGGTAACCTAATTTGGTACGTCTCTGGAGTTATACTTAATTTATAACCCATTTGCAAGAAGTCAAATGAATCGGAAACACATTGTCGAATAAAATTAGTAAGTATTAATTATTATAACTGTGACATCTTAATTATGTTACTTAGATACAGTGTGCTATCTGTACAAGAGTAAAATTTAACGTTAGAGGTATGACAATTCATAATATTGTAAGTTTAATTGAACTTTTTTAATAACTACCAAAATACATACAAATTATACAGATTTTCCTAGTTATATCCACTAAGAACACGGATATTTAATCATATAATTCATTTATTATTTATAGGGGAGACATTGAAGCAAACATTTTCTTTCAATTACTATACATATATGTGTAAGTATGCATGTGTGTATATATAAAGTCCACATTCGGCATTATCAATATGTATGTAATTGGGAAATTCATACATTGGAAGAATTTTTATAACTTGCAGGGTTATGCGGGATTGTGTAAAAAAATATGTACCTAACAATGAAATGTGAGTATGTTAACATTTTCTAAATGAGGCTCAAAGATAAAGTTACGACACATTTTAAATTTACCTTTTTTGATTCAGGACCGTAGCTTATCAACTGTTCTGGTTCAGAAACTATCTTAATTATTACAAAGTACATCAGAATCCAGTGACGACCGGTGTATGAGCTGCAGCAGGGGAGTCAGTTTGCAAGCGCACTGACATTCACGACAAGCTTGATTCACCAATGCCCACAATGTCACAGAGGAGCCAGCAATTATCAACCAGTCTCAGCCACGCAGTGCGACGCTGCGTCTACTGGAAACAATTCTGAAGAGTTGGAATCTGCTGCATTCATTCGCTAGTCACCACAATAACAATACATTAGAATAATGTTGTTTAAATACTATTGAGACCTTGCATGTGATGGTAACGGGCCAGCATCTCGTTACCTGTATTTAAGGGGCGAGAACATATTAATTAGTTCTGGAAAAAAAATTCCCAAGAATTATTAAAATAAAGTACATGAAAGATGCTGTTAATTGTACACCATACAAAGTACATGCTGCATTTCAACAAATGTGCTTGTATGGTTAACGTAACGTTATATCAATGAGTAAATAGAAAATTTTATTCGAAATTTAGTCATTAGCCAACCCCAAGTGTGAAAGATATTCAAGCAATTGTTTGCAATGTTGCAAATATGTTTTAAAATGGTGCAATTTATGGCTTACTTTTTCAATTTTTCTTTGTAATGCAACAAGAAACAACTTGCTACGTCACAAAAGGCTCGCTCAGGAAGGAGGGTGCAACCTCTCTTTGGAACGATCCTCTTGTTCAATGTCAAATGAGCTACTTGTCACTTGCATTTGTTATTTTCCTAGTGTTAACTAAGAGGTTTCTTATATTTCCATGGTGGTATACACCACAACACTTTATATTTGTTCGGTACATTCGTATAAGGGAAACTGTAATTACATAATCCAGAGAACATAACATCACTTGGAAACCACACGTACTAAGTGTAAGGTTCTATCATATAGTTAAACAAGTTTGGCTGGCAACAAACACAACACATTATAATCGGCATTAAACGCAACATTCCCAGTCCATTGACCATAGTTCGAGTGCTTATAGAAGTTCTATATGAAACCAAATAAAAATAATTCTGTAATACTACTGTTATTATTCTCAAATGTATAGAAATATGATTGTTCCTTCTTGTAATGGTACAGAACACAAAGGTTTACAGAAATATTGTGTCACTTAACAAACATTTGTATTTTTACATATAGACCCCTAATTCGGTTCCAATTACAATTTATCTTAATCTGTTTTAGCACAATATTGAGCTTAAAATTTCTTATCCTAATTACACTTCTCAACTACCTATGCGGAAATCGGATCAAATTGTTTTCTAATAAATAAAAAATCGAATAATTAGATACTTCAGCCTACATAACACCATACAGTTTCTGCGAAAATATTTATTACGTACTCATAACACTTAAGAAAATGTTACACAAATCATTGCTTGATATTCATTCATTCTTCTGTTCTGTCAACTGTGAACATAACGGGTGAATCATCGTGAAGTTATATAGGTATCCTTTTGCGCACCTTTCTCTGTCACTGGCTAGCAATTTGTGACGTCACTCTGGAGATATTTTGCTAAAGTAGGCTATGTATACGGAAATGTACGTTAATCTGTGTTTTACATTTTGTTATAACGGCGGTTATCAACAAATGATGATTCTAATGGCAAATTTATTTCCATTCAAGTAAATCAAACAAGAAATTAGATACCTATAACTAATTTTATTGCCTCATTTATTACAAAATAAGTTTTTTTCTGTATTTTGTTTTGTCTCCGCTCAATTTAGGTTTCGAATGGACGAAAGCTACGATAGCATTTAATTTTGACAATCTTTTTTTATATAGCCTGAAGTGATTTTATTATTTATTTCAGTGAAATACATTCACTACACAAGTTTGGCTAAATAATGTTAAACGTTTGTAGCAGTGACACCAGTTAACTGTTGTTTGCCACAACCGTAATAAATTATTTTGTGCACTATATATTGTGTACTATATGTTGTACTAACAAAATACTATGCAGGAAAATAATAACGCGGTAGTTTAGATATGGAAAAAAAATCATTTCGCTGGTTAGTACAACCTCATCCGAAAAAAAAACCTTTATTTCAAAAATCAAGATTATATAATTAAAAATATGTCACTCTTGTAATATTAATATTGATTATTAAAAAATGTTGCATGGTTATTAATCGTTTCACAAAGCTTAAATATTTAAATTTTTCAAAAATTCGTACTTTTTATTCTGCAGTTTTAAATGCAAAATCTGCCACTCCTCTTCCCGGAACTTACCTAACACAATCTTTACTTCTCTACCTGCAGATTGTTATCCCTATTTCAAGTAATGTTAATTTTCTAGAGAAGGTTCTCCATTAAGAACATTTAATGGTTTTTTGAGTAACACCTATCCCGAAGAACGCCGTTAAGTATTTTTAATGTGGCTAACGTAACTTACCCAAACATTTACACCAATATACAGTATTTCAAATGAATATTGTATACAACCAATCATTCAAATAATTGAACAGTGTTCGAAATTAAATTACCTTATCCATCCAGCCATTCACACGATTAAACAATGTTTTAAATTAAGCTAACAAAACTTAACCAACCATCCTTAAAAGTATTTTAAAAGTAGCTAACGTAATACAAAATACAAAACCAATGGTAAAATACCGGTAATCTACCTCAATTATCTCAACAACTATTAGCAGAATCATCACACATAATTAAAGAATCTCAAAAAACATTTATAATAATTTTATGTTAATATTTTCATAAGTGCTTAAACTATGAAAAATTGCCAAAATAAATAGCCAAACAATAAAGCACGAATATCAAAACTTTGAATTTATATTTCGCCGTTTTTTGTTAGTTCTATCAACATAACATGACATAAATTAATAATATATTTAACTGAAAATATTTGGTTTGCGTTTACAACCGAAAATTTGGGACACGTTATAATTGTTCCGAAGTTTATGCAAGTTATTTTAATAACGCAAGTAAGCGTATCAGATATATTAATTCATGTAACAATATGAGCTAAATTTATTTTCTAAATGAAACGTATAAACATTACTACTAATAGTTCAGTTTATAATAAACTTGCATCTGTATGT